>NC_137701.1:14328341-14928341 GCF_964034855.1 Anser brachyrhynchus
GGTACAGCGAGGTCGCTGCTCCTGGCTTTGTCCCTGCCCGCAGCCTGAGCTGAAAAGCTCCGTGCAGATGTCTGCTGGGTTCTCCAACAAGGGCAAGAGCAACAGCTGGTCTTTGCCAAGGAAGCTCGCTCAGCCCTTCCCTAAAGTGTTTTAAAAGTCACGGTATCCTTCCCAAAAGTAGTTGGTAAACTGTGAATGCTGACAATACAGCAGGGAAAGAACCAAAAGCAGAAGTATTTACCACCTTCTTATTCTCTGTTCCTACCAGAAACCACTGCATCCCAGCTGGAAATGCACCAGTGAGTGAAAGGGGCGTCCGTGAGGACACGCGCTGCCAGCCCCTGCCCCTGTCCTTCGGGCTGGAGCCATGAGCAGGGCCGGGCCAGGCTTCCGAGCAGACCTGTCTGGCGTGGTGGAGCTTCATGAACGCCTCTGCACAGGGATTAAAGGTAAAGCAATTTCCTAATAATTTGTAGAGTTTATTAACAATGGCAGAAAGGTCTTAGGGGTGAGAAACACTTTTTCTTTTGTCTCCAGGATTTGGCACGGTAGGTTTTGTGCAGGCACAGCTTCTGTCACTAATGGTGCTGTATGCACGTACAGCACTGTACTCTCACACCACACTGTAGAGATGAATAACAAGCCTATCAACTGTACTTGCACTTACACCATATTTAATCCTGTTCTGGTTGCTCTGCTACATATTCATAAAACCAAAAAGGAAACAGAAGCACAGAGCAAGCCAACAGATGTCTACCTGTCTCTTAATTGGATTTTATGTGTCCCCAGTGTAGCAAATGCAGCATTATTTACAGCCAGGCTCTGAGAATTAGATACATCTGGAGGAGAGGCAAAACCTCAACCAGGCTACAAGAGCTGATAGATTAACTGAAATGAAGAGCTGCCCCATTTTCCCCTTCTTCTTATCTGCTCCCTTCCCCCCTACGTACCTGTTCCTCATTGTGTGTCAAATCAAACCAAGATATTGCCCAAGGGAATGATTATAAAAATGAAAAATACCAGCAAAAATGAGAATTTCTGCTCTTGCGGAGCTTCATCAGCGTTTTCTAATTGTACAGCAATGATGATAATAAAAAGGCTGCCCTCTGCTCTCAGCTGTAATTTGGATAATCAACTGAAAGCCATAATGAAACTGTCTGTGATTGCTTTCTGCTGGGCTGCTAGTTCACAGAAACTCATTGCCGAGGAGAATTAAAAGTTATGACTCCTGCTACAGGGATATGCTATTGTGTTTCAGCGGAGCACGTGACTGGTAACGCTGTGCCGTACAGCTTCAGCGCTGGCAAAACTTGCAGCGTAAAGCGAAGTGGTACGGGGACTCACCACAGCTTTGGGTTTGCCTTTTTTTTTAAATAAAGTTGTTCAGCTTCAGGGTTGCCAGTGCCAAACGCTGCACACGCCAAGGCCGGGTGCACGTGTAGACACGGAGCGTTTCGGAGGCGGCCGTGAGGTGTGCGGCCTTAAAGCCGCTGAGGACCTTGGCGTGTGGCAGCCGGGGCTGGCGCCGTGCCGGCCGGCAGCCACACCGCGTCCTGCCCGCGGGATGAGCGGCCGGGGAGAAGCCGCCTGGCGGGGGCTGCCCTGCCCCGCTGCCCCCGCTGCCCCCGCTGCCCCCGCCGCCCGCCCGGCCCGAGCAGCGCCGGCCGCCCCGCGGGCTGGGCTCGGGCGGCGGGGCCGGGGCCCGCCGGGGGGCGCTGCCGCGGCGGGGCGGGGGCGGCGGCGGGGCCGGGGGCGGCCCGGGGAGCCCGGCGGGGCGGGGCGGGGCGGGGCCGGGGCGGGGCCGGCGGCGCGGCGCGGCGCGGGGGCTCGCGGCCGCCCCAGAGCGCAGGTGGCGGCGGCGGCGGCGGTCCCGGTCCCGGTCCCGGTCCCGCGGGGCCCCGCTCCCGGCCCCGCTCTCGGCGCGGCGGCGGCGGCAGGGGCAGGCGCCCGGGGCATGCGGCGGCGGTAGGGCGCGGGGCGGCGATGGGCGGCCGGGCTCTGCCGGCGCCGCTGCTGCTGGGGCTGCCGCTGCTGCTGGGGCTGCCGGCGGCGGGGCGCGCCGCTTCCAAGGGGCTGGTGTGCCAGGAGATCACGGTGCCGATGTGCAAGGGCATCGGCTACAACCTCACCTACATGCCCAACCAGTTCAACCACGACACGCAGGACGAGGCCGGGCTGGAGGTGCACCAGTTCTGGCCGCTGGTGGAGATCCAGTGCTCCCCGGACCTGCGCTTCTTCCTCTGCAGCATGTACACCCCCATCTGCCTGCCTGACTACACCAAGCCGCTGCCCCCCTGCCGCTCCGTCTGCGAGCGGGCCAAGGCCGGCTGCTCGCCCATCATGCAGCAGTACGGCTTCGCCTGGCCCGAGAGGATGAGCTGCGACAGCCTGCCGGTGCTGGGGGACACCGAGGTGCTCTGCATGGGCTACAACCACACGGAGGCCACCACCTTGCCGCCTTTCTTCGGGAAGCCCACGCGCCCGGCCAAAGACACAGCCAAAAACCTGACGCCGCTTGGTGGGCAGCGCCCCGGGGGGACGGAGTGCGGGCAGACTTGCAAGTGCAAAGCGCCGCTGATCCCCATTTCCAAGGAGTCCCATCCGCTGTACAACCGTGTAAGGACCGGGCAGGTGGTCAACTGCGCCATGCCCTGCTACCAGCCCTACTTCACCCAGGACGAGAAGACCTTCGCCACCTTCTGGATTGGCCTCTGGTCCATCCTCTGCTTCCTGTCCACCTCCACCACCGTGGCCACCTTCCTCATTGACATGGAGCGTTTCAAGTACCCCGAGCGTCCCATCATCTTCCTCTCTGCGTGCTACCTGTTTGTCTCTGTGGGCTACATCGTGCGGCTGGTAGCAGGGCACGCCAACGTGGCTTGCAATCCCGAGCACCACCACATCCACTACGAGACCACAGGCCCCGCGCTCTGCACTGTGGTCTTCCTTCTCCTCTACTTCTTTGGCATGGCCAGCTCCATCTGGTGGGTCATCCTGTCCCTCACCTGGTTCCTGGCTGCTGGCATGAAGTGGGGCAACGAGGCCATCGCCAGCTACGCGCAGTACTTCCACCTGGCCGCCTGGCTCATCCCCAGCGCCAAGTCCATAGCCGTGCTGGCACTCAGCTCTGTGGATGGTGATCCAGTGGCTGGGGTTTGCTATGTGGGCAACCAGAGCCTGGAGAACCTGCGGGGCTTCGTGCTGGCGCCGCTGGTGGTTTATCTGTTCACTGGCAGCCTCTTCCTGCTAGCTGGCTTCGTCTCGCTGTTCCGCATCCGCAGCGTGATCAAGCAGGGTGGCACCAAGACCGACAAGCTGGAGAAGCTGATGATCCGCATTGGCATCTTCACTGTACTCTACACCGTGCCTGCCACCATCGTCATCGCCTGCTACATCTATGAGCAGCACAACCGGGAGGCGTGGGAGCAGGCGCAGAACTGCTCCTGCCCAGGGGACCCCCACCGCCCCAAGCCTGACTACGCTGTCTTCATGCTCAAGTACTTCATGTGCCTTGTGGTGGGCATCACCTCTGGCGTCTGGATCTGGTCTGGCAAAACGCTCGACTCTTGGAGGCGCTTCACAGCCCGCTGCTGCCGGCCCAGGAAGCCCGCGGCTGCTGCCGCATACGGCGAGGCCAGTCCGGCGCTGGCAGGCAGGACGGTGCTGCCCAGCATGGCCTCCTACCACAAGCAGGTCCCACTGTCCCATGTGTGACCGGAGGGAGCCTCGGTGACCCCAGCCACAGAGGGTTGCAAAGACCCCGTGCCGCAGAAGAGGGAGAGGTGGCACAGCCACCCCTGTGTCCCCAGCCCCGCCGCAGTGGAGCTGCCCAGGACCGAGCGCGTGCCCACGGGGCACGGAGCAGCCACAGCCCCGGGCAGGGGCAGGTAGCCCTGTGGCCTCAGGGCAGGTTGTGCTGGTACCAGGGCGCGGGGCAGAGCTGGAGCGGACAGGGCTGGCGGTGGCCCCTATGCTCAGCCGATGACTTGCACTGGCACTGAGCCACTCGCCGGAGCTGGTAGAGCTGGCGGGGGGGGGGCGGGGGGGCTGACCCCCACCCTGCTGCACCTGCATCCCCGGGCACAGCTGTGTGTCATGGCAGAGAGGGCTGGGGGCTGGTGCGGGGCTCGGGCAGCAGGATGGGAGCAGGGCTTGGTCCCAGGAGGAGAGGGAGGGAGGGAGGGCGCTGCACAGGCTGGGGGCTACACAGGCGGTGGTGGAACAGGGCTCGGCAAGGAGCTGCCACCTGGCCTCGGGGATGGGCAGGGGCAGGGCCCGGCTTGCTGCCACGCAGCCAGGGGCCAGGTGACCCCAGGGTCCCATCCCTGCACGAGTGCATGCCGGCTCCACAGGCAGGGCTGGTGCTGGGGCCACGCCGGCTCGGGTGCTGTGGGAAGGGTGGGCACCGCTCCACGCCTCTGCATTGGGGCGAGCTTCTGGCGTCTCCCTGGCGCTGTGCAGGCTGCCTGGGCTGAGGCGGGGGCCCCAGCACCCTGCCTGCCCGCCCGGGCACGCAGCGCAGCAGCTGCGCGTGGCAGAGCCGGCCATGCTGGGGTGGTTGCATTTCTGAACCAGGTTGTACATGAATGGGGGTTTTCCGAGGCAGACAGTCATCTGTCTGTCTTGGGAAACAGCTGGGTCTTCTAGCAGCCAGCCAGTTTCACCTCTTGCTGCTTTTTTGAAAGCTATATCTCTGTCAAAGACAGCACCAGGTTCAGGAGTTACCTGTTAATTTAGGAAAGCTCAGCAGAGCACTCGTACGCCTTTCCCCCCAGCTCCACAAGCTTTTTTCGCTTCCCTGGGGTTTGGCAGGAGCAGGGCACTGACAGAAGCAGTGCGTGGCATTAAGCCACCGTGACGGCAGGGCTTCAATAAGTAGGACGCTGAGGGGCCCTGTGTCAACCTCACTGAACAGCAGCGAGGCTGGGGGAGCTCCAGTGGTAGCAGGGGATGAGAGGTGGCTGCAGCTGGCTTCAGCTCCCCTGTGAAAGTACCCGAGGGACTGTTGATTCTTTCCCCCCGCCCTGAACAGCGGTCATGTACGTAACTGCCCAGTGATTACTCGAGTTCTTTTTGCTCTCCTTCAAGCATGGCACTGTGACCCGGCCGCTCGAGCACAGGAGAAAAGCAGCCAGCTTTGCTCCTGTGGGACAGCATGGGTCTGAGGTTGTTCTTGATACCCTCGGACCACTTCGGTCAAGGAGGTTTCCGCCTCATTTTAAAACCAAAGCCCGGGAAGTGAGGGGCCACTCAAATGGCACACCTACTGATAAAGGCACTGCCAGGGCACTGCATGCGTGTCCCTGCGGCACTGCAGAGAGCAGCTGGTGGCACAGGGCTGGAGCACTCTGCGGAAACTTTTTAGATGCAGGTATCAGCACTCTTGCGACAGAGGGCTGGCTCGCTCCAGCGTGTTGCAGTACTTCAGCTTGGACAGAATTGCACCATGTTCTGTTACAAACTGTAAATAGTTGTATTATAGCCTGCTTTGTACATATAGGAGCCGTAGTGAACTTTGATACGGGTTTGGGACAGGTGTGTTCTCAGCAGCGGGCAGGTCAGGTGCAGAGATGCTGTGGGTAGGCTCATGTTGTAATCCCGGGCATTAAATAATTCTAACCTGATCCAATCCACACCTCACTGGACTTGTCTCTTTCTATAGTGCCTTTTGTAGATACAGCTAAACACACACCATGCAATACAATGAACAAAAACATGTCAAAGGTTGTGTTTTGTTTTTTTAAAGTGTAACTGACTATGTAAATCTTTTTTTTTTTTTTAAAGACAAAAATTCAAGGTTAGCTGCAAACTGTTGCCTGTTGAAAAATGCAAGACTAATGGCAGGTTAATATAGTCAACTTGTATTTGAACCTGGCTTCTCAGCAACAAATTGCAGGCAGGAGGGAAAGAACGTTGTCTTATGCCCTAAATGCTGTACATAATTTACATCTTGGTTTTGCGTCTTCAGTTACTGATGTTGTTCAACTTTGTTAAAATAACTGTATTATATTTTGTGAAAAGCTGAAGAAATTTTATTCAAAGAGAAGTATAGAGATTAGTTATTTATGAGGAAAAAAAAATGTGTGTTGTTTTCTTTGCTTCTGCTAGACTGATAATTACCACAAAACCTTACTGTGGGGAAGGAGGAGGAGTGTGCCAGAGGGCTGTGTCGGTCTCATATCAGCAGGGATCGTGTGGAACTTGTGAGGCAACTGCACTGGCACAGTGCAAGACTCATTTGCTAGGTGTGCTGAACCCCACGCAGCTCTGCCCTTGGCATGGGGCTGTCACACACCAGCAGTGCTGGAGGGGAGGCACCCATAAAGGTGTGGTGAGTCCCGACCCGGCGGCAGCAGCCCAGCTCTGCTCTGGGCCTCAGGGCTGCTGTGCTGGCAGCAGGTGCCCATGGCCTCACTGACAGCATTTCCCTGACGGTCCAAGGTCACACCTCACCAGTGGCAGAGGGTTAACGATCAACTTTTATTGGTGTTCTGCAGTTTGCTCAGTATCAGTCCCTCACCCCACACTGAGATCAGGTGCTGAAGAGTTGCCCTTTGGTACATACCAGGCCAAAGGGATGACAGCTCTTACCCAAGTAGGATGTTGCATGCCCATTTAAGTGCCCATGTTGCCATCTGCTGTGCACTCTCCTGTGTTGGGAAGAGCACTCCATGAGGACAGCAAGGGGTTAAGCTGGCTGCGCTGTGACTAATCGTGCAGGACTCTGCTATCTAGTTAGGTGTGTAGGCACACACGGGTCCCACCAGATAGGATCTCTTACCTGGAAGCAGCATTCCAGCACCCAGCGATAAAACTGACGGAGAGCCGACAGCACAGCCTGACTCACCTGATTCTGCCGTGCTGGTGATCTGCTCCCCGCCCTGCACTCAGCTACAGCCAGAACAGTCAGAGGCTGACTGAGCGAGGAGCTGAAGACACCCATCACCTGCCTCTAGAAATAACACCCTGTTGGCAGCAGCGTTACCACCTTCGCATCCCAGGAAGCCTCCATGTCCTCAGCTCTTCAGTAAATAGACGTTTGGCAGAGCTGCCATCCACTGCCACCTTGAGACAGTGTTTTCAAGCAAGGGAAGGGCCATTACTGCAGGCAGCTGTTGTGAGCCACCTGCAGGGCTCTGCTCCTGCATGGCAGCACACAGTCCACCCTGACAGTGCTGTGTCACACGCGCATGCTCCATGCCCCATTTGGAAAACTCAGGCTACTCTTGAGGCAGTCGCTGGCTTCCTTTGGAGTTGAACAGTGCAAATGCAGCAAAAGTTCACTTACTTGGTGGTATGGGGAATGACAGTATCTGACAGCACAGAGAGCATGTGTCCTCACAAATGAGGTTCTTATATCACAGGAGCAGTAGGCAATGTGGTGGTTTCTTCTAGAAATGCCTGTCCGCAAAGGCAGCCTCAGACTTCTATTGCAAACAAACCCATGGTCAGTCATGTGCATGCCTTAGCTATTAAACTCGGGGGGTGTGGAGGGGTGTATTAGTACAGCAGTGCACTTATATTCAACTTCTGTAGTGTCGCACAGTGCATTTGGTGTGATTGCCTTTTTCCCAGAGAACGTTATGGGAAAGTCAGGCCTAGGCAATGCTGCTGCACTGTTGCACTGCAGGAAAACAGCAGCTCAGGACAGGGCAGCAGCCCTCCCAGTGCTGAGCTCTGAACAGGGCAGGCTGCCCACACATGGCTGCCAGCCCCACTGCACAAGCTCTCACTTCAGTTGCTCTTGTGGCCTCTTCTGCTTGCTCAGGTTAGTCTTGATGCCTATATTCTTATCCAGAAGCAATGTTCTTGACATTTATTCCATCCCTGAAGTGCCTGTCCTCTTAACTGCCAAACCCACACTGAAGTAGTTCTCATAAAATTCCCTTAGAAACAAAATACACAGTCTCCATACACAAAGGTAGAGGCCTGCTGAATCCCAAGGGCCAGATGTAGCCCAGGAACAGTGATTTGCTCCCCATATGGGCAACAAACACACAATGCTCGTATTATTCTTGATGGGCCATGATGTAGCTACTGTCTAAGCAAACTATTTTCCTACCATTTGAGGAGTACTACCCTGGAACTGAATGCAGCCAGAGGTTAGCTCACCACAGATTAAATATTATTAAATATTATTCAGCTGCTGGGTAGCAAGAAACAAGCATTCCTGTCACAAGATACATCCTTCCTGTAGCTGAACAGAGGGAGCAGAGGTAGGTAACATTCACTTTAATTCTACGATTCCAATTTTTATTTTGCCTTTGTAAGAACAGAACTGCCAACATATTAAGAATAGCGGAAGTTACAGGGTGTCTCCCCACCCCAGTTCAGCTCACAGCAGACCCACCTAAATAGAATTCTCTCTGAAACAGTATCACTATTCTTCCCCTCAACTGTGCTCTGTTAGTTTTACTTCTTTCTGGTTACTTAAGAAATGCTGTAGGTTTGTTTTCCAGGCTCTCTTTCAGATAGACCAGAATGTTAAATGTTAAAGGGAAATGCTGTTCTCCCTCTCTTAAGAGGTCATGTTGTAGTTGAGCTCTATTTAGCATCTGCCGAACAGATCAAAATCCTATTGACTAAGTGCTCTGGGCTAAGCTACAGAAAAACTGGAGCCAGTTAAGGCTCTAGACAAAATTAAGTTATGAGCAGCAGTCTCCTGGAAGACAGAATGCAGAAGCAGCTGTCAGCTGAAGTTGTCATTTACCTGCCAGCCAGATCAGCAGGAAGAGGCTTCATCTCCTTTGGCAAATAGGTAAAGGCCTGCCACAAGTCGCTGCTGTGCACCTTGGAGCTGAATGGCTGTATCTGCAGAAACCATGTGCTAGCCCACAGTGAAGTGAATCCAGACTGACCTCACAAAGTTGAAGGCACCTGGCAGTGCTAAGGAAAGAAAAGCTCATTAGCAATTAGGTCACAAGTCAATCCAGGAGTTGGTCACTCGTAGCTTCCAATTTAGCACTCCTCAAGGGAGGACTTAAAAACATAAAATCACCTCCAGACAGATTCGCCCTACTTAAAGGTCATTTATGTGCAAAGAAACTGTCAGTGATTAGTTACTGGAGCAGCCTGAGCCCAATTCCAAGTGGAAGCGACACAGGGGAATAGGTGGGCAGCTACATAAGGCTCCTGCCACTCCTTCAGCTGAAGCCGGCTGCCAGGGCCCTGCCCGATGCTGCAGACCGAGCAGTTTGAAGTTGCCAAATGACCTCTGCTGCTGGCTCCAGAGACGTTCACAAGTAACTGCAATAAAATGAATACAACGTGCTGGTACGGGGAAAGGGGAAGGCCCTAATGCACACCACTGATTTCCACCCCCCTCTTTTTCCGTAACTTGAAAGAAACTGCACAGCACCAAATACTTGTGAGGGGAATGAAATCAGACAACTGTACAAAACACACAATTTACCTTTAACTTTAATTAAAATAGAGTTTATTAGCTTTTCTTTTAATACAAACATGAGAAAGGAAAACCACCTGAAGATGTAGCATTATTTTCAAAATTGAATTGTGATCAATACCTGAAGTGCCAAGTTCCATGGATTTGAGAGCCAGGGGTTGGCATATTTGCATACCACAAAAGACTTTATGCATCATTTTAACAGTTGAGTGCAGCCAAACTGATTATTGCACTCAGACACCCCCACTCTCAAAAGTGTATGGACTTGCTATTCAGTGTAAGTTTCTGGACCTTGGCTAGAAGAGGAAGTGCACAGAAACCGTGCCATTTGGAGGGAGATCTGCTCCTAGGACAAACTGCCTAGAATCTATTTGGATCCAAGAAGGGAAGATATTACAAAGACTTGTAACAGGAAGAGTCTAATAATACTTATCCTGTTTAGAGTTCAGGTTCAGAGCCTGAAAGTGAGGTCCCATTCCAAAGTCTCAGAAGGAACAAAACCCAAGCCTCAAGAGCAGTTGCGCAAGATAAAATTCACTTTGGGGAAAAAAAAAGTTTTAAAGAAATATTTTTGACAATTATCAGTTGAACACTTCTTTTTTTTTTTTTTTAAATCTACCCTGTTAGGTAGTCTAGGATTCTCAAACTCATTACTGTCTCATTATGAATGTAAATCCCTCCCAAGAAACAAATACTCAAGGAGAGCCAGATGGATGCACAATATCAGCTTTAGGAACTCCACTGTATATAGCACAAGAGATCTGCAGTAGAACTCGAGAAGCAGTGCTGCACACATGCCATTCACCACTGGATTGCTACACTGTTTGGGATGGTGATGATGTTTCCAGACCAACTTTCTCATTCAATGCCTCAGAAAAATATACAGATTGCGTCTCTTCCGGAGCAATAATAAGTATTAGAAAATGAGAGAAGCACCATAATTCACAAGAAATGCAGCATGGACCCTATATATTTTAACAATACATAAAACCATCTCTCTGCCCCCAGTCAAAACATTCAAAGTCTTTTGACAATCTCTACTGGAGTGAAGTTGGTGCAGAGCTGGGATTCCTTCCTGCTGTGCAGCTTCTTGGTTATGAACAGATCACCAATAATAGCAGCTTTTAGTAGCCAAACCAGGGAAAAACCATCAACACATGTCTATGCTATTGTTTTCAGCTCCAGAGTGGCTTTATACTTTAAAGAGTCCCATGTTCTGTTTCGTTTTTGTTAACGTAACACTGCATTGGCCTGAAATACAAATGCAGTGAGACTCTGGATGACAGGGGAGAGGAGAGAAGAACATTGTAACTATAGTCATGTGGTTAGTGTTTAAATTCTAAAATTTAAAACTACTTATTATTAAAAACCTCAAGAGTTCACAGCTATAGGCCTACATAGTAAGCAAACATCTGTGGGGAAAAGATGGAGACAAGTTTGTTTTTGCACCTCTGGATAAATTAAAAGGAGGAGAGAGTTATTTGATAAAGGTCTTGTCTTTTGCACCAAGTATGCTCCTCAAGCTCTGGGCTCCCTTGGCTAATTTTACCCCTCCTCTCCTCCTTTTGCTGGAAGACACCATCACCGCTGGCTTGTGTGCATGGAGTGGTGGTATTCCTCCGATTGATATGGATGCTGGTTCATGGTGCTGCACCTTTCTCTCTCCTCAGGAGAGGATGGCATTAGAACGGCGGATACCAACTAAATTATCAGCACTGAAAGATCGTCTCATAGCAGCTTTTGACAAGTCTTTGTATTTATCTTCACACAGCCGGGAGATAGCCTGGGTATCATGTTCAGAAACAAAAAGAAAAGTACACATTAGAAAAACTGGAACATTTCAAGGAAGCTTTTACAAGTGTCATACCAACACAGCAGGCACCCTGTAGCTGTGACACTACTAGTTTTTTTTTTTTTTTAAACCAAGAATGACAGTAAATAAGAACTACTTTGGAGGGAAAATATTAAGGGGGTCCCTTCCCATGCTAACAAGAACCCCATTCATCTGGAATTAAGACATTAAAAAGGTGAGTGGTTTCCATATCTGAGTATCTTCATTCATCTGCCAGTCTCATTACCTAATGGCAAACTTGGATTCATTTCAGACTTACAAGTTTGTGCAAGTTATGTACAGAAGCGCATCCAGTAGCTAGGTCTGGTGTTTAGGTTTTTAACAGCACAAAAATGCATATAGCAAAATTTTCTCATTTATGAGAAAAAAGGCTCAAGCTAAAATGGTTTCTGCACTTCCTCAAGTACCTTGCCCTTGGCCACTCAGTGAAAAAGCTGTACTAGGACCTCTAGTTTTGCCTTTACTTTCTCTACACCTTCTTCCCCAAGCTGCTCTTCCCAAGATCACTCACGTGATCAAGTCAAGAAGGGAGGGCAGCACACTGCTCAATGGCACAGCAATAGCCATGGCACTAACACAGCTATTAAGTATCAGCATGTGTGGACAACTTAATATTTAATGGCTTTTCCAGCCACTTACTGGCTTACCTCTGCTCTGCTATTTAGCTAGTCAAGCAGCTTTTATTCAGATGCTGCTTTTCTAGTATCAAGCCAAATTATTTCAATTCTAGTAACACAATTGTCCAGAAAATAATGTGTATCCTCCCCGTAAAGTCTATTTCTGATTGAAGCTTTCAGACATGATCAATGCAAACAAGTAAGGATACCAGTAATAAAAGGCTGAACTGAATTTCAGTCCTGAACACTTACTTCCATTAATTATTTACCACCTATCACCAGATGAACTTTCAGAGTCCTACAATAAGCTACAAGCCTACACCTTCCCTTTAAGGCAGAACCCATTCAGCACAGCCAAGTGTTCTGGAAGTTCAAAAGGTGAAAAGCACTCTGAGCATGAATAAACTCTTAAGTGTATTTTAAAATAATTATTTACATTTATTTCTGCCGACCTTCTGGAGGCATGCATTTGGCTCAAGAGTGGCATTCTTTGAGACACTGGCTGTATGAGCTCCCAGTGCAAGACCAGACAGACTCTCCATCCTGTTCTAATGCTAGCACATCAATCATAAGGCAACCTGTGTTGACATATTTAGCCCCAGTCACCCACATGTTGTAAATCAGTTTTCAGTCCCTGGAATACTAATTCACTGCTTCATAAGGGCTCCTATCAGCTTCTCATGTGCTTCTAACAGAAAGGTAGAATTATAAAGAAGTTTAGCAAATGGTTTAAATATTTATCACGTTTCAGAATTAGAAATCAAAATGCCCTGTGTGTGTGTGTGCCCTATGTAGGTGTGTTATGGCAAACCACACACCATACTGAAAATTACTCTGGTTTTAAATACCAAGCTCCCAAATGCTAGCAAAGAAGAAACAAAACAGGCTCACAATCTGTAAATCATCCACTTATGCCATAGGCACTGAGCAGTTCAGTAAACAATTTCCTGTGGAATATGAACTGCCCTACAACCACATTTACAATTAGTGACAGTGTTAGCTTAAAGTGCAAGTAACAAGGGTGAGACAAAGCAGAAGAGCTGCATTGCTTAACTTTAAATAGAGGAATTTGTAGACATGTCATACCTGTCATTCCAAAGGACCAGGAGGGATCACACTTATTCCCAAAGTTCAACCACTTTGGGATGAAATAAAAAAACTGGCACTTGGCAGAATTATTGGAGGTGGACAATAAAACAATATAAGCCAAGAATACCATAGCACACCCCTTTTTGAAAGGGGTTATGGTATCAGTGTACACAGGGCCTGCATTAATGCCTTTGTTGAAAGGTCAACAAAACAACACACACAGTCATCAATTAAACCTGGACAGATGAAAGGTTGCACTGATCCAACAAGAAATTTTGCCTGGGAACCCGGGTAGTTTAGATATTTTCAAAGTATCTTTTATATATATATATATATATATATATATATATTCACCAGCAAGGAATAAAGTCTGACACTGCAAAAGGTCTTTAAAACAAGCCTTCATATGAAGGAATGCTGTGGGGACTTGCAGCAGGGCAGCCTTCTCCATTTAGCAAAAAGGGTCAGTAATATATATTTATACTCCTCTGGACATGCTGAAGTATTCCTAAGAAGCAGCTATTCCAAAAGTTTGTCTTAAAGCAACATTTCTTTGGAAGTGTGAGGTTCTAAAGACTGCGAAAAGAAACATACTATTTCTGCAGCTGTCCCTCTAACAAATGGTTTATTAAACCATGAGAGCAGTAAGAGCACTCCCTCTAAATCTAAAAGCAGCTGTGCAGTGGGATGCAGTGGGAAACCTTCAGCTGGTAGTATTTAGAAAGGTCCAAGTGTGACTGTCTCTAGGTGCTTGGAATACTGACTGTGACCAGGGAAGGACAGACAATCCATTACATATGACACTAATCCTTTCAATCTTCAGTAGCCTAGCTGAACTATGGTTCCAAAAATCCATTTTATTTAGTGATCTGCTAGACTTCCATGATCTCTGTTCCCTTCCCTTCCTCAGAATACTAGTTTAGCCTAGGCATGGTTTTAAAAGCGCTAACTGTAGTTATAAAGGGGTTAAATTAGCCTGTAATACACTAATCTAAAAGCTTTTTAGTTTTTCTAACCGCCACTTAATATGATTAGCAACAGATGCTCTTACTACACACACACACAGTCCCCTGCTCAGCCAACCTCAGACCATTACCTCCAGTTTCTGTGCTCTCTCTTTACTAAGAGGCTCCAGCAGAAAGCTCAGGTTATTGTCATCTGCTAGGGAGCGGAGATCGAAGTAGTATTTGGCGTAAACACTGGCAGGAACATTGATATTAAACTGCAGTAGCTCCAAGAAGTGTCTTTCCATCTCATTCCTAGGAGGCAGAAAACAAAGGAAAAAAAAGATTGTTTCAGCTGGCAGAAAATTCTGAGGAGACCTCAAGCTAGTTTTTAGAACCAGTAACTTTGAAATAGTCATTGAGAGGCCTGCATTATTAGTTTCAAGAGACAGTTCATTCACTGGTGCTCAAAACAAGGTGCAGCTTTTGAGTCCTGGCACCTTCAGCTAAGAGAGAAAGGTAGTGCCCTGTCGTGCACTCGCTCGGCTGACCAGGAGGCTCATTCTTCGGAGTTCCATTAGTGCAGCTGTACAATTCATGCGCCATTCTCACTCTCTTGTACGGCCCCACACTATAGTGATCAGATGAAAGGAATGATGTATGCTGTTTATTAGCTCTGAAGAACTTGCAGACATTTTCACCAGGCTGATAACAGGAAGGGGGTTTATTGAAGTAGAGGCGGACTAACAAAAGGAGTAGGCAGATCACCACGGCAACAAATGGATCTATGAAGAGCTGCTGCTATTATCTCACAGAAAAAAGCCTCTTGAAGCAACATGGATTCATCTCCAATAAATAAATAAATAAGCAGCATTAGGTGGGAGAAGGAATTTTCTCCTCAATAGCATTAGGCAGGATAACAAAGTACTGTGTCAAAGGGCACTGTCCAGTTTTTACTCACTCGTCTATTTTCACTGGGCAAAATATTTGGAGGAAAGTGGGAAAAGAGCTGTGACATAAAAAAGGCTGTTTCAGCTACTGTACTGTGGTCAAGTGAATCAGAGATGTTCTACAGAAGAAAAGCTTTTTTTTTTAAATAAACAAATCAACCTGGGCGAACAGGGTGGTACCCAAACCAAGCAATTCAACACTAAGTCACAGCGACTGTTCCTACTGGTAACAGACCTTTATCTATAGGATGTAGCAACTGTGTACGTCAAGCATAAATACACCAGGAGATACGTTGCACAAATTCAGTGCCAAGGCTGTTCTTGCTTTTTGGGAGCTTTTAAAATTGATGTTTTACCTGTCAGGGAAGAAATAAATGAAGGAATCATCCAGGTTGTGTCCTGTATTGGATGGTGGGTCTCAATATCAATAGCAGCTTTGTGCTTGTTTTTAGCACAGTGGACTTGAGCACCATTGAACCTAGTGCCAAAATTAATTTCCTGTTCATATGGTCATAAGCCTATAGAAATGTAAATCAGATAATGTTTTGATGATCAGCTGATCAGAGCTTGATTTACCCTGTGAATAAATGCTCTTCACTGCCCCTTTTGTACTCACTACACTAATACATTGTAATTGTATAAAAATACAATTCTTCATTGGATTAACAAGACTATTAATAGTGGTTTAAAACCTGGGAAAGCATAATGCCCATGTGTTTTCTATGCCTTATTTACAAATATATGTAGCCGAAAGAATGAACAGCATGTGTCCCCTTAACAAGTAATCACAGCAAGATTAGCAGCTGCACAGTTAATTTTTCAGTGATTATGGATTCACTCTCATCAAAGCAAGCAAGTTTTGACAAAGGATGACTTCCAAATATCAGTTTAATTTCCTTTGATTTTTTCCATTAGAAGTAAGCAAGCAAAACCAAAACAAGCCAAACCAAAACACAAAAACAACAACAACAAAAAAAACCACTACAACCCAAAAGACATTTTCTGTTAAAAACAAACAAAAACTTTGCTTTGGTCAAAGGAGAAATGGCTTGTGGTAGGAAAAAAGGAAGTTTATCTATCTTGAGTGGAACTTTATCTATCTTGAGTGGAAGGAAGCTAAGGCAAATTAATTCATCTGTGACTCACGAGGCCAGTAGCACACATTCTTTAGCAAATCACAGAATCATGAATGGTTTTGGTTAAAAGGTACCTTAAAGATCATCTAATTCCAGTCCCACTGCCATGGGCAGGGACACCTCCCACCAGACCAAGTTGCCCAAAGCCCCATCCAGCCTGGCTTTGAATGCTTTCAGGGATGGGGCATCCACAGCTTCTCTGGCCAACCTGTGCCAGTGCCTCACCACCCTTTGAGTGAAGATTTGAGTGAAGAATTTTTGTAACGCCTAATCTAAATCTCTCCTCTTTTAGTTTAAAACCATCCCCCCTTGCCCAATCACTCCACTCCCTGACAAAGCATCTTCCTCCAGCTTTCCTGTAGGCCCCCTTTAGGTACTAGAAGGCCGCTGCTATAAGGTCTCCTTGAAAGCTTCTTTTCTATTGGGGCTGAACATCCCCAGCTCCCTCAGCCTGTCTCCATAGGAGAGGTGCTCCAGCCCTCTGATGATCCTCGTGGCCTTCCTCTGGACTCATTCCAATATGTTCCTGTCCTTGTGCTGAAGGCCTCAGAGCTGAATGCAGGGCTCCAGATCTGCAGTCATGAGAGCAAACTTTAATACACACATAGTCTCTCTGACAGCCACACAGCTCACTGCTAGCAGAGGTGTGAGATGAGGCTGCAGAACGAGTGCCTTTAAGCAGCAAGGGGTGTTTGGTGAGGATGAGCTGCACCTACCCTGCCTTTAGAAGAGGTGTCTGCCTATGGTCCCATGGCTTGTGCGTATGTACAGATGTGTACATACACAGACGCACATGCATGCAAGTTGGTTGACCTGAAACTGATATAAATCCTTTTGCCAGTTTCAAACTGGTGTAAATCCCAGGCTTGACTTGCAGTGGCTAAACAAGAGTATGCATTAAGTTAGTAAGATCCTTCTAGATATTTCAAGCAAAGAGGAAAATTCACAAATAAAACTTGATACCAGTCCCTGTAGACAGACCTTTACTGCAACAGGAATGACCCACCTAGTAGAGTCTACAAGTGACCTGTAGATCAGGAGCTGCTGGGGCTTGGGGCGATTCTCCCACCACCACACACACACACCCCTGACAGCATCATCAGCCATCTCCAACATTAGAATGCAACCATGCCTGAAATCTTCTGCCAACTTTTCTCTCAGAAATGCTTGTACTCAAAATAACTACTGCTCACCATCAGGTGGCTAGTTTAAAGAAGGCAGTGTTAAAAGCTTAAAACTCAGTTTTGCTGCCTAGTCTAAGCACTTTTCCAAGGTCCTGATTGTGGTGATGTTGCCCAATCCAGGAGCAGTGAACTCTGCCCAGCTGCATCAGCACAGGGCCTAACTGGAACCCCTGGCCACTATCAGAAAGGGGTTGTACAGTTTCTGCCCATACCTAAATTCAAAGGTCTAAATCATTTCAAATGAGATTACAAAATTCCCATCTTCAAGTTGGGGAGGAAAAAACAAAAGCCTAAATTCTGTCTTTTTTTTTTTCCCTTAGCACCATCACTGCTTTGAAAATGTAAGTACTGAGAATTTCAGGAGACCCAGCACTGGCTATAGAGAATAAACATCCTGCTTGTTACAGATATTTTCAGTGCTATCAATTTGATTTTTCCCAAATAGGGCTAGAAGAAGGGACATCAAAAAGAGCAAGATGTATACTCCAGCACTCCTAGCATCACTGACCCCACTTCAGCCATCTCAGAGTTATTTGCAGCAATGCTTCAAGTATGTTCCTCAGATAGATGAGCACTCTGAGCCAGGTTGAGTGAAGATGTACATTGTATAAAATCACTAATTATGCTTTCCAGAAAGCAGGCTGGCACAGCCCTGCTTTTGGAGACAAATAAGTCTCAGGCAAGGGGTATGCATAAAACAAGATACTATGTTTGCTGTTGATATTTGCAAAACAAAATAATTTGAAACACAAGAACTGTTTTGTTGAAGAAAACTCCTGTATTTTTAGATATTTCCTACCCTCCTCCCCCCCAGAAAAGCAACAAAACTGGATATTCCTCCTACTAAAGGAATTTATCCTAGATAGATATTTACTTACGGTATTTTAAACATTATCTCTATGCTGAATCCAGGGAAGAAAGCTTTGGACGAGAACAGAGTATATAACTTAAGTAGCCTACCAGTGCTGTGTAAGAACTGCTACCACCTCAGTCTTCTCTTGTACTAGAACTGACTTTACTACATAGGCCTGGACACAGTCACAGCACAACAGCACGATGAAACTCAAAAATGGACAGAGCATTTCACAAAGTTTATTAAAGCCAGAAAGCGTGATATTAAGCTAGTTTTCTATGATTTCTACCACCATGATAAAGAAAATGCAGGAGGAGGTTGGCTAGAAGAATTAAAAGTGTTGACGTCTCAAAGCTCTCAGAGAGAGCTTCGCAAGAAGGAATTTAACAAAATCTTATGGGCCAAATCCACTCCACATAAACACACCTCCAGCCTGTAGTGTGGGCCCACAGCCACAAGGATGAACATTCTCTGAAACTGCAGGGCTTAAAGCTGAATACAGCAGGAAGAGAGTGGATTCAAAATTTTTGAAAAAATGATCCAGTATCTGAGACAAGAACATATACAAGAAACTATACAAGAAACAGCTTTACATAAACAAGGAGTGGTAAGACTGAGAAATTTGTTCTCAGCAATGTGGTCAAGTTTATGAATTCACCCAAAGAGGAAGACCTGTAGCAGCAGCTGGATGCAACACACGCAACCATAGATACCAACAGAAATGACACGTCTGCCACCTTGAAATACTTAAATGTTTGCTCCTACATCTAGCCAATGCTTAAGTCACAAGTGACAACTTACCTTGCAATTTTTCAAATTCTAAAACAGAAAAGGCAAGGAACAAGTTTAGTTCTAACAGTTTTTTTTGTTTTTGTTTTTTCAAAAAGACTATTGGTAAGAATAAAAATAGGGCACTTTAAAGTTAGGCAAAGCAGCCAGTCCCATGGCTCACCACTGGAGGAAAAAGGTTAAAAGAAAACTAATTTTGAAGTTACTCAGCCCAGTAGTCAGAAATAATAAAACAGATTTGTCTCAAAGTAAGGTTAATCCAAGTTTCCTAGGTTAAAAAAGGGAATGAGGCCTGACACCAGTTATGCATCATAGCACCAGAGAGACATTTTTTCAGTAAGGCACGATCACAAAAATTACCATTCTGAAAGCACAGATTAGTCAAACCTTGCAACTTACATGTCCTCAACAGTAATGTCCTTCAATATTTGGCAATAATCCACATTCCAAACAGCCTGATCATCCCAGACTTTAGAAGCCAGCAGAATAGCTCCTAAGACTATCCTCTTCCAGTTACTAGGGCAGATGTCAATCTCTGCATAGGTTAAAAGCCTTTCCAAATAAACCTATAAAAAAAAAGTTTTACATGTGTAATTAAGATCTAGAGCCGAGTTCTGACTAGCATGCTTGACTGATCAAATACACAAGTATATTTTATCCCATTACAACTAAGTGTATAAAAGTAAGTATTGGTGGGTAACTACTTACACTTTAGAATCCCAGCTTTCAAGAGTTACAGGTTCGTTTCTTTATTTATTGAAAAAATGTGAACTGGACCACCAAGATATAAAATAAAGATACTGAAGAATCAGTTCTGAGCAGCGAGTACTGCTGTTATAGTGAAACACTGCTAAGAGTTCTTTCAGTCAGTCACTGACAGGGCCTATTAGTGCCTACCTAGGAAAGTAAATCAACACCACTCTAGCCTTTATCATGGTTAAGGTTCAGCACTTGCAGCTTAACAGGAAGTACTAAAACCTGCATTGTGATCTATAGTCTTTGGACAAAGATGCATTAATTGATAACTCTCCACAACCAAAGACATCATAGTACTATTTTTACTTCATCCTCTAAGGAACAGACTTAATTCCTTCACATACAGCAACGTCATCCTCCACTTTCATCTACATCACCAACTGCTAGATAGTGAGATATCCAAGTTCAAAGGTATGTTGACGTATTTTACTCATTGTTCCCATGCAATCTCAAATTAGCCCAAAGATATCGGAGCAATGCCTTCCTTAAAAGTTTTCTACTGTTTAACACTCCTGTAATGGTCTATGAACTAAATAACCAGCACTTTGAAATTTGAATATTATATATAATATTTTATATATATATATATACACACACACACACACACTATATTTTGAATATAGATTGTTTTTGATGTTGCATTCCCTAAACCTAGTGGGTGCAGAAAGCTGTTGTATAGATCCAATGTCAGGATCAATACCTATTACCAGGGTCTCCTTATGCTTTCTTCCCATCCTTTGCTTGTAGCCTTCAAGTGGACTAAAAGTGTTCCTATAATAACAGAGCCATCTAGTGGTAAAGTCCACTTTACAAAACAAGTATTTTTTGTTAAATATTTCAGCTGGCTAGATTGCCTGGGGTTATTTACCATCTTATTCTGTCAAATTGTTTGTATATCTTTGGAAAAGCAAAAACCTCAAACTACTCTCAGAGTTTCAACAGCTCTAACTACATAGCCCTTTTAATTAGCTTATTTACTTAATAAAGAGTCCTTAAAGCTGAGTCTACTTAGTTGTCACATTGTCTTTTGGTGACAGTTCTTTTCTGTTCTCCTTTCAAATTGTTTAGCAGTCAGAAGCCACAATGAAGACTGAAGCCTAGTATGCAACAAAGTGCAGAGTTTATGCAGAGTTTAAGAGATCTTCTAATGCTGTGATTATACAGGTTGTGTTTTTTTTCCACTTTACGTACTTGTATGTATACACCTGCATGTGTGTGCACATGTATTCACACATGTATACATGCAGACAAACATAAATGTGTGCGCATAAAGAAAATCATCAGTATCATCATTTTTCTTAATCCCATCTCTCTTTTGGAAAGCAAACACCTGTAGTGAAATTACTTTCTTTTACAAGTATTCTTAAGTTCCAAGTATGTCCACATCATCTGGGGAAAAAGGTCCAAAAAAAAAAAGAGAAAAAGGGGGCAGATAGAGAGGTGGCAATGACTGAAGGATGTAATAATGAGAAAGTTCATCTTATGGAATCCTGCAGTATTGATCCTTAACCCCTTAGGGCATGTTATTTGTGCACTGTTCTTGTTAATATGAAGTCAAATCTCCTGCTCTTGCCTCCATACCACTGAAATAAAAGATGTCTTTGCATCCGATCTTGGTATACTCTGCTGTTTATATTATCCCACTTTATCTGCCCTTTTCAAGCTTCTTCACTGAATTATGTATTATGAAATAAACAAATGTTTGATTGGACAAGTAATTAAGCATTACATATTTATAAACAGGAAAGGTAAGTTCCTTTTAAGTTAACCACTTCTGTGACTACTTAGAAATCTTTCCCAATGAACCTGTTTGTATAGTGTCTTCATAATTAACATGGTTTCATGAGGTACTGTAACTATTTAAATCGTGGTTCAGCCCAGTTCACTCACTGACAGGACAAAAGTATTCTAAAAGCTTAAATTTCAGTAATCAGGCATCTCTTACCAATGTCACTATTGCACATTCAGCTGTCAATTGTGCAGCACTGAAAAGTGTCCGAACAAACCGGTAGATGTGCTTGTGATCAGGGTCATGCTTGTAGTAGTCATCTGGAACTTCTTCCCGCTGAAATAAAGTCCTTTGAATTACTGAAAGTTTGTTTTACAAACTGTAAAGAACAGCCACACACAGTTATTTCTTCTCACCAAGTAGAAGCTTATACAACCATGCTCATGTCACAAAGAGCTAGAACAAGATCATATACTGAAAGAAATACATAGACTTGCAATAATATGACTGTTACAATCAAAGCAAACAAAACAAAAAAAAACAGCAATAGCTTTAGCTGATAAGATCTATGTTGTCAACACTTTTTTGATCTGTAAGACTAACGGGAAAGAACATGAACTAGTGTCATTATTACACTAGCTTACTATTGTACACGGAACTTTTTTTTACAGACTAAAAAAAGGTTAAAAAGAAAACCCTGAAGGTTTCTCCCAGTAAGACAATCACACAGGTGTATACACACGAGGGAAACACTGACTTTTCAAAAAGCAAGATTAAGTTCACAAGGTCCCCCTTCCATCTGAGGAAAAGCTTAAGAACACATTTCAATAATTCCATCACAGGCAGAACTGGATGGTAGCTTACATTGTCTTCAGACTTGTTCTTGAGAAATTTCAGAAAGACAAAGCTAATGAACAGCTAGATTTAACTGCGACACGATGCTAAGCGGTTTCTAAACACACCAGAGAAGAAAAGCTTATAATTAAGTCTGTGAAAACAATCCTAAAATGAGCGTTGAAGAACTCCAACTTTGCACATTTATTCTGCAAGACTGGTACCTGTAGTCCAAGTTAGATGTATAGTGCAATACAGAACCAGGTGAGAACAGCACAGCTGCTTTATGTTATACAAGTAGTCATAAGCAAAGAAGCAAGTATTTTCATGTGGCTTTGTAGTTTAAAATAGCCAGGTAATAGTGTTAAGTAAAAGGAAGAGGTAAGTTAGCGTTATAATGTCTACACAATCTTCTAATACATCACTAACCAACATTATGAATAACGTGGGCAGAATCCCCCTTGCATAGTTTCCTGTGTGGCTGAGGCTGAGCTCAAGTTCACATGTATTAAAACTTTTTGCTCCTATCATTTGTCTACAGAACCAACAGCCAGCATAGAGGCTTTTTGTCAGGGAGCAAAGAGATAGAAAGACATGCTATCCATATAACTGAGCATTACTCTGAAAAACTAACCAGCATGCAGCAATAGATCCTGGCACTACCATTGGGGTTTACTATTCACAAAAACATACAGTTGACCACAGACAAGTTCTCATGGACAGAAGTGTTCAGCGCATATATTTCCCTCTTTTGCCTCTGAGAGGATCCAAAGCGGTGCAATAAATTGTCTGCTCTCTCTCCCTTCACCAGCAAAGAGAAAGAGGCAACAAGTAGACAAGATCTCATAAGCCAGTGCTTAAGTAGTAAGAAGATTCTTCTTCCTACATCCAGCCAAAATTCTAAGCCAATTCAAAAGGTCTGCACTATTAAAAAAACCAGGATCTCACAAGAACACTAGTTCTCTCCAATGGGAATGTACTTGCAAGTATAGCCTTTAATTTACTCATACAGAAGTATCTATTCCCAGCTACACTCACAGTTCAGTAACTTGCATCTGTGCTCTTCTGCATTACCTTTCTGCTGAGGATGTTAAGGTCCTCCCAAATGAAGGATGCAACATGCTAAATAGTCAAGGAAACACTAGAAGCAAGTAGTTCCAAAGAACAAAGCTGTTCCTGAGCAACATCAGGTTCCCAAAAATAAAGATTTCTGAGGTGGGATCACAACAGTCAGTGATCTTGTACCTAAAAACTTGTGAAAAAAAGACAAGCAAAGATGATACTAGAATTGACTGAAACACAAAAGCACCATGCAGAATAGCAAATGGAGCCATCCAGAACCTGTCAGTATGTGCAGTACAAAACCACATGAAAACATGTTTTTGCTGACTGGAACCGAGGAGGAAAAGTCTAAGACCACTGTTAGTGACTGAGCCCTATGATGCTGGTAACTTGCAGTTTGTTACTTTTGTAATGAAGGACAAGAGAGCCTGGACAGTTATCTGGATTTGGACTTCCTTGTAAGTGAATCTTTAGAGGACAAGATGTGCAAAAATTTCTTCCAGTTAATCTTTAAAGGAACTGTAGATACTAGGCCCCAAACCCTATTGCTAAAGGCATTAGGAAGTAATTTATATCTTTCCCCTCAAAAGTATGACATAGAGCCTTTACACTACATTTCTGTCTGTGTACTGCACTAGGATAGAAGAAACCTTTAAGTGTTCCCTAAAGGATACAATGATTTTCCTCTATTCCTACTCGCTAATTAGGAGGTGAGCTATACGAGCGGATCAAAAGATGTCAGACTGCTAAAAAAAAAAGAAAAAAAATTGTCTGATGAAGTGGATGGAGTTCATCTTACATAAATAATTCTCAATACGAATCAACTGATTGAGGTACTTAAAACAGTTTTGGACCAGATATTTCTGTTGAAGTGCCACATTTCATACAAGAAATCTATATAGCTCTTCTCTGAAATTCATTATTTTGATTGAGTCAAGAGTTATGTTTATTAAAGTATACAATTCCCAGCACAATGGGTCCTGTTTATGGATGAACCTCTACCAAAACTTTAAACATTTATTTTTTTTTTTAAACAACTGATTGTTAACAAGCCAAATATGTGATCTAAATTAAGCTGCATTCACTCTGCTAAGTCACAGAGCGAACTGAATTTTTAAAGACACTACAGCTTTGCTAAATTTATTTCAGGTGAGAGAAAATAGAGTAAGCAGTTCTATAGGACAGTCAAAGCTAGTAGTGCTCAAACTGGACATGAAAAGCACACACACCAGTCTTAAGCTAGCCTGTACTATGAGGTTTTGCATCTTAAAGATTGTCTAAAGAGATATACCAGAACCGTTTATGTTGGAATCACATACTGAATGCTCCTAGATGTTAGTGCGAGCAGCATTAAACATACTGGCTTTAAATTTTTGCCTTTTAAGATGAGAATTACTGTCTCCTACTTTGTGTGATACTTCATGCATTAAATACTCCTGTTTACAACCTTAAAAGGTTAGGCACATACCTACTATGTCTTCCCAAATAAATTGTTAAGACTTAACTAAAGTAGTGTTAAAAGAGGAAAAAGAAAGGAGTCAGACAAGACAGCTCTGATATGAAATATATATGAATCAGCACGTGCTTGCTTTATGTAAACAGATTCAGATAATGCAGAGAAAACCAAACATCATTGTAATATTCAGAAAGACTAGTTTCTGTTCATGATCTCGCTGATATCAGAAATCCAGCAGATGCCATCTGCACTGTATTTTATGTATAAAGATATAGCTTAACATCAATTTGTTTCTGAACTGGTGCTAAGACATTTTTTTTTTATATAAGTTCTATAGATCAAGATTTTTCAAAAAAATGTATATTAATACACATTCAGAGGATCAAAAAAAGCTACACTTACTGTGAGAGGATGAGATTTTTCATCAAAAATATCCAATGATCTGTCTGAATCTCTACAAAGTAAAAATCTGTTTTAACAACGAGACTTAATTGGTAATGCTATGCTCCACTAAAAAGTATTATTCATTAAAGAATAAAGGAACATATTTTATAGTTCATCTTTTCCTAGAACAATGCATGAAGTTATATTGCATTTTTGCAAAGCATTTAATGGTAAGATCTTACAACTGAATATTTAACAAGCTAAACAGTGAATAGTTATCCATGTTCGCACCAGCAAGTCAAATTGAATTTCCAAATACAGAAGCCATAGTTCATATTATGCTTAGTACACTTCTCCTTTAAAATGTGAAACCACGTGATTGATTAGCATTATTTCAAAAAAGACAGCTGCAATTTTGAAGCATATGCTGTAATTAGCTATAATGGCAAGGGTTATTTGTACATGGGACAGTGTGTTCCTTCACATATCAAAACTAATCTGTACCTCTGTATTCAGAAAAAGCTAACCCAAGTCCCAAGGCTGATGCGTGGTGAGTTAAGTGTATTTTCCTCACTCCCCCTGTTTTGACTTTTTAATGCTTTGTTTGAAGCATGTGTCATTGGACAGGTGTATTATGGACCTTTCCATATCAGCTCAAAAAGGGGTCCAAAGAGGAAGCAGATACATCGTGAAGTTACCAGATTTTTTCAACTCTTATAACTAGCTGTTACTGAAATGACCAAGACCATATCCCCAGCTCAAAAAAAAAAAAAAGGAAGAAAAGAGCACACTCACCTGTTCTTTATGTGGTAGAATATTGCTAATGTTACACTAAAAAAAAGGAGAAAGAAAAATACAGTTTTAACAAAGCATACTGTAGCATATTCTGTGCAGATTATTCTGCTGCAAAAGTTGTTGTTCAGGGCAAAATGTTCAGAACCCGTTATCTATGAGCATCCTCCCACATCCCTGAATACCTGTTACCCCATTTCTGATCCTTACCTGCCTGAAGAGAAACTAGCCAAATCAGATTTGCTAGCCAAGCTACTTTTACATTTGGTGTAGAGATATTTGTGCCTTGAAGGAAATATTATGCTGGATTTTAAACACATACCTTCATTGCCTGATTAGGTGACATTTATTGAAAACGTCGACTATTCATAACTAAAATATGACATTTCTATTTGATGTTGCATATACTCTGCTTATGTTTCAACTTTGTATCTCTGGCTGTCTAATTTAGGATGTATTTTTTAAAAATAGCAAAATAAAGAATGCCAGTGTTGACACTCATCTACTCATCAGTGTTGACACTCATTTACTGCAACCAAATTTCAGATATTCACAGTGACAACAGGAATACTGCTGTCACAGGAAATTATCATGGACAAGCACTGATCTATTGCTAACTGTACACCACTTCAAAACTGCATGAGCACTATCTTTTACATTTGTTCTTCTTTACAAAAAGATAAATAAAACGCTAGATACCTTTGTTTGAAACCAAATTTGAAAGCAAAAAATCTTAGATATTTCCAAACTCTACTAAACTGTTAAGACAGTAAAGCTTTCTGGGCCTGAAGCTGTTGTACCTTCCTTTCCCTTCAAGCACTTCTCATCTGGAATAGTCTACGTGAAAATAACTGTCTCTGTGTTATCCAGAACAACAGCTAAAACAGCCGTTTCCGCTGGAGAACCCAGACAACTAAGTAATTGTCAAACTCACCCATCTAAAGTAAGGACTATACCAGGAAACAGTAGGCACTAGAACTAAAACCAAGGCCAGCAACATACTTTTATCCACAACTAGAGGGCAGACTAATACCACCGGGAAGTAGCAAACAGTTGTACAAACTTTTCCTGAAACTCCATACAAAACACATTTCAAGTTTTCCCAGATCTGCAGTTTATTGATTTGGCTTTCAATTTGAAGACTCTGAACTCACCCCAATGCACACTTTTAAAATCAAAATGCTTACACATTTCAACACTGGTTCAGTTTCTCAAGTGTATGACAACTACTCTGAAATACAATACATTAGCTCTGTAACAAAAGGAAAAAAATAAGGGGAAAGGAAAAAAAAAGAAAAAAGAAAGTCCACTTCAGCAGTCATATAATTAACTAAACCTCTACACCTCTTCCATGACCAACTTGAATAAGCAATGCCATGCTCCCGTCATTGAAGTATGTAACTACCTTTGGAACAGACACCACCACGAAAATCCCAAATAAACTTTGCAGTGTTACTAAGCCCGTTATTGATAACGAATGGCTCTTACCACTTTATTGTGCTTCTAAGGTTAGGTTGACTGACCGTGCTGTCATCTATAAATATTGTTGAGCATGAGCTGTATTTTTTTGTAAGCTGCCCTGGAGAAACCTTTGGAAGGAGGAAAAGAAAGCAACAAGAAATAAAATCAAAAAGATTGATTCTGTAAGCTTTGGTTTACCACAGTGAATACTGGCTTTATAGCTAAAGTAGCTACTGAGAGGAGGTCTTTGTAGATGATGATGCTTGTAGATGCTCCTGGTGTGTAAGCTACCTCATAGCCATCAAGTTGCTCAGAATAAGCCTTTGTGCAAAATTGGCTTATAAGCCATCCCTTGTAATATACATATTTTCAGATGAGCATTTTTCAGCAGAATTAGCTGCAGCTAAAGCAGCCAAGTCCTCTGATTTTCTCAGTTCTTTCACTTGATTCTTGCCAGATATGGTCTGAGTCTTTCCCTTATAACATTTTCTTAGATTTTTTTTTTTTTTTATATCCATCATCATTTTCTCCCTTCCTTTACACCATATCTTAGCTGTAGGTTTTATACTTTAGAAATTTTCCTATCTTATTGTAACACTAACTCTGGCTTCCCTGAGCATTTTTAGAGAATTCCTTGAACTCAGATATATCATCATAACCGAGAGAAGAGTTTTAATCTAGCAATTCAAGATGCATTCGTTTCTGCGACCATATTTTTAAAAGCCATGTCTAAAACTACCGCCAAAAACAATCTAATCACAGTTCACCTTGGTGCTGGCAGACTAAAGCTGGTATTATAAGGAGGGAGGGATGGACAACCCCGTAACTGTATTAAATACAACACATTTGAAATATTATCTTACTAGTAACTTATCAGTAGACACTTCTGCTAGGCATCATTTTTAAACTTTTATTATGTTCCATTACTAGTCAAATTATTTTTATCCACTTATTAATAAAAAAAGATGAAATGTTATAAGTCACATCAAAGAAAAATATCTAATATGTGCAGAAGCAGCTTAGAGCATATTTTCAAATTTTAAAACTTATTATTTGTTCATGCTGATGATACTGTTTGTTCATCATTTTTTTATGCTGAATGTTTGTTACAATAAGCCTTACAGTGATGTTCAAACAGTAAGTTGTTTAAGACTTGTCATCTCAGCTGAGAAATTAATCCAATTTTATTTCTGTTTTAAATACCAACATAGGCAGTTTGACTTGCATTTTATTATTTACTGTTTTGAAACGCTTAAGACTGATAAAAGAGAAAGCCATTATTATTCTTTTGTCATCAGCCACTGTATGCTCTGTAATACTACGCCTGCTTATTTTTGAAAGATGGGCAAAGATAATTCATTTTTATCTTGCTAAGAATGACTTAGAATGTATGCAGGGCCGTACACATAGAACTACCACAGTTGTTTCTCTTAAGAATTTTACTTACATGGTTGATGTGGTTACTCTTCCTCTTCTCTCTCACTAGAAAAATGGAGAAAGAATGTGAACTTTTCTAAAATAGAATCCTGATTTACATTCAATCAAGTCATTCTATTAACCTAGCCTTCTGAAATATATGAGCATTAGAAGTTTCTAATTTGACTGTTAGGTCTCTAGAGAAGTAAATTTTGAGCAAAAATGCAAAGTTTTTATCAACCTAGCAAACTACGTACTACTTCTAGCTTTCCACATGTATGTTGCGAAACAACTACTACCCATCACACTAACAGGAAAACGTCTCAGCATTGAATAGATGTTAGTCACTAAGAAAAGCTGGGTGATTTTAAGATAGTTTGAATATATAATGTCTAATATCAAACAGCAACCACTTAGCAAAGAGAAGTAAAACCACCACATATCCTATTTGCCAAAGACACATAAGAAGGAACTGAGGTGCCTTATATACATGTTCTCTCTCCTCCCATTAGACAGCAAAAGGTAAGTTATTTCACTACACAGAAGATGCTGGCGCAAACTACAAGTAGGTGTTTATCAGATAACTGCAACCATTTTATTTAATCACCTTAGACCGTGTCAGACTTAAATAAATAAATGAAAATGTCAAGGGTTAGCTCCCAGCTGTAACAACAGCAGTGAAACAAAACAGTGCTGTTAGATGACAGCGGAGAGTTGCACACATGTAGTTTTAAAAGTGAAACAACCTATACAAATGTGACCAGTCTGGACAGGTAACTGTACCTCCTGCTCCAACCTTTTGACCTTAAATCATTACCACTTGTAAGAAGGACACATTCTCTTACACATTTCAAAAAAATAACAAAATGAAGAGAACGTCCAAATTTAGTCTGTTTTTTAAAAATTAAAAAAACCTCATGATTATGATAACATCTCAGTGAGAGAGAACTTAAGGATATTAATTCTACTGATCCTATGGAAGTTTAACTAAAGAAGATCCAGTGAAATTAGAAAATAAATCCTTCTGCTTGATTTGTTGGTAAAAATAGCCTGTAAAAATCAATTCATTCAACTAATAGGAACTTCAGAGGGTAGTTTAATAGCTATTAGCTCACCTAGCAGATCATTTTTCTACATGTATACAAGCGTACACATTTCAGTACATTACAGTTGAAGAATGCTGAATCTGTTTAAAAGCAATACTACTCTCAACAAGGACATTCATGTAGTTTGAAAGTTAAAGACTACACAGTGAAACCACACTACAACGTTCAAGAGCTACATCAACTTGTAGCTGCAACTTAAACAGAGCTTGCCTATAAGGAGCCTGAAATTTGCAGGTCAGATCCTTTTGTCTGTTAGAAGGCTGATATTAGAGACCTCTGGAAAAGAGGCCTAAATTTCCTTGGTATCATCTTTTCTGGTGAATCATGGTACTGCTCGTTTCCACTGCTCAGAGATTATCTGAACATTGTGAAGTTGATATAACTGACAATTTTACTTCTTGCAATAACAGTATCAGCAGGACTGCAAGTGACAGACCTGTCAAAACAATACTACTTTTCTGTGGCAAAGCTATGCCAAGGTAGAAGACACACTGTAGCTTTCCATCAACCCAAGCATAACACTAGGTTAGGAAAATGCTTCAAACAAGAACCAGCTATAAAACAGTACAGACGCATTCTTAAACTAGTATCTTAAACTCCTCTTCAGTTGCAACTTCAAATTTTTTATACTGTAAAAAATATTTTTTTTACTTATGCAATATGAAAATGCCTCTACTTTTTAACATAGCTACAGTACAGTAGCTATAAATAGCTATAGTAATTGTTCAAAATTGGCTTTCTGATTTAAATAAAGGATCTGCGAAGAAACTGGAAATCCCAATACATCCATGTTATTAAAAACAGTAATCAAGAATAATTATGCTATGGAAACTATTCAAACAGTTTAAAACAACATATTCAAAAGTAACTGATGAAGACTGATGGTTTAGGTTTACTATTCCTTACAGATTTTTTTTTTTAATTTTTAAGAAGTCCTTGGGTCAAAAAAAAAAAAAACACCACAAAACTACTTCTTGAAGCTTGAGTTACATTAGTGAAATGATAAAGCCTTGCTCCCTCAGATTACTGGAATCCAGCTTCTGAAATCTCCTGCTATTTGAAATAACAAGTGTTTAAGTGTTAGGTAAATAGCCTATGAACACATTTCTGTGTAAAAATCTAAGTTACTAAGCCTATGCTTTGAAAGAATTAAATTAATTCAGGTATTCTTGAGGTGTACAACTAAAATAGGCATTTTTTTTTTCAGTTTTCCTCCCCACTTTAATTGGGAAGAACTTAGCTTACCATCTGTTTGAGACTTGCTAAGGAAAATTGTGCTTGCTCTGGGATGATCAGATGGATTAGATTCCAATGCTAAATCTGAAAGAGAAAGGACAAAAAAAGGAAGACCATCAATAGAAGATGACGATTACTGCAGATTCCCACCCAGACTTAAAATGTTCAAGCATGGTGATAGAATCAAGATTAGAAATGCATAGAACAGGTTCTCTAAAGCAAAATCTCTCTTTTGCCAAGACAGATAAAAATCTGTCATCTTCCTTTTTACTGGGAAAAAAATGCGGACTTATTTATACTGCCATGCAACTCTGAAGCAGCTTACGGTTCCCATCAAAACAAACTCTGGAAAGGTAGACCTCAGAAACCAATATATACCTTCAGAAGTCAGTATACAGCCCGGCATGTTAGGATAGCTTGATGTGGAGCCTGTGCTCAGTAGATAGCAGAAAACCAGAACTTTATAAAGATCTTAAGTTAAAAAAATAAATAAAATAAAATAAAATAAAGGACACTACAGACTTTACTTTCACTCTATACTTTATGTATCCAATATGTCAGTAAACAAGCTTTGTGGTCCTATACAAGAGCTTAAGTAGAGTGCTGCTAAATATCAAAACACGTGTCTAACACTATTCTTTTCTTTTGGACTTTCAAGTAAAACTCTGCGCAGCTAATATATAGTTAGAGAAAAACAAAATGGTTGCTTTAATCCTTTGCTACAGTGATGGCATCAGATGAGGATATATTACTCCCTTATATATTACTCCCTTAGATTAAGATGGAAGTGATCACTAAAAAAGTTTGGACTGATGAAACTGTAAACATTATAATGAATTTTTGATCTTTGACAGCAAAAGCAGCTGCTTGAGGAAGTCATAAACACACCGACTTCTGTGAGCATACCAATAGAACCATCTTGCTAATGCTATGATCCTGTACATCCCAGAAGGAGCAAACTCTCAGCAATTTACATTCTGGTCTCCATGTGCGCTATTTATGCCATGCTAACCATAAAAGCAAGCAAGCTCATAAACTTGCACATTAGTGTTTCAAGGCAGTATGCCAATACTTTAAGGGTGTCACGACTGCAAAGTCATCTACTAATCACCATCAACTTTTCATGAAAAAAAAAAAACTTAAGAGCTTTTTATGCACTGAGCCAACAGAGCTCTGATTAAATAGTAGTCAAAGTATGCACAAACTCTCTTGGTGCTGGAAGTCTCAGCTATGTGAATGTTTTGTGCTACTGCACCTAGCCCACAGCACAGCCACAGCCCTCGTGCGTCAGCAAGTGAACGTCACTGTCAAAGTGCGTGTATGCCCGAGACTTCTCGTTCCAGATCCCCATTGGTACGCAACATCAGTATCTAGGCCTGGATATTTTCCAAGTACTTGGCTTACATCACTGATCTTAGTCCAACAGTGTTGTTCTGACACTGGTCCAGGAAGCAGACCACTGTAATTTTGAATTTCTACTGTACAAATAGGGTCACCAATGTGTACTACGGAATAGGATGATTTTTCAGCCAGGAATTTCCCCCTCTCAAAAAAGGCCACAGTCAGCTATGAAAGCAGATCCTCTTGAGCAGGGTTGAAAAGCAAAACAGTATTTCTATTTCCACTTTACTGTGCTCATTCCCGGCATTCAATTAACAGATGCATGTATTTAATCATGTAGTTAAAATGTAAGAAGCCCTGGTCTAGAAATCCTAGAACAGAATTTACCTTACCATTTACACCTCAAGTACCGGTGGTACATACTTGATTCTCTGAAAAAAATCCAGCATACAATAGTATGCCACACCAGCACATTTTAACTACTACTTATAATATTGCAACAAATAGTTTAACTTATTTAAAACTTGTCCACAATGTTGTAACACTTTTAAAATCACTTAAAAGGCAATATGGACACAAACTCTAGTTTCTAATGCTAGCATTCTATTAAAAGGGGAAAAAAAAAAAAAGACTGACACGAACCAAGGAATTCACTAATAATAGCAAATTTTAAACAACTTTTGGGATTTGAGAAAGGAGTTATTCAGGAATGGAAGTATTTTACTAGACTACCAAATGACCAAAGTGTCATCAACAGATGGAACAGGACTGCAAAATGCATAATTAAAATACAGATGATTACATTATTTTTAAGTTTTGACACAAACAGAGAAAATCATTCAGAATTTATTTATTTACAATTTAGCAGCAACTTTTAGAGAACCAGAGTAAGTCAGGTTAGAACAGACCTCAGGAGGTCTCCAGCCCACCCTCTTGCTCACAGCAGTGTCAGCTCTGAGGCACAAGTAGGCTGCTCAGGGCTTTACCCAGCTGAGCCTCCAAGACCTCCAAGGGTTGGAAGGCTGCACAGTCTCTCAGGGCAACTTGTTCCAATGCCCAGCTGTCCTCGTGGGAAAAAGTGTTTCCTTGTGCCCAGTTGGAACCTCTCATTTCAACTTAGATCCCTTGCTGTCTCATATTCCGGCCACACACACCACTGGAAAGAGCCTGACTGCGTCACCCCAGTGACTTCCCTCTAGGTACTGACAAACTCCTATGAGGTGCGCCTGCAAGGTTTGGCCCTCTTTCCTTCAGGCTAAAGAAGCCCAGCTCCCTCAGCTTCTCTTCACCTGTCAAGTGCTCCAGGCCCCTGAGGGGGATTAATGCCTACAGGGCCATGGGACTCGCTACTGAATGGTGCAGAAGAGCATCTGGGGACTGTACACAAGACTTAAGTGATATTTAGGGGAAAAACTGAAGGCTGGGAATGGGAGAGAGCAGGGTAGACTGGGGAGGAACAAGCACAGGAAAACAGAGAGAAAAAGGGATGAAAGTGGCAGTGACTTGTAAACAGACTGCTGGTCAACATGCTTTCTCTGGCCAGGCATGGTGGCTGATCACTGCAGCCTGTCCTGTCTGCACGGGTCTGAGCACCAGCAACTGGAGCAGGTCTGCAGGCCTCGGGGTTCATGTGTCCAGGTGTCAGCAACTGGGGAGACCTGGGCTCCAGGTATTGGGCAGACTGCGTGTCTAGCACCGGGTGCTGGAGGGACCCATACTGTATATATGCATCTTTTCTGCTAATGGGCTTTCATCCTGATCAGCCACAGAGGTGAACAGGATGAGGCCTCTGATGCTGTTTATGTCTGTATGTTGTGTTTTCTGCCTGCACTGAGCTGTACGGCCAGCTGTGTATGCGCTGTGCACATGTGCCTTTTGGGAAGCCTTGTACGAACCTACAGCTGCAGCAGCTTCCCCGCTACCAGGCTACTGAACGTGGTAACTCCTAACACAACTGCATTTCTCCTTCCTCAATTCCATAAGGTTCCTGTTGTCCTCCAGCCTACTCAGGTCCCTCTGAATAAGCAGCCTCCAGCATATTGACTGTTGCTCGGTAGGGTGTCACCTGCAATTTGGGTGTACTCCATTGTCTCCTCCAGGTCATTGATAAACATTACAGAGGCCAGTGTTTTTTTTTCCAGGGAAGAGACAGTAAGAGTTAAATAGCACCCATCCTGTTTTACCCCACAGAAAAATACAGTTAAAACGCTGATTTCCCTGAGGTCTGGATTCACTTTGAAATGACATTTCTTGATAAAGCTTTCTTCTTGTGCTTTGCCAGTCCTTACATCCATCCTTCTTAGATTTTAGAAGTCAGCTCTAAGGCAAAAAACACTACAAGAAAAACACCTGCAAACATAACCAATTTTCACCCTGCACAAGAAGGGTCTATGACAGGCGGCACTGTAGGATGTATCAAGGGACAGCATATTGACACAGTCACACAAGGAAAGTGTGCCTTCCTGAACCTAAGCAGACACACATGTGAACAGAGGAACAGCAGTGAAAGGAAAGTAGACTTCACTGGCTCCAATTCCACAGTGGTTCTGCTGGGCACAGGATGCTTTCTGCTGGACAACGTTAGGTGTATCAGCACCCACAGCACACCAAACCCACAACATCATACAACCAGATAGTTCATTAGTACCATAACTCCAGAACACGCTGTGCAGTTCCTGGTACGAAACACTATAATGTGATCTGGACCAACTGTAACCAGGCTTCTTAAACCAAAATAATGTGGCATTAACAGAAACAGCACAGCTGATCTGTCCTGCATGAGACTGTGAAGAAAGAGAGATGCATTTTGTAGACTGCCTGCCCGTAGCTTCCCCATTCTATGCAGCCAGAGAATTTTAACCCTCCTTGCTTTACTGTTCTCCCTGGACAATGCTTTTCTCCGAGCAATGGAAAAATTGTCAAATGGTTTGCTCATGAAACACCAAAAAGGAACGGCAATACGATTGATAAAGGAAACATAAGGCAAGAGGCAAACAAGGATGTGAGAAGAGGCAAAATGCAACGGGAAACACAGCAAAAAAAAGCCAGACAAAGAGATTAATCCACCTGCAACCAACTTGACTCACATCCAACCATAACTCCTAATACTTCACCTTGGTAGCACTTAAAAATCCCAAACCAAGATATCTAGCTTGAAAACAAGGATAAGTCTTGTTTAGGAGCTGCATAGAAGACATATGACAGAACACTCAGGCTTCACAGGTAGCTAACTGAAAATAGAAGGGGAAGAGTGGCATGCCATGGGATGAACAGAAATAAGTGGAAATTAAAGCATGCAGAAACAGGAATGACAAAAGTGACAGAAGCACCAGGATGATGCTAAAAGGCAAGAAAAAACTCCAAAACACTGTTTTAATGGCTACCAACTCAGCAGAAGTCAAACATTTTCCATCAGAACCTCACACTTTGTGACACTGAGGTGAGAAGGGAAGATTCCCACCAGACATGCAGTCTGTGGGAGTGGCACAGAAACGTTGCCGTCCACCTCTCCAAGAACTGCATATCAGAAGTAGCCTTTCCCCCAGCTTCAGGGTACTACCAGCCCTGTCAGATCAACCCCTCTCGCTCCAGTTAGAGCCCAGAGAAGCCAGAACTCTCTTCCCTCTCTCACCATCCTCGTTTTAAAGAATCACTGCAGTTTGCTTGCCCTCCAGACAATCTCAGCTACCCCTGCTGCTGCACACAGATAAGGACATACAGCCCCCCCAGGGCAGATCACATTGCTTGTGAGAGCAAACCTCCGTTTTTAGCTCAAGTTCTTATGTCCTTTCCTTGACACGAAATCTGCATGAAGAGTACTTTTACTCATCTATGCCACATAAGAATGCATGTGGGTTTTAGGAATTTATAAAGCTAACTACTTGTCTACTGTCTTACACACTTCCACAGGTGATTTCTAACTATGAAGAGCACATTTTACATACCGCATCATGTTACTTACATTATCTCCTGAATAAAGCTGACAATCAAAGATGTGACTAAGTAGCAGCCCTTCAAAGATTTCACTACTTTTGGACACTAAAATATTGTATTTCCTGTGACAGTTTTATCCCCATCCTCTGCTTTACTAGACAGCAATAACATTTTGATAGAGCACATATTTAAAGCATTAAATCATAAAACCATCTCTGCTGTAAATTGAGTTTCTTCCCTTGCTCAGTGGGTTGCTAGTTTTGATTAATGGTTGAGCTTCCCTTATTTCATCACCTAACAGTGCATAAAATATGGGAGTTACTTAACTCACAATAAAGATTTAAGAATTAAACCAAATCAGACCAACAAATTTGCCCATCCATTTCACATAGCCTGTTATTCCTAACAATAACTTCACATAAAGTAATTTGTCCTTTAAAATTATGTTACTCTGTTCCCAACAATTTACCTACCAAATTATAATTCTGGTTTCTAAATCCAACCTGCTTTGTTTACTCTGCACCAACCACACAGAACATGCCATAGAAGCAAGCACACAAAGGTTGCTTCCATTTGCCTTCTCCTGTTATGTCCTCAGTGACACACAGCTTAATCTATCTTTTCAGCTTTCCACAGGTGGCTTCTTTCCCAGATTTGGGTAGAATTAAAGCATTTTCATCTCTTGTTTATTCATATTCAAGAAAATCTCTCTTCCATAACAGGAGGGACTCAAAATATACAAAGCTTGCTGTTCTAGTAACTAAACAAGCAAATTTGAATACATAAAGGACTAGATTTGTGGTGTAACAGTGCTTTTAAACACAACCAGCTCTAAGACAGGAAATCTATTTTGAGGGAAAATCTCGGTGAGGACATAATCTTAACTAATACTTTCCTATACACAGGTCCTTTAAAAACACTCCTATCTCCCCACTGCCCAGAGGAAATCAACTATTTATTTAAGAAAAGCAACCAAAAACAACCTACACAGTTGGTGTTTGTTCACAGAGTGACAGAGTGGTTGAGGCTGGCAGGGACCTCTTGAGGTCGGCTAGTCCAGCTCTCCTCCCCTACAGCTACAGCAGGCTGCCCAGGCCCAAGCCCATCAGGTTTTGAAAAGCTCCACAGATGCAGACTTCGCAGCTCCTCTGGGCAACAGGTTCCAGAGGCTGACCACCCCTGTTGTTAGTTGGTTATTTCTAAGGTTCATGACTTTTGCATTTCTTAAACTGCAGGAGGATCCACACTGCTTTGGCCAGCCCCTGCAGCAAGATCCTATTGCACACCGGTCACAGGCCCTGTCAGGGAAACATGGTAAGAGATCTATTCCACTGCACACAGTACCTACTGCTTCTGGACTCAAAGAAATTAGGTTTCCATGCTGTGTACCTGCAAGTGTTACAATCACGTGCACACATTTTAACTAGGCAGAGCAGAAGGATGCCAGGAGCACCCAAAATTCCATGGTGAAGGCAGGACCGGTGAGAAGGAAGGAAACTACCTGTCTGTAGGAGTGTATATTGGAAGTAGAAGGAAAACAGTAGTTCACAAGTAAAATCTTAAAAGTAGCTAACATTTTGTTAGAAAGGTGTTTCTGGACTGCATCCAATGTAGAACCATTAACAAAGCCAAGGAGAAAGAACTACTTCCACGCTGCCCGCTTTTTACTGCCCATATAGACTTTTACATGGATCACAATTCACTACCATGATAAGATAGGGAAAAAAAATTAGAGCTGTGGAGCTCTGCTCTAAGTCAAAAATTTTCTACACATTACAACAATAAAATTTTCTACACATTGAAGCAAGATCAACCAAACTTTCACTCATAAATCCATGCCAGTAAGTTTAAGGAAAGCTTTCCCTGCACCAACATTTTGCATGCACGCTGCCTTCCTTCTCACAAGACGTGGCTCAGAAAGGAAATCAGACGAGTATCAGAAATCCCTGTATCACCTAGTGTCTACAGGCAACACAACTACGACGCACTGTACTGTGTGTTAGGTGTCTCATGCCAGTCCATCAGGTGGCACGTAACGTTTTTTTTCCTCTTCCAATTGCTGACATGGATGCATTAATTCAAGCTTCACATGAAGTCTGGGCTTTTATTAAAGTTAACAGGGTTTCATCACATCTTTTTTGCCATTTTAGGCACAAGCTCAAACACAGTCACTCTTTACAGTGGCTTTGTCGATTCTCAGCTTACCTGCATTTTGTTCAATAAAAGAACAATAACTATCTGTATACAAAACATGTCCAATGGTTTTAGAGAAAAGCTTTTTTTGGCTTTGAAAGAAACTGGCATTCAGCAGTTTATTATCCAAGTCTGACATGATTGATGACAAGCCAGTGTTACTTTTCACACTGTAAAACAACAACAACAAAAAAAATCAAAACCCAACTACATTTGATTACTGTAATGACTGAAGATCCTTTCAGAATTCCACAGGCAAAGCTGTGCTATACACGCACAGTTCATCAAGCACCGCAGAATGCTATCAGGTTGATAGCGGGATTTTTGTATCAGCTGTGGAAGTAACCCTGACACCTGCATCACCTACAAGTGGGATTTTCAGTTTTATTCATCTGGCTTCACTACCCATTTGAAAAAACAGCAGAGCTATTTAAGCACAGTTGTATCTTCTTTCATCCCTTCAAGTGGAAACAATTCAAAGTTCTCTTCTGAAAACATGATTTTCGTAGCAAGTGAAGTAAGAGTGCACATTTGAACTCTAACTGTAACAAAGACAAAACAGTAAGATTTAGAAGTCTCAAGATTAGTTTGTTTCAAGGATCTGCAGATCCAAGGTCTTGGTTCTTAATGTTTGGTAGTGCTTTCCTCCTACCACTCTCAGTAATTTCCTCCTTCTTCCTACATGTGGAAGAAGATTGTTGGAAGCCTTGATTTAATGTGTGATATGAATTTGGGAGGAGTCATTTTTTGCTTTTTGTTGGCTCATGCAAGAGTTAGTTCCCCTGTTAGTCACCGTCTCAGTACAAGCTCAGCACACTGAGCACACTGGAGAGAACAGATACTTCTAGCTACAAAACTTCTGGTGCTCTACAGCATCTATCCCGACAGGTAGGAGGAAAAACAGCAAGTCTCATAAAGAAAGCCAGAAGAGGAGAGGATCCTAGAGATAAGTTACATGGAAAACATAGTAATTTGAAAAAAAAAAAGTTGACGTGAAAATGAATTCAGTTTCCTTAACTCCGTAAGTTTCACTGAAACCCCCACATATTCCCCATTTTATGGGAATCTGAGTTACAATAGCTGCTATACTTTAAGTCTGAAGAAAGACACCAAAACAAACCTGCTTCCCTCCACATATGCTTCCTGTATATGCATTCCGTATCAGTGATTCTTAAAAACCTAAACTTGCTAGTTACAGAGATCTACGAGATTTGGTGGAGACAGAGGAGACAGACAGTGGATTCCTTAGCCATCAGCAATATCCACCCATAACAACAGAAATACAGACATGATAGTATGGCAATGTTTTCTTCTATTCCCAAATGTATAGGGCAATTTCAGCACTGCTTCTGAAGGACTTGCCAATCCCATCACTCCCACTATGTGCACTTTTCAGGTCATTTCATAAGGCATTAGGTATCTTAAGCCAACAAGTTGGAAGGTGTTTCAGGCTCATAAGAGAGTCAATTCTTTCTCATTTGTCAAGACCCCACACTATTTGTAACTGCTGCAAATACCTAGTTAATTCCTAGTCAGCGGTAGGAAAGGGATATTGATATTTCTTGGGAAAGGAGAGAGAGTTACATAAAAGTCTCAGTTTATATGGGGAAGAGGGGAGCAGGAATAACAGGGACAAATATATCTACTGGCTTCCATCCCCAGTTTCATAGGAATCTAAGCACACAACTGAACAGGGCCACAAGAGACAACACAAGATGGTTAAGTCTCTGATGCCAGCAGTTTTCAGCACAGGAAGAAGCTGATTCCTTGCATCAAAGTGTTCATCTTTTTTTTTTTTTAAAAAAAGCAAAACTACCTTAGTAACAATTAAAGCAGGATTTTTTAAAAAAACAACATCCATATGCTTTAAGCAAGCTGACATTATACAAGAGATGAACAAACAAACAGAACTTACACCTTCTGCAAGGAGGTTTACAGACAACTTATTGGTGAAATCAGATCACAGATAATCAATATATTCGAATATCTCTTCATCTCCAGCACTGTTTAGTAAGTCTGGCATGTAGGCAACTTGAAGCTTGCCCCTTTCAGTGCAGCACAGCTTCTGGAGAGCCAGAGGTAGTTTAAAAAAAAAAAAAGGAAAAGCAAGTTCATGGGTGCTTGTAAGAGTTACGCTAGGCACTAGTCTGAGCCTGTTCAGGTAAATCTCACTTTATTCTCTATTAACTCTCCTCTCAAATGCCCCCTAATATTAGTTTTCCCATCTAGCCTCCAGGCAATTATCTTGTCCCACTCAGCACCTCTCCTGATCCCATTTGCTTTTCCCTCTCATTCCTGATCCTCTTTTCCCTTCATTCTCCAGCCCCCAGCTCTTCAGGGGAAGGTACCACATGATTGTGTCCCATCAGATCAGCAGGTCAGCAATCCTCCACTTGGTTCATGGAATCAGGCATGCCCCTGATCAAACTGCTGCACTCAGCAAACAGCAGCGCTGAAAGGAGATAGTATTTTCAAGTACAAATGAGAAAAGCCTGCCAAGTGAGGCCTTCTTCTAGTTTTATCAAAGAATTAAAGAATTTATGAAAAACTAGATCTATGTTTAAACACAGGAATCTGGCAAGAAAACGTCAACTGCATGAAGTTCTCCACAAAATAACCAGAAAAAAATCACAGGAAAAAATAATAAATCCCTAAAATAAAGGTTATCAGACACTCATTTGGAAAAAAACAGTAATCGGCACAACACAACCCAAACACAACGTTAAGATCAAAGAGCTGCTGATTGTAAAACTAAGCAGGAAAGCCTTCTTGGTCAACTCCAACTGCTTTGGACTGCTGCTTGCACACAGAAGGAATGAACACTTAATGCTCGGCTGAACAATCAACTAGCAGCTTTAGCTTTTGCTTTTAGCTTTTGATATCGAACATTAACAGAAGGCATGAACCTATTTAGAAGAAACTATCAGTTTTCCAAAATTGTGTTTGTTCCATTTACTTAATGCAGCTTGGCTTAGAGTATCAAACCATAAATGCAGGCTTATTTCTCATTCAGAAAAAAATCTGCACGAAATAGGTTATAGCTCAGGATCTTGATAACAATAAAATACAAAGTCATCCTTTAAATTCTCTTAGCAGCGGAACCAACAGTCTATTCCCATTTGAATCAACTTTTGTTGAAGCATTACATTTTCAGTTTCACAGTATGTTTTATCTCCCTCCCACTTACCCTTCCTTTTTTGTCTTATATAAATACCACCTCATAACCTTTCTTGTTTAATTCTGCTTTGACATAGACAATCTAAGCAGTTCTGACTGGAAACCTTCTGGAGCTGGCTAACCACCATAAACCCTACTCCATCCCCTGAGGAGTACTTTGGATAAGCATTCTATTTCTAATTTTTGACAGCAGTTACTTCTATATTTTTAGCAATGAGATGTAACTTATGTATTTCAGATTTATATACTGTATTTACTTACTGTATTTCACACAGTATATTTGTCCTTTTCTTCCCCAAAATAAATGTCCATGAAGTAATGCTTATGAAATACAACGCGTGTTAAGCAGTAAGCTGGAGAAGCATCAGAATAATCCCCATTTAAGAGTGCAGACCTGTGAGGACCATGTTCCACTTGCTCCAAAAAAATGAGACAAAACAATACCAAAAAAATATCCAAAACTCAGCTGGTAAATTCTGCATTCCTGATAACCAACACATTCAATTCTAGCAAAACAAGTGGAAAAGGATTCAGAGATTTAAGAACAACAAACTTTAAAGACAGACATTTAAGGAATTAAGTCTCCATGACATTTGGATGCAAGTTTTCTGATATATTTAGCTGTGCTCTTAGAAACTCCTAGAACTGTGCATCACAAAACAGAAATAGTCAAGATTATATTGATTTCTTTTCCCCCGTAGCTTTTTATTTTTCTCCAAAGGATACAACAAAAGGCCAGTTAGTTGGTTCTGAGGCTTCTTTTACTACAAAACTGGCTTATCTTAGCTAACCATCATATTATACACTAAAAAAAAATTATAGAAGTAATATTATCCCTCAAATTAAACTGCTGGACTACCTACCGCTACAGCAACAAACTGATGTTCTGTAGTAGCCAGCAGCACAGAAACGTGTAGGCTGCCTGCATGGTTTGGTATGCTGACAGCTTTTATATCCTAGAGTTAAGAGGGATAAGCATAGGTACCTGGTATGTGTAAGTGCTGCGTTTACAGATTTAACATTTTCATAGAAGGTCTTAAACAGACAGCAGTATCGCTGACAAATTCATTACAATGTCTGTTTTGTAACACTTCATTTCAGACTCTTCACAAATAATGTTTTATGTTATGAAGTTGATTACTTAATTCTATTTGGTTAGCACTTTAATATGTTCAAAACAGACACGAGATACTTTAAATCTAACGTTCAACAAACAGAATTGTATTTTTGTAAACATATCAAACTCTGATACTTTTTACAGCCCTAAACAGTCACATCAGTCAGAAAACAGTGGACAAACAGCATTCATCACTTGCAGCAAGATCTACTTCTGAGACCATGCAGTCAGAAACCTCACACCACAGTAAAAGTGATCTTTAAAACCATCTAACACACAAACTATCAGTGCTAAATTTAGGATTACCTCCATCCTCAAAATCCAAGTTCCCATAGCCACAAAACTAAAGTTTGTGATGAACAGCCACTACCTTATTCCTGGCCTATACACTTCTACTCATGTCTGCAAATTAAAGTAAATAAATAAATAAATTAGTACTTCTCTACTTTGAGGCCAATTCTGGCATTTGGATGAGATCAAAATTAAGCCTAATTATTTAGCACTGCTGACATGATCACATACTAAGGAGTCAATCAAATACAATGCTTATTCCTGAGCAGACTTATTTAGCTTAGGCATTTCTGCTTGGCTTATTAGAACATTTAGAGAGTTTAGTTCCTTCTCGCTTAATGAGCATGGAAGAGTTCAGACGTTTCTGCAATATCTTCTCGCAAGAATAAAGTTTTATTTCTCCTAAACGGCAAATAAAATTTCTCCTGCTGTATTGCACAGCTGTCTCAAAGGAGACCCAGGGAGCTGACTGTTCCATCTCATTTCTGTAACAGCTGCACCATGCAGGGCTGTGCAGAACCACGCAAGTTTAATAACTCCATTTCTGAAGGTTTCCTCACCGTTATGCAGCCAGTTTCTCTACCACCACCAAAAACTTGTTCACAAGCTCGATATGAGTACGGAGGGCCAGTAATGATTGTTATTGTATGCATCCTACACTAGAGATGTCAGGCTATTTATTTTTCCAGCTGAATATATTTCATGTAGGTGTGGTTATAATTACAAAGAGGAGTAGCAAAGCACTTAATTAGAGAAAGTTTTGAATACCATGAGCTCTTCCACTATGCCGTATGCCTGCAGAACCACGTGAGCTGACAGGCAGACAGGAGCACCCCTAACCAGTTGTCTCAGTAACTCTGCCACGGCACAAACCTGCAAGCACGTCTGAAGAGGAGTTACGCTGGGGAGCGAGCCTTTGCGACACCCGCACTCCAGGTCTGATCGGAAGGGATCTGCACAGCAACACGTACTTCGCTTTTAGCTGAAGGAGAGCAGGCTAGGGGCACGGAGGGTGGCATGAGGAGGAACCTCGGTGCCAGGCAGCTCCGGCTGAGCATCCCACCCCGCAGGGCTGGGCTCCGAGCTCCCGGTGATGTCAGGCACACAGCGCCGTGCTCGCCGTGCCCTCGCTCCCCACACACCCTCTTCCTTCCTCCCGCCCGGCACAGCCTGGGAACGCCGCAGCTCCCGCCGAGCACGGCGCTGGAGGCCGGCCTCCCCCCGCGGCCGGGGGCGCCTCGCCGGCGGCCGGGCCGGGCCGGGCCGTGCCCCGGGGGCGCTGGGCGGGCCGGGAGGGAGGGCCCCGAGCACCGAGCCCCGGGCGGAGGCGTCGCGGCGGGGCAGCCCCGGGGCGCGGTGACAGCGCGGAGGGCCGGAGGGACACGGCCGGGACAAAGCGGCCCCCTCCCGGCTCCCTCCCACACCCCCCCGCCCCGGGCACCGGCCCGCGCCGCCGCTCACCATCCGGGAACTCCCGGTCGCTGATGTGCTGGAGGTGGGGGCCGCCGCCGCCGGGATCCGAGTCCCCCGAGTCGGCCTCCGCCGCCGCCGAGCCGCCGCCGCCCGCCGCCGCCGCCGCCGCCTGGTACGCGTCCGCCCAGCGGTCGGGCCCCGCCGCTGCCCCCCCGCCGCCGCCGCCGCGGGCCCGGCCGAGCTTGGGGCTGGCGTCCGGCGACACGCAGCAGGTGACGGTGTTGCCCATGGGGCTCCGAGCTCCCCCGCCGGGCCCCGGCTGCGCGGCTGCCGGGATGGGGCGGGGGGAGCCGAGGCGCCGGGCTGGGGAGGGGCGGGCGGCAGGAGGAGGGACCGGCGGGGCGGGGACGGCGGGGCGGGGCGGGGCTCAGCGCCTCAGCGCCGGCCGCGCGCGGCCGTTGGGGCGGGCGGGGCCGCGCGCGAGCCCCCCCCGCCGCCGCCCCCTGCGCGCGGCCACCAACGGCCCTCGCGCGAGCGGCCGCCTGCCCCCGGCACGGGGAGCGGAGGGGGGCAAAGGGGGGGGGGGGGGGGCGGCCCCGCCTCGCTCCCGCCCAATCGGCCGCCGCGTGACGCCGCCCCGCCAATGGGCGCGGGAGTCGTCACCGGGCCGGCGCCGCGCCCTTCCTGGCCCCCTCTGCCCCGCCCCCGCGCCAAGCCCCGCCCCTCGCCCCTCGCCCCGCCCCCCGGCGCCGCCCCGCCCCGTGCCGCGGCCGCACGTGCCGGCGGCGCATGATGGCGGCCGGGGCTGGCCGCGGGGCCTCGCAGCCCCCATGGGCGCGGGTGGGTCCCTGCAGGGCGCACAGTGGGCGAGCACTGCCCGGCCTGGCAGCGCACGCGGCAGCCCTGCCAGCTGTGGTTCGGCTCGTGGGCTCACAGCTCTGGCTCCTTCCTGGCCCGTCGGCTCCCCACCCGTGAGCCGCTGCCGGCCTGTGTCCAAAGCACGGCCCCATCTCCCAGACGGGTCTTCACGTTGCCTGCCTCAGGCCTTCCCCACAAGGATGGGTTGCCAGGAGGTTGGTGTGCGTTTTTATTTAACTTCTCGGAAAGCTCAGCGCTTGAGCTCGCAGCCGCGTGGCTCTCTAGCCCCTCGATTCACCACGCACAGCCGTGCCTCCCTTCACCCGTGAGGAGCTTTGTCCTTGAAAGGAGACACCTGAAGCCACCGCTACCAGCTCCTGTCTGCATAATGACTCTTGAGAAACTCCAAAATCTGCAGGCTTGCTTTTGCCCACACAACCTGCAGTGAGCCCTGAGAGGCTCCTGAAGAGACTGCAAGGAAACTGCAGGATTTTCCTTAAGCCATCCAGCTTCACGCTCAGCATCAGTCCCAGAAACGGAGACCAGCTCTTTGTGAATGCTTGGTTGTGCTTCACAGGGCCAATAAGTTTAAATCCTCTCAATTGTGCTCTTATCTTCACCTTGATACAGTGCTGCGTATGCTTTTCCAAGGCTGTGTGTCTCCTCGTCTGTGGGGAGATAACACCAGCTTTGCGACGTGTTTTCATCCATTTATCCCTTCTTAGAAAGTGTCTCGGCTGCAGAGAAGGGGTGCATTCTGATCTGACTCTCAAGCAGTCTCTGGATAACTTGGAGAAGGGCCACGACATTGTCTTTTCCTGGAAACATAGCTGCAGGAAGAATGAATCACCAGGTTGAACCTGTATAACCAACTGAAAACAAAAGCTCGGGCTTCTGTGTCTCACTGTTGCAAATAATGGGGGGAAAAATAGGCATCCTGTTTTGAAATCCACTACCAGCTGACAGGACAAAAATATTGCAGGCGTGATTGTCTTCTGAAGCTGACATGTAACATAAGACCATGGCCATTTAAGGCAAAAAAAATGAAGCAAAACAGTAGTTAGGGAAATAGATCCAATGCTTCCTTGAGGACTTGAATAAAAAGTAACCAGCGAGGTTGTTCAGAATACACAGGGTGGGTTTTTAGTAGCCCTAAATTTTCAGTTTTAAAGTCACCTCCTGGAGTATTCTTGGCTAGCATGTATTCACCACTACCCAGCTAGCCGGGGCTGGGAGGCTGTGCTTTGTAGCATGAAGACAGACTGCAGCACCAGTGTCATTGATTAAATTCGTACTTTTGTCTCTGCAGCAATCCAAGATGTCATTACAGGCAGTGCAGGGGTTTCTTTCCTAGCGTGCAAACATCTGGGTCACTGCAGTGATACCAATAGAACAAACATACGGGAGTGAACATTTTTTGACCTTAGCTTTTCTTTTCTGATCCTACCTTTATTTTGTCTTAAGAAAAAATAAAATTAGCTTTGCAGTTATCAAAGGCTAAGGAGAACAAATTGCAGCTGGTAGAGTTAATGGAGACTTCAATACCTGAGAAGAGAATTTGAGATGTGCTGAAGTCAAGAGCAAAGCCTGCAAAGCTGTACTTTGTGTGCTGCTGGGCAGAGAGCTGATCGAACAACTATTTTGATGAGCCAAGCGTTAGAAGTAGCTGTTACTGCAGGTCATGGATACAGTTTTCCTACCAGGAAAAGGAAAACGCTTTCCAGTATTTTAACACAAACATTCACATGGATGTGTGACTTCATTCAGAAGAGGCAAATTGCATGAGTAAGCCCTGCAGTAAGTTTGTTTAGGGTAAACTTCTAAAGGTTTAATTCCACCCTGGGCCACCAAAGCCTGGAAAGAGGCCCGCAGAAACCCTTCCTGCAAGGTCTAAGGTACATGAAATTGCTTAGACTTGACTGTTGCTTTTCTCCATTGTCTGAAGGATTTTGTTTCTAAACAGTGGAGAAAAGCTGCTAATATCATCACGAATTAAACAAACAAAAAACCCCACATTTTTCTTAAGCTTGATTTCTGCTTGGTGTAAAAAGAGTAACCATTGCATTGAGGCAAATGCTCCTGCATCTCTATGAATGTTCTAGTGGCTGTCTGCCTATATATAGACAAATACTGGTTTTAAATTGTTTTTAATTAGTTGTTGTTAACTACTTTTAAATACAGTACACTGCTTGCACTGTAACTTCCCCTCCAATTACATAACACTGCACCTATAGAACTCATCAGAAATTTGGGGACCTAAAATTAAGCCTTTAGATCCATATTCAGACTCGACAAAAGGGTATTTTTTGCAGCATTTTCCCTGCCCCAGCGTCCCACATGCCAGCCACACGTCAGCCCGGTGTGTGGCCATCAGCCGGCTGCAACGAGCACAGAAGCTGCAGGAGGAGGAGGGCACCGGAGGGCCCAGTGCTGCCCAAAAGCCACCCGTGTGCGCACTGATGGCCACTCACACATCGCTCATGCTCCGGTGGGTGAGGCGTGCTCCTGTCACACGGCCCAACACGTGGCATCCTATGGCCTGGAAGTCTGGCTAGTAGAGACCTGCATGAGGCTGCAGATCTGTGAGCATCCACAAGCACGTTTGTAAGAGGAGGTTTCCAGCAAATGAAGTGCAGTTGTTGCTTATGGAAAGGACGATCTGGCTCATTTTGCTTTTTGTTGCTTAATTAAAACTTCAGAATAATGTCAGCCTTCAGAACTGCAAGGCATTTGAGAGATCAGTCACATAATTCCACTAAAAGCTAAGCGATTTTTCTGTAGCAAGAGATTTTAATAAACATGGTGATTATGTCTGACAGTTTATCAAGATGTGAGGTTTAAGGTGTGAATGCAATACTACGGATGGGAACTATTCCTTCTTCAGAGGCCCCAGAAACTTCCTGCATTTCAGCTCATTTGCTTGTGAAATTATACATCTTCGTATTTTTTCTCATTACTTCCATTGTTTAATGTAACTTTGTGTATAAAGAAAATGACAGTGGATGATACATTATTTTGATATTTAACATTTTTCAGTGATCTTGCTGAACCAGCAAGTTATAATGTCTACAGATAACCTGCCAGTTTCTGCAGAAGCTTTAAGTTTTCAGTTTTAATTCACCCTGTTGGTTTCAAAGATGATCCAGATCAGTTCAAGCTGAGGCTGTCTTAACTCTGTAACTGCAAGCTGTGATGAGCCAAATTAATCTCTGGTTTACTCCCTTTTCATTTAACAAAAAGCAGTTCACCACCCCATCTATCTCAGTGGTGTAGAGAATCTGGAAGCTCCTGGTGAAGATTTAAATGTAAAAGTTGTTAACCATTTCACTGCTAGTCATTTGAATGGGCACTTATGGTGACAGTTAAGGAGAAAGACCGCTTTCTTTTGCGAGTTTTCCTCCGTGCCTTGTGTTTGCTAGTTTTCGTTGGCTGATGAAAGTTCTTAGCAAAACAGACATTTGTCAAAACTTTCCTTCAAAGACAGCTTTTGTTTTTCAGTGGAATGACAACCAGACATAGATGATATTTATTTAGAAAGGAGAGGATTAGACACGTATGACCAGAAGTTTCCACACAAATAGTCACTGCTAGCCTTTGGTACAACAGAACCATTTGGGATAAGGCGTTGCTGTCAAAGGGTTATCAACAACACAGGTTTCCAGATACAGAGTTAAAAAAAAAATAGATTGCTTCTATTTATACCTGCCTTTGCCTTGGTAACCAGAGACTGTGAGATGGATGCAGTATTTTCCCCACATTGGGGATGGTAATATGGTACATGCAGTGTCTGCAGAGCCATCACAAGAACTGTTGCATTCACTTCTAAGGGAGGATTTTAAACATTGAGCAGTAAAGAGAAAATTTCAATAAGGGAGGTATATTAGTATGGCTTCAAAACAATTTGCACTCGTTTCCAACTCATCTACTTGATTCTTTGATCTTCTGAGTATTACAAGGACCGCTGCTCTTAAACGCTTTTTTAAATTACCCAAAGCATCTTATTGGCATCTGAGGTAGCACAATTTACTTACAGTTGGACACATTATGCCTTTGTTCTATTAAGTAGTCGAGTGAGATAAGAACGGACTTAAATCAGTGTTTCTTTTTCCTTTAACTCACCCTTGCTTTCCATAAAATGAGCTGTTTCCTACTTTGAAAGTTTATCTGCTGCTTAGGTGTCTGTCTTGCCTTCTTCAGTTTTAAAAAGATGAACCAAGGTACGTTCTTGCAACCTTATCGTTGTGCTAAGCTCTCACCCTGCTGGGAGAAAAAGCATTTCAGTTCTGGACAATTGTTTTAGGCCTAAAATTCTTTGTTGTTTCATTTTCCTTATCATTTTACTGTCAGGAAGGGTGGGAAAAAACACATCTTTTTCTCTGCCACTATAATACTTGGGTATTGTAACTTAGAAAATAGATTTGGAGAGGGAAAAAGTTAAATTTAAGGCTCTTTCTGAGCTTTTAGTGCACTTGATTGCCTTTTAATAGCTTCACTATCCAGTTCTAATCTGGAAAGTAATTCCTGACCTTCTGTCTAAGGCTCATGGAAGTCAGTGCCAAAGAAACATTAGCAGGGAAGAAGGGAAAATACTTCTGGGAACCAGAGCAGGATTGCTAGAGAACCTGCTGATCTCCAAAGATATTCAGGGATATTTGTCTTACAAAAACACATTCTTGAGAAAAAAACATTCACTACCTTATTGTCTTTGAGAACAAACGTGTACATTTTCATGTACAGCCTCCTTTCACTCTAGTTACTATTTGGCCAGACTCTAGGTCTTCCAAAATACCGCAGGGGAAGAAAACTGCTGGGGGTGGGGTGGGGAAAGGAGGCGATTAGGAGCACTGGAGCCCTGCTGCACTCATCCACATCTCCTAGGCTGGAGATCCCAAGGCTGGCATGTGATTTAGGAGGTGGAGGCAAAAGATGCGTGCCATTTGGGAGTTTCCCTCGATTTGCCTGATGGTGTAGTTTAACACAGTGTAAGTGAATCAAAAACTCATCCAAGCAGAGTTCTTATTTCAAGTGTAATCATTCTCATAGCTTTTCCCACATTGCCTATATAAATAATTTAAAAAAATTCAAGATAATAGCACAAGGAGCTTCAAACTCTGAAAAGCAGAAGCAGTGGCAAGGGACCAGCACTTTAGGACATAAAACCACAGTAAGCTGAATCATCGCACCTGCTCTGGCATGCTTATGAGAAGAAGTCTGAGTTGCCATAAGACAAGTATGAACTGGTTTTGGGCAAATGAAATACTGGTTTTCATTCCCCTACAGTAGCAGAACCCTAAAAACAAGCTTTGGTTCCTGCTACCCCTGCGCAGCCTGTAATGCTCTTCCACAAAGGTGTTCATGAATCTTGAGCCATTCAGTCGAAATCAACGTCTTTCGCATGTAACCACATTTGCTTTCGTCTGCCAGCCAGATTCACTGCTTCCTGTGGGAAAGTGTTGTTTTTTTTTTTTTTTTTTTTTTTTGTTTTGTTTTTTTTTTCTGGAGCTGGTTATGCTCCCCAACTTTGAGGGCTGGCCTAACCCTTCTTTCTGGTGGTGACACAAAGAGCTGCCGAGCCACACAACAATTGGAGATGGCCACAGGGAAGCCATGCTGCTCCGTGGCCCCACTCCCCCAGGCATTTTTCTTGCGGCCCTCTGCACACAAGGTCTGGCTCCTTGCAGGGGCTGAGGAACATGTCTGGAGCTACTGTGCCTGCGGGTGGAATACCTGCAGCAGTGCTTCTAGAGAGCTGGAGTGCGAGTGCTGCCAGGACGATTCCCCAGCCCTCCCATGGCCTTTAGCAGGCTTTGGAGCAAGTTCAAGTAACTGGGTATGAAGACAGACAAAGGAGAGGAGCACTGTGTTGTTTTGCCAAACAAGATTAAACGGAGCCAAAGGTGAAGAGAAACCCATGCACAAACAAGGCAGCAGGAGCGTTAGCACCACACTCCCACTTGAGAGCAACTCTGGCTTTACTGCCACGGTCAATATTCTGGCCAGATGCACAAAAGGAGATGTGTTTCTGAGATGGTTACCTGGTTATTGAAGGACTGCTTCCAGGTTGGTGATGAGTACTTGCGGGGGCCATGTTCACAGAGCTGGCAGTGGGGGATGAGGCTGGGAGTCTGGACAAATCTGTTTCCTTTATGGCAACTACCTCAAAACCCTGAAAGAGAAGAAGTAAGCTTAAGCCACAGAGAGGCAACAGTGGCAGCAGACAGTGCCTCACAGAGCATTTGGCATCTCTTACCTTTTTGTATAGCACCTAGGTGTCAAAAAGAGAAGCCCACCAGCCTCCTCGCTCCCAAGCAAACTGGTACCACTTAGATGCTCACTGGGGTGTCCCCCCCCGCCTCTTTCTTTCGTGTTTTCCATTTCCGCCCTCATTTTTTTTTTTTTCCTTTTTTCTTTCCCTCCCCCCCCGGCCCGTTGTGGGACTCCTACACCCAGCCCCGAGCCCGCTGCTGGCGCTCCGAGCCCCGCCGCCAGGCCGCGCCCCGCCTCAGGCGCCCGGGGCCCGCCACGGGGGAGCGGCGGCGGCGGGAGGCCGGGCCGGGAGCGGGGCTCTCGCGGGGGCCTTCCCCCGGCGCCTTCCCGGTGCCCCGCGGGAGGCCGCCGGCATGGCGCTGGTGCCCTACGCGGAGGGCTGGGGCCTGCAGGGCCTGCGCAGCCCGTGGGCCACGTACCGCTTCGCGGGGCGCACCGTGCGCCTGCGGCAGGACTGGCAGCGGCTCGGCGTGGCGGCCGTGGTGTGGGACGCGGTAGGTACGGGCCGGGCGGCGCTGCTCTGCCCGAGCTGCTAGGCCTGGCCTTTCCCATAACCTTCTCCCTTTGTGTAAATCAGAAACGCAATGATTGAGCGTGACTGAAATGAGCCCTGTGCTTAACTGGCCTTGTCTCCTGGCTTAGGCTGTCGTCCTGTGCGCGTATCTGGAGATGGGAAGCATCGATCTCAGAGATCGGTCTGTGATTGAGCTGGGAGCTGGAACCGGATTGCTGGGAATAGTGGCCACGCTGCTGGGTAAGGGTTCGTTTGTTTGCTTTAAGCAATTTACAACTGTACTAAAACTGCCACTTTTACATCTACATGCCTGGTACAGAAGTTAATACCAAAGCCACCTATGTGAACTGGGATGTATCCTGCCTGAGTCATCTTCCTTTCTTGTTAGACTTCAGAGCCTGTTGCATTATTTATTGTGGCGATGGTGCCACTGCAGTTTACTTTATGGTGGGACCCTTGACGCCTGTTACCATGGTAGTCAGCTCCGCAGCACTGAGTTCTGCAGCTCTCTTCCCCCAGGGAGCGAAAGCTGTACTTGCTGTCTTCCACTTGTCCTAAAATGCAGCACGGATGAAGCTACAGACAGAAATCACTCTGTGCTTGTGTGAGCCTTGTTAGCCTGTCTTGCAAACAGGGAAACCAAAGTCTGGAGAAATGATTTACCTGGGATCCGTGGCTGAGGCAAGGACTGGGTACTATGTTCAATTTGTGCTAGCTGTCCCAGACTATCTTTGTAATTCAAAGCTCTAGTAACTGTGGAAGGTGCTGATTGAAATAATAAAAACAGTGGCATGACCACATTTTGTCAAACTGCTAAATCTCACAGGGATAAATTTCATCTGACCTGTGAAATAGGTTTTCTAGCTGCCTGTCTTCAACAGAACAAGTAAGGAATCAGAGCAGGTTAATTGTAGCAATCCCTTTAACTTTGTTGTCACCTATGGAAAGGCAGAAAGTAACTACTTTCATGCACTGAGAAAAAGCTCCAGAACACTTTCTTTGTTTAATCCGACAGTCTTTGTGTGAAAAATACTCTATATTCTTAAGTGACTGATGAAGAATAGGATGTGTGGAGACAGTGGGCTTTCTGCTTGTTTTGTTCTTTTGTTTTTAATCAAACAGCTTAGGGGAATTAATAGCGTTTAACAGGAACTAAGGAGGCTGTTTGACTTAGAGCACTGTATTCCAAATGCTGTGTTTACAGACATTAACCTGAGACAAACTCTTGTACCACCTAGGTGCTCGTGTTACCATCACAGACAGGGAAGCAGCACTGGAGTTCCTGGAGTCAAACGTACAGGCTAACTTACCTTCTGAACTCCATCCAAGAGCTGTGGTGAAGGAACTGACTTGGGGAAAAGACCTAGGTAACTTCCCTCCAGGAGCGTTTGACTTCGTCTTGGGAGCAGACATCATTTATCTGGAAGAAACTTTTGGGGAACTGCTTCAGACATTAGAGCATCTATGCTCAGAGCAAACTGTGATTCTTCTTTCCTGTCGTATCCGCTATGAACGGGATAACAAATTCTTGAAGATGCTGAAAGGCCATTTCTCTGTATATGAGGTCCACTATGATTCCAGTAAGGACATTCATATCTACAAAGCACAGAGGCACAGTCACAAGGATGACTTTTGACTCTATACTTTGTTAATAAGCCACTGATACTGTTCAAACCTCTCCTAGTTTCTATGAAATACAATTGTTCCTAAGCATATAATTGCAGAGGTTGTGCTATTTCTCTTCCACTTGGTCTGACACAGCAAGGATTGTACTTACCTTCTGCTTGTTGAATTTCTGCTTCATTCCTTAATAACAAACTTATAAGCTCTTCCACCAACTTTTTATCAAATGTAATTTCTGAAGCTGATTTAAGCTGCAGAAGTCTCCATGTGTGAAAAATGTCATAAAAAGACCTGTTGTTTAAAATCAAATGACACTTAACTTCTGTGGGAAACTTAGATTGGGGATTAGAATAGATAAAGTGGGATTTTTCCTCCTTATAATTTCAGCTTTAGAAAAGTAAAGTAATATGGAAGAAATATAAACTAAGACTGCAGCTCCAAATGCTTTAACTCTTCAAACCTTCTGCACCTTTAAAGTTGCAGTAAAAGAAGCCATTCAAAGGGCAAAACCAACAAAAGCAGATGCTATAAAGTTACTCTATTGCTGCCACTGCTGAACTGAAGAGGCACAGGGAAACAAGGGGTGGGTCAGTACAGGGGAAGGATCAACATTGCAGAGTACGCCAACTTGGAAATTAGAGGTGATTATATCTGACTTGCGAGTGTGGACGCGGTACTGAAGGTACAGGCCTGCGGTACTGAAGCAGTCCTGGTTCCTGGGTTGTCCCTAACAATCTAACTGTCCCTCACACGGATCAAGGCTCCTCTGAGCAGATAGAAACGTGTGTGCACCAGCAGGGCAAGTAAAACAAGGAGACTCAAACTGCTTTTTAAATACCAGTCTTTGACTCTCAGAGTACTACTTTTTACTTTCTACCTCAATTTGTTTTATGGGTCACTGTCTCTGAGAGCAGTTATTTAGGAGAGGAAAATGCTGCTGTAAAATCTTTATAGTTGGGGGAATGTATTCTTCTACTACTGGGGAGCTTGAGGCTTGAGACATCTAGATTTTGGCATGCTTCTGGTGCACAGATGCTGTTTTAAGTAACTGATTTTTATCTTAAGCTTTTGGAAATACCTGTGTGTTTATCCCATAAAACCTACATGATAGGTGCAGCTTGGAATCTGAATCACACCACGAGCAGATTTCCATCTCTTTCTAATGGTGGAAGCAGGAAACTAGTGAAAGCAGTGGCCTAGAATTTTTTTTTCCTTTAAACTTAACCCGGGTCAGGTTCATGCATGTCTTTGGCACGGACAACAGCAAAAGGCAGCAGCTGCTTTGGGCCATGGATGTAACAAGCTCTTTATCTCCTCTGCTTCTATCAAACTTCCCAACTGGAAAAGATGCAGAGGGTCTGTGGTCCAGAAAGGACAGGTAGACTGTAATCTGGAAATGACACATTTGTTATTACAGCTCCGATCAATGAGGCCCAAAGGTCTTGTTTCATCACTGGAGAGTCTGTCAGCTGTTTTCAGCTGAAGTTTTCTGCTTGGCTCTGAACTCAGCCCGAGGGTGGATGTTTTGTAAAACACTTGCTTACAATGGTCTGTTTAGAAGCCACATGGTGTCACTAAAACAGTACTTACACAGCTTGCTGGGAATCTGCAGTCTGAAACCAGAGTTTAAGTCCTTTGAGGGAATGAGGACAGCAGCTTTAATTAAAAACAGAACACAGAATGAGTTTTGATGTGCCAGACATAGCATTTTTTGTCCTATCAACTGAGTGAACAATGTTTGGGAAAAAAATTACAAGCCCTCCCCATTCTGTTTCTGTATAGTTTTTGGAATGTGACTAAGTTCTCACCACTCCTCTTCCTTTTCCTCCCCACCGGTGCTTCCTTCTCTCTTAGCTTGCCTGTGGTCACTGCATATTTTAGCTTCCCCTGGGGCTGGAGCTGGCAGAAAGCGGAGGGCTGGTTCTTGTGCCTGGGTGTGCACGTGACTTGGCCCATGGGGAAGATCTGCTACCTAGCCATGCTCAGCTCTCGCAAGAGGCTGCAGCTTGCACTGTTGCCTTAGCAGGAACCTGCTTAAAAAGCCTAAACAGCACAGAAGAAAGCCTAGGTAACAACCTATGTGCTGTTAAGAAGGGGGTTTTGCTCCAGGCCTTGCTTTGACAGTAGAAGGTCTGCATTTTTAAAACAAATCAGTTTCACTGTATCACTTCCTAATGTTTAGCAGCTCACAGCATGTTTTCCTAGAGCTGCTGTTACAACCCGTAGCTTCTGAGAGCAGGAATGTGGCAGAAGAGACCAGGCCTGACTTCTGCAGTGCTGCTGTTGCACAGGAGCTCTGCAAAGCCGAGGGAGTATGTTCGAAGGCACTGCTGAAGAAATGCTGCTGCTCATAAGTAAATACCTGTGGAGCACAGCACGAGACAGATGCTGGCAGTTCAGGCGAGTGCCTTGCCCTGAGCTGCAGAGATTTTGGTGGGCCCTCCCCACCCAGTGAGCTCCGAGTACAAAGTGGCAGCCCCTGAAGGGGACACCTTGTCTTCTGACCACCACTGGGGTGCAGGCACTCCTTTAGATTCAGGAGATGAGACCCAAATCTAGGCAGACCAAACAGAGCTTGCCTCCTCTCCCTCCCATAGCAGTCCCTTGATGCCTGCAGACCCTCTTTTTGCATTGGGTGAGGCCGGCAAGCTACGGCAGGGCAGAACAGGACAATGTCTTCTTAGGTGCCCTCTGCCCCTTCACAACAGAAGGGAGTAAAGCACGTGAGTTGATGCAGCAATACAAGGGCAGGGATCCCCTTTGCCAGTGTTAACTAGCAATCTGAGGAAAGGCGAGCTGTGGGGTGAGCCAGGAGAGAGAATGAAAAAGGGAGGATAGGAATACTGCTGCTAGGCCGCCACCGCAAGCACGTCAGTTCTGGTTGCTTTTTAAGCTACAGTGTTCAGTGGCAGGCACCACCCGTGAGAACAACTCATCTGAAACCTATATCCCACTCCTGTTCAGTAGTGCTCACACCCTTCTTCACTAGCCAGTGAGCAGTGCCTTCTGCTGTCCCAAGCCAGGCTACACAGCTTTTTTATATTCTCATTACACATAGCTTCAGGCAAATGCTGGGTGTGAACCACACCAGACATGTAGGACAGAAGTAGGACAGGTGTAACTGCCCAGTGAGCAAGCACTGAGAGCACCTCTCTGCAAGGTCACCTGCAAGCCTGAGGTGGAAGCAAACTCTGGTGTCCTGACCGATCAGTCCCAGGTGAGCTTCTGATGCAGAACGAGATGATGCACATTAATGCTTCAGCAGCTGTATAGCATTTATGCTAACACCCTGCCCAAGCACTTTCTGTCACTGTGTTCACCCTAGAACTAGAGAAATCGCCATGATTCTCTTTTGGGTGGTTCCACTACATCAGTCCTGTTTTGTGACATGATGTGAACTCACCTGGAGGGAGGACCTGTTTGTGCATCAGTCCGTGAGTAGTGAGGCAGTGCATAAATAGTCTCGCAAGAGAAAAAATACTCACCCCAGGGAGAGGATCCAAGACACAGGAAAGTGATTGGATAGATGTGAACGTGATGTGAATTTCTGCAGTCATTCCTGAAACATGTCATGCTGTGAGAAAACAAACTTTTCTGAAATGTCATTGCAAAACTGAAGTGGTGTTCAATTAATATAAAGACATGGACTATGATATTCAACTCTGTTTTACGGACAAAGAGCTTCGAGGTGCAGTATCACAAGAATCGGCTTTACTAGATGACCTACTGACTGCAGGCGGACCTGCATTGCCTGATTCTTTCAGTGTGAAATTCAAGACAAACTGCATTTTTATCTTATGGCCTAATCCCTGTTTGATTCTCCTTCATTACCGAGATGTGGATTTTGTGAACAAGTATAGGAATGTGATTATGCAAACGCTTAGTTGTGAAAACTACAAAATCCCAGCCATAATGAGCTGACCTTTCTTCTTTCCCTTAATTTCACTAGAGGTGTGTTTGCATCGGTACTGAATTTGTTCTTCTGGCTTTTATCCCAGTGTTTTGATCCAGCCTTGCAGATTACATAATCAAGTTACAATCTTTGCAATGCTTGCTGCCTTCTGTTCTGTTCTTAAAATCAGTAGTACATGGCTTACAGGAATGCTTAAAAGTGGGAAAGACAGCATATTTAAACTGTGAAAAGAAAAAAAATCTTTCACACATTATTAAACAACAGAACTAATTGCCACCAGAACAGATACAAGAAAGCAGGTTTAAAAATAAGTATCAGAAGTGAAAGAGAAACTGTTATTCAGGATTTAACCTCTCATTAATTCAATTTAATTAAGATTTAAAAAGCCTTCTATTTGGGAAAATTATCTCATGAATACTTACAGCAGGCCACAGATCATGAGAGGACACCATCATTGGCTTAAAATATGCCTTTTCACATATTTCTTTCTAGTTTTGCCCCTAAATTAGTGTAAATGGATCATCCTGTCCAAAAAAGAGACTTTTTAGAGTTTTTAAAAGCATGTTTATGTGACTGCACATAAATGTTTGTGTAAAAAGGGAGTTATGACAGTTTATACCACAAAGGTTACAGTAAGAAAAAGCACTTCTTTATGACAATAATTCACAAATTCACAAGAATCACTTTAATATACAAAGCAATTACTACCATTCTGAAACACAAAGCAGCTAATATGTACATAGTGTTAATAAAATGCATTATAACCCAGTACATTTTTTTAAAAACACAGATAAAGCACAAAAAAAAAGTAAAAAAAAAAACACAACAGGGATGTTTCTAAATTTTGGGGAAAATGTAAATAAGAACTTATTTTCCTCCAACAATGGATTTTCATTTAGTCTTTTAACTTCCACAGGTACGTGGGAGTCAAGCTCAAATACCCTGTTCTGTGCTGACATGGTTTGGGTAAAGAATCAGAAATGCAGATGAGGTGAACTTGCTCTTTCCAGCTTACATTACAAAGGGAGAATAACCACCCTCGCTCTGGAAGCTTCCCTGAAAAACGCTGTTCCAAAACAATTTCAAATTATAAATCCAGACTACAAGTAACTCGTTTTTGAAATGAACAACCAACCTGTGGACAAGTCTGTGGAGGGGTTGGCTGCCAACTAGCACCTCTTCTTGCCCTGTTCCCCATCCCATCCCTAGAAGTCCATATAAGCAGCACAGCGTCAAATCTCATACAAACTCGCAGTTCTAGAACTTTTTAAACTTCATGTTTTAATATAAATAAACGTCATTACACACACAAAAAATGGAGTGGCACCTGGATAAAACACAACTTGTAAAGAGCATCCAAACATCCTCAGTTCTTAACAGCGGCCATTTCCAGGTAACTGACTGGCTCAAGGCCTGCCTTCCCCTTGGTCTCACACTCGGCTATCCCCTAATTTAGAGAAATACAAAGTTGAGGCCGAGACTCAGTGAACTGACTGCTCCCAAGTCGTGAGTACAGTAAACGGTCAGCTTATGGAACTGCACTAACCGTGGATCACTACGGCCGATCCCTGGCCCTTCCCCTGCCAGCACCCAGCTCCTGATGACAGCTGGCTTTTCGTCCTTGCTGCTGGTGAAAGTGAGACCTAAACTCACCATTGAGCACCACAAGTCAAAAACTACACTTGCAGCACCACAACAGGTCAATGTCTTCAATTTGTGCTACACAAACTAGCCTGAGCAAACCTCTTTGCAGGCCAAAGCTTAAATACATGTAAAAAATACATTCCAAGGCAAAACACTTGAAATGCAATCCCCCCTTCACCAACTGGATCTGGTCCCTTTTTCTGAAAGATGCACAGATTTAAGCCGTATCCATCCACAGACCCGAACCTGTCGCAAGCACACAGCAGATAGGATTTCAGCACCCTATTTCTCTTTAACAGTCCAGCTCCTCCCAGAGTGACTGAGCTTCATGATACATTCAGGTTTCTGCAAAATCACTGTCTTTTACGACTAGAAAATTCAAAAGCTCAGGAAAGTGAATTCCCAGGCACAGTACATGAGAACCACGAATGTACCGTATGCTTTTAAAACCTGCTTATGGTGACAGATTTTAGGATTGTAGCTAGTTGTCATTGTTCCTGCAAAAGGAAGTTAGTTGTGCTTTTTTTCTTTTAAAGCAGGGTGACATACTATCAGTACATCTTTAATTCCTGGTGCCAAAGAATTGTAATTTTGCTTTTGATTTATTTTCTTAGAATGCAGCTTTTTAAAATTTGCAGCCACACTTCAAATTAAGAGGAATAAAGTGACTGAGAAAGAATTTAGATTTCTTTTCAAATCAATTTACCTTTCTCACCTGGGGTCACTGAACTAGTTCTAATCTGTCTAAAAATAATTTAATAGCCATCCTACGCCTACTGCTATGACACCATACACTTGATTCTTTCCAGTCTTCAGTAGTGCCAACTCAGATCTGCCATTTTGAAGCAATGCCTGCTGGAAGCCAGGTGCTAATCAGCAAGTTAAATTGGTGAAAGAGTCAACTGTTGTGGGGAGAGGAGTGAGTTGTGTGCAGGTGGCAGGATTACAGCAATTGTGCCAGGGAGCTTCTCAAGCAAACCCAATTTTTCTCTCTTTTTTTTTTGTTCTGCTTTGTGTGTTTTTTTTTCTTTTTTTAAAAAGTGCACATTTTAATTAAACATTTACAAAGAATACCGTATAACAAAAATAAATACATGACCTTTTGGTTAGATCATTGGCAAATGTGACATCAGTAACCAGCTTCAGGGTAAAAAAAATGACAATAAAAACAGGGTCTTAGGAAACCAATGAAATACCCTATGATCTGTCACAGATTTGCAACCACTGATAACAGACTTTCTTTGATGGGGCGACTAGTCTTTAACCCACAAAAAAGCACTGGCTATCTGTCTAAAATTAAAAAAAAAAAAAAAAAGCAGAGGCCAGTTTTCACCAATAGATGACTACTTGCAGCTGCTGTTTACTGGAAGCCCGAATTTAAAAAACAAAACAAAACAAAACTGTAGTACAAATTTAGATCAGAAACTATTAGGGCTGTTTTTCCTTATTAAATCTAACTTTTTTTTTTTTTCCTGAGCCTCTTAATGATTCCAAACACCCCACCAGTTTTCTGATCAATGTAAAGTACCAGAGAAGACAGTGGTCTGCAACAAACATGAACTATGCAAGAGCCAGAACCTATAGGTGTCTGTACAGTCCTGACAACGACAGGCTAAAATTGTGCTTTCAGATACAAGCAATGCTGCCGGCAACTATCTGATGCACTGGTGAAATCACCGCTTAAATAAAAATGCACAGACACTACCCCAGGAGGAAAACAGAAGGCTTACCAGTGGTTCCTTTTAAAAACACCTTAACAACCTTTCCAATTGATCTGCCTTTGATATATAGCTGCCAAAGAGAAAAAGCACAAAAGTGAATTATTCTGCGGGGTGGTAGTTGTAAAACAACTGTTTACACCATTTCAAAAATCTCCATCAAAAAATAAAAAATAAAAACAAACCAACTCACAAAAATCATGAAAGATGAAATAAAACTCTTGAAAATGGATAACTGAGAAACAGCACAAAACAAATCTGTAATAAGCGCTAGAATAATGCAGCCCAGAACTACTGGGGCAGGGGAAGCTTTCACACACGCGCACACATCCACACACACTCAGACACACACAGAGAAGTAAAAATTTTTTCTGACCTCCATATACTATAATACTCAGCATTCCTGACTTAAAAGCTCTCAGAGCTGTAGATTATATACTGTGTGTATATATATATATATGTACATATATTATACATATGTATTTTCCAAGAATATCTAAATTAAAAGAGCACCTCTGACAATATCTTAACTGCCTGACTGGTGCTGTTGTTTTGCAAAATAATGACATTACAAAAATTATATTTCAAATCAATTCTTGTTTATTATGAACATAATGGATCTAGCCCTTTCTAACCCTCTCTTCAGGTAAAACAGGCTATCAATTCTTGAAAACTCACAACCGTGAGATATAAAACTAACCTTCCCTCCCCCCTGCCAGCATAATTGCTGTTCTACTTCCAAATGGCCTTAGTTTATAGAAGCTGATTACCCCAACCTCACTACTTGGTAAGTAACACATGAATGAATGTCTGTATCATATCCTTTCCCTTTTTGGGTCGCTATGAGTAGTAAAGTATGTATGGGTAACCCTAGCCAGCCTTGTACTTGGCCTAATACATTTTTTTATCAACATCATTTAAAATTTCCATTAAAGAAATTCAAGTCCCTAAATCCTCAGTGCAGCATAAATAAAAATAAAGACTCTTGCAAATCCCTAGGTACTTTAAAATAATGTTCTTTTTCTCAATGAAATGCTAGTTGCTAATGCAGTCTACACTAATAACACGATAGACTACTCACAGACCACGCACAGACAAACTGGTAATGCAGTTCTCCTCTCACTGCCTCACAAATTTGCTTCAACTGAAGAACCATGTCCAGGAACTGCTTTAGGCTCCCCTGTCCATTCAGCTGCCAGGCTTTGTGCTGCGTGACTACCAGTGAGTGCTCATGACCTGCTAGGAACAGCTCCCAGATCTCGGCTAGCCTCATGCAGGTTCGGTACAAAACCTCAAGCTTTTGCAGACAGATGGTTCTGCGAAAGAAAAAGCCTTCATGTAGGAATGTACATCTTTTTCATGTTCCTCAAAGCTGGAGAAACCATCCCATGTAACTGTGTAAATTAGGCCATCATAAAGTTAAATATTTTACAAGAATTACTCCTGCATTATCAACAGCCTACTTCTACCGCTAGTTCTGAAGAACTGGTAACCGTCATACATGCACGTATTCTCCGTCTTTAAGAATCAGACAACTGTTAGAAAAGCACTGCTGAGAATTTAGGGTCTTCTTTAAATTTGCATTGCTAAACTCGTAAATTCATTTTCCATTAAATAAAAACATGAAAATCAATTCTCCATGACAGATAAAAATAGACCATTTATAAACCCCCTCAAAACTTAAGTTGAAAATGAATTCTTTCATAATTCTGATACTTATTTTCTCTTATTTGAAATACAAACAATTTGAAATTATTGATAACTCTAGATTTAACAATAATGCTACAAGTTTAACCCTGCTCCTTTTAAAGTCTCTTGGAAACTGAATGCCCTCTCAAATGAGAAAACTAGAACTTTTAATACTGCTTAGCTGTTTGAGACTCAACTATCAAGAGTCTTGCAAAAGTTCTTCTTACGTCACATTGATTGTATAACCTTTTAGAAGCTCATGTTTGAAATTTATCTTAAAAACAGATAGAGCAAATGGGAAAAAAATATTAGCTAATACTTTGCTAGGCAAGGCATTAGTACAGATCAGAGTCTTATTCATATGTCTCTATACATAAAAGTTGGACCAAAGGCCCAAAGTAAACATACTCCATCAAATGACCCAAGTTGATAAATGAAGAGACTGGCTTCAGAGGGCCAGTAAACAAACTGAGCATGATTCTTTTTGACACACAGTGGAAATCCTAAGGCTGCGTAGTTATTTTTAACATGATCTACCTTTTTAACAATGTAAATCTGGGAAAGATCATGTTTCCTCAGTACACACAAAAAGTTTGATTTTGCAAATGTCTGAGGCACACAAGTAATTTTACTTACACAAATAAACTACTTGGTAAATCTGACCCTTTGCATGAAAAAATCCTCTGAATAAATTAAGAATTTGTTTAGCCTGGGAAAGTTCAAATAATATTGTCTCTTGCGAAGCAGAAGCCAGTTGGAATATTCATGTTTGAAGTTCTCTTCGATATTTGAGGTTGTCCTCGTAGTTACCATACTGCAATTTATTTTATGGGTGGAAAGCAGCCTCAAAGTTTGAAAAATAATCTAGCAAACCAGGACAATGTTTCCATTAAGTACAATAATTTCCATTACATAAGATAGTGGTAGGGAAACAGAAATACCTGATCGCTTGAGAGGACTTGGGACAAACCATCAGAGAATATGTATGTGGAGTTGGCTATGCTTCAACTGCTTAGTTGTTCTGCATACACATAGGTAGTGCTTTCGTGCGTTACCCTTGCTTACTACACATCTGTTTTCAAAACGTCACTATTGTACCTTTTTAATTCTGAATTCCTTCCCCATCTAAATATCATTTGCCAACTAATAACCTATGAAGCTGGTGTTTTCTTTCTGTGCATTCAAAATGCTGAACACACTTGCACACATATGCTGCAAGAAGCAACAACTGACCAGTGAAGCTCATTTCAACCCATTTGTTTCTGTGGAATGGAGTTTTCACTAGTCCAGGAGGGACTACTAATGCAGATTACGCATCAGAACCCCTCCTACGCTAGTTTAAAAAAGGTATGTTAGCTCCACACACAGAACGTGACTGTGAAGTACCTTTCATTTGGTGTGCCACTTAGACGTGTATTTTTATAGTTTAAAATGAGTATGTGAAACCAATTTGGCAACCGCTGCTTCTTCATTGCACCACGTGTGCTCCATGTATGCCGGCCCACAGCTCTCTGGGCCAAGAGGCTGGGGTAGTTCTGTCTCTAAGGCAATGGAAAGAACTCAGCACAAATTCTTGAAATCATTACAAAAGGACCCTCCCCCACAGTAACTTCCCAAATGACCACTGTTATTCCTTGAAGAGGATGGGGAGATGAGAAAGGAGCCTGTTCTTCTTCACGCTGAGATTATTTGACGATGAAAATAATCTTGTAGGGGGAGAACTGGAGGCAAGTATTTGAACATTCACAGTTTGATGCAAAGCACAGATGAAGTATATTCTGTAGTTGCTTCAGGCAGTTTTGCGCATAGAAAAAAAGAAATGTTTAGAAAATAAAAAGTTTACTTTGTCTCTCTGGGTGTAGCCAGAACCAGTCTCTATCCCACCTGGACAAGTGAAAATGGGAATCCAAGATTAATCTGATTTGTGGCAGTAAAGGTCCTTAAGTGCTTTTAACTCCTCAATCAGTGTCTTGTTTTGGTTTTCAAGCACAGCCACTCGATTTTCTAGACATTTCACATACTCCTTTTTCTTCCTGCGACATTCACGTGCTGCCTCTCTGCAAAGCAAAAAGGACATTCAAATTCAGAACAATTACTTGCAGACACCAGCTACTTAACTGTTCAGGTCAAACCTTTAACTAGTACTGTCATTTTTACAATATGCAGGTACTGTAAGAAACACTCACAAATTAGGAAAAAAGGCTGACTTCATAACAATTTCTCAAGATCCAAGGTTTGTTTCAATCCCAGTATGTTAGGCTCTCTTCCTGCATCATGGCTTATCAAAGCAGTATACTATAGATACATGTAACATATGTGCTTGTTTGCCCTGAACTGCTAGGTGCAAAGCACAGCAGCTTCAAAAGGAGAGCGAGTGTTCCTTCATCGTAAATACTGCATAGATTGGTGATAACATCAATGTTCTGGGAAATGAGAGGACAAAATTGAACCCAGTTCTTCCACTCATTAGGTAAGTAGTAACTGTACTACAACGTAAAAAACAGCATCTGTTCCAGGATCTATCTGGTACGACAACTCTAAAAGCAACTTTTGAAATTCAGCTCTGCAAATGAGACAGGATGAAAAAAAATCAACCCTGAAAGGACTCAGGTATCCATTTCCTACTCCTACAAACAGAGTTTCATATGCTTGTAGCACTTCAGTGGGCCACGTGGAACATTTATATTTTAAAGTCATTTTGTACTATTACTTGTTTCACCAATAGATTAACTACTACTACATCAGGAAAGAGTTGTGCCTCCCAGTGGTGAGCTACAAAGTCGTCTCCTTGGGTGACAACTTTTTCTTTCTGTGACTTTGTGCCAGCTTGGGCTGTGTAACTTTGAGTCTGTGTACATTAGTTTTTCATTATGAACAGCTAGAGTTACAGTAATTTACACAACAGGTTTTAAAATGTAAAATTTGCACACAGAAAAATTTCACAATAATATCTACGAGTATTTATGCTATAATCCTTCAATAAGTACCACCTCCCCATATACGTCCTCTACATCCTTTTACCCTGCTTCCCTGTGAAGCCCAGATTTGCAAATACCTATTAAGTAGGCAGGCTAAAAGCACCACAAGCAACATGATACTGTTGCAAAAGCTGTCTATTTAACTCAAATGGAGATAATTTTCCACTGTTCTTCTTGGCTTTTCCAAACAGCAAAGCTGTCTTTTCCTGGAGTACCATTTCTGACTCAGTGAAGGGATTCAGAATGCTAAATAAATTTTTCTCAAATGCAGAGCTTGAATGGGTGAACAATGACATCTACTATTTACTGATATCCAAAAAATATGTAAAAAGGGGAGACAGGTGAGATTGTGTAAAAGAAAAAAGAATTAAAAAAGTGAACTCTTGGTGAACTCTCGTTCTTCAGCACTATTTACCTCTTCTTTCAAACCACCCAAACAAGCAATGGGTCTGCTCAGGCTTTCTGTTGTGTTCAAAGTTTAACCTACAGGAGATAAATGCAACTGTGTAACATAACAGAATGAGGGACCAAGTCAACAGCACTTCCTGGGACTTTCCCTCCACAGAGGGGAGGGAAGCAGGGCACTTTCCCCCTCTCAGGGTGTAACGTACAGGCTCATATCTGTGGCCTGTGGAGGGAGCTCAAGCCTGGTGTGATGATGGGTCAGCTAAGGCCCACCACTTTCCTCTCTCACAGCAGGCACTCTTAAGGAGCATCATGTCCGACTTCCCTCTGCAGTTCCATTTCTTGGCAGCCTCCACAAAGCCCCACCTAAGGAGGTTTGGTGGGTCCTCCTCCCCACACACTAAATCCTGTGGGTCAAGTCTCCTCTCTCTCAGCCCCTCTGCTGCCAATACTGACTCCACAAAGCATAGCTGCTCATTTAGCCTCCCCTTGAGTCTTTCTGCCTCTGGAGAATAAAACCCAAAGGGCAAGTAGCTAAAGAGAACAAGTGAGACATGAAAGAAAACGCTCATGAAGAGAGTGAGTCAGCCAGTAGCAAAGATAATGCACGCAGGAGGCTAAGCTGTAGATTCCAGGAAAGAAAACTACATGAATGTATTAACTTTAAAAAATCAACTCACCTCAGTGTTCATGACAACACACCTGCAATCAAACAACTCTCTCACCACTGACTTTTCTCCTTATGGCAACAAACAAAGGGAAGGAGTAATTCACCCACCTCACAGAATGAGTCTGACACCGTTACTTAAGGTTTCCTAATCAATGCATGGCACTAGTAGATTTGTTTCTTTGCTTTCCATCTTTTAAATGACTAAGAAAGATCAGGATTCTTACTGCTTCACACTCTAGTTCTATGCAGAGCTGATCAGGAAAAAAAAAAGGATCTAAAGGTACATGCCTGTTCTTCATTAGACGCACTTCTCTCTTCCGTGCGGCCTCTTCTGCTGGCTGGGTTGGAAGTGCTGGAGATGATGCCATGACTACTCCTGGTGCAATGGTGCTGGTAGGGGCGGTGCGAATCTGGTAGGTCTGCACATCTCCTGAGGCAGCTGAAAGATGAAAAACACAGGTGACCATATCAGTTTGGTGACAGCACTGTTAATCGTGCAACACACAGTCATCTATCTAACCATACATTTTGAGCTACAATACAGGATGGATGACCATCATCTGTGTGTGTCATCATTGCCATCTCAGTCTTAGTTTATTAAACGTATGCAAGGTTTGGGAATTCCTACTGAAGAAGTCTTCACTTGTGCTTGGTAACTTGATTTGTCTGCTGCATTGCTGTACTTCTTCTTCCCTTAGTACATTTCTTTTATTTCTCTGATTTTGGGCAGTTTTAGCATTGGCAAGAAAATGAAGGATGCTAAATAGTATTTCTAGTTGTGCTCCAAATTTCTACCTGCAAAAGGAGAAACTATGTTTTTAAGTATCTGGGGCAGAAAGAAGGGTATAGAAATGTAGCATTTACTCCAACAAGAGAGACAGTGCAAATTAGGCACACAAGTCTACCACTTCTCTAGAATGAAAAACATCTTGGGTTTCTTTTGTTTGTTTGTTTTAATCCAGGAGTGTGTATACTTGCCTGAGTATAAAAAATATTATACCACCTAACAAGATCACACTTGGTTAAGAACACGAACAACAGAAAACTAATGCAACAATAGTATTTTTCTCAGCTATGTATTTTCATTGGTGCCTGGAGACCTCTCCACTGGATAACCTTCAAATTACCTGCTTTACAATCATAAAGGCAGGGATAAAATTTTCTGTTATTTATAATAAATATTTTTCTTAATACTCTCCCCCTAATTTTCAAAAAACAAACAAACAAACACGTATTTTAATAAAAAAGAGAAACTTGGTCTAAGACTGAAGTAGCTCTGCTCTAAGTGGAGGTCTTGACCAAATGACCTAAGGCACTTTTCTGAAGTATTCTATGATTCTAAGACTTGATGATTAAATACTTGATGACTAGCTACAAACCCACAACAGAAAGGAATTATGACTTCCACTTGTAAAGGGGGAAAACTTACTAATCATTTTTTGTAGAACATGTAACACAAATCATGTAGACAGAATGCAGGAAATACAGCATGGAAAACCAAAAATGAATATATCATTTTAAGAAGTAAAACCCAAATATCTATAAATGTATTGATCTGAAGTGAAAGGCTCCAAGAAAATGTGACGAACAGCTTTGTGCAGAATTTTCTTTAATCATTTTGGAGACTGATTCTGTATCAAAGTTGTTAGTTCTGTTTCCTGACACATTTGAGGGAGTTGGGTTGGCAACTTACATCCACGTGAAGAATTGTTATACAGAATGACTGGCTGTGAAGTATCTCACCTTGTACAACGACTTGGTTGCTGGGTACAAGTATCTGTTGTCCATCCGTGGTCTGTGCATATTGTAAAATGGTGGTGCCAGGTTGGGTTGCAGCTGCGTTGGTCATAGTCAACGTCTGAAGACCTTGTACGCCATCTGTGCCATTGTTAGACAACTGTATCGCTCCTCCTTGCGTAATAGCAACTGAAGATGAAGCAATGGGATACAGTATTTAAGACATTAATGTACTCATTAACTTATAGTAATAAACCTAGATACAAAAGACTACTGGTTCAAGTAAAATCCTCTGAACCCTTATACACCTTCAAATCAGATACACGACTTTAACGTACATTTAAAGAAATCATACTTTGACAGTAAGCTTTTAATTTTTCATGAGACTCATATTTTGGGGGAGACAAAAACCACAGTTTAAAACACAAATTAGTTACTCTAACAACATCACACAGAGGAGCTACAATCCTCCCCTAGGGAATACTTTTTATTTATTAGTTAGTATTTTCTTCTTGGTTGGTTTAGGTTTTTTTCCTTGCCTTTTTCTTCTCATCTGAAATTCCTCGCCTCCTCCATGCTTTACTCCCTTCAGTCTCCTCTGATGCTACTGCTATCCATCTTGTGTTTCACTTTCTTCTTGCTTTGGCACTTTTTTCTTCTGATTGTATCTCCTCCCCTTCTCTACAACTTCCTCAGCACCTTCCTAGCAGTGTTTTCACTCATACGGGTCCAGTTTCACACATTATTTTCTTTCCTTCATGCAGTCTTTGTTTTTTGTTTTTCCTTTCCCTCAATCCTGTCATTCAGGTGCACTGAGACATCACTTCTCATTCCTACTTCCACAGAATTTCACTGTGTTCCTATATACAGACATACCAAAATCTCAGGTATCTACATGACCAGGTAGTTTTTACAGTTATGGTAAGAAAGCAGAGTTAACCACATCAGTTTCAATAAAGTTAGGCAGTGTATAAGTGGCTAAGGAGTAAACAGAGATACAACATTTTAAAGAGATTTTAAGAGAAAGATATGAACTGAGAGTTCTTTCTCCCTCTTGTACATTTAATACTGAATTTGTTTGTGCAAAACAGTATGTGAATTATAGCTTTACTGCTGTATCCTCAACCCTTTACGTCAAAGGACTGTATCTATAAAGGACTGTATCTATAAAATCTAATGAATAAAGACATTGAAAACACACAGAAACTTTGATTTACTACATGTTTTAAATAAGGTTGCTGAAGTCCTTATTTTTTCAGGACTTTCTAAAAACTCAACGGCAGACTAGTGTTTTTTCTATTAAGTAGGCAACAATTTGGTCAGCTGGGATTAATAATCTGCCAGACAAAAGGAAACTTCTGAATTACCTCATCTGGTTCCTGAAGCTAAAAAGTTTATAACAGCATTACGGTTAACTCATATTTTGCCTCAGGGCACATTAGCTGCACTAGCTGGCAAGCAGTCCCAGAATGTTCACTGAACGTTTTGAATATTTACAAGAGCAATGTGTTTAAAGGGCATGGTCATCCAACAGTCAAATTAAAGTAATCTTATTTTCACCTCCTGCTTTGTCCTTGCCCAAACAATTATATAAATGATAGTTCTTCATCTTCTCATCCCCACTTACTAGCACCACCGAGAAATTCAGACTACATACTGTACTGCCCACTGCTGGTTTGGTAAATGGGAGTTGGCACCGTAACAGTGGCGATGGCAGGTGCTGCTGTTTCCTCTTCAGACTTTTCTTCTTCGATCCTTGGCACTCCTGGGGCGTCTGAAGACAAGTCATTCAAAATTTTTCTGGCAAAGACAGTGTGTTGTAGAGATTTTAATAAAAAGTGGGAGAAAAAAAGTATTTTTGATATGTAATTCTGAGGAAAACTGCGAAGTGCAGTGAGCCAGCAAGGTAAATACGGAAAGAAAAATCCAGACTAACTTCAAACTCTCATTGGAGAAGACTGTTCAAAGTGCCATGTGCAGATGGGCAAGGGAGCCAGCAAAGAACAGTGCAGGTACTTCTCAACCCAAGAGACAACTATTGCAACCTTCCCTTTTTCTTAAAAACATGTCTCGGTCTCATGCATTTTTACTTGTTTCCTGCTTTTACCCACGAAAGATTTAAAGAAAGCAGAGTATGCAAAAACCTATCTCCTCATTTACATCAGGGTGAACTGCTTCATTTTAGAGACCATAAAGGCCTCAGCCAGAGAGCCAAAAATAAAGGAAGTTAGCAGAAATGCCTGTAAAGAGCAACCAGCTTACAACTGAACAGCTTCCTGGGAGACAATGCTGACTGTTTGAGTGGAGTCACGCAATTATGTTTACAGTGAGGTAAAAACCCTGCCTGGGAAAGCTTTGAGATCAGCATTGGTAAAGAAAAAAAGTTTGTTAATTACGTCTATGGATTAATTATCCAAAGACCAAACAGCTAAAACATCACAGCTACAGGTCCTATTGACTGCGACTGTAAGACTGACCATAGCAATTGCAATTTGCATCATTTAGAATAAGCACTGTCCCTCAGAGAGGACCATCAAGCCCTTTTTAGTGCTGGCACATTCTACTATGCCACTGCAAAATGCTACTTAGGTGAAAGGGAACATTTTTTGTAATTCTCCTCATATATTTTCCTGTGAACTGTCTCAACAACTCAAAGTGTGATGAAGAAAACACAACTGTAGATCCCAAGCTCCAAGACAACAGTCATTGCTTAAATAAGGCTCCTAAGGCTTTGGGAACTAGAACATCTGTATATATAGCTATCTGGGGAGACTGGTCTCTCTGCTAAGCAACTTGACAAACAGAGCTTTGCTGTTACTATTTCAGCTCTGCGGGCATGCAGGAACCCCAGCATTGCACAAGCACTCCACTGTGCCAAGCACCACTTGGACAAATAACAAATTCCTGTCAAGAGAGTTTGCAATCTAGGTGTTAGACCAGAAAAATAAGTGGACAAAACAGATTAAAAATATGAAGAGAGCAGGCAGGATGAGGAAGAACAAAATCCAAGAAGCTCAATATAGAAAAGAAGAAATTACAGCTCACCCAATTTTAAACTCATGCCAGATATGATTTGATAGTTAAACTCTATCTTTGCATTCTTAAAGATGGATTTAAAGTAGAAGGTAAGGTGACAGCTATACAAATATACAATATATGAACTGACATGGAGAACACACGATGTATGTCAGTACCAGGATCAAAGTGGAGTTTCTGAGGAAGAGGTACAGCTCTTCAGTTCTGTGAACTTATCTGTATCAATCTTGTCTCTAGGGCCATTCACAACACCTTGGATAAAGCCAATGGGAAGTCACCAAATACAGCTGTAGTTTGGATCAACCTTTCTGGCTGAGCCTGGCCCAGAGGCTGAGCTGTGTATACAAGCTTTACAATCACTAAGTTTTGCAGAGTTACCAGGATCTGATTTGAAGGACAGAGGCTGTGGTGTGGCATCAGTGCAGGCATGGGAGTACAATCCAAATGAGAAGTTAGCATGCACAAGTCCCCTCTTTTCAGTTTTGCTGTTTGTTTATTTAGCTCTGTTGTCTCATGCTATTCAGCTACTCTTCCATATATAGTAAAAGTGTTTCACTGCAGAAGCAGACTGCAAGGAAGTCTGTGACAGCATTAATGTTAGCAACACTGCTCCTCACAAATGAGAATATTTTCCCAGATACATTATGGCTAGGGATATTCAGCAGTGATTTTCACTATCTTCAGCAGGACAGCCTTGAAGGCTCCTAGAGAATGTAGAAAATAATCTGCAAGTGCTAAAAAAAAAACCACACATATGGGTGAGATACACTCAGACTAGAGTCTGGCTTATATTTCTAAGGCTACGTTCATAATGAAAAAAAAGGAGCAGATGAATTTTCTGAAGCAGCAGGAATCCACAGGTCACTCAAAAACTGCTGAACTCTGTAGCTATTCTTTGAAACTATTTAGTATGTTTTAAGTATGAAAAGTGAGATTTAGTACAGCCAGAAAAAGCTGTGCACGGGCTTAATTAATAAAGTAACATATACTAGATGTCTATCACTCCATTAAACACATCCTGACTTTTCAAACTTTAAATATAACTTTAAACATAATTTTGTTCAAACAGAAATTCTCTCTGAGCCACAGAACACTCCATGTTCATTGAAAGTTACATGGGAGAAAGGAATTAAGTTTGATGGCTGCTAGCATTTCAAAATGGTAAAAAACAATAGAATTGATTTTATGCAGACTACAGATTATGCAGAAGCCACTTTCTTGCAAAGCTGCAGAGTATTTTGTGTGTTAAGTATGCAATAAATTTATTTTTAAGACACCTAGCACAGCGAAACCTCGATGTTTCACAAATTTTGCAATCAGCTTATTCTCAGCTCATTTCTGTCTTCATTGAGTGTAACAGCTGAGGTTTCTTCCCTCTCATATGTGTTTATCTCTTTACATCCTATTACAGAGGAAGACGTTGCAGAAGAGAGATTTTGGTAAAATGGTAAATCTGAAAATAACTACTGAATCCCACCATTTGACTCCTCATGTTAAGAACACATCCATCAAGCAAAATGCTTCTGCTTTTGACCTCCATACCTGTAGGACGGTCGTCTGGAAAGAATTTCTCTCCGTTTCTGTGAGTCTGTGACACTGTCCACTGATTCCTGTGAATCTTCACTTTCTGCTATAGTGGAGATCTGAAAATAAGAACAGCAATCAAATTTAACACGACACTGCCAATGTCTGTATTTTAATGAATTGTTGATATGTGAAAAGCACTGAAATGCAAGTATTAAAGAGAACTATTACCTAGGCAATGAACGTAAAGGGCAGGCTGTTTGGTAACTGGTACAGTGAAGAATGACCAGAGCCAGGTATCTACCCATGAGATACCCAGGTATCTACCATGTCCCTTAGAATTAAAAAACCCCAATAAGAAAATACAAATAGTAATCCCATATACTTTTTTTCCTTTTCAAGAAAGACCCTGTTTCCATCCATTTTAAGTGAACAAAAAAGGTAGTCAGATTTAGGGAGAGAAAAACTGAAAACAAATTAAGATAAAAAGCAGAAAGGTTAGGAAACAAAAGAGCAAAATATTGAAATTGAGAAACATTAATTTATAAATCACTGTAGGGATATATTACAAAAAGACTACTTTTCTTCTGGGAAATTGTCAGGAAAATTTTGTAACTAAAGATGCTACAAAATAATGCAGTGATACAATTTTGAAAATCTGTGCTAAAAAAATTACAAAAATTTATGAAGGAAATCTGGAATGTTTGTATCAATTGTAGCTCCACAATTTTAAATTCAAAGTGTGTCAAAAATATAAAAAATCTCCAGTATATAAACACAAAGACTGGTTTCCAAATGGCTATACTCATGTTACAAATATACAAAAGCTAATGACAGTGAATGCCAAAATGCCTAAGCGAACATAGCTCACAGCCTGACACTTCAAGCACTGTATGGAAGATACCTCAAGGCTCAAAAAGCTTGCTGGCTCCCAAATCTCACCATTAGCGGACAGAGGGCCTGGAGGGGTCCAAGGCTGATTGTGAACTACTAGGCTTTGACTATCGCAGAATTCCACACACATTCTTCTTTTGCACTGAGCCAGGTGAATTCCAACCATGCTTTCATTGTCAGTCTCTTATCTTCCACCCCTGGGCTAGTAACTTGTGCACTTATCTGAAAATTGCTTGTCTCCAATAGATTAAAACTCTAAAGTTCTGACTCCGGCAGCTGAAGAGGGTAGAGCCTGCCAAAAACTCATCATTCAAGCTGACAAGGAGTACACAAAGATTACTATCAGAATGGCCTAGTTTTAAATTACGCATGCTTCATTATTTTTACAAATAATACCCAGCCAGATATCTGTATCAAATAATTACAATGTCTACCTTTTAAAATTAACCTTTTTTTTTCTGAGCTCAATGTACTAATAACTAAGAAATGATGTACAGTCCTTGTCCTGTGTAGCTGCCACACTCTAACCAATTTCTGTGGTCGGTAACACTGGACTTGAAGTGGTTCCAAAGGAAAATGAAGAAAAGGGGCTATGGGTTTTAAGATTTCAGACTACTTTACTCCTAAGTCTTCAAGCTGTCTCTTCATTCATATTGCATTATCTTTCTTGCTTTACAGAAGAAAGACAAAATTCAACAGGCAAGTTAAAAAACTATTTTTATGAGGAGACTAATAAGTATATTTTAAAGACCATTAACACACAGGTGTGTTTTTTAAACCAATGCAAACATTTTCTAAGCAGCAAAGACTCTAATCCCGGAATATCAGCTTCACTAATGATTAACAGGTTACATTATAAGAAAAGTAGCTTTTGATCAGGATAATATGAGCTCTTAGTCATACTCTTACTGTAGGAAAATACAGTGGAGAGAATACAGAAATACTGTAAGAAAAGAGAAATACTGTAAGAAAAAACATTAAGCTGTTAAACTCACCAACAGAGTTCTAGAGGGAAATGATACTCAGTGATGTATGAAAGTGAAAAGTGGTTAAAACAGAACAGAAAATAGTCACAGTGTAGCAAATAATGTACAGATTTTGCCTTTAAGTTTATAGAAGTGAAAACACAATCCAGGACACGAGCCTACCAAGAAACCAGTGAACTGGCAGAACTATTCAGAAGGCACAATTAATGTATTAGGAAGTTCTTCAGAAAGTACCTGAACTGTCTGGACCTGTGGAGACTGAATAACTGATGGCTGGGCAGCCTGAATTACTCCATGCACTTGAACCGTCTGCCCATTGGGCAGCTGAACTAAGGTCACCGTGGGTGCAGAAGACGTTGCGTGAGCTGCTGGCATAGATACCTGCAAAGAAGAGACAGCGAGCATAAATTAAGTTATTGCAAAATATTTTTTCATGATCAGGAACACTTTCTGGTGAAAGAAGTACGTCTCTTCTAGACACCAGCTAGATGACCCAAATGTTTCAGTGTAACACAAAAACCTCTGAATTGCCTATGCCCAACATCTGACCTACTTTACAAATTAATCTAATGCAGAATTTCTGTAGGCTTAAAACATCACTTGTAAAAACACTGACAAGAATGAGAAAAACACAACTGCCTCTATTCTGAGGTAACCTAATAAAAACATATTATTAACCTTCACTTACTTCAGTTACACACTGCTAGGAATTGGGTGTACTCCTACAGACACTGTTGAGTCAAAGGCAGAAACATATGGGAGTGGAGCTATTTTTGTTTTCACTCAAGAAAATGCAAAGTTATTTGCCAGATGTAAGAAGTTAGAATTTTTAGGGAGTCATATCTTTCAGACTTACTGGAGACTAAACCACGCGGAGCAACTGGCAAAGTCCAATCAAATAAAGAAAACTGACCATGTGTTCAGACAGAGAAAACACGAGTCTGAAGAACAAACCGTTCGTAGGCAATTATTTTGATCCAGTGTAATGAGTCAATACAACTTCTAGTCTTAGAGTTATTTTATTTCTATGAGGAAAAATGGCCCAAGTCTTAAAACCTCAGTCTCTAAACACAACTTCTCATGTAAAGCAAAGACCCCCAGGCACAGTGGCTATGCCAGCAGCTAACCGCTGCTGTGGGTGTCCCCGTCATAGGAGCTCCGGCCCGAGGGACAGCGGTACCCAAAGAGCTGTTCAAGCCATGCGGGGAAGTCCTGCTTCTTCGCTGTGGCAGGTGACAAGAACCACGATGGTCGACTGACGGGCCATACATTGGGGTTGCTCTGCAGCTGGGTAAATGCTGGTGCTCAGCCCCAAGCTGGTGACACGATGCACATGGCCGTGCCTGGGGCTCCTTGCCTCTTGACTCACCATCGTAGCCCTCAGAAAGGACTCACAGGCAGCAGCCAGCTGAGGGGTCATTCACTAGGCAGCCTGCTCCCGGGCACCGAACAAAATAAGTCTTCCTACGTGTAATGGCATTTTCAAGAAATTCGATCCATTTAGCTCCAATGAGAGAAGGGGTTGGACTTCTGTCCCACCTAATCCCAGAGAGTGGTGTATATGGACCACAGAAGTAAATCCTCTGCTGTCCTCATGGACACGTGGTTCTCAAAACGCTGCAACAGCTGACCGCTGAATTTCCATAAACATACATCATTTACAAAGAAATCTTGCTCAACAACAAAATTAAGGGGAATTACATGTAGACCTCTCTCCTCCACAGCTGTCCCTTCCTAACCCACAATCTGTGTTTGCCTTTCCCTTCCTTTTTCCTGAAAATGGCTGCAGTGTTACGTGGCGGTACTTAACTCACATCTGAAAGAAACTGGGACTGAGATTAGCATGAACTCTCCTCTGGCAAATCGTACTCCTTCACCAAGCGACCTTTTTTAATACTGCGTGCCTGACTGAACAGTCCTTGGCAATGACAGCAAAGCTGATCAACTGGAGGCTACTCTGCGGTTGAATGAAGCCAACAGCAGAATGCAACTTCCGCAGATGTCTCTGACTCATACCTTGTGGAACTGGAACAGTTTCCTTTTGACTCTGAAAACTACCCTGAACTCGCTAAAAATGCAGCGCTTAAACTAAGCTTACAAAGGGGGTGATCTTACAAGAGATAATGAAAGAATTAAATTGACATAATTAATTATTCAGATTTGCCTAAGCCTCTGAGGGCACTCCCTAATGCCAAACACTGCCGCATCACATATTAAAAATATCACACTAACGTAACACTGCTGATCAGAACAAGACGAGGAATTATGTTTAGACTGTTCAGTCACCTCCAAAAGGAATATGAAGTCTGGGAAATAGCCAAGGTGCAAATAATACACTAAATGACAATAGGGGAAATTAGGGAAAATATTACATATTTGCTTATAGTTTGCATGGGTTTTAACCATAGCTGTATAGCTGCTTCTTACTTAGAAAAAATTCTCATTCAATTGCCAGGGTAATTTTGCCTGAGTAAAGTGCATTCAATCCACTACATACCTGTAAATTTAGCTACCTGGAGGGTAGTATGTCAACACACAAATTTAAAACATGCTTGCTTCTCTGGACTATATGTTAATGCACACAAAGTGAGAAGCAGTTTACTGGCTTTGCAAGAGAAATAAACGACTTCCACTTAGTTGACTCTTAAGTGTTATTCACACCACCTACATCCTCTGCCTAAGTTAGACAGTGAGAAAACTGCCCAAAGAGGCAAGCTGGTGCAGGGCAGCTGGTGGCCTGAAAATTCACACTACAGGTCACTGAACAAAAATCACCCTGCTCATTTCAACAGCTCTGATCTCTGTACTATCACTTGAATGGAAGTGTACTATCTCTACTTTACTAAAAGGTATAAAGAGTTCTTAAAGACATTAATCATTTATAAAATTTAAGTGATTCAACACTTGTGCCACTTAAAATACATTAAATTCCCCAAACTGTGTGAACTAAAAAAACTGTCAGTTCTTTACAGACTGCAAAATTTTAGTTTTAAAATGAAATGGTTATGTGATAGAGCTGAACAGACTCTGTACTTGTTTACACAATGGAGTTGCTTCTGCCAGCCATCAGTGTATCCAAGAATGACCCCAGGTTCCAAAACTAGAGATGTAGCTGGGATTGCATAATTTCTTGTCTCTCCAAAATAAATTTGGGATAATAAAAGAACTACTATCTCTCTGAGCAGCGAATAATTCTGTGAAATTCAATAGGATAACATGAGCTGTCAGATGCCAGGTTGTTCCACTTGTTCATAATGTTTATGGTATTCATCTTAGATTTTGAGTTTATTTCCTTCAGAATTAACCTGATTGCTATAGACAAGATTCTAACAGAAAAAACAACAGCAGAATAATCCAGTCAATATAAAAAAGACAATAAACTATAAGTTTAAAAAAAAAAACTTTCAGTGGTATGGTTGTGGTAAAGAATGCTAGAAAACTTTTAATTAATTATTCTGTTAAAATTGCACAGTTTATATACACACAGTTCTTCAGAACTAACAGCCTTGTGTGAGGTGAAGTTAAAAATCTCTACTGCTATAAAATTCTGAAGACAAACATTAAAGGAACTATACATAGCACCTGTTTCAGAATCGTATCAATAGGACCTTCTCTCAGGCCCATAAGCAGACATTATCCCTCTTAAAAAATTACCCAATAGGTAAAACTATTATACCATATCATTTTATACCTGGGCTAACGTTGCAATCTGTGGTTGTGCCTGTACTGTCATCTGTTGGGTTTCTGCCTCTGTAACGGCTGCATCTCCACTCTGCTGGTTCTCTGCTCCAGATTCCATGGTCATTTAGTTACCTACAATCACAATATTTGTCATAAGTCTGTGTTGGTATGCAATTCCATTACGCTTGGTGGATCTGGTAGCAATCACTGCAGCTGAATTCCCATTACTACATATTTGTTTCATTTGCATATTAAAATGTTGCCAAACTATTAGCATTCAGGCAAAGTTTTGCATGCCATGTGTCTGCCTCAGGTTTATTTTTCTGTGTGTAATGTTTCTGAAAAACTGGTCCAGCCTCCTCCAAAAATGAGATCAGAAAAAAATGTGTTTTGCTCATGTTAAAAAAAATGCTTGAGCAATTGTACTATGATGATCTAGTACCTCCATAATTTGGAACAGTGACCCACAGTTTGTCAGGAAGCCCCAGTGCCAAGGCAAAAATATGCCATAATTAAGTATTAAAAGCACTCCCTGTTCAGCCCTCCCTCTCCCCCGAGACTGCCTTTTGCAGATAACCAACAGCAATTGTTTCTGTGTTGGGTAGTTAGCTTTCAGTCTTCTGTCTGAGCTAAATACCCAACATCTCCATACAAATTCTTTCCACAACCAGACTGTGTACAGGCCTATCTATGCCACAGGGACTTGTCTTCTCTACTCTGCAGTTTTAAGATCATATACGTAAAGACAGAAAGCATTTCTACATGAACCTTACTGCAAATAATTATTTTTATACTAAGAGGTACACCGTATTGTTATGACCTCAGTTTTGTATCTTACACATTTCGTGACAAACTTTTATTTTTAAGCAATAACTGAGTAAGTCTAGATCACCAGAAAACACAACTCTATAAAAAGAGGTTGCATAACTTCCAAACACCAGCATGTAGGCAGAGTGCAATGAATGCTAAATTCTGCGCTGATCTGTGAGAATTAGTTTTCAGTTCTTCTTTAAATACTGATATGAAAGTATTTAATATCTAACAAAGAACTTCAAAATACAAGGAAATCTTCCCAACAGGGATACGGCAATACAATAGTAAATATACAGAACTCCAAATACCAAATAAGAGGAATGGCCATTACCTCCGCAGCCACAATACCAATGTTGTGTACCGCTCTGTGCTGCCCAGTTACTCAGGCTTCTCTCTACCCAGCAGCACCACACCTCTCCAGAGCTGGAGCAAAACCACCAGTAGAGCATTTCTGCTTTCGGAAGGGCCTGGAGGCAGAGGATGCTCAGATCAGTAGGAAGGTGGGAAGAAGGAGAAATCCCCCTCACCCTCCTGAACTTTACTGGCCCTCTGAGAAAAAGACTGAGAAGAGTCAATATAGATGGTGGTACCATGACCACATTTGAGATATTGCATTTTAAACACAAAGTCAGGGAAACGTACATTTCAATGCAAACTATGCTTTAATGTTATAGCAAAGAGAATACTCCTTGGAGATGTGTTGCCTAAAGCAGTAGGGTCACACTTCAAATCCCAGTATAATAAGAAATTTCCATCTCATAGTAAATGACTGCTAATCAAGATAAAACAGCATTTCAAAGTAGTAACTGCATCTAACATAAAAAGAAGGCAAATCAATGTATATAAACCCAAATCTGTATATTTACTACTGAACGTGACTGTTCAAACAAGCTTTTGCGTGTTTGAAAGCACTGAAATGTGTAAATACCAAATATTTAGTTACAACATCAGTTTATAAACTGTTAGGAAGTGAAAAGAAGCAAATAATTAAAGCTGATTTTCCTTAAAAACAAACAAACAACAAAAAAGAAAAATTACAAATTTTTGGAAAAAGAAAATTGAATTCTCCCAAGCATCTGGAATTTTGTTCTGCCTCTCCCTTGTCATGATTTTATGTTTCACAAAAAACAGACATTAGTCTGACAAATGCTCACAGATGAATAATACTCTACTTATAACTATATACTTGCAAACTGGCAATGAAATAAATTCATTGTAAACTCACTTAATTTTAAGTGATCTATACATTACTTTTTATAAGAATGTCAAGATTAGCCTGTGCCCATGCAAATATTATAAACCCATTCTCTTCTATAATACCAAGTCTCTGCCATGCTGCACTTCATCTGCCAGAAAGCACAAATGAAAACCCCTGCACTATTACTATCAGTAACACACATTACCAAACAGTTCTTAATTATGTTATTAGTGACACCAGTTCAAGTGGTTTTCTCTAACACGAGTTTTAATAGTTTTAGTTCTCCATGTCATACACCCAACTTTTCTGAGTATCGTATGTTTTCAAAAGTGCAAACTACAAAACAGAGTACTGCAGGTTTCCCTTTGATTTTTATCATTTTTAAGGAGGTGTCCAGTTTGATCAGTTTTTTGTGTGTGTATCAGCCAGTTTGCCAAGGTAAACACAGCAACAAATTTCTCCCAGTTCCTGTGTATGTATCATGGTCACACCAGCCAAAGGTCTACCTAAACAGACCCAAGGAAGAATTTACAATCTTCTCACACATTATTAAGCAAAGGACCTCTGGTTTTACAAGCTTGGTTTCTATGCTTGCATCATCTTTTGCATTTATCAGTGTAAGTATTAACTGTTTAAGGTGCTCCCTCCTCTACAACACCAACATTTTGGAAATCAAATTCTTAACCCAACTTGCAAACACCTAAAAGGAACCTTCTCCTAATGTCCAGTAAGCACCAAGCAATGCAGGAAGCTGCCTGCAAGATTTGCATCTTGACACGTGCAGTTTAAGCAAGTTTTTAGGGTGACTTGCAGGGTTTTTTGGACAAGCTCCGAGTCTTGGGTTATTTGCAGGTTCTAAGTAATCCTGAAATTGGTTCAATTTACTATGCACTTCCACCTCACAGCATTTGTATTTTAATGTCTTAATTAGTGCCTTTTATAATAAATTGTGAGAAAAAGAAGGAATTATATTTGTGAGCATTACGGCAACATATTCCAGATACACTGACTACTACATTGCCTCATGTTTGCTTTAACAGCACAGTATTACAAGATTGCCGAGATATATGAGACAAGGCACTTAGAACATAAAAGCTTATTAAAAAGTACAGATTGTTGTATAAAGCATAACTTGTTTTAGAAGTGTTCTTTAAAAAATATTTTTTAAATTTGTCCATCTAAAAGAAATTACCAAGTCTTTACATGATGCAGGTATCAGTTTATTAATTATGTGGTTGTGTATAAGACTATCATGGCTAAAATTAAGGTTAGTAATTCCTATTAGTTCTTGCAATTCACAGCTTCAGTTCACAACTGCTCCGTTTCCAGGCTGCTTTCCAACTTGTCAAAAAAAATCTCACATTCCCACTTTGAGAAAAAATTAGTAATTGGTGTACTGCATTTTGACTGCATTGACTCCTAAGCATTCCTAGAGAAACTAAATTATGAAAAAAAAAAAAAAGTTAGCTGTAACAAGCAGAGTTGAAAAAGGCAGGAATCTGCTTGCCCAAAACACTCCAAGTATGAACTCGGAACACGGGTTCAAAAAGCTGATGAGATTACTTGTTGAGATATAGTTTAACTCAACACTTTCATTTAATAGATAAATTTCTTTATTAGTTCAAAAGAACTAGTATTTTTTGCCATACTTATTAATGAGCTGAAATTTCAGAGGTGAACAGCAAAACATGCAGCTGACACAGCAATTTGTTTTAAACAAGTCAGGACCAGGAGAAAGAAGTTTAGTAGAAGCTAACTGTACTAGGCGAAGTTACAACATGACAGCATAAGATGGATGATGTCGAACAGAAACAGTTGCAGAATGCACAGGAAATTCTTAACTACATACACTGCAGAATAATCCAAATAAACCTGTCTCATTCATAGCATAAGCCTGGGAAAGGGGTCTGGACACTACTGCAGCTAGTTCACCTCAGATTTCTGCTTAACATGCACCTAGGACAAGAAAAGCTGAAAATTCAGAATGCTAGAAAAATAGTTAAAATGTTAGAACAGTAATAAGATACAGGGTAGCCCTTACAAGTTCTATTTTTAGATGGACCCTATACATCAGATGGATTACAGTGCAGGTCCATCTAAAAAATGGATTTTGTGGAATTTGGGTGTTCAGAGTAAGCAAGCATTTGGGGAATGAAAACCTGCTGAAATGTTCGTTGTCTGAATGTAAAATACTGAAGCTGAAAGGTGGCAAATTTTAAAGTGTAAAAATAAAAAAATTAAAATACTTTAAAAAGATGAAAATTGGTACTTCATGTACGGCACAAAAAGGCCATGGATGCTGCTGCTGATAAGCATTTTATCAGAATTCAAACAAGGGTTAGACATGCAGAAGGACAACAAGAATATCCAGAATTGGCCTCTTCCAACTCAGGATGTTTTATGGTTCTTCCATACAAAAAAATGTGCAAAGCTGAAAGGAAGATAATATCTCATGAGTCGAGCTTTAAATCAATTTCTAATTCTTAAAAAAAATCAAAAATAAAAATAAGGGTTTTCATGAGGGAGGCAGATTATGTCACATGTAATTCTTGCAGTTTCCAGTACAGTCTTGCGGTACTTTCTTATCTTCAGTATCTTAGAGACTGGACGCTGAATAAGGTGCTCTGCAGCTAACTGTAACTCCCATGATCTCTGCTAATTAAAGTGAGTACCAATGCTGTGTATTCAGAGCATGAGTACAGCCACCTCCCTTACCATCTCCCTTAGAGCCAAGAAGATATAACTGTCTTCTCACAGCTTTTATAGCTTCTTCATTCCACAATACTCACCTATGGATAGCTATTTGGTCTCCCTGTTATATTTTGTTTTCTGACTCTTTATATATCTCCTATCTGAAATAATATGCCTAGAAACTCCAGCATCTCACCCAAATGTGATGGTCCACTGCCAGGTGTCCCCCTTCCTCTTTTTACCAGAGGCCTCTTTTTACCCACTCACACGCACCACAGAGCTTTCCTGTTCTGCAAAGACAGCTTGTTATCGTGCAAGACCAGAGTGGGGAAAAAAGGTGGAGACCCCTTCCCAACCACCACCACTACGTCCAAGAAGCAAAATACCTTGCTGTGGCTGCTACAGCAGGTACAACCTTCAATATGCAAGGAGGGTCTGGAGTGCCCCAAAGCTCTGAGGCAATACGGATCAGTCTGCACCTGAGACTTAGTGCCACAGCATGCTCATCAACAGGCACAGCCATAACCTGTAACTTACCATGTCACACTCTGTGCAACTTTGAAAGGTCTCTTTCTCCTCCACAACTAGGTGATGGGTTCTGGTTTTACTTTATTAAAGTACCCACCCAGATTTTGAAGCCTCCATGACAGCCTTCGACACCAGCACGGAGCAGAGGCCCAACAAACCCAAGCCCGTTGAGCCCGACATGGGCCACATCCAGTCACACATTCACCCAGACATCACCTGCAAAGGCCACCGCTATGGCCACACTCTTCCTGGCCCAGCTCAACACCCAGCCGCTGAGATGCTCGTGGCAGTGCAGGGCCGGGACAGTGTGGGGGCTGAGGGAAGGGAGGGCGCCTCCTCCAGTGGAAGTACCCCATGTTCCCCCTTATAGCCTGACAGCAACAGCTGCTCAGTGCTCCGGTCTGATGATTTTCTGTTGATTCCCCTAGGCCTGTGCTTTCTGTTTCACCATAATGTGCTTAGCGCCTAGGAAGGGCTTGTGTTGAAAAAGATCCGTTTGGCTAACTCCTACATTAGAGAAGTCGCTGTTCCCAAATGGACAACCAGTAGATCACTCTGTTTTTCCTTTGATTCTCAAGTCTGAGGAGCCCCAAGAGGAAGGAGGGAAGATCTCAGCATATTCAACAGCCCTCAACAGTCCCATTCAGCTACTGCATATCAGATAAAAACTTGTTAAAGGCTCACAAGGAAGCCTCTCAGGAGGAGGAGTGAGAAAGGCCTACTCTACAGACGTGAGGCTACCAAGAAATTCTCCAACAAAAGGGAACATTGCTTGGGTCAGGTAACTTGCAAGGAAGTTGTGAAACAGAGTGAGACTGAGGTTCTTTAAAATACATTTGTAAGCAAAAATTGGAATAACACCTCTCCTCAAAAATATCTTTAAAATGCAGTAGCTACAAATAGAGAGGTCTACATGTATTAAATGGAATAAACTGTTCCACAAAGCACTTTCCTTTCACATATATCACTATAGCTTCTTGTTCTGAATGTGAGTTTTGCCCCCTTCTGCATACCTTTCATTTTATTATCTTTGGCAATCTTTGGCATGAGATGGATTCAAGGATGTTCAAACAAGAAAATAAATATGGTAACAGCTTTTGTTTTATGGCAATTTAACATCAGTGTCAGGCAGCTACACGAACATTGTGTATACACCAATCTTGACTTCACTGGCTGTTCTGAGTTTTGGAAAGCTTCTCCAAAGCAAGCACGTCAAGTCTGTTCCTCAAGCAGTGCTCATTACAGACTGTATTTCAATTTATTCATAGCAGGCATACCAGCACCATTGTTCAGAAAGCAAATACAGCTCCACAGTCTACAGTTCCAGGAACTCAACTCACTCTGTATTTACTACATGTGGATTTATAAAGCCAAAGATCCACCACGAAAGCACTGAAAAGGTCATCAAACATGGCTCTTGTGTGCTATTATTTGTTTTCACCTTTTCAGTGTAATTACTGAGGACATTCACTTCAAATCTGTAAACATTTCTACTATTACCTCGCAGCGTGGCAGCCCTTTCAGCTACGGCTGAGCAGCTGCTCTATGAATTCCATTCAATCTCTGCCAGACTGAAAATGTTCAGAGAAAAATAATTTTATTTACAGCTAACACATGGGACTTCAAATAACTAGCAATAAATGTTCAACAGGACAAGACAGGCCCATAATTATCTCTGTCACTAATGACTACAATGAGTTGGCACAGGAATTGCAATTTTTACCAGAGCTTCACTGTCATCCTAAACTGCCACTGTTCTCAAGTATTTGCTCATGCCTTGCTCTGCCCTTTAGGTGACAGAAGACTGTGCGCCATGCTGTGAACACAACTTAGTTTGCTTATTGTTCTTAAAAGTACCTTTTACCACTCCTCTGAACCTGTTCACTACACAGCCAATCGATGATTATGCCAGCTTCTGGAAAGGGCAGCGCAAGGGCCATGCAAACCAACTGGAAGTGTGAGTACAAGAATGGCTTCAATAACCACCTCTGTTGAAAATGCCAAAAATGGAGAAGATTCCCCAGATATTTGCATTCAAGTACAGCATTCTGCCTTGCAAATTGAAGAATAAAAAGCTGGAAAGGTTCTTCTTATCACTGAAGATAAATATTTGATCTTGAACTTAGAAGAAAAATTGAACCTCACTTTAAAGAGTTGTCACACAAAGTGGAATCAGACCATCAGCTGAAAGTAATACCCACAGTCCCACTTCTGTATACATAAATATGATATTGAGAAATGTCTCTGAACACTCTGCTTACTGAATATAAACTGTAGCAGCCAAAGCAAGAGAGGTGAACAATGTAGTATTTTCATAAAGATCACTGAAAAATGCAACCAGGGAACTTGGTTATTACGCTTAACAAACATTCTTGTCTCATAACTTTTCTAGTAGAACTTCTAATGCACTTGTAGCTGCACTTTCAAAGTCAGTGTAAACTTCTCATACTTAACGGATTTAGGTACCTAAATGATGGCAGTATCGGAACAAATTATTTGGTTTGCATGCTCAATCTCCCTCTTACTAGTCAAAAAGCTGTCTCAGGGTTTAAAACAAAGGCGGGAGATCTAAAATCTGAATTCATATGTACAAAGTAGAGCACTCAAATCAGCCATCAATTTTTTTGTTTTCTGTTAGCGTAACACAATAAAGCTGACATTTACCAGGCAGAGGTGAACCGATATGCACATGTGCAGTGTGTGAATGAATGATGCTTTAGCATTCTTCAGTGCTGGATTTTCCTCGTCTGACTCTACACTCTTGGCATTGTATTAGTATCCAGTGTTTCTGCCTTCAAGCTCACTAAAAGGATCAGAGACTCTGACAGTAATTAACTGCAATTTATTTATTGTATCATGAATTCTGTGAACAAATACAAGAGCATCCAGCAAGCACCTGTACACATGCATAATTAATCTATACCACCTTTTCTTGCTCATTATAGCATCACCAAGGGACCTAACTGAATTATAACCTTTCCCTTCAAGAATAGGAATTGGGTGCTAAAGGTAAGGGTGAATCCTCCTGCCCATCTTAAAAAAAAAGCGAACGTATTTTAATGTAACTGATAATATAGTTTCTATTTCAGCTACAAACCTCACCTAATAGTTGGGATGGATCTTGTGTGAATACACCACTTTTGCCAAGGAGCCCTCTAGAAGTGGAGGGCAGGAGATGAGAGCAAGCCTAAGACATTAACAATGAAAAGAAAACAAATGCCTTACCATTGTCTTACCCCTTCACATTCAGAAATTCTCCCCCAAAACTGTTAGACTTAAACAAAACGTCAAAACAAATTCAAGACAGGTTATAAAGTCATTTGCCAGCTATTATTATTACTATTGAAGACAGAATCCTTAAATATATTCTATTTATAAATGTTCTGTCCACATACTGAATGCACATAGGGTATGAAAAGAGTAATTCATATGCTTTATGCCTGTGATCTTTATCATAAGACAGAAATATGATAAATATTTATGAATACCTTTAGCAAATATGTGAGAAAACAGAGATTTTTAAGGATGACCTAGGCAGCATACACAATCTATTCACAAAGACTTCAGGAGAACTTGCATGTTTCTAAGAATTCAGCAAATCTTGTGGTTCTGATACATTTCCTGTTAATGTTATCTATAAAGTGCATTTACATACAAACTGATGGCACTTTACTACAGTTTACCATCTTTTCTCTGAGATCACTTCTGGAATATAATAAGCACCTACTTTTCAACCTATACTGGTTTCTTGTAATTCCTACTAGCTGTAGAACGAAGTTTTCCTCTCACAAAAATCAAAACATGTAAAAATATCAAAGTATAGGGCTCTTTTCTCCATATGTCTACTGTAAGTAATGTGTCTTATTTTGCAATGTGTAGCTGTTGCTAAATCAAAAATTATCACAACGACACATCTGAACAGTATGATTTGTATGCAGACATCTTTAATACAACACAAGACACAAGCATCAAATGATTTTTGTGACAGACCTTGGGAGCCAAAGGTCCCACTTAATATATCATGAACTCGGGAAGCAAGCTCTTAGCAATTGGTATGGGCCTAGAGAACTAATAATAAGCACAACTGCTCGTGACCATGTTTAATTTCTTTCTGAACTGTGGGTGGAAAACTGAGGAGTAAATAGTCCCTGAGATCTGAACTTGACCTATCAACATGACTGACTGTAGCAACGACATCAGACACTTTTTTGCACTTTTTAGTGCTAAACTGTAACCACTCACTAGCTTGATGGCAGTTTTTAATAAAAAAGGAAGACACCTGTGTTAACATGACTGTTTTTTTTTGCTTTTGTTTTTGTTTTGTGACTCCCAAGGTAGCCTCTGTGATGCTACTAGATGCTTCAGTTTAATAAACATGCTCACTTCTGCAAACAGGAGGTACCTCAGAGAGGGTGGGGACTGCATCTGCTGAGTCCATGGCGAAAAATTGCTGGAAATGAACCAACAACAATCTCAAAGTCATGTGGTGTATTAATGCAGCCTGAACCCAAGTAACATGAGTACAACAGTAAGTAAACATCTCTGTTCTGCTAATGAGGCCCTTTGCCTGAGCTGGTACACCATACTGCTTAGCAGGCATTACTAGCTTGGGCTCAGCACCACACAAAAGCAGCTGCATGACTCCTGCCTTGAGGAAGTAGGTTGTACCTGGCTGGCACTGAGTAACTCAGAAACCATGCTCTGGTGACACTCAGCAACACAGAAATGCCCAGTAATTTATCCTGCCATGCTGGTCAGCAGGAGGCAGAATGTTTTCGTCACCTCCTTTCATAACAAACACTGGCATGTGGTGCTCCAGGAGAGGAGCTACGACAGTCCAGAATGACAGAAAGGAAAGCTAATTCTGCAGGCAGACAGAAACCTCCTTCCTCCCCAGTGAGAGGGAAAAAATGGGAGGTGGTGTTAGACAGAGAAACTGTGCCCATACCAGTGATGCAAGTAGTATTTGCAGCAGAAAATGATGCAAAGCTAGCAAGGTTAAGACCCATCTAAGAAGGTGCATGTGTTCCTTTTTTTCCACGGTGTAGATCTGGAAGGGCTTGAAATTTCCTCTTGACCTGGCACAGTCATTCAAATGGATCATATTTGTTTTCCTCCATATGCACTTCTGTGTCTTAGGGCCTTTAACTGCCCCACCAGTCATTCTGGCAGAGCAAGGCACACTTTGCTGCAGGACATATTTGAAAACATTTTGATGTGTTGCAAGGATCTTTGTCCATGTGCCAAGCAACCTTTAAACATCCCAGTTTCAGAGGCACCAGCTGAAGGAACCGTGGCAATCCCAAACATGCAGCAGTGTGGAACTCTGCAGGGAGACACTACGCACATTTGTGTTCAGTGCACAGCTGTCTCTGCAGTAGGGAAACTACTAAACTTGTTCTCAGCAAACAATTACTGCAGCAATGACTGGCTGCTCAACAGAGTACTCTCTTAGAAAATGTGAATTCGGACAATGATGTCATGGGGTCAGCACAAGGGTATTTAATAATAGTATTTCCTGCACGGACTTTGCTCTAAAATATGCAGAAGACATTCACATATTCTGGATCACTGGGTCCACTAACAAATACTTAAGTGAACACCTATGGCTACTTTGAAATTACATAAAGATCATCCATCTCTCTTTTGGTGCTCGGAGCAGATCGGGAATGACACACTAAAAATAAAAAATAAAATAAAATAAAAATAGATCATTACACAGAGTCACACCAGTCTGGCTAACCAGAGTGCTCCAAGCCCAAAGGCCAAGAGTGCAACACAGAAGTAATCTTGCAGCTGTAGTAGAGAAAGGAATCGTCTCACTACAGGTGTTTCCTTAAACGTAATAATTTAAATTACATACCAGGTATGATTTAAGGAAGCATATGTAGGAATGTGACAAAGACAGATATCCATAGAAACACGTTTATTATTACCTGAAATCTTTCACTTCCTCAGCTCATTTTCAGTGAGCTTCACAGCTCATTTTCAGTGTCTGGGTTAACTTTATCGTACAAAAATATTAATATACACTTACCAGAATAGTGTACTTTAAGACTGGACTGAAGCTTCTTAGAGATTACAGTGATTAAAGATGACATTCTAACATAACATAAATTTAATTTTATATTAAGAAACTTAATCTACTGGAAAGTCCCACAAACTCAGGGGACTTTCCCATGAATCAAGTAAATGTTTCCTTTCCCATCCTATAATGATGGGGGGCAACTGTCAGCTCTTTATTTGGTCACTTAAAACATTAAATTAGACACCTGAATTTCATCATCCACTTGTATTTTTCATGTAAAAATGAAATAAAAAGCCTGAGGTTTAAATACTAGGTCACCTCAGCAAAACACTGCAAATCGAAAAGGGTCAGATGTTGGAAATTCCAAGGTGACAGACTGTATCTTTTTTCTTATCATTCTTCTTTCTCAGGGAACTATCAATCAGTTAAGAAATTGAGGGCCAAATAGGGAGGTTTAGGTATTATCAACATATAATTAAACTTGACAAGAAAATTTTATATAGTAATTTGTGTCTGTGCTGAGACTCTGCCTGTTGACAAGAATGGACGGCTCCATTCCAAACGTTTGTAACCCACTTGTGAATGTCAGTAGCTAAAGGATTAATGTGTTAAAAATGCTACTTCAGATATTTACGCTTCAAGTTTTATAAGCGTAAACTATTAAAAAATATATTGTTAATTCTGATCATTGCTTGGATCATGTGGCACTTCTAGAGTTCAACCCACAGTAAAAGAACACAAAGTTCTATAACTTGGAAATACCGGGAAGCCTTGTTTAAAAAACACCACCACTTTTAATGAATTCAGAAAGAAAACACAACAAAATGGATGTTTCAGACCAATGTCTTCACTGTTTTATTAACAGATTATCATTAGAACTGGTCATCTGAAAATAAGACTGAATTATTTATACAAAGCTCATAATTACCAGATATAAAGTCAAACGTCTGAAACAAATTCAAAACAACCTTTATCTGCAGAAGCAACATTTTTTTTGTTGTAATAGCTTTGTTTCTTTCTTAACAGACAGTACAGACTCATTTTTGCTTTAATGCTCTACAGTGAAAACCTTTGAATTTTCTCTAATTGAAGTGTTACAGTAGAACATGCCCAGGTATGCACAAGAAAAACAGCGCTTCCTTACAAACCTTGTCCTTGTCCAGCTTCTGAATGCTTCCTATTCACAAAATTCATTGCAACATTAAAACGGAAAGATTTGGGGCTTAAGCCACCGCTCAGACTTGAAAATACGTTAAATCCTAAAATTGTTCTGGCTTTCCTAGTTATACTGAAATCATTGTTAGTCAATTGGTCAATTAGCACTGGTCTTGAAGGAACAGAAGACACCTTATCTTGCTTAATGTACCAAAATTACATCTATGACATACCCTCTCCCTAAAAAACAACTGAACTTAAACCATGACCAAATATTGTAGCAATGTTATCAACTCAGTGGATTCTGGCCTATTTTCTATGTATTTTTATATTTGCATGGACAGTGCAGGAAAATTTAAAATGAGAAAGATCTTTCCCGTGCCTGCCAGGCAGATCTGCTCTGCGTAAGTATCATCTCCATAACCAAGAATAATTTCTCTTGGTTCTCAGATACTTAAGCAGAGTTAAGAACTGCATTACCTGTGGGCAACACAGCTCTCTTGCTGGAACAGAGATGTGACTTGCTGGTAACTCGGAAATGCAGAATGATGACTGAATAAGCAACGGGGGGAGCCATCGATGAAGCAAAAAGGGCCAGTGAAAGAAACAGAATCTGTGCCTTACATTCGTACGCAAAAGTGCATTAGCACACAAAAGAAAATCTCTATTTTGCTTTCTGCAACTACGGTCTTACAAGCATTTCTGATGGTAGCACTACCAGCTCCAGCTCTGCTTTCCTCCTTATTTGTTTTCATTTCCACCCTTAGGGCTGTCTGTGAGGCTGTGCAGTAAAGGGGGCTGGGGAACCAATTTGGACTGCAAACAGACCAGAAAACACAAAATATCTTCAACACGGACCTGTTCTCTGATCCAATTCACCTCACATCGCAAGCAGCTGTACCAGTACTAGTGGCACGGGAGCAGCAACAGAGAAGGTGAAAGCAGAGCCTGCTCTTGCTGAAGCCTCACCCACCAGTGGAAGTAAAGGAGATCAGATCATGGACACAGGTGTCTTAACACTGTAGGAAATGAACAGACATGCTGAAGAAAACATATATTCTGTAATTAGAGTATTACTGTTTTGCTGATGACTCTCCTTATGAGTGGGAGGCTAAAACCAGGCTGATTAGTTCTTATGTAGTCTACAGAAGCTTGCTGAGGACTGGGCAGAGCGCCACGCTTTTCAAACAGCTCCATCTCCAAGAAAGCAGTTGTTTGCAGCAGGTAACAGGCCTCCTCCTCCACCCAGCCCAGAATATTATGCACTAGTTATATAATCCACATTAACCTTTTACTACAACTTTCATGCTAGTAGTTTCAGCCACAATTGTTACTTTTAAAATCAGGAGGAGAGGCCAAAGCATTTATCTGCAGTAACAGTGAAACTAAAGCCAGCTCACTGCCCAGGTGCCTTGGGACGGATGGCAGGATTTACACTGAGGTGTCGGACCTGAACCCCTTCTGGAGCTTCGTCTTTCAAATCAGGGTTGGTTAAAACTATCCTATGTAATGCTGATCCAATGTTCTGAGAAGGCTAACGCCTACCTTTGCTGAGGAGTAGCTAGTTCAACCACACAGCTTCACAAGGCTTTCAAAAGAGGGAAACTCTCCTCTCAGTTTCTATTTAATTTCAACTGGAACACTTACTGTGATACAGCTTTCCTAGCTGCAAAGACAAACGACGTGGCTCCGATCGCCATGGACAGAGCCGACTCCTCCTTCTGCCACTAGAAACAAGGATGTGCTGCAGCTCCCTGAGATGGGCACAGCGACCCAGCTCTCTGCTGCTGGAGGGAGAAAGTTGTGTTCCTCCTTCCTCTTTCTGTGCTCTCGCTGCGAATTTGTACCAGAGCCGGTGCTAGCAGGATCTCCACCACCAACTGATACAGCTCGCTCATGCAACAGAAAACTAACCTGGCAAGAGTACAGCTTTCCCCTGGGTTAGTGATTTGAACCGGCTCGTTAAGCTGTACAGTCAGCACTACAGCCAACAGAAGGGATGGATGCACACCACACAACCAGCGGCAGGAGAAAGGGAAGGAGTAAGATGTCTGTCTCGAGAGCCACATACAGTTCTATCAGCTCAGAGGAAAACAGAGAAACAGACTGCTGCTGCTGGTATGCTGCGGTGTTACCACACACTGCCCTTTTTCACATCTTCCCTCCCTTGCTATTGCCCAGAATTTTCCTATCAGCACAAAAGAGAAAAATTTGGATGAGTTTCACGAAGAGGGGCAGGGGTCCTACTTCTATAGTAATGCCCCAGGCTTTTACTAAGAGAAAGCTCTCTGCAGTCTACAGAGCCTTAAATTTACAAACCCTGTGCATATTCCAAGGCACTTGGAGGAGCGGACAGGCACCAGCAGAGTTTGAGGCAGGGCCAGCTATACAGAGCCAGAGGAAGAGTCATCAGAGAAAGGCAAGAAAATGATGTTTCTCACCGATTATTCTACAGGGTATAGAAGATCAGCTGGATGGGAAGAGATTTCACATTCAGCCCTAGGAAAGGTGCAGGGGAAAACAAAATTGGATTGCTCTTTGAACAACAGTAGAGAACGAGAGAAGATTTAGGGTAGCATCTACCAGAAAAACACACGCAATACTGGAGCCGAAATGTGACAGGAGGTTGTACAGTCGCTAGAGAAATGATTAAGATCGCAGCAAGGCGCTGCAGAGGACAGAGACAGGAGGGTAGAAGATGGAAGAGACCAACAACAAAGCACGTGAGAACAGGACTGAGGAAGTGAGCACAACAGTTGTTAATGCACACAAGCAAATAGGTAGTGCAACAAACAGTATGTGGACATGGTACTAAAGTTTAGGAACAGTTGCTGCTCATGTTCATAGATGTACTCATCTAACACACACAAAAACTTAAACTTAGCTAAATGACCCAGTGCTGCAGCAAAAAGAACAGCATCCATGTGATCCAATTTGGTTATGAACACAGCAGTAATTTAAAAGCCTTATGCAGGCTGCATTTTCTCGTTTAGCAGCGCTGCTGTTCAGGCTGCCCCTATCTTCCTGCTCATTGCAGCCCCGTCCCTTCCCCTGATCGTGCTGGCACCACTACTGTGCAGCAAGCAGGGAAGGGAACGGGCCGGGTAAAATTAATCCAGCCCCCCAAGGCTCACTTCCTCAGCCAGTTTTACCACGTAGCGACCCAAACGTTTGTGACAAGGCAGTGGAGAAGACTGAACAAATCACCAGATGTGGAGGTGCTTAAGCCAATATTACTGTCCAAAAAATGTACGTGGAACCATGGTTTCGGTCTGTGAGGCAGTAGGCAAACTTCGGACATCCCTGGATTTCTCAGGCTACCCTACTGTACTGCTCCTTGTTCCCCAGGTGAGCCTCTGCTCAAGAAAAGAACCTGCTAAGTTTAGAAAGCTATCTCAAAAGGTTTCTGCCAGAAGAGGAAAACACAACCCAGACTTACAGTTCCTCCAAACTGGAGAGACAAGTTTTACAGATAAACCCCACTGACCAACCAAGCTGTCACTGGAACAACGCTTAGAGGATCAGAGAGAGATTTTTACACATCGCTTAAGCTCTCTCCTCCAAAAAGTGTGAAAACCTCAAGGGTAGACATCTTTGTTTCATTTTCCTGCCAGAAGGTAGCTTTAAAATAGTTCATTGTAAGGCTTTCTGCAGCTTTATCTAAAGTAGCTGGTGTTGTCTAGTCTGAGAGACCAAACCGACACGTAATGAAATCCAGAAGAGCAATTGGCAGGACTCTTATATCTTCGGAACTATTTTTACATCTTTCTCCTAATGGTCTCAGATTTATGATAAAGATCAGGTCTGAAAACACTCTCAAGAGAAAAGAGGTATGCTTATTATCTTAAGGGGTAAAAAAAATCCCCGTATTATGCATTTGGCTCACTGTGATACTACATAAAAAAAATCCATGTTGTTTTAAAATCACATGTATGTAAGTTCATATATATATATAAATAATTAAATAATATAAGTACTAATATAAGTAAATATATAAATAATCCAATAATATAAATAATTTACATGCATACATACAGGAACACACTTCCTTCAAACCCTTTACCCCCTCCCATTAGGAGGCTCTTCCACCACCTGCAGTTTTTTATTCCCTCCACTTCCCACAAGATTATCTAAACCTAGCGCTGCCAGAAAAAAAAGACAGCAGCAGCATGAAATGAGAAAATCCTCGTCTGTTTGCAAATGCTGTTTTACCTGGCAAACCTAAAAGAGCAACTAGACCCAGCCACATGTTCGTCTATCTCCTGCACAACAGCGCACAAGGCTGTTTCAGAAGCATGCAAGAATGGAAGGTGTTGTGCTTCTTCTCACTCACCTTTGTAACTGCAGCACTATCAAGCGACTCAAAAGCTTTGAAAAATAAACCAGGTGTCAGTGCCTTAATGCTGGCAGAAATGCAAAGAAAATCGCTAACCACAGTGGTCAGGTTCTTATAATCACCATGAAGTGTGACCACACGGACTGCAGATGAGGCAACACCATTTCTGATTTAGAGAAAAATCACAGCATTGCCACGAAACTTCAGCTGTACGCAGGCAGGGCAGCAGAGAGCTCCAGCCGAATTCAGCGGGGTTGTTTCTGTTGATGAGCGTTACTGTCATTTTCCATTAAACTAACTTTAGATTACATGCAGAACGCCAGCAAGGCCTTCTCGCTGCAAAAAAGCCTTGAGACCTGTGGCATGAGTAACTGATCTCCACTTGCTTACGGAGATCCTAAAATAGAGGTGAAGTGCGAATATCCCATTTGTTTCACAAGGGTGTCAACAGAAATTCCTCACGAGGGCCTTGTCTACTATCAAAATCTGCACCTACAGAGCTGTAGCTGCACATAGGCAAGAGGCTGTTCACTTCTTACCGCAGAGGAACGCAGTAAGATGAACTACTACAGAATATTTTATATTTGATATCAGGTCCAGCAATAGCTACACGGGTGCAAACTTCCAGGACACGGACAGATTGATGACTTAACAGTCTAAATTAGATGTTTCTAAATTTTCTTGATCGACAGATCACTCTCCCCTTTCAAACCGTTTTTTTTTCCACCCAGGAAAGTAAGCACGCTTATCACCAAAGCTGGGGGAAGAGGGGAATAATATAAATCAGATACAGACAACTTGTGGCAGATCCAGATATAAAGCTGGGAGTACTCATTTTAATATTTATGCTCTATCAATGGAATTAAAAATTATTATACTCTTCTTTTCTACATTTAAATATTTGATTTTAGGTCACCTGGAAGTGATGCTTAGCAAACACAAAACCACTTGCCTGCTCCCTTTTCCCTCTGATCCGTGAGGATACAAAGCTCATGAGGAAATGCAGGTGTATGTGTTAGAAAACATGGATCATACAGTCCTTTACGCTATTATGAAACAGAATGTTTTGGGGATAAATAAGGTGTTGTGTCTCTAAAGCTACAGAAAAACGACATGCAAGGATTTAATGACACGTTTCTGTATTTAAAAAGTGCATATTTTAGCGAACCGAGAATGAATGAAATACACCAGCCACTACGCTTTGTTTAATCGCTATCAACAGCTACGTTGCTCCGTGAAGTCCACAGGCGTCTATCAATCAATTACAACTTTAGAAACCCTCTTTGCGTGTTGGCATTACGGAGAGTGATGTAGAGTACCTTTGGCCTTCATTTCAAAAAAAGTGAGGGACAGAAAAGAGCAATTCACGCAGAATGGAGAGGCCTATCTACACGCAGGAATCACCGCTATTCATCTTGAATAAAAACTTATTTTGGTGGCTTATACTTTAATGTGAAAAACTACATTTGCTGATAATGGGGAATTCCTGTATTTCAAAAAGGAGTGCTTGGTGGTTACAACAGCTTTGAGAAGGGTTCTCCGGTACTCCTAAATACGTCTCTGGTCCTTTATTTAATAGGCAGGAAATTTGTTTCTAACCCCAGAAAAAAATGTTGTTTTTTTTTTTTTTGTAACAGGTGTTGCTTCAGAAGCATTTCAGTATTTAAGAGAGAGAGTTAAAAAAAAAAATAGGTTAAAAAAAAAAAAGGATGTTTTTGGGGAAAAAAAGTCGTATGACCTAAAAAAGACCAAAAAATCCGTGTATGTATTCGAGAGGTGTAAGCACCTGCGGCCGAAAGCACCTTTGAGGAGAGATGCGGTTGCCACGTCATTTGCGCTCGTTGCTGCCCGAAAGCCGCGGCCCCCCGGGCTGGGCGCGGGGGTGCCGCCCGGGGCAGGCAGGTCTGTGCGCCGGCGGCAGGGCGCGGAGCCGGCCCCGCAGCTGCGGCCCCCGGAGGCCGGGTCCGGCCGGCGCGGCGTGGACGGGCGGCGTGCGCTGACATCCGCGCAGGGGTCACATACTGCTGGCCGGGCGGCGCCGGGACGGAGCCTGCGGAGAGCTGCGGCGAGCCGAGCCCCGCCGCCGCGGCCGGGGCCGGGGCCGGGGCCGAGCCGAGCCGAGCGCCGCCGCTGGCTGCCGCCGGAGCGGCCTCCGCCCGGCCGTGTCGGCCGGCGGCGGGGCCGTCTCCCATCCGCCATTATCCTTTGTTCGCGGCGGGGCCGGTGCGGGGCTCGGCTCCATCTTTAGCGCGGGCGCCCCTCCCGCGGGCGCTGCGGGGCCGGGCCCCCGCGTCCGTGCTGCCGGCCGCGGGGCCCCGCCGGGCTGCGGCTCCTTCCCTCCCCCCCGCCCCTGCTCGCTGGGCGCCGTCCTCCTCTTACCGGTTACCAGGCTGCTCCGTCACTGCTTTCGTTCGCGCCCGGGCTCTCGCCGCAGTTTTATTCTCTCCCCCACGTAACACACCGCGTCAAACTACACCTCCGCCGCGTCACTCGCGCACACACAGGCGCTCCCAGCCCGGCGACAGGCAGGCAGCGGCCGACTGAGGAGCGCCAGCCAGGGAGCGAGCGCCGAGCGCGCCGCGGCCCGCACGGAAACCGCCGAGCGCTCACGGAAACCGCCGAGCGCGCGGCGGGCGGCGGGAACGGCCGAGCGCGCCGCCGGCCCCCGCGGAAAGAGCCGAGCGGCCGCGGAAACGAACGAAGCGCCCCGGAGGGGGAGGCGGAAAGAGCCGAGCGGCCGCGGGAAGGCGCGAACGGCGCTTCCGCCCCGGGCGCCCGGCGCGCAGCGGCGCCGCGGGGCGCGGAAACCCGCGGGCGGGAGGGGAGGGGGGGGGCGGCCGCACCGCCCCAAGCGGGAGCACGGCGGCGGCGCGGGGACCCCCCCGCGCCTCACGGCGCCCGGCCCCGGGGCCCGGCCCGCCCCGCCGGCTGCCCCCCGGCACAAAATGGCGGCGGGCCGGGGGCGCACACGGGGCCGGGGGCTGCGGGGCCCGGCCCCAAGGGGGAACGAAGCGGTGGGGCAGCGCCGGGCCCCCGAGGCTGCTGGCGCCCAGCGGAGCCGGCGCAGGGCGTTGTGGCCCCTCGGGGCGGGACACGCGAGGGCTTTGTAGGCACCGGGTGGGCGGAGGTCTGCGGGGGCCTCTCCGGGAGCCGGGGGGCGAGGCCGTGCTGGGAAGGGTCCCGAGGAGTCCGTGACACCCGGAGCGGCAGGGGCTGCCTGGGGCACCGCCAGCGCGGCCTGCTCGGCGTTAGGGGAGCAGCGCGGGCGCCCCTCATCCCCCCGCGGGGTGGAACAACTTCGGCAACAACTCCTAAAGCCCCCCCCCCCCCCCCCCCCCGGCTCTGCAGAAAGCGCTTCGTGTTCCGCAGAGCCTCCAGATGGCACTGCGCGACAACGTTTGGGGCTGCGCTTCTGCGAGCGGCTGGCCTGGCACACGCTGTCCCCGCCAGGCACCGCTGCGCGGCCGCGGCTGTCGCGCACCGACGCCGCCCTGCCACCGCTGCCGGTGCCCCGCCTTACGGGGCTCCCGTCCGCTCGGGTTCTCTCAGGAAGGCTGAACGGATTTTACTCAGATACATAAACGCATCAAAAATTAAAAGAGATGCTGCAATTGCAGGTTTACTGTCTGATTGTTTTTGTTGATTACAATCGTTCTAAAGTGGGCTGAAATAAACCACATTTGACATACTTAAAAAAGGCAGTTCAAGTTAGGCAGATGGCATGTTGTTTTACTGATGGCACAAAATATGTCTTGGGCCACATCTTATTTTCCACTTCTGTTGTGCTTTTCCCCTCTGACCTGTCTGCAAGCAGGAGCTCCAAGGTTGTGAGCGCCTATGCGAGGAAGTATCAATAATGAGCAGAGCAAATGTAGTCATCTGAGTGTCTCCTGTTTGATTCATGCTTTTCTTTAACTGTTTTCCCATCAATTCTTTCCTCTTTGTGTTCATGTTCGTGTTGCATCAGCTTCCTTTGCTCCCCCAGTGACCAGCATCACGCATGTTGTCTACACATGCCCGTTTCCCAGAACTGCCTTGCTCACCCTGGAGCAGCAAGCCTGAAGGATCATGGCAGTAAGTCCTTAAGAGAATAAACTCCAGTCCTCAAGGGAATAAACTCCAGTCCTCGAAAGGCAACTGAAAGGCACTAAGCAGACTTAAGTGAGCGGCTCCCACCAGCAACATGGGCTGCACGCTCAGCCGGAGCAGCGGGAGCGCTGCTGATGGGACCAGATCACAGCTGGTCCCCGAGCTACGCAGGCAGGCAGCTCCTTGCGTGGCTCTGATCCTGCTGCCCATTTAAGGCCAGGCCGATCCTCTGGCATCCCGCTGCCCCCCCCCAGCCCTGCGCTCACACGCAGCTCTCAGCTGCGCTCTCAGTCTCTGTCAGCTCATCCCTGCGTTTGCAAAGGGCAAAGTGCAGGGGTGGCTGCTCCAGACGGCGTAGGCTCCCCGTGTAACACGCAGCCGAAGAGTGCAATTTATCTCAAACTAGAACAGATGCCTCAGATAGGTCAGATGCCTGGAGTCATTTGAGATTGCACCAATGTTATGTTTCTGTGGTATCTTCATCTCTTGCCCACGGCCGAGGCTAAGACCATATGTGGAGCCGAGCTGGCTTCAGCCCGGACTCACACCGGTGCAGTGGCAGGGCTGGGTGAATATCTCGTGTGCAGCTGCTCTGAAACCTTCAGGCAGCAGTTTTGCATGTTCCTCTTTACTTTCCGGGGTTTTTGGTTTTTGCCTCTCACCAGATCTGAGCAAAATCAGGACACTAAGCAAAACTGGAACTTCTTTGGAAGTGGGAGTAAAAGTCTGAGCCTAAACAAAACCCTTCCCTCACTGGCATCCATGCATTCCTTTCACTGTGGCCTCATGGGGAATTTGAATAAAATGGGACAGTAATGATGTGCCAATTACCCACAAAATCCAAGAGGGAGAGATTGACATGGGGAGCAAACTGGGATGCTCAGCAGTTTTCCTCTTCATCAGCAAAACTTTGCTCGATGATGAGTGAAACCCAGCCAGATTAATTACTTTTTTTTACGTTTAAGCCTCGGGGGCAAATGAATTAGCACTGCAGCTGCCAGGCAGATTATCCTGGGCAGCGGGCTCCTTGAACATGGCATTGCAGGTTGACTGCCCGTGGCCCAGGGCCTGTAGAGGCTCATGGGTGACACAGACCCGGCAGGGCTGGCACCTGGCTGTAAGGTGCAGCAGAGCCACAGCGAGCAGAGCCGCTCAGAGCAGTCAAGGCTACCGATGCTGTTCACACACAAGACAACACTTACTGTGGAAACAGAGATGCGTGCATTTTCAGCCTTCTGGTCTACACACTGCTGTGAAGAGAGCAACACTAAGTATTTTCTACAGTACACAGTCATCTCCATGACTGATTTATAACAAAATAGTCTTTCGGCATCAAATCCTCACCGCTAATTCCTATAGGACCAGTGTGGTCTGGCAGTACAGGGGCAGAGAGAGGGTGTTTGGTACAAGTATGGCCTAACGTACAGCACAAGTATTGCTGGGGAGGCAGGGAGGCAGAACGTGCTCCAGGGCTTTGCAGCCACATTCGCTAATGGATATTCTCCCAAGGAAAGAGACAAAAGGAGAGTGTTTGCAAATAATGAATGTGGAGGGGGGCAGATGTTACATTAGGTGGTTAGCAAAGTGCCCAGCACATTTCAGTGTAACGGGTATCGCATTGCACTTTCCATTCGACGCAAATGTTGCAGCTGATTTCAAAGCAGATGCAGGGGAAGGCAGGGGGTGCCACCATGCCCCTGTGATGGACACGGCCATTCAGGAGCACTGATCCGATGACGAGTTTTGGGGCAGAAAATGAAGTTAATAAAGAGGTGCTATTCTGAAACCCAAGCAAAGACATGTCAGTCCTCCATTTCGGCCTCTGCGTCTGAGATGGATGGAGGCTTAGCTTCCAACTCCCATACAGAGCAGTCTTCTATCATTTTATAGCCTCTCAGGACCAGCTAAAACTGCTTACTCATCAGGATAAGGACAAAGCCCTACAGGTTTAGTATCTGCCAGGGAGCACAAGATTCACTGGACTCCCTGAGCACTTTATTACAGAAGTAGGTCTAAATTCACAGTTACCTCAGAACAAAGTAACCAAAAATAGAAATGGTTTTTTAACATCATCCCACTTAAAGTTAATGAACTGCAGCTCAGGTCTGCCCTCCCTGCTCTTGGACATTCATCATTGCTAAAAGTAATAAATCTTCCAGGCCAAATACAGGCTTTACAAGCAGGTAGATTGCATGCTCAATTAGCCCAGGGAAATTGTTCGCTTGGCTTAAACCCTGCCGTTTGAAACACGGAGTCCTGCCGCCGCGTCGGTCATATTCCTCCCACAGATGGAGCAGCCCAGGAGGGGAAATCCCGCGTACCCAGCCAGGGACACGTTGCTCCTTGCTGTGCCTCACAGGCTGCTCCAGCAGGACTCGTCCGCTCTGGTGGCAGCCTGTCCCCGAGCCGAGCGTGGTGCCAGGGGGAGAGGTGCGGGGTGCGTGCTATGCATCCCCCAGGCAGCACAGGGCAGGTCTCCAGCAGCCAGGGCCCTGGGTCGTGCAGTTCAGGTACAGATGTTGCCCCGCTCTTTATCCAAATATTATGTTGCATTCCCCCACCGAGTCCCCTTTCTACTAAGCTACGTCCTTTGCCCCCCAACTCAAAGCCACTCGGTGATGTATCAAAGGTGGGATTTTGCCTGGGTGCAGCAGTGCGGGTGCAGGTTCGCACCGTGCCGCTGTTCTTGCCTTGGGATTGACAGATAAACGGCCCCGCAACAGCTTGGTTATCACTGTCATTGCACCTGACAGCAACTCCCTTGTGCCAGGTGTCAGCAAAACCGAGGGCTGAATATCTAAAGGTCACGGGGGCTCTGAAGAGCATCTCGTGTTTTCAAGTGACGGACTGTCACACGGAAGGAAGAGCTAAAATGAATTGCTGACCAGCGCGGGGCTTAGAAATGCTGCAAACACATCCTCACACTCCAAACCACGGTGACATTTTTCTTGTCTATTAAGCTCTTTTATCACATATTTCATGGCTTGTGGGCATACTCAAAACCCTTCTGTTGCTTAAAGAACCAGAAAAACTGATGAACGATATTGGCAGTGCTTACTGAAGAACCAGGCATGGCAAACGTGAGGAGGACGGGTCTGCAGCTGGTACCCCGTGTGCTGCGATGTGCTTCGGGGTGAGGAAACACCAGCCCGAGGCGAGGGAGAGGAGCTGGGGCTGCCTGGGAAGCTGCCTGGACAGGAGCTTTTCCTTCCCCACAGGAACAGGATTTTATCTGCCACACAGGGAGGAAAAAACTGTCGGAGGAGGCCTGGTGGAAGTCAAAGCTGAAATGAAAAAGCACACCAAATCTACTGACTGCTGTTGGACTGAAATGGGGAGGAGGGGTGGAAATTTTCATGGAATAATTCTTGGAAACATCTGCTGATTTTTGGCCAGCTTTGGCCCTGAGTGCCTGCATTTTAACCTAAAGTTGGCTGCTGGGGGCTATTGCTCTGCTGGTAAACGCCGCATTTCTATCGGCACAGCCTGCTGGCTTTGAGTCAGCTCCTATCATATAGAAAACATTATTTAGAGTGACTTTCACACTTTCAAAAAATAAATCTTACACCTCCCTAGCTGTCTTTCTGCCATGCGAGAAGCTAGCAAACACTCATCTGGTGAATAATTTTGGTGGTGGCAGGAAGACGGGAGCCTGCGTGTGTGGTGTTTGGTTTCGGGATCGCTATCTCACCGTCTTGCTTTAATTTAACAAATGTCTGTGTATGTTGAGCTGCTCCAGTTTTTAGCATGTCCATTCACTATAAAGTCAGGTCGCCGGAGCTGGGAAGGAGTGGGAGGTTGTTGGGAAATGAAATACCAGTAGGAACACTCAAAGGGTAGTGCAGGTCGATCCGAAGCAAAACAGGCAAAAACCAGGGTGGGTGGAAGAGCAGGGGAATAATTACCATTGTCTTCCTTAGTTTCCCATTACAAGCATGTGCTATCTATTTTAATGTAGCTGCACGAGGGAACCACGTTTCCTTTCACACATGCCAGGGCTCTGGTCTGTCTCTCAGCCTGTAGTATCCAAACAACAAATTGGGCTCCCAGCTGGGCTGTGTTTACCAGCTCAAAAGGAACTGAATTTCTCTTCCAGCCAGAAGGAAAGCATTGTCTGACAACACAAACTGAGATCAACACGCTCTCTCAAACTCCCTGCAAGTGGGCAATCTTAAGCATCTGGGTGTCCAGGTGCCGAAGCAGCTCTGCAGGCTTTGACTGTGCCCTGCAACTGGTGGCACATCCCCATTGTCCCTCACCCATCCCTGTTGTCCATCCCCATCCTCGTCATCCATCCCCATCCCCATCGTCCATCACCGTTCCCATCGCCTGTCCCATCGGCAGCCTCCAGCAACACCTTTTAGGCCACCACCTTCTGCACAACCAGCTATGCTGTGACCTCTGCCCGGATGCACTGCTTTGAGTGAGGATGGCTCTGAGCTGATCTGAATCGCAATTTAAACAGGCTTGGTTTAAATAACGAGGCTTAGCCTTTTCTTGTATTTGTTCTTGCTTATTGTCTTTCAGGTCGATTCTCATGGACTGCTAACTATTAAAACGTGGTGATTTGTACAACACTTCTACTAACCTTGCTATTATGTGTAGGTGAGAATGAGATACTGTATCTAATCACAAGTATTTATTTATCCAATTACATAACATATTTACTTGTGTGGCTATATAACATATAATTTAATTTGTTCTATTAAAATAGTGAGCTTTCCTTACTAGATTTGTGTCAAACCATCCGAACATAAATTGGAATTCAAATAAAAAAATCACATTACTTTAAAGTATTCTTATTTAACTATTGATAAAATAGCTCAAATGGGCACTGTGTAAATGACAGTAAAATTGGCGTTTACAACAGACCTATTAGACAGAGGGGAATTGGACTGAGAAAAACAAATTGATTTTTTTTTCTACACCGTGCTTGATGTAAAAACTGCGCATACAGAAGGGATCTGCTGATTTAGAAAATCCTAATCGAGGGACAAATGCTTGCTTTCTTCCTCCCACCTCTCCGTTTGGGGGTGATCTCCGGGAGTCTGTGGGGGCACAACTTGTGGTTGCTCCCGGCGAGCTGCTGCGAGGGCTGGGGAAATGGCCGGGACCTGGGACCATCTGTGTGAAAATCCATATGAGAAAGCAGTGCCCGAAGACCAGCTCTTCAAGCACGACTTGATTACAATGCATCCTTTATTTTTTGGAAGGCTGCAGCTCCTGCAGCTGTGGCAACACACGTTCCCCCCCTGGTGCACTGCTCCCCCTAGCCATGAGGCGCCTGGAGCTGGCCAAGCAGAGGGCAGCTTTTGGGGCTCCGTGGGCGAGTGAGGCTGTGCCCGGCCGACGAGATGATGTGAGCTTTGCTGGTGTATAAAAGGCCGGTTCTGCCACACACCGGGAATAAAACCAAAGGGGCTGATGCTCAGCTGGTGGAAAACGTCGGTCTATTGACTTCAGATCTCTTTGTCAAGATAACTATTGATTACCCCTCTTCCTTCTCCCTTAACTGGTCAAATTTGATATAAATGAGCTGCCATGCAGAGCTATGGACAAAAGGATATTATATGATAGGGAAAAGCCAAAGCCAAGCATTTGGCTGAGTTTAGGCTGCTCTGTGCCTTTCCAAGCACGCTAAAATTGACAGCATTATCTCTGTGTGAGCGCTAGCACTTTTGGAAGGCTAATGGTGTCAAAACGGGAAAGGAAAATGAGAACAGGTTTGGGAAGACAGCAGAGCATTATCCCCAGACCAGAAGATTTGCGGTTTAATTTGAATAGCTTCAGGTTAGAAAGACAGGCTGGAGGGGAGGTTATGCTGAGAACGGAATCCTTTTGCCCGCTCCCCTCTACAGGATGAGATTAAGGAGGGCAGCAGCAAGGAAGCTGGTTGAGAGCACCACGCAGAGTCCTGAGGTTCGTTACTGGAGAATATTTGCTCACCTCTGTTTAGCACTGGGGTGTGGGCCATCTCCAGCCCTCTGTCCACCAGACCAGCCTCTGTCTGCCCAATATATGTAGCTTGTGGCAGCATAGCAAGCAAATAAAAAACATTGCAAGGGTCTGTGGCAACAGTTAGGTTTCACTCATGGATGCTTTTACTGGAGAGGGAGCAAATCTGACAGTGTCTACCCAGACATCTTGCTGAAAATTGGAGTTTCTTCTGTGAAACACATCCGGATGAATCTTGACTTTTGTGAAATGGAAGTGGAGCAGGTGCTTTGTGGCTTGCAAAGCCACAGCCAGGTTTGGCCCCCTGCTGATATCTCCCACCAAGGTTCTCATGGTTGGCAGCAGGCCCCGAGTTAAAGCAGGTCTTGTGCTCCTGAGTGCCGAATTTCAGCCTCTAATTCTCTGGGGTTGCCTTCAGAGCCACTTCCATCATGGCTACAGCATCAACTACAGCATGTCAAACTGCTGGAACTGGTGGAATAAATATCCCAGAGCTGCTTTTGGCTTCAGGAAGACGTAGCAAGGCTTGGCAGCCCTTACGATTACTGTGATTTGTTGGGAACAGGAGGGATCGTGAGCTACATAGCGAGAAAACACTGCAGCACGGTCCCATTTCAGTGCCAGATTTTCATGGGTTGACTGACACAAACATCTCAGCCAGGCAGAAGAGCAAGAGCCACAGAAACCCAAGAACGCAGGAGGAAGCACAATGCTGCAGCATGAACTCCTGTTTCTGTAAGCACGGCACGAGGTGTGTCAGGGCACTCCAGCCCCAGCCCAGGTGGAACAACCTCGGGTTAAAGAGCTGCAGCTTCCCCTGCAGACCTGCTCCTGTTGCAGGAGGGCAGGAGAGGGCTGGAGAGATGGAGCCGTGCAGAGGGTGAGCGCTGTGCCTGGGAAAGGGCTGCTCCCCCCAGCACAGGACAGCTTCTGAGAGAGCAGGATTTTTCCTAGTTTTTATTTTTCCTTGTAAATCTTCCAAAACAAGAACTTATGTGCAGCCCAAGTGGAAAGTCCTGAGGTGGCGGCTGGCAAAAAAGAGATATAATGACTGTGTATGGTTAATGACAGATCGTACATAACCGGTGGTGTCAGCTGGAGGTCTTCAGCAGACTCGATCTCGAAATGGTAGCTGCCACCCGTTATCTGCAATGAAACAAATGGAAATACCTTTGTGTCTTTGCCTGATGCCTTTTTTATGTCTCAGATCTGGAGATTTTCCTTATTCCTGTGAAGCAGACAGCGCTGACAAAAAGGAAACCACTTGCAGCTGACCTGTGAACTGGCTCACGTCGAGGGTGCAGCCTGGGTGCCCCTGGGATGCTTTTCAGGGGTTGCTCCAGACTTGGTGTGCCGTCAAAATGGGTGAAACCCTAAAGACAAAGACAAACTCCTCTACCTCTTCCTCCTTCCTTACTGCCTGTGCTGGCAGTGTGGTCCCAAGGGGACAGTGCTGCCCCGACGTGCTGCTTCAGCCAAATGCTGGCAGCAGCAGTGCTGTAACCGTGGTCAGACCAGCTTATCGCTGTCCCTTTATCTGCCTTCCATCATGGGCCTTACACACCTAGGTCTGTGCTCACAAAGAAAAGAGTAATTTCTTGCTGTGTGTTTTCCCTTATGCAGTCCGTGGAGTCACATAAACAGAGCATTTTCTGACCGAGTCAGGGAAAAAGATGCAGTTCAGACCGATCCAGATCGTTCTGGCTGATACAGACCTTCACGGCTTTGATTTATCTCACCCTTTCTAAAAATAATCCATCTATATCCACTGCGACAACAAAAAAATCTGTTTTGAAGAAAAATCAGCAGATTTTGATGCTTTCCCATTTGCTCTGTCACCGTGAGTGCTGGATAGGAGTCATAAAAACACCTCAGGACTCTCAACACTCACTTCTTGGTGCTGATTTGGGAGCAGTGCCCATCTGGCACAGGTCCCTGGTCCCTGGAAAGGCGCTGGGTACTCTCCCCGCTGCAGCCAGGATGGGGTCCGGCTGCGGGAGGTTTTGGGGTTGGGGGATACCCCAGCACGGCTGTTCCACGGCTCGTGCATTATCAGGGCAGAGCTGAAGATGGCAGCAGGAATTTGGTTTCATTCCACCGCCTTGTGTCTCCTTAGGAAACGTGGCTGGGCGAGGAGGCTGCTGCAGAGCACAGATGGGGCCAAGTGTTTCAGGATGAACACGTGGAGCAAGCACCAGTCCTGCTTGCTGCGGACTGAGGCTGGGGAGGGGGCACCGCCAGCAGCACTGGGTGCTGGGGTTGTGCCTGCTGTCAAAGGCATCACGAAGCCTGCCCGTGACCGGGCACGGGGTGAGGAGGATGCCTGGTGCTCCGCCAAGCACACAGCTGCCAGCACTTTGCTCTCGAGCCAACGAGAGAGGGGCCAAGGAAGGCAGCGGGAACTTTATTCTGCATCTTAATTTATAGATGTTTCCTTAAGCCTCTCACAGACCTCATCTGTTTGAGAAATCAGGTTCATATGTCATCTGTAATGTCTCCTTCCAGACAAATAGCACCACAGCATCTGCAATTTCCATACGTGTGTTGCACTTTGAAGACAGAGATACATGGGACACTTCAGTGTAGCTTGCTTTTAAGTGCCTTAGGATTTGCCTCATCAACATAAAGGTCTGTTTACCGTTCAGCGTGCGCTGGTATTAGTTTGGAGTTGCTCAGATGCATCAAAGGCAGAAGAGCCCTTTGCTCCGGGAAGCTGCTGTCAGTTGATGCATTGCCCGGGTCCTAATTCAGAAGGCAAAAATTGAGAGGAGGACTCAAAAAAAAAAGAAAAAGAAGAAAAAAAAAAGCAACCCCATAAACTTTACATAATTTCCTGAGTTTCATTCATTTTGCTGTAATTTTACACATGTCTTCGCATTAAGTGCTTATATTGTCAGAGGACCACTCAGGATAAGTAATGTCACTCAGTGAGTCACAAATGGAAGCCACGTCGGCTGGCATTGCAAAATGGATCTATAACTGGCTTTTTGTCCCTCGATTTGAAATGATCTAATTCGATTTCTATGATTTATGGTGAGGAGGACGATACTCACTGTCCTCCTGCTCCCTCCGTGCACCCTGACTCCATTTCTTCCCCTTTTCTGAATATTCAGAGTTTTGGGAGTAATTAGTCTCTGGAAGGAGACTGAACGTATTTCTTGCCTAAACTGGTCTGTATACCAATAAATGGAAGAGGGTATTTTTTTCTCCTGCCCTTGCTGACAGCCTGAAATAGCAAGTATCACTCATGCCAGTCCCGAATTCGGAGATCATAGTGAAACTGCATTTATAAGAAAAACAAGTGAGGCATTTGGGGTGAATTATGGAGACCCACAAGAATTTACCGCCGTAACAGGGAGCTGCTGGTTTTGGTGGCTGTGCCCGGGTGCCAGCGCTGCTGTGTGAAAGCCTCCTTGCTGCACGAGCCACCCTTGCGTGGGTCTAGCACAACATCTCCTGTGCCTGGGGGTTCCCATGGGGTTGAGCAGGCTTTGGGTCAAAGTTGCGATGTATAAAAACAAACCATCTATACAACCTCACAAGCTACTGCTTGGGCAAGGAAAGAATCAGGGTTTTATGATATGATTTAGCCAAAAAGAGATGTTGCATCTCAGCATCAAACAGATTAACACTCGGATAGCTGTGCACAGACAGCACGTGGCCAACACGTTGATCTTTGTGGACGTAGTTTCTTCATGTCACTGCAGTCTGCAGTCCTCTCCCATGCCCACACCGGTTACTGCACCCTTCCATCCCTTTAAGCACGGCTGTAAGCACCCTGTTGACTTTGTGAGCCAGGACGCATGAGAAGAAAAAGCACCTGTGCTCTGTTCCCCTAAAATTTGGGCAACATGTACTGCTGGCCATCGGAGGTGGCAGGATGCACCCCGGTGGGTCGCTCTGGCTTCCTGGCACCCTCCTCCCCTTCTGCTTCTGGAGCTCAGGTCATGAATAAATGTATTAACCACATGATAGTCTTAAGCAAACATTTATCTTGCAGAGCAATGGCCGCTGCTACAGGCTGTGGGGATGGATGCTTAGGAAAACAAGTCCATTGGAGCGCGGCGCTGGAAATGAGGACGTCCTCACAATAATTTTTTCTTTGGGTTAACAGTTTCCAAATAAGCAGGTGAAATGGCCTGAGGTGATTAAAGCAATAGAGAAGATTAGTTTTGTTACATATAATCACCTTTGCTTCTCTTTTATGCATGGAGCGATTTTCTCAGCAGGATATGTTATCTATTTTAGCGAATGCTTGACTTTTTTTTTTTAAATGTAAATCAGGTTTTTAATCTTTTTGTGTCAATTTGATCGACTGTAATAGCAATTCTGCTTGGTAGTAGTTCCCCCCTCCCCCAAGCACTTCTGTGCATTTAATTGCCTTAATTGTTCTAATTTGAATAAATCTGGGATCACACCTCGGCTTCTCAAAACTTGCCGAGGACCCGAGGTGTGGGTGCGGGTCCAGGCCTCCCTGTGCCAGCTGTGATGGGCAAGGGCCTCCTGTGCCCACCCTGCCCAGGAGCCCACGCCGAGTATCCCAAAGTCCCACACGGCCACCACTATGGCCTCATTGCGGCAGAAGGCTTGGGTTAAGGTTTTATCTCCACTGTTTTACTCCTGCTCCTACCAGGAGCAGACACCTCTTCCTCCTCGCTGTTGCCGTTTTCTCAAAGAGGTGAGGTTTTGGGTTAAAAGGAAGTGACTCTCAAAATCTACATGTGCTTTTTTTTTTGACATTTGCAACTTTTTCTACTGATCGACCCAGTGCTGGAGCGCTCGCCTCTGCAGGGCTTTCTCTCTCTGCACAGCAGCAACGACCTTTCCCAGCAGAGCTCAGCTCTGCCATCCTCTGCTCTCTCCTCATTTTGGGGATGGATGTGGCTGCCCATGAGCCGACATTCCTGTCTGACCCCCTGTGCTGCTTGGGGCCATTGGAGCTGCAGACCCTGATCTGCCACGCAGCTTTAGATTAAAGCCTGAAAGAAGGGAAGGTGCAATTTGGCATCCTCACGTGCTTCACCGGTGAGCCAAAAGAAGAGGAAATTGCCATTAACTTTCTTGCTGGGAACCTGAGAGGTGCAAGCAAACGTCCCCAGTAACATATTTATTTTGCGATGACCACTGATCACTTTTCTGTAGAGAGCTAAAAACATTAAGGAAGATTCTGCAGCATCAGGGGACCAACATTCGGGTAGCGGCCCTGCTGATACCCCGCGGCACAACCTGGGCGCTGGGGTTTGCCGTGGATCGGCAGCCTCCAGCAGGAGCGGCAGAGTCCCCGACCACCTCCCTTGGCTGCTTTTATAGGAAAGTTAAGTCCCAGTGTTATTGGGAAATAAAGAAGGAAAGTGCTAGATCATTATCGGGGAGGAAAAAAGGTTATAGTAAAAAAGGAATTAAGAGAAAAAATAACAAGTTGACCATTATTAGGAAGGGAGATGCAAAGAGATAAGGGACGGGGGGGGGGAACAAACATCTCGTACAGTATATTAGACTTCAGTGCGGATGTAAGTATAAAATGCTCCACAAGTCCTGTAATTGAGAAAATCCATCAAATGTCCTGACAGCTGTTCCAGCATTTCCAGAAGCGATAAAACTTGAATTTATTTCACTTCTGGAAAGGGGGCAGTATCACCTTCTGGCGGCTTTAATGAAATGCCATAAAATTCGAGGAAAAACTGTGCAGTAAAGTAATAAAAAAGGGCGGTCGGCCGCGGATTGTTTGCTGAAGCGCTGTCGGAGGGGAACGTGGTGTCCCCGCTTCCCACAGCACCGAACCCGCTGACCCCAGGGGGATTTTTCACACCCTGGCCCTGATCCCCATGTCTGGTGCCCCAGTGTCCCCAGTGCCAGTGGTGACCGGCTGTCCCAGAGGGTTTCTTCCAGGCAAGAGTCCCACAGCACAGAGGGAGCCCTTTGCAAAATGTCAAAAAAATTGCAAAATGCCTCCCCGCGCGCAGTAGCTGCTAGGCAGTGAGCTTGTTTTTCTATTTAATTTGTTAATTGAAATTAAATTTGTATTACAGCATTTAACTTATTTGAAGACTCCTGGACACTGTAATTTAGACCTAATTTGTTGGCAGAAGAGCACACCTTTTGCATTTATTTTTCTTTTTGGCTCGCCGTCATCTCTCCCATAATTGCTGGAACGGTTTCCTTCCACTGCCTAAATTTGTGTCGATGCCGCGGGCACCCTGGGATCCAGCGCTGCCACCCCCAGCTGCCAAGCACTGTGGGCCTGGGCAATGTGTTCAAGCAGGAACAGGAGAAGTCAAAACAGCTGAGGGGGATGGAGCTGTGCTGGTGATGCCACACCGGCGGGCACCTCTTGGACGCACAGGGGGAAAGGGCCCATGAAATAACCCGGGGGCAGCGGGGGTAGCTGGCACAGCTCTCTCCTGCGGCATCCCAGCATCTGCCAGGCTGCTCCTCTCTGCCCACAGAGAGCACCCAGAGACGTTCCAGGACTTTAAATAGGAATTATTAGAGTATCAGGAAGGGGGATTTCCCGAGACTTTGGTGACTGCACATCAGGAGCTGATATTGAAATACCCATTGACCTGCCCAGGGGCAGCGCTAACCCTTGGCCGCGGGGGACACGCCGCTCCCGCACGCCTGCGGGAAGGACCCTCCCGACTGACCCCGAGTCCAGCTTTCTGCGTGCACGTTCCCATGGCAACCAGGCTGCAAAGATTAAATATTTAAAAATATGGAAGTGCTGCTGGCGTGCGAGGCAAATGCAAGTGTGGGCCGTGCTCGTGCTGAAGCCCCAGGGCCGCACCGTGCCCCATGTGCCCGCAGCGAGGAGGTGCCCGCGTGCCGTGCCGGGTGGGGATGGGTCTGCAGGGGGGTCGCAGGGTTTGCAGCCTCCCCTCCCCAGCCCCGCCAGACGCTTCTCTTTCCCCAGGCTCTTTATTCCCCCCTTTTTGCTTCCCATGTCATCCGGAGACGACAACGCGGCCCCAGCCGAGCCGAGAGGAGAGGCAAGGTTTGTCCCAGGCTGGGAGCGGCGGGGCTCTGGCTCCAGAGGCCGCATCCAGCACTGCCAAACCCTCCAGAGACCTTGAACCAGAAACCCAGTAATGAAACGCTCGTGACAGTGCTTCCGCCAGCACTGATGTTCTGCTCCGTGTTCCCGCTGGGAAACACACGGTCTTTGCTCTCCCATCAAGTAAGGGTGCCACAGGGCAGGGATTAGGGATTAGAGATTAGGGATTAGGGTAGGACACCACTCAGTGTCTGGGGGACATATCCTGGTTAGTGCTGCGGTGCCAGTGGGGACACCAAAGCAGGCATGTGCAGAGAGGTACAGGTGGCCCCTCTAGACACAAAGGAAGTTTAATGGGACCAAAACTTCAGCTCATCTCTCTGGAAAAGAGATATCTCATCTCTGAAATCACTGAGAAGTTACAAAAGTTGAGTTTTTAATAGCACCCACCACACCTATATCCACGTTTAACATTTCAGCCTTGTCTCTAAGGTAAGGAGAAGTGGTGCTCATTAGAACCTTTCTTCTAATTAGCTGCTGCAAACAGATTTTCTTTTATAAATGACTGAATGTAAAGTTATTTGTGTACCTAATTTCTTTTTTATGTTACATTTATTTTTAAGTGTAATTCACTAAGGCTTAACATTTGTAATTCTTGCAGGGGCATTACAACGAACGATGCACATTTATTACAACCCCTTAAATTGCCGCATTTTATTTCCATATGCTTTTAAATTGCTATTGAGCTTGTTTTGTGCTCTTCCCACCGTTAAAGCGTATTTTTTTATTGTACATAAATGGTAAATAATTGATACCTGCCATCTGGCGCTAATCATCCTGCCAGCCCCGTGTCTCCACCCTGTCCCTTTATTCCTTGCTATGTCTCCCCCATCAGCTCTTCCCCTTTCTTCCCCAGCCAGTTTTCTGCAGCGCCCCGGCTCCCCGGCGGCTTTCGAAGCGATGCCCCCGGGCACACTCGGCTCGTCCCCATGCCCAAGCGCCCATCCCGGCCGGTCCCATCACCCAGGGGCCAGGAGACCCCCCTGCAGGAGACGCTTGCCCCCAGGCACCACGGGGCTTTGCAGCGCAGCCCCTGTCTCGTTACTTTAAAATTGATGGTATCGTTGCCAGCATTTTCTACTGTGTTAGCAGCAGTGTGTACAGATCTGCATGAGATATGAACACCGAACTGCAGAGCTGGCTTTCTTGCAGTGTAGACTGTGCTGGAGGAAAGCAGCCACACATTCTGGTATTTAATGGCAGCAAACCCCAAGTCTTGGTGGCTCCGCAGGGAAGCAGTAAAGCAGAAGCCCCAGTGACAAGATGATGTGACCACTGCCTGCTCTGCCAAGGAACAAAATGAAGTCCCTCTGACTTCCTACATTGCTAAGGGGTGAGCTACAAGGGTTATGCACACTAAAAAAAAATGCAAAGTGTCTAATTGCCATATTGACATAGGAAAACCCTATGTCTGACTGGAGCTAAAGTGTGGCTTGGATGAGCAAAGCAACCTCTTGCTCTTAGCCTGAATTACATCTTTCCAGAAAACAAAACAAAAAAAACCCACCAAACCTTCAGAGGCAAATTCTTGGGATGGAGAATTTCTGTCTAAATGGTTAAAAGTTGAGCAACGCTGTGAGTGACCAAAAGCAAGATTTTATAATGGGAAATGCCAGGGAAAAACAGTAGCCAGAATTATTACCAGCCTAGCCCATAATAACAGCTTGTGCTGTGCAGAAATGTAACCAGCCATGCTGAGCTAATTGTTGGTAAAGCCCCAGAAGCTGCAATTAGCCCCGGCAGGACTCCACGCGCGGGTGGGACAAGGCAGGCACCTCCTGCGCGGGGGAGCTGGATGTGGCCAAGGGTGCAGGACGCTTCAGGGCCCCTCGGGGCACGCAGGCGCTTCATTGAGGTTGGTATAAGAGAGACGGTGTTTCAGCCCTGCCCTTCTTTCCCACATTTTCGGCAGTCTTGCTTCACCGGGGGACCGAACGGTCAGTAATTAAAGCAGGGGAGGAAGATCTCGTGAAGTGTCCCCTCGCCGCCCGATGCGTTAGCTACGTTCAGTCCCGGCTTCCCGCTGCCCCCGAGGCTCGGCAGCTTGCTCGCCGTGTGGTGCTGCCCAATCTCACCGCCAAACAGAGGAGCGTGGCAAAGTGCATCAGCCCAGAGCGTGCCCGCGCTCCCAGCCACAGGGTCATGTCCAGGGACTTCTTCCTGGGCTGGTGCAGGCCTCCGAAGCACTTAGCTAAATGGCGGCTGCTTCTTCGGGGGAATTTCTTTAGAGAAAAAATCCTGTACCGGAGCCAGGCACCACCAACGTGTGATTGATAGCAAGTGGTGGGGTCTGCAGGCAGCAGCAGGGGGGGAGAAACGCTCTTTCACTCCCACACGTTTTTGGCACAAGCACTGGCAGCTCTTTCGAAGCTTTTCCTGAAAGCTGGCTGTCTTGCAGGATTAAAAAATAATGCTGTGTCAACAGATGTGCCCGCACTGAGCAGGTGAAGCAGCAGTGAGACAGGGAGTGAGTGAGAGCTGCAAGGAGCCGGGGCAGAGCAGAAATTAAAAGCTGTTGCCACCCAGTCATCCTTGGGCACGTAGAAGGGAAGGGAAGAGCTGTTGCGAGCTTGCTTGGGGTCCTTTCCCCCGGGTTTTCCTGCCAGAGATGATCTCTTTTTCCTTTTCCCATTCTGGAGATTAATTGGATAAAGAAGAGCTGAGAGCAGAAAAACACCCACCCCAAAAGCAAGAGGGTTTCCGTGCTCTGGGCAGCCTTCCCCATCCCTGCTTGTCCTTGTCCCCATGCCTGCCCACCCACCCACCCACCCCTGCAGCCCCCGCATCCCGGTGGGACACGGGGATCGGCAGAGGAGGTGGCACCAGCACCACCACCAAGCCCAGCTGCTCGGCCGGGGTGGCCACTGCCCGCCCCGCGCTTCCTCGCGCCGCCGTGCCCGCGTCTGACGGGCTCGTTAGCGGTGACTGACGTTTCGGGGGTTTTCAGGGCACTTCGGGGGAAGCGCAGAGAGTGGGAAGAGGAATATGTTGACAACTTTTTCACATAAGCCTTTCCAGCCCCCTCATTTTTCAGTCAGCTGTGGAACGAGTCCAAATATCTGGGATTTTAATGAAATTAAAAGCAGTCGGACCCAAAACCCTTTGAAAAACGCCAGAAAATCCACAAACGGCCATTTCCCTCCCATCCTGCCCCCAAACCACATGGGACGGGTGGCCTAGAGCACCCGGGGGTGGCACGGTGTGGCTGCCCTGTCCTCGCCCCCATCCCCACGCCGCCAGGAGTGTGGGGTTTGGGGTGAGCATCTCCCCCTCCTCCGCAGCCGGCTGCCAGGTCCTGCGGGAAGGGCGTTGAGTCCAAAGGGACTCAAGAAGATTCGCCACAGGGAAATAAAGCTCTTTGTATTAATAAATAGCTAAAAATGGTAAGCTACAGGGAACAACGTCGGGACAAAGGCCCAGGAGGAACCGTTCTCCTCTCCTCTGAGCCGCGAGGCCCGGGCGCTCCCACCCGCAGTGCGTATCTACCCCTCAGCTCCGGGCTCCCGTTGGCTTTAGGGCACGGGCAGACTGACAGCTAGCTCGCCTGGACCTTCACAAAGGACACATCCAGCAACAGCTATTTATCTATTTTAGCTTGATTGAACTGAAGAAAGCCATTTATGTGAGGCACGCTACAGAGGTGCAGCTGAAGGCAGTTGCGAGTTGCTGCTGGATATGGGTACAGCAGCGCTCACACGTGCAACTTCCACCTCCGCTCCTCAAAGCCTCTCAGCCCTTGCACTAGTCTAAGCATCGCTGCTGGTGGCAGCTCTGGCATTATCTGATGTACGATGCAAACCGGTGCGCAGTAAATACCTAACGAGCACACTGGATTTGCCTTGGAAACGGCAACCAAAATCACCTGCGTGGCTGGGAGTCACTCTTACATTGTCACTGCCGCGGCTGCTCACGCTGCGCAGAGCTGGCACGTCCCCGCTTCCGAAAGGCATTCTTATTTCGTGCTAACGCTGCAAAGGTGCAATCCAGACACAGCTGGAGCTCTGCCTCGTACGAGATATTCAAATCTCAGCCTGCGAATACATACAGCCTGTATTTTCCCTGGGTGTCCTGCTTAGCCTTTAGGCTTCCCGGGTTTTGAATTGACTCTGCCTTGAGAGTGGGAGTTTTAAGAGAGAAATAGCAGGCTGAAAGCAAAAGAGCAGGCTGCGCTGACTAACCATTTGATTTCAGGAGAATGTGAGGAGTACCGAGGGGAGAAAGCAAAGCCTCTGCTTTGTGAGCTGAGCATCAGCAGCCAGCAGCAGCGCACACTTAACATGGATCCCAATACCTACCACCCTCAATTTAAGATTATTAATGTTCCTTAACCTAAACGAGAATGGATGGGAGGATTTTCCCCCAGCACAGATTACTCAGTCAGGAGAAAACCAAAATTCAGCAGAAATCCTCTTAGTCGTTTCTATTGGGGTGAGATTTTCACATCTGAATCTCAGCTGCCAATTTGCACGGATAATCTCAGATTAGTTTTAGTCTGTGGTTTATTTTTTTGTTTTGCTGCTTTCCCCCCTGCCTAAGTAAGCGCACTTTTGCAGTCACAAAGGCGAAGAACAGCTCTTTTGGAGAACGGCTGCGACATCTAAATAACAATGATAGCAAAGTCCATCTAAACATGAGCAGCTCGGCGCTTCTGCCCCCCCTCCATCACTATGCATTATTCATAACAGGACCAAATGTGTCCGCTCCCTGGGCAATTACCGGGAGAACGTACTCAAAGACATGTGCGAGTGCCTCGTAGTGAAACGAGCTGTGCAAGCACCGGTTCTTTGCAAGGCACTGCTACAAAACCTGCAGGTTGGACCCCGAGGCTGCGGCTGACTTGATCCCCCGGCAGCTCTCGTTACGCATCCATCGCTGTGCAAGAGCGCGGTCATTGCTTTGTGTGCGTATAATACGCGGCTGTTTGGCACAGGCTGGTGGAAAAATGTGGTTTGCATCGATTAGCCTTTCTTATAGAAATGCCTGGGACTGAATGACAGGGCATCGGCAAGGTGTTTGAGACTCCCGGTGTGTCATTCAAAGCCAGGTGTCACCGAGGTTTCCTGTACTGCCAGCACAGCTGCCTTGTCCTGGTCCTTCCCAGCACAGGAGCCTTGAGGAAGATTGTCTGCTCGTCTGATTGCCTCCTTGATCCTTCCTGATCCTTCCTTCCATGTAGGCTGCCCTAAGCTGCAAGGATCCTTGGACTAAATCCTTTTTGCATTCACGTACATGCACACTGCTCAGACACAGACCCCACCGAGGGGGCAGCAGACAGGTTTATCATGATGCGGAGCTTGAGGGCTTTTGTGAAGCTGATAAATGCAGACGCTGGAACTTCTCTGGGTGGTGGATTGATGCTCACAGGTGCCGCCAAGGAAGGGACTGAAATGAGAAGAAACAGCAAAGCCCTTGTTGTGCCTCCTGCGCTGGGCATTGGTGTGTTTTAGGCAGCCACTTGGATAAGGAAATGGCTCTGCAATTTGGTGAATGTTTGCGAAATATGCACCCTTATTTTTTAACCAACCCCACTTCCTGCATTGCTTTGGGTGGTAAGGCATCTCTTCCAGTTATCCTTGGCTGGGAGGTCTGACACGAGCAAAGATGTGGTGTGGTTTCCGTGCAGATCCTTAATGTAGACATGCTGCAGCACTGCAAAGGGAATTGACTTCAGTGCAAATTAAGGAGGGCCTTAAGTGCTTTGTTGAACAGCAGCCGAGCTCTTTGGTAATGAACAACAGCAACAAAAGAAATAAAGAAACAAGACATGATAGTCTAATGTGGCTGCAGTAGGATAACTGTTGTGATGTGTGCCGGGGTGCGAGATGACACATGAACACCATCCATTGCTGCACGTTGCTGCAGTCTTTCACCAGAGGCTAGCTTAAAAACCTCGGAAGACTTGGCAATTAAACACCTCTAATTGAAACAGAACAATGGCAAGTTTAAACACACAGGTTTAAAAGCACGTTTTAAAAATCATACAGAAACGAAGTCGTGCGTGTGCTTTGCCTCAAGAGTGGATTGCGTAGAGGTGGATGGAATTGTTTCTGCACAGCAGTGAGGCTGCATGTAGGGGCAGCCAACACGTGTTGCTTCAATGGGCTGTGCTTGCTCTGGACACCATCGTGCTGGAAGAGAGGGGGATGAAATTCTGCACTGGGAGACGCTGGAGGTGCTGGCAGCGGTGCTGGTGTCCCCTGCGACAGGCACCCAGCTCTGTGCTGGGCAGCAGCCACTGGCAAATAGAGGATGTAATTTATTAATATACTTCCATAATTCCTTTCATTTACGAGAGCCCCAAGACACGCTGCAGCAGATAATCCTACTGATCAGCTGAATCAAAGCTTTGCAAGCAAAGACTGCACACTGCGTCGGGAGCAGTGCAATACAAAATCAATGTGGTGGACAAGCGCTCGCTACATCAAGCGTCCGAGGGTGCTGCTGCTTCAGAGCCCTGGTCCTCGTCCAATTTCAAGGCAGGTGACAACCAAAGATCAGCTGTGTTGCTGGTTTTTGTTGCTAATTAACTGCTGGTCCGGGGCTGGATGACACTTGAGGTGTAAAAGATGCAGCCTGAGCCCTGGGGAGACCCCAAACAGCTGCAGCCCTGCGGGGGTCCCACCAGCACCCTTGGTCTCCCCCTCTCGCCCCACGCAGCAGCAGCGATGCTCCTTGGTGGGGAAGAGTTTTGGGGTAAGAGGCTGCACCCACTGCCGAGGCTGCAGCCTCCTGACAGAGGCTGTCGCGGATAAGAAACGTCCTGGTTTTGCTCTCAGCAAAAAAACAGGCCACTGGAGGACTTTTTCTTTAACCTGCCAAGTAAAAGCCTTATAGCTAATATTAATAGGTTTTATCTGATGAAAACATTGCATTCATCAGGCAGGGAAGGGCTTCCACCTCTCCCCACATTAAACATTTGAGGAGATGTTTTAATTTTTTTAAGCTGTCATTGATTTTTTGGAAGCAAAAATGGACATGATCAAGCAGAAAATTTCCATTTCGTTGTAAACCGGTTTTCATTTGGGAAAACATTTCATCAGACAGTTCTCGGCTTGGTCTCCTAGCATGCTCCCTGCACCACTCTTCCACGGGGCAGAGCCTTACTGGAGACTGACAAACACACCAAATGAGTGAAGTTGCTTTAACAGTAATAGGAACTTTTATATTCCTTCCCAGACAGTGTCGTCCTGCCGCTTTCCTTTGTGCACCACCGCAGGTCGGCCCGAACCACCGCCGCAGCAGGGAGCTGTTGGTGGAAACCCACACACAGCCAGCGGGGACCAGCAGCAGCACGGAGCGGGGAGCGATGCCCCGTGCGCCTTCCCTCCCCATCAGCTCTCCTTTTCTTGCAGCCTGCCACCAGCCCAACGCCTCTGCCTGAATCCTTGGATGCGTTTTGCCATAGTCTCTGCTTTGTACCACCTTGAGGAAAACGGTGAAAAGGTGAGGAGCAACGAAACCGGCTCCCGCATTGTTCGCTTCCAAAGGAGATAGCGAAGCTGCTGCTCCAGTCCGCAGGGGCACCATCTGCCATGAGTCAGCAAGCAGCCAGATTTACTGCCGATTGATTAAATTAGCATTTGTTACAAGCCAGGGACGGGAGGAAGGGGGAAGAAATCCTCTTCACGGCTCTTGAATTATTTATGCCCTGGAAGCCTCCACGCGGTGCTCGGGGCAGGCACAGGCTGCAAGGTCCCCCACACGGGGACGGGCTGGGACCTTGCGGTGCCCCGTGTCCCGTGACTGAGTTCAGCCTTCGGGGTGGTTCGGTGGCCGTGGGTCCATCACATCCCATGGGAGCTCAGCCGCTCCAGAGGGCATTTTGCTCCCTTTATTTTGGCAACGGGCTCTGCTTTCCCCAACATGGCCTGATGGATGGAAGGGAAGCGCCGCTGTATTTTTCATGCCCTGCACCCACCGAGTCTTTATTTAATTGTGCGAGAGCGACTGCAGGTTCCTGTGATGAGGGGAAGGCAGCGCTGGCTTTGCTCTGCTCCGCTGGCAGGAAGCCAGGCATGGGAAAAACAAAGCCGAATTCCCACCAATTTGATGTGAGATTTTTTTTCCTAGGCACTGATGATTAATTTGGATGGAGTCGGCCGGGTGCCCTGCGATTTCGGCACAGCCAGCCTCTGCGTGCAGCGCCTGAGACACGAGGCGCCCAACCCGGGATGCAGTGGGTCCTCCTGCAGGGGCTGCCGGGCTTCGTTTCTGCGTGGCTGAGAGGACGAGAAAAGGCGGTGATGCCGAGAAACGTGCCGTGTGGGCAAGCTGCTGAGCGGGCGGGATGCGCTGCACGAGAAAATCTATGCAAAGCTGGGTGCACAAACCGCCCCGAGAGCAAGGAGCGGGACCGCAGGTCTTTTGTTCTCGTTGCTTGTGCCTGATTTAAGAGCAAGCCAGACCTGACACAAGACAATAGCGCTGACCACAATGTCCATTTATTTGCAGAGTTGGCAGCTGGCCTGAGTAAGAAATAAGGAAACGCTTCCCTTTTTCTCCTATAGACCAATATCCTCCATGAAAACACCATCAGGATGCATTTCCTTTTTGCTGGCTGACCATGTGTGTGTCCCACAGCCCCTCAGAGGGGGGAGAAGAGAGCAGAGTGCTGCTGTCCCGGGGCAGGAGACAGCCAGCAGGCCTGTCCCAGAGAATAAATTTAGGTATTTAAACTCCTTGTTACAGTCAGCCATCAGATATTCACAGCAAGAGATAAACGAGGGGAGGAGGGGCAATCCGACTGCACAAGGGCTGAAAAGGGAAATAACTTTTTACAGCCAGCCAATTAAGTTATAAATCTGGTTGCATACAGGATTTATTTAATTTGCTCTCTGGAAGTAAGCGAGGGGGAGGCTGTGGTTGTGAGCGAAGCAGGGAGGCGTGCAGCTGGCCAGGCTTTGGGAAGCAGCACTGGCATCCTGTGGGAGCAGAGCCCGGCCCTACAGGCACCTGGGGAGCGGATGGGGCACATGGGGTGACCACAGTTGTCCCTCTGTCCTCAGGTTTGCAATGGAATGGCTTCGGATTTTGCAGGGAAAATGCAAATTTCATGTCCTCGGGGGATATGAAAACATTGGCCTGGCCGTGGCAAAATCCTGGTGCAGAAGGAGGCTTTGCGAGAGCCAAGCCTGGCTGGCTGCAGGGCAGCTCCCGCCCGGGGCTGTGTGGTGACAGGGCGCAGGAGCAGGCTGTGCATCTTCCAGCTGCTGCCAGCGGCTCCGGGCACCAGCAGACGTGAGGAAGGTTCCCCTGTGTCACCCCTGGTGCCCCTCGTCATCCCTTCATGTCAAGGACATGGCTTTTTCCCTGCAAAGGTCACAGCTCATCTCCTCGATGCGGTGCATCCATAATGACGAATGGGTACTCGGAGCCCTTTCCCAGCCTGTCCATCCAAATTCCAGGATAACACCATATTGTCAAGCTCCAGCTTTTTGGAGTCGCAAGCTGGAGGCACGCCAAGGTGAGCGCAGCTGCTGATGAAGTTTCCAGTCATATTCTATTTTAATGTTGAGATCCTCCATTTGTTCGGTTCCTAAAGGTGTCCCACAAAGGAAAGTAAAATTTGGGGTCATGCCCAGTGTTCACTTCCCTGTGCTGAATAAAAAGACCTGGAAGTATGTATGTTTACAAAGCTACTTTTGTGCATTATAAATTTGGATCCTTGCTTAACTCAAGACCCTAGGGTGGCAAAGCAACTCATAAATGGTTCAGTTACAAAAACGGTAACTATATGAGCTGAGGGGCAGAGAGGTGACCGGAGCAGGCTGTTTACTATCTAATGTTCCTGTTTGTTTTGTTATTAACATCCACATAACCTCCACAACCAACTGACATTTTGGATAAAAAGCCTTTGTGAAAGTACCAGTATCCCTCCCCCTGCACAGCCTTCACTTCCCTGATACGTTTTCCAAAGCCTCACCCTCCATCTGCTTCAGCAAAACACATTGACTATCACTTCCATGAGCTAAAACAGCAAACGGGAAAAGTCTTTAATATTTCCTTGCCACGTCCCCACCTTTTCCAGCCCTTTCTGCTGGGCCAAGGCTAGTGCTGGCCCTCAAGCACTTGCATCTGTGTTGGCTGTGATGGGAGCCCCGGTGTACACGGAGGACGAAAGCGGTGCAGGGGCTGAGGATGCTGCTTCGATCCAACGGTGCTAAGGCACACCACGACACAATCCTGTGAAATAAGGTGGCCAGACCCTCGCAGCAACTCCTGCAACACCCTTGTCTCCCTTTTGGGAGTCTCCCAGCCACCTGTCTCGCCTGGGACAGGCAGCCTTCGTTGTGATCTGCATGCCCATCAGCCCCTTGGGCCCACAACCGAAGTTGGTGCCTATGGAAGTTACCAAAATAAATAACCATACTTCTGGTAATCATGACTGATCCTATAAATACATACATAACAAAGCAAAGGAATGAAGTCTTTCCTAGTCCTTTGCTGCCTAATTCATGCCAAATCCTGTCTCTGCTTCTTAAATACGGAACATATACAGCAGTCAGGTGCTGCTCAGGGATGAGAAGAAAATAGCAAAGGGCGGAGGGAATGCCTGGTTGGTGACCATCAGAGAGGGCAGGAGGTGCAGTTTCTGCAGGTTCGCTGAACCCACCATTTGTCCTGGGTACCCACATCTCACGGCAGAGAGGTCCTGGGAAGGCAGAGGGAGGGCAACATGTACATTAACGGGTGCTGGGGCAAGCACGGATGCTCCAGACCTTTGTTTGCATTTTGTTGTCTCCCATCTCCTTCCCATTCACACTCTGCCATCCCAGGGCTGCTCTCTGAACCCACCAAAGGTGCTTCTTGGGTCTTAACGCTAATTTTAGCAAAGGTTCTTCCTTACACTGGGGATTTCACTAGTGTCTCTGTCAAAGCTGCCTTTGAAAGCTTTGCCACTCGTGCTCACTAATAATTTATTGCTTGGCTTCTGCTTGGCTTCCTACTGCTCTCCTGGCTCCACCAGTCTCCCTCCTGGTTCACTCTTCTTCTTCCTCACGCAGGTTTGGGAGCAGGAACCAGTTAACACTATTTCTTCCCCTGAAGGCCGTATCTAGGATGCATCAGGGGATCAGAAGGAGCCCAAGTCCCGCAGCCAGGCGCAGCCCTCCCAGATGTCTCACTTGGCTGCCTTTGTGCCTCGGGACGCCCAGCCCCTCTCCCCGCCCCGCACCCACCCCCAAGGGCTGCTTTCCCTGCTGATAATCCATTATCTGCATTTAATGCCTCGCTGACGTCCTTCCCTTTGTCTGGTGGCGAAACCCTGACCAGATGTGAGGCTTCTTCTCTTACTAATGGCAAATCCTTTTGCAATAGCTGGTTGGAAAATGCGGAAACTGTTTTCATGAAGTGAAAATTGAAACACTGGAGACATTTTCCTTCTGTATGCCTCACAAAGGAGCAGTTTTTGTTTGACATCATTTCTACTTTTTTTCCAGAAAAAAATCTGTAGAACTGTGGCTGAGAAGATGGGTTTGTATTGTCAGTGCTCTCACTGTCGAACATCTCCCCTGCTGTCCCGGCGTAGCTCCTATTTCTCTCATGTTAGGTTTCGCCTCTGAAAAAAAACAAGCAATGGAAGGTGTCCCACCCGGACAGCACAGGTCTGCAGGATGCCCCAGGCCTTTCCTGGGCAGCTTGGGGATCAGGACAAAAGCCTGCCCTGGGGAAGGAGAGGACAGCAAGTGCAACGAGCCCCTGCCCTGCTGAGGTGTTGCTGGGGGCTTAGGTCTGGCAGTTGGGCCTTGTGTGCTGGGACCCACATCACCTTTCTTGATGAGACAGGCGGTAAAAAGAGACCCTGGGCCACAGGAGCGCTGGGCGCTGCCAGCAAGACTGGGAAAGAACTGTCCTCCTCACCAAATGCTCACTCCCAACACTACAGATGTGCCTAACTATGTTTTTCCTTCAGAAGCAAGCATTCATTTCTGCAGCTAGTCAGAAAGTCTGAAAAATGCCAGCCTGAAACGTGTCATCTCCTGTTCGATGAACTGCCACTGAACCCAGAAAAAAAAGAAAAAAAGATCTGCAATGACATGCCTGGGTTCCTGGTGGGCCTGCCCAGAGCCAGGGTTTGAGGAGCCTCCCGGATTTATTCATGACGTTCTTCCAGTTCAGGGGAAATGCAGCTAGGTTTTAAGTTTCAGTCTAATCCAGGAGGATTTTTTGCTTTTAATTTCTGGGTACAATGACATACCCTGTGAACTGGAAAGCCCGTGCACTGGCAAAGGTTTGTGTTAGGGCTGTGGAAGTTCTTGTGTCCTGTCACTTGGGATAAAGAAGTCAGTAAACTCATCTGATACCCCAAAGATTCCAAACAATGGATAGAAAATACCAAATGCAGACACACAAGGCAGTGTGAGCAGAAGCCAAACTGTGTTGCCTGAGAGATTTAATGGGAGTTGGTACAGCAAACGCATGGGATTACGACCACGGCACGGTACAGGGAAGGAAGAGCAGGCAGACAGAAAAGCTGTGAGGGACGGCTGCCAGGGAAGCAAGGGAAGAAACAAAGTGGAAAGGTGTGGGACCATGTACCAGCAAAAGGAGTCCTGCAGCTGTGAGCAGAGAAGTTTTCTCCATGTGATTTTCCCAGGCACGAGGAAGCAGGTCTTTGGGAAAGTGGAGGTTGGCAGCAGAGACACTTCCCCTTGCCATCATTACTCCTTCCTAACAAGAGCGGCCTGCCCAGCACCGCCTTTTCTGCTCTGTGCCACACCAAGAAGAGGCGACCATACGAGGAGCGACTGGCTTTGATGAAGCCATGCCTTTAGCTGCTGTGTGCAATGTTTCCTCCTCACACAGTGCGTGGCAAAGCTTCTGCAACTGGCTCTGGCCAAGCTGGTATGGATGGGAAACCGGGGGATGTGAAAGGCTGAACGTACATAAAATAACCACAGGACACAGCTGACCGATAAACAAACAGCTCTCTTACAGCAAGGCCTTTCTGGAGGAACAGCAGGTCTCCTGTGCTTCCAGGAGAGAGCTTATTCAGTGCTGGCTGCCTTGGAGGAGATGCAGTTGTCCAGACTTTGCCAATTAGTTCTCCTTGCTGCCTGTTAGCACAGCAGTGCCTGCCATACTGCGATCAAGCAACCTGGGCCTGCAGGAAGTTTCCTTTGCTGCCGTCCATGCAGTTGTTTCTCTTTTAATTCCTGCGTCTTCACCATGACATTTTGTATTTTCCAGTCCAACAACTCAAAGAGCCTCAGCTGCTTCACTGGGATGCTCATCACAGCCTCTGGTGCCACTGGGATCCTGTCCTCAGCTGCTGGACCCAGCAGGGCACACACCGCGTGCAGGGGACAGCCACGGCGTTTCCGCTAGAGCCCATGCTCCACCGTCAGCATTTCACCTTCTCCACAATAAGGAGTGGGGAGAGCTCTCGTGTGGGCAGCTGCCATTTTAAGCAGCCTGCCACTTGCTGCTTCACTCGGCACATGCGCTTCCTTCTGCTGTGCATGATGGATGCAAGGGGTTTCTTGTTCTGGGAAGAAACCCTGTTACTTCCACAGAGAAAACGCCCAGGGGACCACGCTGTGTGCTCCGGGAAGATGCCCTCCGCTCCTGCCCTCAGTGCCCAGCTCAGAGCGGCCTTGCAAAAAGTCCCAGATGCTGAGAGCTGAAATCCTTCCCCTGTCTGAAGCTGAGCTCAGCAATGGGACGGGCTCCAGGGCGCATGGACAAGGGTTGGAGGTTTCCAAGGGGATGCTCCAGCTCCTGCAGGTTTCCCAGCCACCAGCTGCACTTCTCTGCTTGATAATTGAAGCAAACTCCCCAGCCCAGGGCGAAGGCACTAATTGCAAACAAACACCGCCTCCGTCAGAGCAGCTCCTGGGCAGGGGAACAGAAACTGGGAGTCTGCAGGCAGAAGGGCTGGTGCTGGCACGTGGCCATCGGGACAAGCAGCGCACTGCTGTCAGGACAAGGGGCTGTGCCGGGGCAACTTTTTGGGGTTCCTCCTTTTCCTGTGCACTGCTCGCAAATTGCTGAGATGTGTCCGGCTGTGCCTGGCCTCTCCCCACCAGCAGGGGCTTCGTTTGTTCATGGGCTGGAACCCACCAGGCGAGCAGGGGACGGATCCGGCACGGCTGGCCGGCCACGGGGAAGGACGGCATCGTCACCACGCCGGGGGAAACGCTCAGCCCACTTATCCTTCGACACGCACCTACAATTTTCCCTTTCAATCTCGCTCCAATCCGGCTGCTCCCCCATGAGTTACTAATATAGAGCACGCAACGGGGCTTCTCCCCACCCGGCCTATCCTCATCTATTTGACTAATTAGCTCGGTTTCACTTGGGGGGGGTTGGGGGAAGAAGGGATGAAAGGGAAGGGAGGAGGGATCCTGTCCAAAATCTGCCTTTCTGGCTCCAGCTCTAATGCTGTATCCAATGCTCTGCAGAACTGGGGGGCACGCTGGCCCCTTCCCTCCCGCCCTCCCAAAACACCTGCCCACGGCAGCAGCAGGTGTTTGAGCAATAGTGCCCCTGCCCTGGGGAAATCACAGCTCCCAGCTGGCCAGCGAGGCGCAGCAGAGCAAACAGCAGAGGTTTCAGATTTGTTTTCCTCCTGCCCCCTCCCGCAGCCTGTCCCTGGGGTGGGTCAGGCACAGACGAGGGGTTTTGGGGTGCATCATCCCCTGGGGGGCACCCCCCAGCACCAAAAATATCCACAGCCGGACCTGCGTCATGTGAGCTGCTTTATGAGTCCTTCGGCGGGGAATGAGTGGTTAATTACCATGTGCCACTGCTGTTAACCTCTGCAAATAAGTCTAATTATCGCAGATTAATGAACAGAGCACAGGCACATCCGACAAGCCGTCGCTGAGGGTCTTGCAGGGCCACATTTCATTATCTTGCTGCGCACCGCCACCCCGCCGCCCCCACGCTGTGCTCGAGCGGGTCCCTGCGAAAGTCGGCCTGGCTGCCCCCAGGCTGCTGCACCCATGGAGGAGCCCCCAGCCCCGGCAGTGCACGGGCTGCTGCCAGCAGTGCTGCTTTGTGCTGTCCCTTGCTGAGAAATGGGAGGAATTCAGCAAGATCAAATTTTGAATAACAGGTTTGTATTTTCTGCCCTTCAGCGCGTGTTATCCATCTCCTCTTCTGGATCTAATGGAAAGGGAGATGCCACTTCTGCCTGGAGCCATCCGGCCACACCAAGCAACTGGATTCAATATGTGTGATTGCAAATACCTGGCTGAAAAATGGGATGCGCACAGACAAAAGCAGAGGGATGCCAGCACTTTGGCAGCACTGCCAAGGCAGAATGGGAACTCCTTTTTGCAGGCTGAAGACCTAGATGGGTGCAGGCATGGTCCTACAAGGACACTCACACTTCAAGGCCATCTCCTCCCATAGTTTTATCAGTAGCCCTGTGATATTTAGGTTTTGCTTTCCCTAGAGACCCAGGCTCCTGCAGGCCAAGAATCGTCTGAGAGTCTCCTGTTTCCTCTGGGAAAGAAAAAACAAAAAGCTAAAGCATGAAGTTAACTCTTGTGGTTGCTGGAAAAAGCTCAAATGAGTCTCACAGACTAAGAAAGCAGACAAAGGAAAAAGAGAACACACTTCCTGGTATTTAAAAACACAAAAAAACACAATCTTAAGAGAGCCCTGTGACGAGGAAGGCTGGAGTCCTGACACTCATACGCTGGGGGCCAGTGCAGCAGCACCCCAGCACTGCTTGACAGAACAGAGCTGCGAGATCGGGCCCAAAGAGGCAGAAACATCAGATGCCAGGGGGTGGTACGGGATGTAGTCTCAAAGAGAGCAGCATTAATAAATTACAAGATTTTACGACCATGTCAGGAAAGCTTACACTTCCAGGATCAAAATAAACAACACTTTTTTTTTTGATATTCTGGCTTATTTTCAGCAGTTGCTGAAGGGTTGAAGCTTTGTTACGGTTGCTTACCCAGCAATCAAAAGTATCCTTTCAGATTTGAACCAATTATCCCACACTCACCTCGATGAGCATCAGCACCACGTGAAACTGCTGTACCAAGGCTCCTGTGCCAGCAAATCGATGGAGCCTCTGCTCGTTACCCAGCCTGAATTTAAAAAGTTGCTACCCCATCTTCCCATGCTCTGAAGTCAGGAGGGATTTGCCTGCAGAGAAAGGAAATCCACGCCCGGGGACACGCTGCCATTGCAACCGGCGCCTTATGGCCCCGCAGAAGAGCTCTAGCAGCCTCAGCTGTGCTGGATTGAACACTTCCCATCGTCTCCCTCGTGGAGATTTCGCTGCTGAACAGCACAAAAACGTCTCCGGCCGTGCTTTGCGCTCCGACACGCTGCCGCATGGAAGAAAACGGCAGATGCAGAGGAAGCTGAATGGGCAAATGAATGTTAAAATAATTGGAGCCACCATTTCCGACTTGATGAATATGTTGCTCAAATTACAGCTCTGCCTTGCAAACAAAACAAAACAAAAACCCCAATGAATGTAACATTAATTTAATAATAGCGAAAGTTGTAAATAATGTAACACTCATTTAAATGGTTGCTCATGCAAGATCTCTTGAGAGGAGTGTAAGGGACGCTGTAGTTTTGGGGACGGGATGACACGTTCTGTAAAATGCAGTCTTTTATTCTTCGTCCCCTAGGAGCTGAGGGGGGCAGAGGTGCTGGCAGCAACCCCCAGCCCTGCCCTGAGCCCTGGGGACCCACCTCCTGCTGCAGCACCACCAGGCCAAGGGGCAGCTTTGCTGCACCTATCTGTGAATAAATAGCGTATGCTTTTCCTCCCGCTACGATCAATGCGACTGTTCCCACAAGCCTTGCGTACAAAGCCCTCAGTACCCCATTTCTCTCCTCCTCCTCCACGCTGCACACAATTAAGGTAAAATCCTGCTATTTTGTGTTTCCCAATATACCAAACATGCTTTACTTGTCTAACATACAACACATTTAATGCACCAAACGCTGTCTCCAATTCACAACAATTACGGCGAAATTGCCTTGCTCTATTTACTTAAGGAAGCGATCTGTTGGCTTACAGCACGCTCTGCCCCACGCATTGGCAAACCCGCATGCAGAACAATTTCTTGCAAGGAAGCCCCCTTCCTTCTGCACACATCTGTGGGACAGCGGGGAAGGCCAGCACTCAGATGAGCCATCCGAGCCGACTGGTGACAGCCACTGCGGGCACAGGATGCTGCTACAGACAGCAGCAAAGCCCACAGCGGCTGCAGCCTCCCACAGGTCACATCCTCTGTGGGCAAGCTTCTCTCCGGGGCCTGACCTTCCCCTTCCTCTTCTTTTCCCTTTTTTCAGCTGTGCTGCGGGTTAAAGGCCGTTTGTTTGGAAAGCTGCATGTCTTTCCCGGGACTGTCTCCCACCTCATGGGCATCCCCCGGGGCAGCACTGATGCATCCCCCACGTCCCTCCTCCCTCTGCTTTGGCATCTATTCAAATGCTTCTCTCCTTCACCCTCCACCACGAGATGGAATTGAATTCATGGAAAAACAAGAAATGCCATCCAGGGCTAAGCTCATAATTGCCATCAAACCCAGAGAAAAACAGAACAGAGACATTCGATCCGATTCTTTGTCCCTTCCATTTTTTAAAGTTGCCCTTTTTTTTCTTTCTTCCTTTTTTTTTTCTTTTTAAACTGCTGTAACAGCCTATTACCAGCATCTACAACTTCCTTTCACCAAGGACCTCTGGGTTTTTCCCTGCCTGCTTCCTCTGCTTTATTTATTGACATATTCAATAATTCAGAGAAATCTTATTTTAAATGCACAGGGCAGAACTCGCCCCCAGGTTTAAAAAACAAATCCTGTCACGTTTGGCAAACAGCTACACACAGAAGGCAGACATCAAACATATATATATATCCAAATATGCAAATTCAAAGAATCAATGAATACGGCATATTCTTTATGTTCATTTTTCATCCGGAAATAAAGGCTGGCGCACAACATCGGCATAGCACTGCTGAATCGATGTCCTTGCGGTAAGGAGCATCCTACAAAACGTGCCCCGTGAATAAGCTTTCCTCCCTCAGCAAAGGTCAGCCTGCTGCCACGGGGACTGCTCCTATGCGACCAAAAATGCTCCACGGAGAACTGATCAGCAGCACCGGGCTCTAACCTAACGCGACTTCCTCCTCCTTCCAGGCATCATTTCCGTGCTGGCTGAGGAAAGCCCCAAGGTACAGGGCGCTGAGCACAACTCCCAGCCCACCGAAGCGTGCCCTGCTCCAAGACCTCGCTGGGCTGGGGCATGCAGGGCTGAAGCCTGCGGGTGGACGCCTGGCACTCACTTGCCCTCCGATCTGTATTGATCCTCCGCAGTAAATTTATTCTGCTCCTCTATGCTATTTGGAAGGTTACCGCTCCCTTTTCGCCGCCTGGAGAGTATTTATTTTTCACCTCTCCCGTGCCCAGCCCATCGCACAGCCTCACAGTTGACCAGCTCCCTCCAGCCATCACCTGCCATGTAATTGCCACGCTTTGTTTATAGATAATCGAGAAAGAAATGTAAACGCTCAGAGATGATTAAGATATACACAGCTGGTGTCACCAGAAACTGGGAAAAATGAGTATCAAGGATGCATGAGAGTAGCCTGTGCTGCTTCACAGTGACTCATCTGCGAGCGTTACCCTCCGCACGATGCCAAAGGCAAAGAGGCTGCATTGCAAAACCGCTGGTTTGTGCCTCTGGGATTTTTTCATACATTATCATTTTCATCTCGCTGCTGTCAGTTCGACAATAAAGGTGTACATCAATACAGTAGTGGCAAGCAGGAGTCTGTTTTGAAGAGACGTTGGCATTGTCTTATAAATGTCAGCAGCTGAACAGCACAGGGCTCCGTCACCTGCTACCGCTTCTAGCGCTTCCCTTTTATTAAAAATACATATTGACAATAAAAGCTCCAGCTTAAAAAAAAAAGCCCCTCCCCTCAGCAGAAAGACCTTGCTCTGCTCATCTTGGAAAATCTTTAAAACGTGCCCTGAGAAGTGACCTTACACATCTTCCCACCTCCTGTGTGCGCCACTGAAGTACGCTTTTAGAATCCGGCCGTAAAAAAGGAGGCTCCTGCAAGCATTTGGATAGCAGGGCTCCTTGGAGACTCCGTAGGAGCAAACATTGGAGCTTTCCCAACTGCTGCACGTTGTCCAACCCACCCTGTGCCCATCCTGCAAGGCTGTAGCTGCAGCAGCGCCGTGTGGGCAGGAGCAGGACCAGAGCTATTCGTCAGGGCTTTCATTTCCCTACCTGGGCACAGACAGCAAAGAGGCATCAGAGGCCAGGAGCTGGGCACATCTGGAGGGGATTTATCACACCTGGGTCAAGCGCCACAGATGGCACTGGTGTAGTTTTGCTATGACAGCAGTTTAAATGATTTTTTTCTTTTGGGCATTTTTTTAAATTGAAAATTACTTTTCAAAGTGGGAAACCCTTTCATTTCTAAGCAACACAGAAGAGAGAATTAAGTTTCAAAAGCACCCTATGAAACAAAGGGGCTTTATTTTAACAGTCACTGCCTACAACCTTAGTATTTGAGTTTGGCTCTTTTTCACTTCTTCTTTTACCAGGCAGCTTGGGGAAAGAGCGCTAGTGATATTTTAGGAGAAATGCTCACTGTACACAGCACACAGAGTGCTCAGACTCACTCCTATCTCAGGTGCACAGTGGAGATGCTGTTAAGCAGACAGCAGTTGTGTCTTCAGCTTACACCTGTTCACACCTCTGTAACAAGGAACAGAAAGCTGCAAGCCCCAACTCCTTTGCAGAAATTCCAAGGAAAATACTTTGCTCAGAAAAACAGAAATGTAAACACCGCCACATAAACGCCAATCACCGCGAATCTGAAACATTGGCCATTTCTAAACTATCTGACTGCAAGTCAAATTGTTTTATGGTTAGAGGAGTGTTTAATACACTATGAACAGTTTAAAGTTAGCATTTCGTATTCAGAGTGATTAATGGCACCATATTGTATTTCAATTACTATGAGATACTTCCCCGTAATAAACGATGGCAATAATATTCACATTAAGTCAATAAAAAGCATCTTCAAAGCGTGATGTATAAGTGCCATTATCGCAGCGTGATTTGGAAGCATCACACAACAAGTTAGCAGCACCGATAACTGAGTCCCGGCACCCAGAGGTAGGCGCTGGTCCCGACGCCCAGGGAGTTCAGCCGGGCGGTCGTCTCTCCCTTCCTGACCACCAGACCTCACATCCATGTGCCTTCAGCATCTCATGAGAGAAGCGCCAGGCCGAGGTACTGCTTGCGACAGCAAGATGCCATCACTTCTGGGTACAGCTTCATAATCACCAGGCTGGGAGCTGATGAGCTGGGGACAGCGAACACGAACATCTTCGAGTCACTTCCTACGCGCTGCAGCCAGCACGAGCTACACGACAGGTCACGCAACGGCCCTTCATCCTATCTTCTTCCACACGAAACCTCATTAACTGGAAAGGGAAATTATTGCTGCCCAGATTGTTTTAACCTGCTTGCTTGCTTTTTAATTGCTAGCACTGATTTAACTCAAGTGCTCAAGAGCATGCTGACTGGCAACAGAGCTGCTTTCCACAGCCTCACACCCCAGAACATAGCTGCATTCCCCATTAAGAAGTGAAAATTTAAAAAAGTGTTTGTTTTTTTTTTGATTCAGAAACAAGAAAATATTTAATTTTAACAAACAGTGAATCGTTTTGTCTTGGCACCTTAATTTCATTTCACTAAAATAAGAAGACACTTGGTTTAGATGTCAAAACAAAACAGTATACATCAAGATTAGGTATGGTATTAAATATCATCTAAAGATAATGATAAATTAATAGCTTATGAACAGTATATTTCTAGTTAGTAGAAAATGGAATAAAATGAGCAGGTGGAAGTAAAACATTTTTACATCACAAAAATGACAATTTTGTCTCTATCAAAACAAGACATTTTGACATTAATGAAACAAAACAGAAAAGCCCAAATGATTCACTTTGACTTTTCTGTTGAAAACTATGTTCAAATTGACACGTTCTCATGAAACGCTTCAATTTCAAAAAAAAAAAAGCTGTGTGTTCTGATGAAAATTCACTTCTGCTGGAAACCTTTGCATCCAGTTCTGCTGAGGAGCTGGGAGAGAAGGTCCCTATGGTCACACGTTGGCATCTCTGCCCCTCTGGTGAGGGATTCGGACCCCCTGCCCAAGAGCACACACTCCCTCTGCTCAGGACAGTCCTGTTTCTGAGGTGAAAAGCAAGCAGTTTGTCTCCTCACTCCACAAAAACCATGGCTCACCCTTTAATGCCAAGAAACCCCAATAAACGACGAGCAATGCACCAGTAATAGCGGTACTTCAGAGAACTCTAAGAAGCATTTAAAAGAAGAGAAATACATATTTTTCTTTGCGGGTCAGCTTTAATGCATCCAGCACGGGGATCACAGGAGAGCATGAGAATCTCGGAGGGAGCCATTATCTGTAGATCACTGCCACAGCAGAACATAAAGGCCTCTCCTGAGCTATTAGAGGCAATTGTTTCAATAAGCATTCGTCCTGCAATCAATGCCAAGAAAAACGGTAATGCCCTTTCAGACTCCCTCTGGTCTAGTGGGGAAGGGGTGGCCCTGGGGGTGGGGACAGGTCCCCAGGGACGTGCCGCTGCCCTCTCCACGATGCCCTGGCTGGAGCCTGGGGCCTGAGCAAGGCCTGCTCCTGCCTGGGGCCATCTGGGTACCTTTGGCACGGTTCAAAGGGTTGTGCCAGCGGTGACGGCTCCCTCCCTCCACAGGGACTGCGGCAACTCCACCCTCACATGTCGGTCATCTAAAGCAGGAGCAACACGTGCAGGAAAAATAGAGGCGCCGTGCACCCTGATGCACGCTCTGTCCAAATCCAATATAAAGTGAAAGTTACTGGTGGAAAACAAGGAAACCTTCACAGTTTATCAGTCCTACACAATTAATGCTCATAATATAAGTTACCAATAGTATGCAGCTCTTCTACACAAATCAAACTTGTGCTACCTACTGCGCAGCTGAGACGGAGGCTGAAGTAGCAGTAAAACACAGGCTGAGTGTCCAGGTCAAATCAGGCTATGCCCTGACCATATAAAACTTGGAGAAGCGAGGAGCAGCATTATTCATTTCTTTAAACACATGTTCCTACTTAAGTCAATGGGAAACTTGCCATTGACTTCAAAGCAAACCGGAGCAAGCTCCTGCAGCAGTGGCTCTCTTTAAGGAGGATGACTGTGCATCCCCAGTTTTGGCACAGGGCTCACAGCCCTGCCCGTTTATAAAGTCACGGTCACGCTTATCACTGCAAAAGCTGGGGGACGTTTTCTGCAGGAATATTCCGCTCAAATTCATCATGGCAACTGATGGACAACATACCCAAACGTGCACAGAATTCAACAGGTTCATAAAAATGATTAAAAATACATGCACGAAAAGGGGGAAGTCACCACTTCTCGCCACAGGAAGGCAACACCTGAAAAATGCAAGAGGGCAGAGGTTCAGCCCCTGCATTTGTGCTCCCCAGTTGGCTCCAGTAAGCCCCGGCAGCGCAGGGTGGAGGAGCCAGAGGTTGGCGAGCTGGTGGCTGAGGTTGTTCCAAGGTACCGCCGTATGTCACCTCGTGTGACGTCCGGGCCTTTCGCTGTGTCCAGGCCACGCAAGCCCTTTTGACTGCCCTGTCAGAACCCCAATGATGTCTTTCTGTGTTGCCATGGAAAAAAGTGATGTCAGAGGCAGCCGGAGTTCGCCTGCTTCCAGGAATCTGCAAGAGTTTCTGGAGAGATGCACATCTCCCTCGCTCCTTCGCTCTTCCAAGGCTCTGCCTCTCGGTTTCTTAACTCTTGGCTTCAGAAATCAGCACAAATCCACCACACGCAACTGGCACCTGCCTTTGGCTGTACAGAGCTCCGTCAGGAAGGATTACGCCCAGCATCTTCACCCTCAGCTACCCATAAACCAGCTCTCAAGGCAGGGGACTGCAAAACAAGGCTCAGATCTCCTCAGCTGCCACTGATCACCTGTATCACCTCTTGCTTTCTTTCCTCAGAAAGAACAACCTCCCAGCTCACCTTCTGCAGGTACTTACCTCCCATTACAGAGAAGAGAAGCTATGCTGGTGCCCTCCATTTTATAAAACAATTTCCCCCACCCCTTATAAAACAATCTCATAGCATTCCCCGTGGCTTTAATAATAATAACCAATTACTCACTGGTGGCAGCAATTGCTACGGGTAGAAAGGGCAGGGATGACAAACTGCTGACTACCCTGCTGAGCACTGCCCTGGAGGAAACGACAGCTCAGCAGAGCTCTCGTCTCATGAATCGACGCGGGGAGCCAGGAGTTTTCTCCCATCACAGAGGGCTCCGAGGGAGCAGGTACAGCAGATACAGGCCAGTCCCTGGGCATTAATCTGCCATTTGAGAGGAGCCAGGTTTATTCTGGGATCTGACTCAGTTTGTGACTTTGGACAAAGCTTGTCTTTCTTGCATTTAACCCATGAGCTCTCGTATTGTGCAACCAACGCCCCAGGATCAGTGCTGCTGCCTTTCTACCAGCAGCCAGGTATCCACCTGACCTGACTCCTTGTGCGACATGGGCCAAACGGGTATGAGATGCTCAGCAGAGCCCCATTGATCCTCAAGGGAAATCAAAGCAAAGGAACAAAAAGCACGGTGGAAGACAGGCCAAGGACAGGCTCTCCCTCTAAGCAATATCCTTCCACTTCCTTTTCAGCAGCCCACAGTTGCCTGGCTGGTGAGGGCTGAGCCCCAAGAAGAACTTGGCTGTGAGCGATTCTTCTTACGGACCATGGCTGCAGGGCCTTGGTCAAAGGTCTCTCTTAGTGCTGAGAGATGGAAAACTGTGGGAAGCACAACTGGTGTTGGGATGGGAAGGGGCTGCCCAAGGGAAGAACCATTTCTGCCTCGTTTCATTCAACACCAGTCCCCAAAGAGATGCTCTTTAGGGGGAGAAATGCTGCCATACTCAGGTGATGTCGAGCCATGAGCCCAACCAACGAACCAGAGCAGGAAATTTGGCCTGGAGTTGAGCTGGGCTCTGGTCCTCACTGTTTGTACAAGGCTTGGTTGCTGTTGTGAGGCGCGTGCGGGTGCCAAGCCAGGCATTTTGTTCTTTGTGCACGGGAACAGCTGCAGCACCTGCCTGCACCCAGCACGACCCGCTCTGACAAGCGAGCTCGGAGCCTTGATCTTCATTCCCTGCACTCAGGCATTTCCTCGTTAATTCACACATCCACGCTTTACTGAGAGCCACATCTTCAGCAGCTTTTTGTAAGGAACGGGACTAGAGAGAAACCCCAAGAGGCTGTGAAAACAGCACAGTAAGAGAGTCTCACAGCTTCCAGCTGAAGACAAGCTTTGCTTTGAATGCATTGCATTTCTTTCATCTGTGACAAGACTAGAAAGAAAAAAACAGCAATGCTGCTGTAACCCCTGCTTTCTGGACAGCCTTCTCCTTTGCACAGACACCAACTGGCACAGGTATTCCCTGCAGTGCCACCAAAGAGCCACGCACAGCAAGCCCCCCGTGCTGGATGTGCTACCTGTGCTGCAACGCCAGCTCTTCTAAAAAGAGCTCTTGCTGGCTACAGCAAATACAAACCAACACTTTGTCCAGAGTAATGTGCGTAATAACACAAGCCAGTCCCCGGTTACCAGCTGCTGAACCATTCATGTATCCTTCTGTTTTATTGTAAGGTTTCCTATACATTTCCTGAGTGTAATCCAGCTCAGTCATTAAAAGGCCACCAGCCCGGAGATTCCACGCACAAACGCGTCTCCCTCATGTCTGGTAACAGCCGCACAGCATCTCCCATGGCACCATTTTGTATTTTCACATTGCAGTGTGCAGCAGGGGGACAAGAAGCCACAGCCTCTGCCCAGGGCTGGCACTTCTTCCCACCCAAGGTGTGAGGGAATGTCCTGCTGCCCTCGGCAGGACCATCAAGACAACCAAGCCACCACTACACAGGAACCCACCCCACCACACTTCCAAGCACACTTCCCTGGGCTGAGGACCACCTTTTCCTTCACGCCTAGCACAAAGGGACCCTATTCCCAGGCCACTCTTTTGGCAGCATTGCTGCACTGCCAGCAACAGTGGCCCAGAAGGGTCTTCAAAGGGGATGCATCAGGTGGAAGCTGTAAGAGCCCAGCCTGAGCAGACATCCAAAACTCAGAGGTCTTCCTTGCAGCTCATTATTATTTATTATTTGTACTGTAGAAGTACCTGAGAGCCTACTAATATGATCAGAGACTGTTTATGTCAGATGCTGAACACCAGCTGAATAGCAATGATAACTGCCCTTGCAAAGAGGTTCAGGAACACAAAGATCACTTTGGGCAGGAGGCGGAGGTCTCAGCTTTGCATGTGCATGCGCTGACCTTTCTCGTCCCCAGGGGCTGGAAGCAGAGGTACAGCCAGGAACTGAGAACAACTTCACTCCTCTAGTGCCAGTCTACTCTTACATGATTTACAGATTTGTAGCAGAATCTGGAGGACAAGGGGAGTGAGGGGAAGGTTACACAGCCACATCACTTTTCTGAGAAGGACAGACAGGCAGTTAAAGGTTCAGGACTCATACGACAGAAGAATTGGTTAGCTCCAGATGGGTTCAGAGCTCTCAGTAGGACCCAAAGAAATTCACATTTCCTCCCACTAACGCTGTGGTCGTACCTACTACGTGCTGCTGTAAGCTTTGACCCATCACCGTACTGCTCTGTGCACATCTACACTACTCGCCTTTACAGCACTGCTTTACTTTCTTGCTCTGAAAACTGGGAGACAGATTGATATTGATGCAAACAGCCACAGTTCTAAGATATAAGTGATAATAAGAAATACAAAACCTTATAGCATGTGAACCAGCCACAGCAGATGAAGACTCCTTCCCCAAACTGAAAACTCAATTCTGGTAAGTCCTGAGTGTGCTCAGTGTCCTTTCAGGACAATGGGGGCCAAAAGCCTCCAGGTCAGAACCAGATCAGGCCTGTCCAACTATTATCTCAACTCCCCTTAGAGCATCAGACTTTGTTTTTCAGCTCAGCCCAGAGAACTGAGCTAGCTGGGTACCACCTCCCTGCATCTTCCAAACATTTCAGCAAGTCGCAGCAATGATGAAGTTTAGAGCTGTCCTAAAAAAGTCCTTTTACCTTCCAGGTTGTTCTCTTTACCCATTTCACGACAAATTTGTGCTAGGGCTGAAATGCTCATCCTTACACTTCCCACAGGTCCAGCTTTCGCCCTTTACCTGAGTGTTGTACAGTCCTTCGTGCCCTTGAGCCCAGCAGCACGGTGGCAGTGCTCCTCCTCCACGTTTGATTGCGTTGCTCTCTGGTGGGTGGTGTGGTTGGGCCAGAGCGGGGAGAGTGGCTATCTGCCAGGAGTAAGGTCAGCACAGCCTGGAAAACAAGAGCATGGTACAAATTGCTTCCATTACCTTTGGGTTAGCACAGGTATATGTTACCCCAGACGCTGAAGCGAGAGTGTTACACCCTGTGTATCACCACATTCATTTTTTGTCCAGACTTTTCTACTTCTGCACAGCAATAACCCCATTCTGCTTTTTCGAGTGACCTCCAAAGCAGAATATCCAAGACAATAAAAATGCAATGTCTGCCTGGAAACCACCCAGGCAAGCGGCCAGATCTGTAGCCCAGCTCTTCACCTCACGGCTCACAGCCAAAATCCTGCCCTCAGACAATTCCTCCTGTAGACAGCCAGAGCAGCAGACCAGCATCTGCTCACCGGATCCGGCCATCAGTTACGGTGCAGCCTGGGCACAGGCAGGGCTCTGCTGGGGAAAAGCAGCTGAGCTCCACCAGAGAACAACCTTCACACCGAGGGGGGAAGAGAGGCTGCTCCTACAAGGGCATGCCTTCAGCAGAAAGTTCAAGACGGACTAACAGAAAGATTTTAAGTGACAATTCAAACCAGAGCTACTCGGTGGCAAGCAGACATGACTCTTTATCACAGCAGAGGGGATTCCTGGGCCGTCTGCACACAGTAACTCATAGGTGCACAGATGTGCAACCCAAAATGACCAACCCACAGCTCACGCAGGCCACTTCTCTCACACCTGTGTTAGAGCAAAGGCTTGCCAATCAGAGCGCTAATTAAATAAAAGGGTAGTATGATTAACAAGGCCAGAATTACAGCACCAAAATGTTTTTCAACCACAGGAATCACAGAATTTGAAGATAGAAATGTATGCTTACGTAGCTTGCACCATAAACCTTTATTGCTTTTGTCCTGTTGCCTAGCCGAGGTCAGAAGCAGCCTCTGCATATGCATATGGCCTCATTCTAACAAGCTCTTAAGGAGCAATGCTTTTAGAAGCTTTTTCTGAAACAGGTATTTCTTGTGTAAACCTCTGGGTACAGGAGCTGTGCTACAACACCCAGGCGCTGCTTCTTACCAGCTCTGACCACCTCAGATCAGTTCTCTCCTCCGTCTTCAAGGTGTCCCAGGAACGTGTCACTGTGCCAGCCCGAGGCATGCCTGGAATCGGTAACGACCGCCTGCAGGACCTTCAGCGGCACACGCTGCGCTGACCTTCCCTCTCGCCTTCCCGCTAACATGCGCATTTCCACTTCTGTGGGTGTACTGATGGGAACGATCAGTTTATTATTCACATCCAGTCTCACACCCGGCTCTTCTGCAAAGCTGAAGGTGGGCCTGCTGGAGACAACCGACAGCTCCCGAGGCGAAGGGTGAGAAGCAGGCGTTCCTCCCACAGCTGGCTGCAGGTGAGCTGCCCCCAGACCGCCCTGAGCCCTGGCCTAGGGGTCAAAACCATGCATTGACCGCCACCAGCTGCTTCCGTAACTCAAGTGTCCGCACAAAAAGCATTTCTGCACAGCTGAGAACATTTACTTGAAAAAACAGCCTCTGACCAGTCTCTCCCAATTACTGTCTTTTGTAACAGCTCCATTTCCCTCTTCCCCACCACATTTTGACTCCCCAAATGAGGGTGTGGCGCTCACTCTTTCTATGTAAAACAATGTACGAGCGGTGTCACTCAACAGCACCTTGGAGGCTCTGTGGCCTGGTGCAGCCACAGCGTGGGCAGCAGGAGGCTTATTCTCAGAAGCCTTCTTCAAACGCAGCGTTCAAAATTGTTAACATGGGCCCAGTCTTGGAAAAGGCAATTTGGCTTCATCACCAGGAAGGAAAACATACCATGAACTAATTAACGCTGATGAGTCGTGCTGCCTCATGTTTTCACATCAGTCCGGGCGGGACACCTGGGACGAGCCATGAGTGCAGTAGCAGCACTGCACCAATTTGCGCCAGCTGAGGCCAGGCACTCACCGGGCCGCGGGGGGAAGCAGCGGCGAGCACAGGCATCTTGGTCATGGGGAGCGGGGAGAGCGCGAAGCGACCCCTGTGAACCCCGATGGCCTGGCAGCACCTGCTGGGGGCACACCTGGCCCCGCGGGTGTTGGTAACGATGATGGGTGCCGGACCAGCAGCCTGGCGGCAGGATACGACCGTGGCCACAGGGTTGGTGGCACCACAGGGCAACGAAGACAGGGGATTTATGGCACTACCGAACCCATCTTTCAGACGGCCGCATGCTCCGTGCCCCCTCCGAACACAACGAGCCCAGCGCCACGGCAGCTTTGGGGGCACCACACGCCACAGCGACCACCTGAGGCCGCGCGGCCAGCCCCAACCACAACGCCAAGGGGGCAGCGTCCACGGCCCCTCGCTGCTGAGGGCGCCCCACGCCGCGAGCGCGGAGCCCCCGCGCCCGTCCTCCGCCGCCCGCCCCCGCCGCGCTCTGCCGCCGCCGCGCGCCCCGCCGCCCCCTTATATAGCGCCCTAAAAATAGCTCGCCGCGCGCCGCCCCGCCAGCCGCGGGCGGGAGGCGGGAGCCGCGCCGCCGCCCAATCCCAAGCCACGCCCCGCCCCTCTCCCCGCGATCCCGCGCCGCCATTGGGCGGCAGTGACTTCAGGCGCGCCTCGGCCCCGCCCCTCCCGCCCCGCCGTTTGCCTTACATGGTCACGCGCGGCCTGAGTGGGCCGCGAGCGGGGGCGGGGCGGGGCGGCGGGGGCGGGGCCTGCGCCTCCGAGGGAACCGGCGCGGGGGGGCGGGGGGGGGGATGCGGGCTCCCGACAATACGGGGGGGGCGCGGGAGCGCGCATGGCCGCGGCGCGGGGCTGCGCGGCGGCGGGCACGAGCACGAGCCCCGGTGCGGCGGCCGCGGGGTGCTCGGTGCTCGGTGCGCGCCCGGCCCCCGGCGCTGCGGGTCCCCCTGCCTCCCTCCCTCCCTCCCTTCCCCCCCTTTCCTTTTATTTCCCCAAAGTGTGACTGAAACACAACAAAGCCCCGGGGCCGCCGGCTCCACCATCGGCCGCTTTTCCTCCTTTTTTTTTTTTTTTTTTTTTTAAATTTTTTTTTTTTTTTATGCTCGAAACCAGCCCCCCCCCCCCCCGCCCCCCCCCAGCAGAGCGCACAAACACACACACGGGCAGAGAGCGGGGGCCGTGCTCAGCAGCAGCATGGATGTCCTGGCTAGTTACAGCATATTCCAGGAGCTGCAGCTTGTCCACGACACCGGCTACTTCTCAGCGTTGCCATCCCTGGAGGAGAACTGGCAGCAGGTGAATCCTTTGCATTGCTCGGGAGCCGCCGGGGCGCCCGGTGCCTCGCGGCCGCGTCTCCGCCGTCGTCTCAGTTCTTGTTCCTCGGTTCAGGGTTGGTCGGTTAGTATGGTTTTTTTGTCGGTGTTTTTTTTCTTTGCTTTTTTTTTGGTTTTGTTATTATTTTTTTTTTCCGCGTGGGTAGACCGCCAGCTGCCTGGGTTTGCCCCCCCCCCGCCCCGAGCGGCACCTGGGGGCCGCTGACACCCGCCGGGGCTTCGCTTTTGTGAGCACCGCTCTCCTCATCTCGTTTTTCGGCTTAGGCTTATTTACCGTTTTCTTTCTGTTTGGTCTGTTAAGCGAGGCTGATCACTTCCAGCCAGTGCTGACAACCGGCGGAGATCGTCTTGTGTTCAGGTGTTTCTGTCACCAGAAACCGGGCAGAGGTGGCCAGGTGTGCGGGAGCGCCAGCGGAGGCTTTAGGCTGAATCCTCCGACCAGGGGGCGAATGATTTTTTTTTATTATTTTTCACGTTTTCCCTTTTTCTGGAAGGTGGGGAGAAGCGCACGCTGGCTGTACCGTCAGACAATGCCGCCTCAGGCTGGTGCCCGTCAGCCCGCGTGCTCGGAGGCTCCGTAGGGTTGACGCGCAGGCAGGGCTGGGGGACTTCTGAAGGGGGAAATCAAGTACTGCCAACGCGTTAAAATGACGGTCGGTGAACGAATAACACCCGGGAGCAGAGTAGGTGACAGAAAGGAGCCGTACAAACAAACCGTGTGCCCAAATGCCCAGACCCGCGAACAGCTCTCTGCTGGGATGCCGAGGGAAGCGACGCGCTCCCTCCCGGCCACAGAGGCAGCGCTGGTTGCTGGTGTGGTTTTCTGGCAGAGGGGATCTGTAAACTGGTGCCTCTTTAAAAGAAAAACAAAACATGCTGGCTGGTAAGAACAGGAGTGTGGCTGGAATGACATGTGGCGCGAGCGCGCTGCCCGGCCCCACGGCACTGTCACTTCGGGAACGAGGAGCCGCTGGGCTGCGTCTTGCAGGCACTCACGGGAGTCTTGGCTAGCGCAGGGGCAATGTGCGCTAGTTCTCCAGTAAGTGACAGCTTGGGACATTCATTTAATGCTCCTTGCCGGTGCGTGTGCGGGCAGAAAAGCAGACGGTCGCTCGGCGGGGGCTGTAGCTTTGTCATCCGCTGGACTGTGGCTGGGTCTTTAAAGGTTCGCCCTGGTAAAATTGTTTTGGCTCCAGCCTTGTGTGTGCACGCACACCTGTGAGAGGTTTACTGACAGCCGCGGTGTGAGCACGTTTGGGATTTCATTTGCGAAATAACCGATCCAACTTTGCTTTCTCCTCCGAGGGGGGTGGGGATGCTTTTTGTTATTAATATTCAGCTCGCACATCCATGGTGGTCACATCTGCTTTCCTTTTATAATTTTAACATGCTAATTAAACTGAAGAGGTTGATATAATTTCATTAAGGAAAATAATTTCATAGCATCGCTGTTGTTGGATCAGTTGCATATTAGTAACAGCCCAGGCAGTCCAAAGCGAGATAATCTGTTGACATAGCCAGCATGCTCTAGGCAGTACTGTGCGTGATACTCTGTCTCCTGCTGCCTTCTTTTATGTGTGGAAGAGCAGCAGCTTGGTTTATACCGTGCAACGTACCTACCCGAGCCCCCTCTTACTGACACAGAATTTAAACTTAATACTCTCCCGGTTAAACCCCACTGACTCTCCACATATGTTTGGAAAGGAAAAGTTGGAAATAAATTATTACGTTTTCCCTTATTTCCCCTCAGATCTTCCAACCAGTGCCCGATGTTTCATAATGCATCCTGTATTTGCAGTTTGATTTTCTCCCCTGTTGCTGCCCGGACCCTCCTTGCAGACAGCAGGGGAGCCGACCCGGTGGATGAGTAGTGGGAGCAGCCGAAGTGGCTGCACAGAGCGTGCTGGCACGCGGGCTTGGCAGACCCACTGACACAGAGACCCCGATTTCAGTCTGCCGAACTGCTTGCAAATGTAGCCCAGTATTAGGGATTTGTTCACTTCAGGCAAACCGTAGCAACTTGGGGACACAGGGCACACACGTGTGCATGTGTGTATACCCGAAGGTATCCCTCAGAGCTGTCAGGGTGCGGGCAAGACCCTCGGGAAGACAGCTGGCAGGGCAGTTGCCAACCCCTGGGGGAAGCACTGGGGTAGGGAAGCAGCAGCTTTAATTCGGGGTGAAGGTGCTTGAAGGGGTCTCGCGTCCGCTCCCATGAAAACACCTGAGCTCCTTGGAGGCTCCAGAGCAGTGCTCCTGGCAGCAGCCAAGCAGTGTCCCCCAGAGAGTGCTTCAGAGTCTCTGAAATGGGGGAAGTAGTTGTGTGGGTCAAGAGCAGGCTTCCTTGTCTGGCTGTGAGCGCAAGTTCTTTGTGATAGCAGGCTGTCCGTCCTTGGTGGGGAGAGGCTGGCTCGTGCCAATTGCTGCTGCTAGGTTTGGGGGCTCTTGTGGTACCATAAATGATGCGATTGCCCTGCTGAAAATTGTAGAGTGCCTTGGGGTGAGCGTGTTGCCACAGGCCTGTCTGTCTTCCTCTTTTCCTGAGTCAGGACCACGCTTTTGTAGCTGCTGGCCGAGGACTACCCAGCTGGGGCAGTTGCTCATGTTTCCGATTGGGAAACAGCCATCACTCACAGAGGGCACTGACAGCACAGGCAGGTTGCTAAATGCTTGCGTGCGGTCAGCTGATCCTCTCTCCCTTTTTCCTTCCTACTACAAGAGAAATGTGAGCAAGTTTGGCATTTACGCTTTTACCAATCAGCACTGGAGTTGGATGAGAGCAGCCCAGCAATACGTGTAACACAAGTGGATTTGGGGGAGGAAGAGATTGTCATCTCTTCCGTAGGTTTCCTTTTCAGGAGAAAAATACGAACAAAAGACCTCTCACTCCATCCTGGACGTAGTTTACGTAGTAAAAGTGGCAATACCTGGAGTGGAAGCTGGAACTGAATCCATGATGCATTTCATGTTATTTTTAAAGCACGTGTTGGTGGGCTTGGTTTTCAGGCAACAAAAGCTTAGCTTTGCTATGTCAGCTCTGAGTGTCCTCCTTCAGGTGAAGCGCTCTGGAGGTCGGGGGGTTTCTTCTTGGAGTGGAGAGGTCAGGATCTGATGAGTAGTCCACAGCACAGCTTCATCGGGAGGGAGAGAACTTTGTTTGGTCTTTTCCAGCAGCCTCGCGCAGCCATGGCACTACGAGAGATTAAAAAAAGGGGTGGGCTGGGCATTGAAAAATCCGGCGCTTGCTGTACGCCAGCTGGCTGGTGTCTCAGTATCTGTCTGCTTCTGCCTGGCGCTCCATCCTCGCCGTGCTGTGAACCACGTGGACTGCTTGCCGTCCCCACTGCTCTCCGTCCCCGTGAGCTTGCTCGGCGATTTATAACCTGCCCAGGGGAAATCCCAGCCCCTGTGTGGCTGCGGCCGTGCAGCGTGAGGAGCTGCGGTCCCACGCGCGTTGCTCAGGGGTAGGTGTCTGATGGGGTGTCCCCGGGACTGGGAGTGGGCTGCAGGGAGAGCAGCATGAGGCTGGGAGGTGCCTGGTGGCTCTGCCGAGGGCTGGTCTTGGGGGAGGTGGCTGCAGGGAGTGCAGCCCGTGCAGCTGCACGTGGTCCCACTGTCAGCGTGCCACAGAGGAGCCGGGGCGAGAGCTGGCAGGGGCTGGGCTCGGGGCTTCAGCCTGTTCCTCGTGCTGGGCCCTCACGGCATCGTGTGAGGGGTCATCAAAAGATCAACAGCAGCGGGCATCTTCTGTAGTCAGATTTGTCTCTTCTAGGTGCGACACTTCAAACCGCCCCTGCTACCCCGTGCCCTTGGAGGGCTCTGTGTGTGCTCAGAGGTGTGACCAGGAGGCATCTGGGGGCTCTCCGCATTTTCTGTGGGGGCCGCAGGGCAGCCTCTAGCACGGCGATCCCTGTGTTGCCAGAGCACAGCAGCACCAGGAGGAGGTAGATGCGCAGGGCCGCTGTGTGTGCAGCTGATTCAGCAGAAGTATAAAATCAGCAGGGTTTAAGTGTCATGCTCTGGCTTACACTAAAAGGCAGCCAGCCTTTCCCACATGTGTCACAGGGCAGAACAGTCCTCATTGGTGGCTGTAGCCTTGTATCATTTGCTTGATAACCATTGCCTGATAACATTTCCTCTTGCCTTGGCTGACTCAGTTGCTCTCAGCTGCAGCAAGCCATGATCCTTCTAAGGGAGATGTGCATTTCCTGTAAAGCACAGGATCAAGGAAACCTTTGTTTTGCCCTCGACTCTGTGGTAGAACCTTTGTGTATTTTTAATCAGGTCTTCAGGCCTCATTTTACCCTCTTCTGAAATGACTGAGAACAGCAATACAGAGGCATGGTCTTTGTGGGGCTGGGCGGCTGAAATGACCCATCCTGGCCAAGGGCTTTGAGATCCCTGTGCAGTGTGAGAGCAGAGTATCCCAGGGTGACTGATCTGGTAGAACCCTTACATCTCAATGCTGACTTCTCTTTGGGAGACATTTTCAGGCCTATAGGAAAAATTTCCACTGCTACTGGAAAGGCATAAGTCTCACTGGAGAACATTCCTGCCTGCCCATCGTCTCCATTGTTCTAGTTTAATGGCATAGTTGGCCACTACGTAAACTAAACCATCTCTTTTAATATTGCTATTTCATCTTGGTTCCAGTCACAGTGTAACACATTTCTTAAGTGCTTATAGTACATCATGCCTCTTGAGAATAACTTGCAGAAATGGTTGACTTCCAAGAACAGCCACATGTGTAATGCAGTGTATTTCAGACTCTGAGCACCAGTCCATTTACCCATGCAGGCACTCCACTTGCTCCATGTGCTGAAAGCAAGCTCTTTGCACACTCTAGAAGGAGATGGGGAAAGAGAAAGTCAAACTGGAAACTGCTGCCTGTATTGTTTTGTGATTCCTTAATTGCAGAATCTGTTATAAATGATTAGTTCTTGGTGTTATGAAAGTGTGGAGCCCTGAAATCCATGTTGCAAATGTTAAACAGCTGATTTTGTGTGTGATTTTTGTGTGTGGCAGGTGCTTTTGAAATAGGGTACATAGTTTTCAGCAATGCACAATCATAATGTGGGTATTAACTAGAAAATGCCTTCTTTTATTTGTTTGGGATGTTTTAACCTTCACACCCCCCAACACACCCATGTCTTTATATCCTATTAAATAGGCAGTGAATAGACTTCAGTAGGTTACATAAAAATTGTGATATATAGCAAGTCTGCAATGCGATACTTCCACGTGGAAATGGCAGAAGGTCTTCAGTACAATGCAGTAATTTCACACTTAAGCTTTCCCGGGTGGGGGAACAATATATTTTTTTCTGGATAATGTCATGTTTTTGAGGCCTTGCCAAATGACTTTCCACTGAGAAGCATCGTCTCCATTCTGCACTGGGACACGTTATAGGGAAGCAAGAAGGAAGCTGTTTGACTCTGTAGCTGCACATGCACAACCGTGATTGCAATTGTTCGTATAAAACAAAGGGGTTTTGCTCACCGGCTGAGCAACATTGGCATTCAGTATGTGAAGTGTAATAGTATACCTCACACCAAGTTCGTCACATCCTTCAGAGGGGAAAAAACACTGGAGGATATTGATCATCACACTCAAAATGTCATAAAAAATCATTTGTGGGTATTGTAATTGGTGGGAGTTTTCCTATTTGATGGTAAAGCTGAATTCTGGAGAGTTAATAAAGTGTTTTCAAGAGTGGTGCTAAGTCCCTCTTATTTTCCTCTCTGTTTCTCGACTCTCAGGTGCCTCCTGCCCATTCTCATACGTATTCATCTACAACACCCCACTACTTCCAAACTCCTGGCATCGCTCATGAGCTGTGAGTGGCCATTTCTGTGGTTTCTTTCAGGTTCAAGTCGCAGGGATAGCCCATCTCTGATTCCCCCTCCCCACAGGTCTTCTATGTACTGTGCGTGACTGCTTCTGACATGGTCCAGACGAGTCTGGATTCACTTGTACTGCCGGGTTCAGCTGATTCTGCAGCGAACAAACAAAGCAAACCTGCCAGGGAAAGAGCCTCCCTTCCTCCTAAATGTTGCTGGGTAGAGAACAGGTTTGGAGCCTAGATCGTACAAAGGTAGATTCCCCAGCTTGATGCTGGTGTATTTGAGACCATCCCAGTTTTCTTCTCTAGACTTCGATCTCGATAGGCAGTACATGTGTTTGAGTGTCAGAGTTTGGTACTCTCTCGGCTGTGTCTCCTTCCCAGCGTTGCCACTTTGAGTTCAAAAATCGCGTGCCTTGTTCCCAAAACACTGAGATTGTTTTTAAAGTCACAGGCCTTTGTTAAGGCTTTTATGTCCTTCCTACCTTTCTTGTTTCCAAGCCACTGAAGGGTTGTCTTGTTGTCCTTTATTCTTAAAAACAAAAAAGGTGGGCTTTCCAGCAGTTACTTGATTCCTGCAGCATTAAGAAAGCGCTGCTATTGTATAACCTGGAGAGCTGGCTGGAGTACGGAGAGGTGTGCGCATGTCAGAAGGAGCCCGCTCGTCCCTGTGCCAGCCGGGCTGTGTTTGCACCCCTGGCCTGGCAGCAGCTGGTGAGGACGGCTGCGTGTCCGCTCGCGCTGGGGCTGCCTGGCGCAGCAGGGGCCACGTCTCTGTTCCCTGCTGAGAGGAAATCGCCTCGGCCTTTGTGCTCCAGGGCACTGAGACAGCTTGGATTGCATCAGGACCTTTCCAAGCCTTTCCTTCTCGGCTCTTCAGTCACGAGATCGGCCGGTAGCTCTTCCTTTCACCTGCTGGTGCTGTGAGGATCGGTGTCGGGGCTCGGGACCTAGGGCAGGGGGACAGGCAGTGCCGCAGGCCTGGGCCATGGGGGCAGGCCCTGAAAGCGCAGGACGGCTCCCACCCTGGGTGCCCTCCACGAGTGCGGGGTTGGCTCTGTGAAATAATGAAAATAAAGAGCCAAAAGGTGAGCTTGAACCCCTTCCTGAGGTCTGCCTTGCCTTTGAGACAGCCTGTGTGTACCACAACTTTGACCCCAGCTCTGAGTTTATAGAAAACAGGTCAAACAGGGTGTAGAAAACTCGGTCAGGAAGTCCAGGATTTATTTATTTTTAATGGTTTTTACTGTGTTGGCAGAGTGCTCTGATGCTCTTAATTGTTTTCAAGCAGGTACCCTCTCTCTCTTTGTTCTCACACATGAAGGATCCTTTCCAATTCAGAGCAATTCCGCTCAGTGCAACTGTGCATTCCTCACACGTGTTGTTGTTTAGAGAACCATTAAGATGCATGTGGTATACTTTACAACGTACACTAAAGAGTCTGAGTCACTTAAGCATAAACGGCGTATTAATGCTTGCTGAAGGTCCTGCAGACGTACGCATTTAAGTGTCATAATGGTTTTGAACACGGGGCTTATAGACCGTGTCTGACACGTCCTAATCCTGTTGGTTATTTCCCAGTGCTGTGGACCTGCGTGCAAAGCCAGGGCTTAAATCATACGGGGGGTGTCAACAGCTCCTGCTCGGCAAGGGGTAGAGAAATAGCCGGTGACAGAGGTGAGCTTGGGAGACAATGTGATTGACGGGGGGGCACACAAAGGAGAAGGACACCGGCTTGTGAGAGGCTTTTCTGCGAGGTTCCAATTAGTGTCCTGATTTACAAATCCTGCCCTTAAATCTGCAGCCTCCCAAGGTCAGTTTTAAAGGGACGTGGCATAGGGTTGACGTTTGACTGTGATGAAGGTTTGTAAATCAACATGTTCTGACAGAAACTGCAATCAGTGGAATTATCTCCATCTATATAATTAAAAGAAACAAAACAAGGCATAAACAGGGTTTGCATTTTTTGGACAGGATCATCTTGCCCACCTGCTGTCTGTGCAGCTCTTGCACTGCAGCATTCTTCCCGTGCATCTGAAATAAAGCGAAGTGAGAGCAACTGTTTGGACTGTGCGGTGAGGAAAAGGCATGCGGCATGACAAGTAAATTAGATTTGAAAAATGCTTTCACTACTAATAGGCTACTATGCTGCTAGGCATTTGGTTTTAATCCCGATTTTTCAGTGGGCAAACTTCGTTTTCAAGCATAAGGAGAGCTCTTGGGTTTGCAAACGTTTGCGATTTGTACCCCTTGCTGACTTGTCTTGACTCCAGCCCAGGAGGGGAACCGGCATCGTGCCGAGTCGCTTTGTGCTGCTGGGGATGAAGTAGGGGCCTGCCTTTAATTGCCTGCCGTTATTCTCCACCAGGGCTGGATGGAAAACAAAGGTTCCAGTGAGCAAAGGCCACAGTGAAAGTGTTCGGTAGGTGGAAGAGTAGAAGAGGAGAGAGCTGCTCCTGTCTGCCTGCTTTTTATACTCAAAATGGACATTGGCCACATCGCAGCTCCTAGGTGTGCTGTGAGAGACCCAGGTTTGGATCACTTTCCTGCTTGATTTCAGGTCTGTCCTTCTAGATTACATCTTGGGTGTGTGAAACTTTAGTTGATTGTGTGGTGCTTCCAAAATCAATACATTCCAATAAAACACTTTAGATTAAACAAAAATGATTTTTTTTTTTGACTGGAGATTGTTTAGTAGAAATGTTTCAACCAGGTCTGTTTTCTAGAGGCTTCCCTCAGGGCCGGGCCTTGTTTCTGGTGTGAGAGACTTGGTTTGACTGGCACCTTCGCCTTTGTTGTCCTGCGTCCCTAAAGCTTGATTCATTTTCCCCAGCTAGTATCAGTTTGGCTAGTAAAAGATACCTAGACTCGTTGCAGCCCGTGACTTGTGAGCACTGCAGCCACAACACCTCATGGTGCCGTAAGCAGTATCTGACCACTTCTGGTCCGTAACCCAGGGGCTGCTCTCCCTCCCCACGCAAGTCTGGCAAGGCGTGCAGGTGCATGAGATGCATAAGAGCAGTGCATTCACGTGCCTCCATCGGCTCCTCACAGCTGCTGGTCGCTTTTCTCCCTCCTCAGCTCCACTTGTCCGGGACCGCTCACAAACACTGCTGGCGAGGTGCCGTGCCATCGTCTTGGTGAGGAGTCTGTGCTCGCCCTGCCTTGGCACCTCTGGCCCACGTCTGGCTGTGAGGTGCCTCGTGTCCCAGGGTGCAGGGTGGGGTGGGTGGCTCAGGGGCTTTCATCTTTACCTGTGGCTGCACAGTGCTGTAAAGGGTGACAACTCCGCAGAGCTCGCTGCCTGCTTTGAACTAGTGAAAATAATCCTTCGTAATCCTGGTTTGGGTGTTGTGGTTTTTTTTTTTTTTTCTTTTCTTTTGGCTTCCCATGTCAGTCTGGAAAATTTATGCTGCTCTGAAGGAAACATTCCACTCATCTGCAAGCTACTACAGCTGCTGTGTGAGTAATAAAGTATGAAAGGGAGGAAGGGAGAAGGGAGAAGAAAGATGGGACCTGGTGTTTCATATGGAAAGCATCAGGCCAGAAGTGGCTTTGTTTCCGACACGTGGACAGTGGAGAGGCTGCATTTGCTGCTCAATGGAAAATCTGTGCCAGTGAAAAGAAACCTCCCTCATTAGTGAGTGACTAGATCAGATGGGGAGGAACTTCAGTGTCTCTAGCTTTTATTTTTAAATTTGTCTGCATTTCAAAATAATAAGGGAGAAACAAGGGCACTGGACTGACCGACAGAGATTACAACCAGTTTGAGCAGAATAGCTCTTTTCCGTCTCCATCTGAGATGCTCTCCCAGCCACAGACAGCCCTCCCCCAGCTGTTCATAAACTGTGCCAGCACCTCCAAATAGTTGTGAACATCTGAGAGTTGCTGTACATCAGGCAAGGTGCATGTTGTTTTTATTTGGTTTTGGTTTGTGATCTTTTGGGATAGTATAATAGCGTGTTTGTAGGCTTTCCTGCACAATCAAGGAAAACAGAAGCTTGCTTTTGGTGTTGAGAAAGGTGCTCTTGATGTAACCAGAAGCCTCTGAGTGTTGTGGCTTTAAGAAACACATGAAAGCAGGGGGGTTGCAGTCAAATATTGGGAGGAAGGGGTGTTTCTGTCTGGTCAGACCAGAGGAAGGAGGCACTTAGAGTGTCAGAGGTCTCTGCTATCTTGAAAGATGAGGTAGATTGCTGTAGATTGTAAAGTGCTGGCATGACCCGGTGAAAGGGATTGTAAGGTGCTTCTGTTGCAAGTCAGAATTTTAGAGTAAGTGGATGTCACCTGGTGTAGTACAAGCACAGCCTAGGGTGGTTTCCACCTACATATCGTAGGAAAACCTGATCGTCCAAGAGTTGAGTGCCTGTTCAACAGGACACTGAGTGGTTACCCTAGGTTGAAGACTCCTCTTCACTGGGACTGTCTTACATGGATTATCTCCATGTAGTGAGAGCTAGATCAGCTGCAAGGCCTTGGTTTGAGCAATCTGTGGCTCTCGTCAGATGTACTACTATGATAAAATGGGAGTTTCTTTTTGCTTTCCATTTCTTTATGTTTAAGTGGAAAAGATCAAGGAAACCTTTGATATCCATTTCTGAACTGGTTTTTCTCTCTGTAAAAGGGAAGAATAGCATCCCCATCACACGGGGAAGTGCAGATCAGTCGGTGAGTCAGATCCTGGGCTGATGCAGACTGATGCAGATCTGCCAAAGTCACAGTGGTGATATGCGGATTTACGCTGGCCCAGTGTCTACAAAGTCACTTGACACCTTAGAGGAGAATGGTCTATACAAATCCCAAATATTGTCAGGATGTGGAATAAATACCAGGATGTGGGCAAAAAACAGCACACCCATTTTAATGATTTGATTAAAACAATATTGCTGCTCTATGGCTCTCATAAATGTGCTTCCAATGGTGTGAGGGGAAGAGATGGTCTCAAGTGCTGTAACGAGAGGGTGCATTTTTTAAAATGTTGCGCAATAGGCTGCTAAGTCGTGCTCTGACCATATCGGCTGAGTTCTGTTTTGTAGTGAGCATGGCCTGAGGCATTGTATAAATGCCGTTTCTCCCCCCACCTTCAGCTAATAAATAATGGAAACTCTACCGGAAATAAATTTTCTTTCCATGAAAGAGTGGGAGGTCTTGAGTGGCTCCCTATAAAACAAAGGATGTAGCATGGTTTGTTTGCTTTGGTTTTTCAAATGAAGAAAACGTGGGGGTGGGAAGGGAAGAGATGTTTCTAAGCTCCAAACGTGCTCTGTGCAACGCTGCAAGGTAGTGTGGGCACTGCTTCCCCCAGAACCGTGGATACCCACCCGCCTGTGAAACGCAGACAGATGAGAGAGGTCTCCGAGCAGTCTCAGTGCATGGGAAGACAGAAGGACCCTGCTCCAATTTACCCTCAGGCTCTCATATTCAGCAGTGGAAACCAACCTGAAAGTGGGTGTAAATGAGCGTCTGGAGGAGCCTTTTGTGCAATTCCATGGGCAGTTTCTTCCAGGGGTCAGATACATGAGCAGAATGGTCTTTTTGACCTTAAAATCAGCTTCTGTAAGTAAATCCACTTCAAGGCCTTCTTGTACACGTGAGTCTGGGCTGAAGGAAGGCCCCGTGTGCGCCCGTTTCCAGAACCCATCGCGCATGTGCACTGTGCCAGGTCGGAGGAGAGGCCGGGTTTGTGGAGCTGGCGGCTTCCTCCCGGCTGGCTGGAATCTGAAGCAAAGCTGTGTCATCTTGTGTCGTGTCATGGACAGCCTCTGGGGCCGGAGTCTGACTGCAGCTTGGCCTCCGAGGTTGAGAAGGGTCGCAGGAGGGCCTCTGTTCAGCAGGGGGATGCGACTGGCTAATTTTGAAGGCAAATGAGGTTTGAGAGCAGGGTGCACATGATGAAAAGGCATTTTCAGCCACTGCCTTCATCCAGCAACAATAAACTGTGCGTATAAGCGGATCTGGTCCAGTGCTAATGTCTGAATTTCTGAATTGCTAATTAGCAGTTCTGCTAATTCAGAAATTGCTAATTCAGAAATTAGCACAGAAAAAAAAGTGCTGTTAGATCATCAAATTCTTTTGCTCAGGTGCCATTTCTTACTGTATGCCTCAGTGGAGCCTTCTGCTCTCATTGGAAATCCACCTAGCACGAGGACCTGGAAGCCTTGAAAACGTGTGCTAAAACCTCTTTAAGGGGAAGAATATCTGAAAGCTTTTTTTTTTTTTTTTTCTTACCTGAATCTAGTTCCTCACACTCCTGTATTCTCTCTTTTCTTTATGAGGACCTCCATTGCTTTGTTTGAGTTTATCCAATTCATAGCTGCATAATGTGACGCTTTTTCCCATCTTTATTAACTCTTTCAAGGATTTGTATCTAACTGTGAAACGAGACCCCTGCTCATTGACTGGAGATTATAATACTGACTGTGGAGCAGACATGATAAATAGGAACAAATGTGCATGTCCCTTTCAATTTTGTCATACTTTCCATCTTCGTGTTCCCTCCAGTTTTCCGATATATCAGATGCTAAGAATGTATCCCCAAAACCACAGTGGTCTTCTCTGTGTTTTATCTGCTCAAGGTCTCTTTTCAGCCTGACTGGATCTCTGCTTTGTATTTAGTGTGCATGCTGTGTTGCTATTTTTTCCATAAATGCATTAATTTGTCTTTCTTCGAATTCAGTCTCAAGGATTTATTTTCTGCCCCTGTGTGGATTTCTTTATATACTGCCTCTCTCTGCTGGCATGACAAAAAAACTTTAGCATTTACTCCTTAAGCCCTTTTCCCTGCTTTTCTTCACAATGAAAGCTTTTTATCAGTTTCCTTAGTTTTCTGATTTGTTTTTATTAAGCATGTTTTTATACTGGGGACTGTGATCCATCAAAGTAAACGGAAACAAAAAGATGAGGCCAAGTTTTTGTTTGTTTGCTTAAGGAAACAGATCAGAACTTAAGTGGGATGAAGTCAAAACGGCGCTGGTGATTTGATGTGATGGTAGCTGATTCAGAATCAGCTGGCTGTTGACAGCAGGTAGTGGAAAACCTCAGCATTTGAGGAGTCTAAAAACAAATACAGCCACGGGGCTGAAAATTGCATGGTGATAGTAGTGACGGGAAGAGTAGTGTTGCTGTGAGTTGCTGTCCTTTGTTCAGAAAACAGCATCCATGTGCTGCTGACTGTTGAAGACCAAAGTTTTTCTTCATCACAGCTCATTTGAAACAGTGCCTTGAATTTCCGTGCCCGCCCAGCACACCTCTGTCCTTCCCTTCAGCACCCTTGTGCAGATGCCACAGCAGAGGAAGGATGGTGGCGTCGGTGCGCGGGGAGCTTGGAAGGCACCATCGGGAGCGTAAATCCTGCTGGCCGTTGACGTGGGCTAGCCCTGCGAAGCCGTGGATGTGTTTCTGGGCTCTGTTTACCACTAAGAACCATTCCAGCATTTCCCCGGGCTCGCTGCACCGCCCCGAAGCCTGCAACACGGGAGCCTGGAACGGCACCGGCACCGTTTCCACCTCGCCCTGTGGCCGTGTTGCTGAGTCAGTGATGGGCAGGCAGCTCGGCGTCGTCCCAAGGCTGCTGGAAGCGATGGAAATAATTCCCCGGGATCCAAGCGGGTTCTGGACCAGGCCCAAGAGAGGCAGGACCGGTACGTCCTGGCCCCGCTGCCTTGCAGGAGGATTTGAGGAAGCCGCTAGCGTAAGGCAGAGGAGCCTGCCTGAGCTGGGGGCAGGCGTTCCCTGCTGTGAACTGCGGGACTCGGTGTGAGCTTGGTTGGTCAGCCTGCACGCTGCACCCTCCTGCTCTGCGTGTCTGCTTTGCTGCCTTTAACCATCGCCGCTCCTTTGAGGTGGCTTGGGCTGCTTGCAAGAGGAGGCTTGCAAAGGAATAGTCTCCTGGTGTTTCGGAAGATGCGTCGTCCCCTTTCCTTCCTGCGCAGGAGGAAAGCTGCTTGCCCCATGCGGTGTCTGCTGGGGTTGTAACAAAATAGTGGGGCCTCTCTAAATAGTAATGAGCTGCACAGCTGGTTGAGGGCAGCAGAGCTGTGCTGGTTTATGCTGGGTTGTGCCTCTGTGAAAACTGTTCACAAAAACTGTAGTCTTTTCCTCTACATTCAGCAAGCCTTTAAGAGAGATTGTCTTTGAAGAGCTTCAGGCAATACAAAGTAACACCATAATCAATGCTGCTGCTAGGCTGGCCAAAGAAATAAAATCATCCTGTGGGGTAGTAACCATTTTTTTTCTTTCCAGAAGTGCACATACCAGGTGTACAAAACTGGGTCTCTAGTCGTGTGTGGGAATTAGCAGCTTTCTCAAGCACAGATGCGGTAGCAAACAGTGCACAGGTCCTGCTGTGAGCATCTTTTAGGCATGCTTGTGTGGAGCACAAGGACTATAAAGAAATGTGTTCTGTACAATGTGCTGTTGCAGATGTTCTCGCAGACCGGCATGTAAAAAGCTAAATGTTTTACCAAAAATTAGGGAGTAAAAATGAAGGAAGGACCTGCTACAATGAGGTACCACGTAGGATCATCCTTATGACTTGATGGCGTGATTGCACTCAGTGGTCCACATTGTGGGTGTATTCTTCAATTTAATAGCTTCCTGGTGGAGCTGAAAACACAGGGATATGCAGAAAATCTGCTCTCCATCCAGGCACTAATCAATACAAAAGTCTAAGTTCAGAGATAAAATATGAATAAGAAAACGTTGGTAAAGCGGTACTCCTTGTGCATACCTGTATTTCAATACTAGGGAGCAACAGTGAGGAAGGACTTTCTCCTTTAACCACTGTGCCAGTGGATTTGTGTAGTCTGGGGCAGCAAAATCCCCTAGCTGTACCCTGGTGAGTCACAGACCTGACACCTGCAGTCTTGCAAGTCTTGCAAAGTTGCCTTTTTGAGGCTCAGATTTTCCAAGAGCAGTGACAGAGCTGTTTCAGCAGAGCAAAATACATATACTTTCATCCAACACCCAGCGTTTTAGAGCATTCAGACGTCTGATGTGATGGCCGAGCTTTGGACAGACAGGATGCTTCACAGCCGCTGCCCATGGAGAGCAGGGAGCTGTAGCGTGCCCGTTTTACGGGCTGGGAATCTGGGACACCCCAGCGCCCAGTTGTCACAGAGAGGGAGCCGAGAGCGGAGCCTGGAAAGGATACCCGTTCCCTGATCTCCATTTTAATTAAATTCTTTTTGCAATTGTCTTCCCTGGCAGTTTAACTGGTGGAATGTGGTCTAGCAGAGGAATTTTTGGCTGCAGATTTGACAGGAGTATTTTTCTGGGCCAGATCCTCGCTTAGTGTAAATGCAGATAACTCCACTAGCTACGATTACAGCACTAGCGATTTACTCCTCCCTCTGAGAATCTGGCCCTGGTTTGCAGACAGTGGGCAGTGTCATATAATTTGTTCTTTTTAATTTTAGTCTGTCTAGACACTTTTACAGCACCCCTTTCTGAGAGAACTCAGTGCCAGCAGCTCTGGAGCAGCACCGCACTTCTCTGGTGAGAGGAGCTTGGTAAACACAGTGTGGAGACAGTGCGGGGTGCTCAGGCTCAGCATTTCACCTTCCTTCTGTAGGATTTGGCTTTGGTCTTCGTGCTTTTGTGTTGGAGAGGTGGCAGAGGGGAATCGTGGAAGGATTTCTCCCCTATGGAGGGGGAGTGAGTCTGTCATTCCCCTACCTCCTTTTCTTTTTTTTTTTTTTTATTCTACGTCCAAGCTGAGTGCCGGAGAAAGACGTCTGGTGCAGATGCAGCAGTTCTGGGGTGGTTTTTCTTTCCAGCAGTAGATGAAACCTTCTTTCCGTGGGCAAGAAGGCCTTTCTCCTGGCTTTAAAGGCCATTTGCTGGTCCTCCATGCATCACCTGGGGCGGTGCAGGGCAGACCGCAGGCTCCTCGTGCGGCAGGCACAGGGCCCGGCTTTGACAAGAGCCTCACATGCACTGGCCGTGGTTAAGCAGATGATTAGCTAGGACTGTTTTTCTTCCCCTTCCATTCTCCTGCCAATTCCTGAGCTACTCGGCGGGATTGTCTGTAAACTCCGTTTGCGAGGAGCCAAACAGAAGGGCCACGGCTCTGACCGGGGCTTGGCAGCAGTAGCAATATATATATATATACACACCCTTTTACTACCATCCCTTCTATGTGAATCCAAATGCACTTAGCTCAACCCCTAATCCTCGTAATATTTTTACAAGATTTGCTATTCGTAAAGTCCCACCTTCTGCAGTCACATTATTGTTAGCTGCCTGCATTTATGTGCCTGTCCCCAGCCCACAAAAGGAAGGGGCTTCATGGCTGCAGAAAGAAAGCCTGAAGGCAGAGATCCTAAAGCAATTAGAAGCAAAATCTCTTCAAAAAAAAAAAAAACAGCACATAATGCACATGATATTTATGGGTTTCCACCTGAGCGTGATCAATACTAATGAAGCAGAGCTCTCCCAAAAAAGCAGCTTGCACGGGAACGGGGAAGAGATTCTTTGTGCAGCCTGAGGATATGGAGAGACACGGCTCCCCTGTGAGCTGCTGCAGGAGTTTGCACCCCTTCCCCCACGCTCGGCAGAGCCTGGAACATACGACTGGCCACGTGCAAGGTATCGCAGTGTTAATAACGCCGCTGTATTGATCAAATTGGGCTGCTTTGTCTCCAGGGACATCTGGGGGGATTTGTTCAGGCTCTTAAGGCTGTGCCTCCTAAAGAGCATTTTCCAGTCCTTTCACTAGGCGAAGGGTGTGCTGTGCTTTTTGTCCCAGGCAGCAGGAGCTTTCAAAAGATTTCATGGTGTCCCACCACCTACTGCCTCTATCTTTTCTGCTCTCACGGCTTCCACCTTATTCCCACACAGAACTGGCCGTGTCTCAAGCTTAATGTGCAGCAAGGTCCGATTTTCTGCCCTTGGAGAGCTCCTCAAGGCTGTAAGCGCCGCTGGCTGCTGGAATGTGGATAAACACAGGGTTACGGGAACAGGAGAGGCTTCCTCTTTGCTTAGAAAGTGAGCAAAACATCGGTAAGAAAGCGGCGGAGAAGGAAAACATGTGCAGGGTGGTTTTGTTTCCCTCCCTCCGCCTCCAGGCTGATATTCATGACCTTGTTAAAAAGATCGGTCTGCTTCAGAGACTGCACGTGGTCATTTTTAAGTGTAGGGAGAAACCAAATGTGGCTTTTATTTTTCCATCTGATAAATTGCCAATTGCAGGTTTTACTTACAGAACACTCTGAGTAGTCTGAGGAGAACACGATCACCTTGATATTATATTTATGAGTAAAAATGGTATGAGGCAAAGAAAGCTCTTAGCTTGCATGTAAAGACGACTTTTAATGCAGTTTTTGCTTCCAGGAGTGCATTGTTAGTTGTGGTGGGGAAGGGACACATTAGCAGTCTTCGCAGGAGGACTGAAGTGCCTCGGGGGACGCTCAGAGGCTTGCAGGGTCAATTTGACTTCATGCTTCTTTGACAGATGTCGAGCGCTCGGCGCTGCAGTGTTGGGAGATCTGCAGAGCAGGGGTACCTGTGGTCTTGGCAGGGAAGGGTTAGAGATGTAAAATGGAGGAAATCCCGCTAAGCCTTGCTCTTGCGATGGGGAGCAGTATTTGGGATGTTCACGCTGCCCTCCGGAACATGTCTGCGTGTTGCTAATCGCTGTGTTGACTTCTGCAGGGACGGAGGATGGCAACAGTCAGGATCCGTGCCTGAAATATTGTTCTCTGAACATGTAGGCTGCCGGCAGCACCAGCTAGAGCTAAAGCAGCCCATTTTGGGCCTGTTTCTTTCCCTTTCTGAGTCTTGTTTCCTGGACTGCCGGGACTGAAGCAGATCCCTCCAGCAGCTACCAGCACCAGGGATTTTGGCTCTCGCTCCGGCTCTGATATCATTGCAACTGCCTGGGAAGCGGAGCCGGTGGGAGGAGAAGCGGCAGAGGGCTCCCAAGGAATGTTCCCCACGAGGCAGAGGCTCGGCCTGCGGTCTCTTGTGCTGCTCCTCCTTGCCCAGCATAAAGGTTACCTTTGTATGTTTATAACCAAAATAAAATTGCAGCTCCTGAAAGCTGTAATTTGTACTTGGGGGAACATAATGTTTGTGTTTAGCTGTTGCAGGGATTCTGCCATAGCAGAGTGACAGAGGTCTGAAAGTGTTTGGGCTGACGATAGCTGGCAACAGACCCCGCCTTTGGGGGCTACTAAAAACAGCTTTACTTGAGCAATATTGGAGATAAACAGAATGACAGGGGGAATTGGTTGTACCATGAGGAAGAGGACGCTGCTGCTGCAGCAGGAGAGGCTGTCGTTGTTCAGTGGCAGAGCACGTGTTCCTGCTCTTCCCCTTCCCACAGCGCCAGCCAAGGGAGCCTGGCCGTGGTCTTCCAGGCCATGACAGTGGAGACTTCCATCCCATCTCCGAAAGACAATAGAGGGAAGGTGGGGTATGCGGCCAGCACACAAAAGCAGGCTTATCGCAGGAGGCTTAAATAAATGTGATGAAGGAAAATCAGGGAAAATAGGACACTTAAGGTAAACTAACTGATTTTTTTAAATGTCTGAGTGGGAAATAAGCCAGGTAACATCCACTGTTGGGATTATAATGACTACAATGTGTTTTCTCTTTTCCTTGTTGGTAAACGGGTTATGTTTGTTTCCTTTCTGGAGATGGGTGAGGGACCAGAGCTCCCTGCAGCGTGTTTGGTACTGAGTTGGAGCCATGTGTGGTGGCTTAGTCAGTAAGGCTCCAGTGCTGCGAACGTGTCATCTTCCAGTTCCCAGCATCATCAGCAGGGACTTTTTTGTCTTGGACAAAGGCACAGTGTCGGGTTTCATCCGACTTACTCTAATAGGATACTTGAGGATGGGGCTGGGAAGCCAAAGGCCTCATAAGGGCCTCTCAGCAGAGTGGCTGCTGGAAGCCTTGTGGCATTGTCAGTAGAGAGATGCCGGATGCTCTCAGCTCCAGAAGGTGGTGCTGAGTGTTGTGCTCAGGGACATACCTGGAATTAATCTGGGAACTCTCCCAATTAATTTGAGGGGGACCGGTGCCAGCAAAAACTTGAGACAGGGTCTGGCGGTCTTGCACAGTATTCTCCAATACGTTTCCAGGGAAGTTTTGCCAGGAGAAAGAGTAGGTTTAAGAGAGAGCATGAAAAGGGGCAGTGCCTTGCCTTGCCAGCTAAGCTCCTGCCAAAGTGAAGAGTGTTGCTGAGGAGGTGCAGCGTGAAGGAACAAGGGAAGGAGAAGGTGCTGGTGGGAGAGTAGAGACTGAGAAGAAGAGCCTCTGGGAGGTCCTTGTGTCAGACAGCTGCTTCGTCACAGCACCCAGCCTCTGCTTTTCACCAGCCTGCTTGCGGTAACACAGTACCACCCTCTGGGACTGGCGGTACTGTAAGTCTCTGCGGACTTGGGATTCGGCAGGTATCCATACAGGGCCTTTCTGTGAAGGGTGTCATGATGGCTTATGGTATATTAGATCCTGTAACGAACTACAAAGTCTCACAGGAAAGTCTTGAATTGACCATGGCTGCTTGGATGCTGGGAAGTTGTTTTATCTTCCAGGAATACCAAGACATTGCATTCCTTCTAGGCTATTTTCTGGCTGCTACTGCTATTAATAACTTTGTCCTGAAATAGCACTTTCATATTGCAGCATATTAAAATCCATAACAACTGGGTGGGTGTCCACAGTCAACAGACTGAAGAAAGCGAGCCAGAACGAGAGCCTTGCTGGTGTAAGTCGGCTCACAGAGGTGTGCTGGCTCTCAGCAGCCGCTGATCGGACCTGCTGAGCTTTGCCAAGTCCACAAACAGCAGGGCTCTTGGTGGCATCTCCCGGCTGTCCATCCCGTGCTGCAGCTGCTAGCCCTACGGCCTGCTGCAAACCTCTCTGACGCAGGTATGGTCTCCTTCCTTCCACAGGGAGGAAGCAGAGCCTGCTCTAGGTCTGACAGCGCACCTTGAGTTGCTGATGATATCCACAAAAGGCCCTGCCATGTCTCCTTTTTGTTTCATCTGATGCATTTTTGCGATGCAGATCTCCTCAGATGCCTGTGGCCAGCTGCCTGTGTTGCTGCTGAGTGGATAGGCCAATGCTGGCAGGATCTTTTCCAATGTGCTCCAGCAAATTGCCTTAAAAGAGAACTGTGCTGCTTTTATCGGGGTGTGTGGCAGCCCAAGTGCACTGCCTGTGAGATTTGAGGCTGGTTCTAAATCCCTGATGGCTAAAGTTTTGGAACAAATGCCTTGGTAGTGAGTGTAGGAAATAAAAGCAACGGAAAAACACCCTTGGCGGTGATGGAGCACCCTTTAGAGGGCACCTGCTTTTGAGTGAGAGGCAAGTTTACCTGCAGTGGGATGTTCAAGCATGAAGACTGTTGTTTCTGCACACTGATGATGAAAACTCTGGTACAGAAGTGGTAGTGAGCTTGTCAGTACCTCCAAATACACTGCTGGCCAAATTAAGAAGGAGAGAGAGAAAAAAAAAAAAACAACAACAAGCATCAGGATGTCTGAAGATGGTGGTGTTTTTAAATTCTTCCCATTTTTCCATTTGGGTCACATTGTTCCTAATAAAGTAGACAAGATTTGTAATATAAAATAACCGTCTCCAGCCGTCAAAGAACATGTCAAATTCTGCTTCACGTAAGCCAGAGTTAAATGGCGCTAATCAAGAGCAGAATTTCATGGAGTTTGAGTGTTGGCAAGGTCCTCAGCTGATGTAAACAGGAACAATGAAATCAGTGCTGCTCTGTGCTGATTTACCCCAGCTGAGAATCCGGTTGTGCTTCCATCGCTTTGTTTCTGGTCTGAGGTTTTTTCTCAGTGTGACGGTGAAACTCGAGGCTGCTGTCTTCTCTTTCCCTTGCCCAGACTGGCATATTTATCACAGCAGCACATGCATCTTCTTGTTCTTGTAAGATAACACATTGCCCAAATGATTTAAAAAAAGAAAAAAGCAACAAATGGCTTTTTGTAAAAGTGATCAAACAGTTGCTGTGCTCCCATTAAAAGTGTAAATTTCTGCCAAGTAGCCCACTGCTCCCTGCATGGCTTGAGGCAGACTTTGGTCCTATATGTTTATTATGGTTTAGAAGTGCTTTAGTATGCTCTTTTATTCTTTTATTCTTTTTTTGTTCTGACCTTATTCTACAACATATTCCCCTCCTTCAGCCTGCTTCCTGTTTCCCAGACAGGTCCCCACCTCTTCCTCCCCGCAGCCAAAAATAATACAAAAGGGAACAGACAAAAGGTTTTTTGAGCCATGAGATGTGATAGTGAATGGGCATCATGTGCAGAGTAGGTTCAGTAGTCCCAGCAGACACATACTGATCATACAAAGTTAAGGTGAGGGACGGCACGTATTGGGTTAGGAATTCAATGTTGTGCACACTCTTGTTTAATATGCTTTTAGGTCAGAGCAGAGGTGACTCACAACCCAGAAATCCCTCTTACGAAACGTACTGTATATCGAGTGTAGCGATGACACCTCTTCTTCAGATTTGACTTAATTGTGAAGAATTGTGCTTGTGAATATGTTGTTGCTTGAGCCTGTGTACACATTTGTGTCAGCTGCCGAGGAGGAAATGTTAAGCTATCTGTGATGTTAATGAAACATCTCTAACTAGTACATTTTTTCATTCATGATCCAATCCGGAGTAATTACAAGGGATCCAGTTCTGCTGTGTAACCCAACCGCAATACTTCATAGGGATGAATCTTAATTGAGGATCAAGACCTAAAATATTGCTCTACTTTGTACGTTTCACAGCCGTCAGCATTTGCTTTTGCATATCCATTTCCTGTGAGAAGTTTACCACACTCTGGGGCATGCTTTGAACCTGATCCTTTGATTTCAGTGGGAGCTAGAGCTGGCAATTCAAGGAGCTAATTGTCCTGTTTTGCTATTTATAATGCTAAATTAAAGCTGCTTCCAAACGGGACAGCAACAGGTTAAGTACATACTTGATGAAGTTTAGAGGAAAGTTAGCAGTGAGGGACACTAGCCAACTCACTCAAAGCCATCCAAGGTTGTTATACAAATAAATGATCTCTTCAGAAAGATTTTGAAACACACTTAGGTTATTCTTTATTCTATTCTATTACGTTATTATTATAATTTCTCAAATGGTTTTTGTATGGCTACCTGTGGTGTGGACTGCATGGCAGCAGACAGTGCATGCGCTGATGTGTAAGCACACATGGGTTTTATCGTATTTTGATACTAGCACAATGGACTGCCTCCACTTTTGAATTCTTGATTTGGCCGTCCTTAATCCTTTGCTGATGCTATTTTTTGTTGTTGTGACTGGTTGCAGATATTTTTTTCTATCTTTATTAAACAGTCAAAAAACAATAAAAGCTCTCCAAAGCCCTGGTTGAGTGTTTGCAGATTTCTTTCATCCATTTTTTTATCTAGATGCCTATCAAATTCAGCCATGCTTAGCTGCAGTCCTTTGTTCAGTCTCTCACAACCAGCACACTGAAACTCTCTATGCTTAGAGCCCAAATACCACGGATTTTTAGTGAACAAATATAGCTTGTCCATTTCCAAAAATAATTGTTAGATACGATTTGTTTCATTGTCACTGAGTTTGGCAACAGATCTTGATTCTGACTCCTTGGGTAGAGTTACAGGTTACTCTGTTTGAGACATTTGTTTCACTACCATTTATGCTGGTGAAAATCGCTAATTTATGGCAAAAGTGGGTTTGATCCTTTGAGCTTCAGAGGCTGATCAAAGCCTTTGATAACCCTGGTTACACCATGCCCCAGAGCAACAGGAAAATGGCTTGTGTTTATGTGGAGGTGGTGATTCTGCTCTGTCAGTAAATCTGCAGACTTTTTACATTAAACTGTATCTTTACCGAATGTGGTTGAGGCTCCTGACTTCAGCATCTTTTATGTGCTGAAGAAAAAGGCTGTGAAGAACATGCAGGGAGAAGGCTGTCTGGGTCGTGATATGGGAGCATTCTTTGGGAGTGCTTTTGTGCATGAATAATAGTGAATGGCTTGGTTTGGCTAAATACATTTCCTTAAAAGTTGGTTATTTGTGCTGACACCAAGAGGAAAAAATGGACGTGGGTCATAATTATATTGAAGAATTTTGCAAACAGAGCCTTGGGTCGTGCGTAGCATATTCACCAGAAATCACAGAGTTCAGAGGCTTGCCTGGCCCAGACTCTGCTGGCTGCTGAGACTCAGCCAGTGTTAGAGAGGACGAGCCTGTCAGCTCGAGCATATGGTGAAGTTACCACAGGAAAACCAGGCTTTGCGTGTCAGCTGATCTTTGCTGACCATGTGCGTGCCTGCTTTTTGCTCTTGGCAAGAGCCTGTTGGGTAGCTGAGTGTACAGTTAACTTGGGTTTGCCTTGTATATACGGGGGAACATGCATGCAGATATTTGCTGTGAGTTAGCTGTCAGCAAGTGGCTTACTGTTGTACCTGGTTTTAGCTGTCTTTTTCTTAATGAACTATATAACATGTGGGTAGGATGTGCTGGCACATTACTAGGAGCTTTGTCTTAAATCCTTTGCAATAGAAATTATTTGCTATTGCCTGCCTGAAACTTTTTCTTACTACTCATTCATTTCAGACTGCGGTTTCCCCATTTCCCCAAGTGTATTTAGCAAAACTACTTATTTTAATACTAAAATTCCGTTTATTTTATGCTGTCCCAAATGTTAAGCTTCTGATGTGCTGCAGCTTTTGACAACTAGCAACTGCCCAGTAAAGGTTGCCAAGAGGAAAAGCTGGAGGTTTTGGCAGCTGGCTGGGAACAGATGACAATCTTGGAATAGATGGACAAGAATATTGGGGTTTGTTGTTGTTCAGGAAGTAATGAAGGATTTCGGCAGTGGGAGGAAGATACATCTTTCAAGCCTTGCTTTAGGGTTAAGGACAAAAATGGCATGACATTCCAGGGAAGGCAGGTGAGTTTTGGTCCTCTTACTCCTCTGAACGTCAGGGCTGCCCCACAGTATCGTGTTCCATATCTGGAAACCAAAATGCAAGTGGCGCTGTAGCTCAGAGCTTTTGCTGTCCTGCTGAAGAATGACAGACTGACACCAGATGCTGGACTTGGAAGCAACCCATCGTAGTTTGGTCTGAGTGAACCATGGTGACACTCACCTTAGAATGATTCTTTTGGGGTGCTTTCAGGTTGGGGAAATTTTCTCTTCCTTTGCAATCTTGAGACTTTCACAGTTATTTCATGTTACGGATGAGGCCCCTTTTTTATGTGCCAGTGGAAAGTGATGGGGTCATGATGGAGGCTGGGATTTCACCTCAGCTATTGCATGTATAATTCTGCTTCGCTCATTTCAGTTTTGCTGCTCAGAGAATCCTTTCAAGTCTTGTAAACAGAACTGGTAGATCAGACCTGCTTGTCAACCACATTTGACATTTTCATTCGCTGTCACAGCCTGATCTAAGTATCCAACTTCTTAATTAGGTTTTGGATAACTTCCAAGATCAGTGCTTGATGTCCCATTTTATCTGCAGTAAAATGGCACTTAGAAGTAACTAGCACTTCCAGATAAGAACTTCCCGATGTCTGCTGGAAAAATTCAAAATCAAGATGTTATAAAATACTTCAGCATCAATAAAACAGAGAAACCCACTGAACATGTTGATTAGGTGTCTTCTCCAGCTGACCTCAAATCATTTTAAGTGCTGGGGCTTTGTTTTACCCTTGACAGAACTTTGCTGTCACCACGCTGTTCTGTCTTTAGCTCTGCAAAATGCCCAGGAGGTTGAGTACTGTAAAGACTTTCTGCTGGCTGCAGTTAGGTGAGTGCTAACCTCTGCTGAGAATGGTACACATGTGTCACGTCTTACTCTCAGAGGCATACACTGTGTTTCTCTTCTGCTGTATTTCCTAACAAGTAGAGCAGTGTTGCAGTTGTTGTCATGAAGTGTCTGAAGGATCTGGTCTTGCATGTGGAAGTGTCATGGTGGATTCTACTGCTCTACACGCCCCAGAGGCCTGAGGAGGGGAATGAAGAGATGCCATGGGTTGAAGGTGTGTAGGCAGGAGACACACAATATTTTTATTAGGTGATGAAAATGTACCTCTTCTTGGAAAGTGAATATTTTTGCGATTGTTTCCAAAACTGAAAAATCCACATGCCAGACTGCCATCCTTTGCTAGCTGGCTTTCTGCAAGTACATGGGGTTTAGCAAAGTCATACGCTATTATTTGTCAGCCATGAATCATCATTTCTTTTAACTGGCTAAATTGAGGCGCAAGGTGCAAAGAGCACGACCCTTGTTAGTCAGGGCAGATGGGTTGAAGTGGTTGGGTCACTTTTTATCCCTAGCCTGCAAAAACAGCTTGACAGCGGTCAGCAGTCTTACATATCGTCTTCCTGTGTCCCTGAAGGGAGCCATCTTCCTCTTCCCATTACATTTTTTGAGGCCGTTGTCACTGCAAATCCTGTGAGCACTGGGTGAGAAAGTTTAATGCCCATCAAGTTACCCGCAACGTATCAACCTACAGCCCAGTAGGACTTAGTTCGAATGTGGTGTTTATTACATCTGTTACTTCAGTCTCCCCCTCTCTTGCATGAGTGCCTGAGGAGAAACTGGACATCCGGAAGAGTTAACGATCATGACAGGAGCACCTCACTCCTGTCTTTGGTAACCTTGGGCCGCTTTCCGCCCAGGCCGGTGGTGGAAGCAGAAGATGTACAGAGGTTCCCCAGTGTCTGAATCTTGCCATGTGCGTTCATATCTCTGTGGGCAGTTGTCAACATCCTGCTGCTCCCACACAAAATTGTTAGGTTTTGCTGCACACACTGGCAGATGACTTTGTGGGAGTGGAGACCAAAGAACCTCTTGACGGCCCATAGGGCTGGAACGGAGGCCTTGGTGGTCTCAGCCTGAGTGGTTTCACCAGCTCAGAGCTCAAGACAAGGGGGTGAGCTTACTTGGCCTAAAAATCACAGGTCTTGCCAGGACAGGAGTGAAGAAAACAAGCTGTTTTCCAAACGCTGCCTCGCCGCTCCCTGGGTGATTTGGGCCAGAGCGAGGGGAAGGTCACGTAAGGTACTTGGCACATGCCGGGGAGCGCATATGGGGAAAGAAGCTTTGTTCCTGCCTGCCATCCCTGCCCTCGGCCACGGCAGCAGCAGGTAGGGCCCTAGCGGGGAGCACAGGAGGGGCTGTGGCCTTAACCCTCATCGGGCTTTGTCTGCCATGCAGCTGAGCCGGAGGCCCTTTCTGGCTCGGCGTTGCCAGGCTTTTCCCCCCTGTTGACTTAGTGGAGGGATTGAGGGGGGCGGGAGGGAGGGACTTCATTATATTGTTTCTTTTCCTTTGAGTTGTTTTTTTTTTTTTTTCCCCTCTATGGGGAGATGGGCTTGATCCACTAGTTTAGGATTTCTGAGGCAGAAGGCAAGGCATGACCAGCTGGTGTCTTGAAATGGCACAGGTGCAATGGCTGCGGGAGGGGGGAGCCAGGAATAATTACAGGTTTCTGAAGCATCAGGCTTTGCCTGAAAAGGGCTCATCGAGAAACTGCTCTTTATGGAAAATTAATGGTGAAGCTGGAAAAACTGTCAGGCCTACTATTGTTGTCATCGGGGTAGTTATGGCTTAAAGCAGCAGCACCTCCCGCTTGCCTCCACGGGCGCGTGGAGCCAGAGTGCAGCTTTCTGGTCCCAGCCATTGAAATCTCTTGTCACTGTCATCACGTTTAATGGCCTTGAGTCCCTCTCTCTCTCTTTTTTTCCCTTTCTATCCCTAATTTGTGATTATGCTCACTCATCACTTTGGAAGCCTTTTATTTATTAGGCCCTTAGACCTGTTTCTGCCCCACTGGATGAAGGCTAAGTGAGCCAGAAAGCCCAAATTACACAATGTGGGGAATTCAAAAGCATCACCTCTTTTGGTACACTTGTGGGCGTCAATCCTGAAAGATTGTGGGGCACATGTGGAAGGCTGCCCCTAAAGCCTGTTAGGATTCACCGAGGGAGAGACCAGATCACCAGCTAAAGCCATTCCCCGGTCGCAGAACTGCCCTTTAAGCAGCAGCCAGGCTTTTTGTGTTTGTGAGAGCAGCTCTCCCTTGTTACTGTGAGCAGCCCCAGCATGGTGGCTTTCTGCCGTGCTGGTACCAAGGTTTCTGCTTGGGAGCAGTGTGAGCAGGGTCGGTAGGTGCTGGTCCCCTGGGGACAGCACTGGGGCTGCCTGTTCCCTTCTCAGGAGCCTGTTCAGATGGACCTTCAGGGGAGAGGGGACTCGTAAATAAAGCTGAAAGCCATGGCCCCTGTCCCTGCCCCCAGAAGGAAGTCCTTGGTACTGGGTTAAGGTGGGCTCAGGGCGAAAAGCTTCTCCTGCAGTCACACGAGCTGGCAAGGTCAGTTAACAGCAGCATGCAATGCTGTGACGCTCTGCTGGGAAGCTTAGTGCTGGTTCCCATTGTTCCCAGCTTTCTACTGCCTGCAGGAAGCGGGGAAGCCCTGGGGGCAGCCGGGCGGACATGTGGGCCGGTCGCATTGTTGCAGCAGGAAATAGGAACCCGTCCAGAAAAACCCAGCTGAAGGAGCGGTGGGGAAAGGAGGGAGCACAAATAAACAGTTTCTTGTGACTCCCGGGGCAGGCTGCTGGAGAAATGAGCTGGCAGCCTCCAACAGGAGCCCCAGCAGTGGGCTGCAGCCCGCCGGTACCAGCTCCCAGGCACTGCTGGTGGGGCGTGCTGGAGATCTGATTTCTGTGGTTGTACCTCCCCTTGCTGAGTGTCAGGAGCACTAAAGCTTGCTGGCTTCATCTCCCATGTATTTGACAAAAACAGCTCTTCAGCGATCCCGTTTGTGGCAGGTGAAGAAGTGAAGAACCCTACTAAGTTAGGGTAGGCTGGTTGTATGGTGGTTTACTTAAGGCAAAGGTGCTGATTAGTAAGTGTCCCACCTGCAGGCACATCGCATGTACAGTGTCATGTCTGTGAAAATAACCCCCGTGTCTCACTTGCATATATTGCCATTTTATTGCTTTTTGTCCAAGTCCATCTCTACGGCTCAGATCTATAATCAGCTATTATTAAAAAACAAACCAAAAAGAAACAAACAAAAAAACACAGCAGTCTGACAGATTACTTTTGTAACTCTGGAAGCCATCTCACCCAATTGTATCTGCAAACAGCAGTGTTGCTTCCAGGCTACATTAACAGGAATAATCTTGAGTTACACGGTAGCTCCCAGAGAGCTGTGAATGGGGCCTCTTTACACTCTTATTGACGTTTGTACCCAGAAGGCAGGAGTCTCCGTCTCGCCTCCGGTGATAAGGAAGTTTTTGTTTCTTGATCAGATGTTTGGCTTCCAGGTTGAGATGTAGTTGGACCATCAGCTCCCGTAGGCTGCACGGAATATTTTTGCCTAAAGTCCCTTCTTTCATATCTCTAGAAGTGTTCTCTTAGGAGTAGTTTTTAGAAGTTTCTAAAAAATCTGAGTTAGAATGTGTGTTTTTCTAAGCCCCGTAAAATTGCAGTGATGGTATTAAACCAGCTATCCTTTTGGGCAGCAAGAAATGAAAAATAGCACTAATAAACTCCATTAAATGCTCCTGAAACTACAGCTAACCATTTTCTATAAATAATAAAAGTCTATAATGTTGGTTATGGAGAACACTGGGCAGTGTGAAGGTGCCTGGAGACTTTATTGGGCCTCCGTATATGAGCCCAGGGCACCACATACAAGGTACATTCAAGTAATAGGTTCACCCCATCCTCGTGCTGATGATCACTGCCGTGGAGGTGCGGGAATGCATTTTTATGTGGCAGCTGCTTGCCTGCATCATCACCTACTTTTTAATAAGTTGTGTGAGTGTGCTGGTGTGCAAGTGTGGTGTCCTGTATACAGGAAATCCTGCTTGACCAGATGTGCCAAAAACCCTCTAAGAAAGGCATTGGGTCCCTTTTTTCTTATCACATCTTCTCTCAGCCCCTTCAACCAAGCTATGGTGTCACTGGAAGGTTTTCTGTCTCCTCCTTCTGTTTTAAAATGATATACTTCAGAATTATGCCATTCCAGGAATAGATTGAGCCCCAGCCAGCTACGCTGGGTTAAATTTGCAGTTAAATTTAATGTTTGGAAAGAAAGAGGAGGAAAATCTCTGGAGAGGTGACTTTTTGTTGTTATAAAGCCAGGAGACTGGGCAGATTGGGTAGTTGCATGTGGAGGTGACAGTTGGCCAGGTTACACTTAAAATTGGAAGGGGCCTGATGTCCATGGGACAATGTGCAGATTTCCATGAAAATTTAGCGGATGCTTTGTTGTATCTTCTCTTCTACCATAATATCTGCTACCGTACACAGATATTCCCATACCCTGTCTCTGAGCAGCTTCAAACGAGTGCAAATCCCCATGTGTGCCAAAAGGTCACCATCTCGCAAGAAGGTGCTGGTTTGCAGGAGTGCTGTCTCTGAATGGCTCTGGACCACATTGTTCTCCTGCCCTAGGTGGGAGCTATGCTGTAATCTCTCTCTAACATCAGTTTCTTTCCCTCCCCTCTCCCTTCCCCTCCTGCAGACATGCCTCGAGTTGGAGCGATACCTTCAGACTGAACCACGGAAGATCTCCGAGAGCTTTGGTGAGGACTTAGACTGCTTCCTTCATGCCTCCTCAGCTCCAGATGCGGAGGACACTATCCGACGGCTGGACCCCATCCTTTTACCGGTGGAGACGAGTACGTGTGACAAAAGCTCCAACATGGACATTATCCTTTCACGGGACAAGCTGCTGTCTGAGACGTGCCTCAGCTTGCAGTCCACCAGCTCTTCCACAGAAGGCTACACAGCCGTCAACCAGGCCCAACTCAATGCAGTAACCTCGTTAACACCCCCTTCCTCTCCGGAGCTCAGCCGCCACCTTGTAAAAACCTCACAAACTCTCTCAGCAGTGGACGGCACGGTGACATTGAAACTGGTGGCCAAGAAAGCTTCACTCAGCTCCATGAAAGTGGGTGTAGCGGCAGCAACCGCGGGGACAATAAAAAGTGGGCAAAGTGACAGTGAACAAGGAGGGCCAGGGGCGGAAGCGTCCCCAGAAAACAAGAAGAGGGTTCATCGCTGTCAATTTAATGGGTGCCGGAAGGTTTACACAAAGAGCTCCCACTTAAAGGCTCACCAGAGGACTCATACAGGTACTTGTGTAGGATGCTTCTCTCATCTTGTCCTCCTGCCACCTAATCGTAACCATCTCCTTTTATTCTCATTAGGAAAAGAAAAAAAAAAAAGCTCTTCCAAAAGTTCAAGCCTGTATCTGTGAAACAGGGCAATGGAAAAATATGGTAGGCCAGCAAATGTACCCCCTTTTCAACAGAACGGAGGAGTTCACTGCCTACCATTAATATGTTGAGCTTTCATGTGTCTTATGGGGCTTGGTGCAGAGTAATTTTAGGATACCTAAGGGTTGTAGATGTATCATTCATGTTAAAACTGTGGGCATGCCAATTTGGGTTTTCCGCACTCAGATCCCCAAGACAGCTTTAAAAATGTTAATTTTAGTCAAGTGTTAATTGCTTCAAATAGAAAATACCGTGGGTAGGTTTTTGCTGCCTTTTGTATGGGGGAAGGGAACAAGCATATTTCAGAACGGAGATGTGCGGTTTAGGAATAATGTTTGTGTGAGAGGGAGTGTGTGTGTAGATGCAGATGTGTACAATACAGATGCATGTACACTTGAGATCTCACTATTTTGGGCTATTCTGGTGACTAAATACAGCATGTGGTCAGGAGACTCTTTGTGCTGCCAATGCTACAAGAGCAAATTAATCAATGACATGGAGTTTGGATGGAATAGTGTGGATAGAAAGGGTATGGGATGTATGGAAAGATACCAGGCAGTTATTTTGGGTAGTATTGATTAATGTTGCATATAAGCTTTACTGTGTAAGCATCTTGAAGCGTACCAAATTGGCTGCAGTTTGGCTGTTCAGCATCCCTACTCTCCTGTCATTTGTTCATAGTCCCCAGTAGCTTTTCAGCTGGTATTCATTGGCAGTAATAGCTGTGCAGTTTGCTAGTGTTGCTGCTTTGTTCTAGGCTTCACATGTGATGAGAGATGATAAATTCCCATTAGCACTATCTTATCATGTGATTATTCTTGTTTCCAGAGGGATTGCTGTAATCAGTTTTCTCAATTTTACTGTAAAATGTGTGGTCTCTTACGATAACTGCACATTTAATTCACGATCTTATCATGCAGGCATACTCCTAGAAGCGAGGTTGTTCTTGCAAGGTAGAAAATAACATGTTGGACCAGTGCAGTAAATCAAACAAATGTGTGGGTTGTTAAGAGAGCTGCATCCATCATATACTAGGCAGCACTGTAAAAGTTACATGGTCTGAGGTATAAATCACGTTACGACATAAAAGGCCTTGGTTTTGATCTTTCAATATGGGCTTTCTAGTGCTTTTACTGGGGATAGCCGCCTTACCAGGAGTGACCTCACATGTGATCCAGTGATTTGAAAGCCAATGGAAGCAGTGCAGTCATTTTAAAACCTGCAGTGATGTGATCAGGAGACTCCTCTGCTGCCAATGCCACCGTGAGCTTAACCCACAGCAAAGCAGGCTCTGCCGTGGTGTCCAGGAGGACGTCCCAGCCAAGGCCTTCCAGTGGGCAAAGGGGCTCCCGTGAGGGCACAGCTCCAGGGAGTGAGTTGTTGATGCAATGGCCTTTACTGTTTGGATGTGACCCCTGTGTTCCTCCTCAAGCTGGAAGTGATGAGTCTTACACAGCTTTCTGAAGTTAGCCAAGGATGTGACATGTTCACCTAAAAGGGGTGAACTTGTGGAATTTTTTATGTTTTGGTCACCCAGTAGGTGTGAAGGGGGACAAGGAGTCCTGAGAGAACTCTTGCAAATACAGCCACTCTTGCAAGACCTCCACCATGGGAGTTCAAATCTTGCAAGATTTTGCGTGCTTTTGAATCAAGTCTTAGGTCCAGCTGAATATTGTATCTTTCCCCTAGGTAACATCACCATGTCAAATACTGTGTTTTGCAATTAATTCATGACAAGAAACATTTCTCACTGGCACCGTGATACTTTTATTGAATAGCCTTAGTTGGTGTGTATGTGTGTGGTTGGAAAGACAAGTCCACCTTTACTGGCAGATGTGGGAGACCTGCATCAAATGATGAGACTGCAGCTGTGCAGGTGCAGTGCCCAAATGTCCCGCTCACCTCACCTAGTGGGTTCAGCTATCCCTCCGAGCTTCCCGGTTAAACCATCAGTAGTTCAACCAGTCTGTAAACCATTTACTAGTTTACAGAGGTGTTCTTGTTTTCATCCACCAAATTCAAAGAAGGTAGCAAAGGTTGTTAGGAAAAAGCAGGCAGGTAAAAGAGAAGAGGCAAGAAGCAAACCCAGATGAGGAGCTGTCCCATCCTGTCTTTGCAGCCGTACAAGCATCCTTTACCTGGTTACATCCTAGCTGTCTACAGCTGTGTAGAAAGGATGGTTTCATTTGCAGCGTGGACAGGATACAGCTCTGTTGTTCAAATCAAGCTGAACTCTTTGAGGCAGAACCTGGGAGCAGGTAGGCACCTGACTCCATTTCTCTCAGTGGAAAGCACCTAGGTGTTCAAAGGTACCTGAATACCTTTAGATTACATCTTGGGAGCAGTCTGAGTCAGTGGTGGGGAGGGGCCTATGTAACTAGCTTATTTGGGTCCAAGCACCAAGTCATTTGGACCCCTGCATCCTGTTTAAGTGCTCTGTTCCCTTAAAATCCATTGACCATGAGTGCCATAATTAGAGCTGGTACAATCAAGGCATCGAATCTGTTCGCTCTGACCTCGGCAGTGGGGCTTCCCCACAGGGAGCTCCTGAGCTTCCTGTGAAAGAGAGGGGCAGAGAGGACTAGCCATGGAAATTTGGGACTGAGCTGTAAATGGCAGGGCTGCCTCCTTTCCCATGCCCGCCCTGGGGCTAGGGCCGAGCAGCCCTTTTCTCCATCGGCGCTTTGTTTTTCCGCGGCCGCCTTGGAGCTGCAGGGAGCCGCGTGTGCCGTGGGTTGTGAATGCACCCAGCAGCGCCAATGGCTACTAGCCACTTGGCTTGCTCACTGGCTGAGCCAGAGGGCCTGAAATGATTGCGAGATATTTTCCTTTGGCTGGTAGCTTGTTAGTGTGTCATGCAAGAGCAGTCTGCCAGAGTGGGCCCTGTGCAAAGGGGTGGGAGTGCCCTGGCAGACAAAGAGCTCTCAGTGTGGGGCTCGCCGTCCGGAGGCAGATGCGGGCCGGTCACCCAACTTCCATGTGCAAAGTCCACTCGCTGGATCAAAGGGACTTACTGCTCTGCAGGAAGACAAGAAAGCCATGGGCTGGGGAGCCGGGGGGTGGAAGGCAGCGGAAGGAGGTTGCATTCCTTTCGTTCGTATGTAACGCTGACCAGACAGACGCTGGCTGGCCTTCCTCGCAGCGTGATGAGCCAGACTGGGCTGGAGGCAATACAGACTGATAGCAGCTTGCTGGGTTGGAACCCGGCTTCTCCTGGGGCTTTACTTCGCTGGGGAGCCCAGGGACAGTCAGACCCCACACTGTACATGGTGCTGTGCAAGCTTCCCTCGTTATTCTCTCGCGTCTCCTCCATTAGAGAATTAGGACAGTTCTGGAAGGCCCATCAATGGTTGAACTGGTTATGAAACCACCTTCTGGACGACCTTTGGAGAGGGAAAAACTATTATCTGTGTGGGAGAGAATTTAATCTGGAAGGGAAAGGGAAAAACATTGTCTGGGTTGAAAGGGAAATGAAAATATTTGATTGGATTCGAAGCAAGCTGGGGCATCTAAAGAGAAGGGTACATAAAGGAGCTCAGAGCAGTGGTGGAACTATATGTCTGTCAGAAGGCAGCAAAGAAGCCGTTCGGGAGAAATAGCAGCTGTGCGTGTAAACAGGAGGAAAAGGTGAGCTGTAGGCTTGGAAAGGCTGTGCTGCCAACATGGGGGCGAGGTAAAAAAAATTAACAAAGGAGCCACCAGGACTGGTGCTGTAATCCAGCCCTAATACATTCTCTCACACTTATTCATGGAGCAGACATCAGTGCAAACGACAATGTCTCTTTTGAGAAACAGAAATTTTAGTCCAGCCTTCACACATGTGTGGAGATGAATTGCCAATGTAGAGGAGAGTGGAGAGGAAAGGAATTAGAATGGGCCAAAGAAAATGTATAGTCATCGGTACTTCCTAAATTAGAAAACAGGATATTGCTGGCGAGTGTCGGGATGCAAATACGTCTAAGGGGGAGCTGGCCCGCGACCTTTGGAAAGATTAGTCACGGGGAAGTCATTGTGTCCCATGGATCAAAGACCCATGGAGAAGATTTCTATCTCCCGATGAAACAACTCACATCAGCTTTCCTTGCAGTAATGTACAGGGGAAGGCATGAGGTGGCATGGTTGCTTCATGGCCAGAGATAAAGCATCACAAATAAACTAACTGGGAAATCCTGAAGATTGCAATAATGATTAAAAAAATAAGCCATAGAGTGTTTCGCTGGGGTTTGCATTTTGTGAGTGTCAGAAGGTTTTGATTATTTTTTTTCTTTATACATCTAAAACCAGGATCTGATACAACCTAAGATCAATTCTTAAAAAAAAACAATTGGGCACCTCACATCTTTAATTAGATTTCTAAAGCCTAAAACGAGTGGGAGATGCCCATGTAAATAGATAGTACGAGTCTACATACTGTCTGAAGATAGCATTTATTTAAGTGGAGTTTGTTTCACATTGTCATGATATCTTATTGTAAATTACATAGTTCTTTGATCCAAAGTGCTGGGTGAGAGTAACAAGAACAAATAAATCCACCCTGCAGGAAAACAAATTACTACGTTTGGAAGAAAAAAGCAAGAGGTACACAAGAGTATTAGAAGAGCATTAAAGAACAGGAAGGTTTTTGAGGTGGGATTTAAACTGACAGAGAAGAGTCTTCCAAAACTGCTGGGGCTAGAAGAGGAAATGCCCAGAATCTGGAAATGATTGGAAAAGCGCAAATTGAGCGGGGAAGGCTAGATGAAAAAAGAAGAAGATTAATTTGAAGTAAAGGAATAATAGAGAAAATAAAATCTGTCTGTGCCAGTGGTAACCCGTGAATGGGAAGCTGCAGTGCTGTGTTGTGTTAATGTGGTGCCACCAGTGAACACAAAGCCAAAGATGAGAAAGAAAATACAAACAGCCAAGCAAAGCACCAGTTCTGTAAGATTCTGAATAAATGAGTTAGGAAAAAGCATTTGGGAGAACAGTATAGCTACAATGGGAGGAATGAAAGCCAAGGCCCAGGATTTTTTTGTTGTACAAAGAGAGAGATCCACAGCCTTGGAACAAGTCCCCAGCTCCGCGTGCAGGGCTGAGACCAGCAAGGGGACACAGAGGGACGGAGAGGATGTTAAAGCTCCCGTGGCAGCAGCTGGAGCAGCGGGTGAGTTCGCTGCTGGAAACAAGAGAAGGGAGTTGGGGAAGGAGAGGGGGTGTGAGGAAGACCTTCATTCATGGCTGGATTTGTTTTCAGTTGCGCTGCCAAATTGGAAAGATGTGTTTTGTTAGTTTTTGTTTTTGTTTTTAATCAAAGCTCGTTGAAATAAGCCCGACCTGATCACAAGCTCTTTAAAAACTTTCTCTTTTTGAAGCCATTTAACCACTTGGCAAGTTGGGAGAGGAGTCTTGTGATTTCAGTGCGGAGGGCCAGAGCCTCACGTCATTACTACAGTGAGAGCTTAGGCTGAGGAAACAAGCTTTGTGAACGCCGCAGACAGAGGAAGGATGGGCTCTGCCAAAAGCAGCCCTCGCCATTTGAAACGCCCGGGCTCAGCCATTGCTTGGTTGCCGGTACCTGCATTCTCAGTCCTCTCTTTCTGCTCCATCATTTGCAATTCAGTAGCACAGGTAGGGAGACAGTCTTACTGTTTGGGTTTGGAAATGTAAATAGGTATTGTTTGTTTGGTTGTTTATGTGCCACGTGAGATGATTTTTGGCACAAGGGAGACCTAGAAAGTGCTGTTTGCTGCCTGCTGGCAGCTGCAGAAGGGAGAGTGCAGGCACCTCCAAGTGTTGGGGCAGGCTGCCTCAGTAAGGCACGGAGAAGCCCCCTCTACTTTGTCATCCCGCGTTTTCTTTACATCCATCCCTGAGCCCCTCGGAGGCACCCAGCAAAGGGGGTGAAGGATATGGCTCACAGAGTAAGACCTCAAACTAAAAACCCTCAGTTGCTTTCTGTCAGGGTCCCTTCGTGTTGCTGGTGTCCCGCACTGGATACAAATGGCAGATTAAGAATGAGAAACTTTGCTTTGAACAAAAGAAAAAGAAAAACACCAGCACTTGTGAAATATTTGAAGTCACGCCAGGCCTGAACCAGAGATGTGTGGGCGGAGGTGGCATCTTAGACTGAGGTGGGCTTACTGGAAGAGAAGGGCCTGAGCAGCCTGGGAGAGCTGAAGCACTGGGCAGGAAAAGCCAAGTGTGCTGCCACATGTCTTAAAAGCAGGCTCTAGGTCAGTCCTCTAAGCGCAGCGGGGGTGTCTGAGTCCAGGTTACATCTGGGCAAGTGCCCAGGAGCCTGGGTGGAAAGTGTGCGGGGCAAGGGGCTTGCTCCCAGCGCAGAGCCTGCCTTTCACATCCCGCATACCCCCACACCGGCAGCAGCAGCTTGGCACGCAGGAGCAGCCGAGCTGCAAGGCTTTGTCTCAGCTGACCTAAACGCAGCGGGGGCGTCCGTGCTTCTGCCGGGAGAGGTCCCGTGCCAGGTAACACCGTGGCCACCGTGGAGTAGATGGTGCCCATGGTATAGCACAGACCTTCACTAACACTAGGAATGATGTCTGAAAAAAATGAATTTCAAGGTAGGTAAAGGGCAAGCATCTGATGCCGAGACTGTAGGGTGGATTTCATGTGTCAAACTGTCTGTTTCTGTTTTGCTGGAGTTCAGGGAAAAACTCTATTTGCGTCTTCAGAAAACTTTTTGTCTAACACCACTGCCAAAAGCCAGTTGGTTACCAAATGTCAAGCAGTAAATTGTAGCGTACTGCTGTAGAGTGAAATGAACATGAAACAAGGACTTCAAGCGAGGGGAGTTTTAAAGACTGGTGCGGCCCTGTTAGAAAGGGGAGGACAAAATACTGCATGGGACCCTCCTTATCCACAGTCTCTGGGAGTGCCCAGAACCTTTGTTTCACTGGAGACCCCAAATCTTTCTGTTGGCCAGCTTTATACGTGATAGAAGGCTTAATAAGAACTGAAAGCCTTTAAAAAATGTGCGGGCCAGTTCTCAGCCCTAGCAGCCCCATCTGGAGATAGACACACGTGCTGCCTTGGGCAGATGTGCTCCTGGGGGTGCCTTGCCTTTGAAACCTGGGACCAAAAACTGGGGCTTGAAGAACTGAAAGCTGGAAAAACATTTACAGGCGTGCTAGCTAAGCTAACAGTGACGAGCCTGTGCTTCCAGATGAAAGCGGATCACCAGCCGAGTTCTGAAAGAAAGGTGTCCCCATTGCTTAACTGTGCACATTCGGAGTTTAGTGGGGACTTCTTCCTTGCTCCGATTCCTCTGGACTCTTACCACCGACAGAGGGAACTTAATAGATTAGTTGGACAATTTTGCAATGTCATTCTAGTTTTTTATGATGACTATAAGTGATCATTAGTGCACTAGAAGCATGTATTAGTTCTTGGAAATGAATGCCATAAAAATACAGGCGTGCTTATCTGCATACACTTTTGTTCGATACATAAGTGCATGGAACCTGTTACGGTTAATTTTGCATGAACTTCCATTTGGGCATCTTCTTGTTGGTCACGTGTAACTCTGCTAAGCTTTTCCCTGAAGCTGAATTTTTCCACATTTGGTATTTTTCCAGTGTGGCTGCTGTTTGTTATTTTAGAAGTTGGAGGAAAAATACTTGTTTTTTAGGAGAATGTGGCATGTGTGTTGGGGATGGGCAGAGAGAAGAGAGCTTTTCTCAGTGTAACAAGTTGAGCTAAAAACTTGGCCTCTGTAATGGAAAATAGCCTTTGAGTAGAAGACCTTTATCTGTGAATATCTGGGTGAAAATTAACTGGAATGGACTAAGCTCTGATCTGTCATGAAATGACTTTTGTATGAGTGTGGTACACGTGATGCAATTTTATTGTTAATTCTTTGTGAAACCCAGAGAATCCCAACAGTGGTTTCTCCAGGTGGTTTCCTGGGCTTTGTTTGACTTTGGACGTGTATTAGGGAACATATTTCATACAGAGGGTGTCTTTATTCTCTAAGATTTTCCCTCTGAAGATGCAGTGCCACCCAGCAATGGGGTTTTGTAGCACACTTGCGTCATTCCTCATTTACACTCATCCGGCAGCATGGATGACCTGGGGGATTTCCAGCTGGGTGCTTCTGTCTCCCCTAGAGCTTAGAGCTTCTGGAGTCCTAGCTCTGGGAAGCTGATCAGCAGTGCAAACTTTCCCAAAATGCAGATGAGTAAACTTCCTAGCTGGCAAGAGTTCATCACCTTTACTGGCTGCCTCGTGCTTTGGAGACCGGGCCCCTTGGTTCGCCTGGGTTTGCCTGGCAGCGTTGCTGAGACCTTTTGACCGCGTCGTGCTCCACGAAGCAGCGAGCAGCTCCTGCTGCCTCCACCGCTGGGAGCTGCGCCGAGCCCCCGAGGAAGGCAGCGGCAGGAGGGACGGCGTCTCCTGCCGAAGCATCGCCCGCCTGGCCCCGCTGCGCAGCCCGGCCCTGGCACAGGGTGTGTTTTATAAAGCCAAACACACGGCTTCCCACCCCCCCAAATCAAATATAGTACCTGAATGAATGAAAGCATCCCGTGTCTTGTTCCTTTCTTCTCTTTGTTCTTGACAAAACCAGGAAACAGAAAGGGATATGTTTTATTTTCCCCTTGTGTTTTATTCCCGTGCTGTCTCTGCCAGTCTGCATCCCTGATTTTTCAATGGCAAAGGGGAGAAAAGGAAGAGACACATAAATAGCAAGAACCATCAGCACTGCAATAGTCTGAGTAAATGAAAAGCCACGTTCGTTAGCAAAAATATGGAACAAAAATAACTTAAACTGTTAGCATTTGGGACAGGGGGTGTCTCTTCCTCTTCACTTGCTTTTTTGTCAGTTCTGGTCACTGATAAATATTTTTTATATTCTGCCTGGGATGTTACCTTTGCTTTTTGCATGAAATTTCTTAGAAGCTCTTGGCCTAAAATGCAAGTGTCCGAAGAGCAGACCTTTACTACGCTGCTCTGGATTATATAAATAGGCGCCAGGGCCCATAAAGGGCTCTCATCGCTGCTCACCCTCTGGTATAATTTACAAAAAAACAAAGGGAAAAGATCTATTGCAGGGTCCTGGAAAAATCTGACCCGGTGAACCGCTGAATTTTTCTTTCTTTTCATCTGCTGCTTCTGCTGCTGCTGCCTTGCCTTGCATCTTCGAGCTCGCGGAGCTCCGCTGCATTCGAAACTAAAAACCCTTATTAGAGGAGATTTTTTTTAAAGTTCTTGCTACTCCTCTGGGGACCAAAGTAATGGCAGCTTGAAGCAGCGGAGAATGTGTAATTAGGGCAAACAGCGATGCCGTGCCTGCCGGGGAGAAGCGGGAGGCGAGGAGGGGATGCGCAGCAGCCCGGCGTGCACCGGCTGTTACTAGGAGACCCCGGCACGAAATGTGGGGCGTGCAGGATGCTGATGGGCCAGCCCGGCGCCTGGGTACCAGCCCGACCTGCTGCACAGCTGTTCCTGCCCTCGCGTTGCCAAGCAACTCCAGCCTTTCCTTTCTTTCTTCCTTCTTTTTTTTTTTTTTTTAATTTTAATTTTCTTTCCCCCCTCGCTCACTCGTTCCGGAGGCTTAATTGGGCAGCCTTGCTGCCGGGGATGCTGCCGGCTGCCCGCCCGTCCTGCTGCCCTGCTGCCGTCCCCTGGGCCGGGCTGGGCGAGGATGCGCCGGCAATTCAGGGGGCACAAGGGTGGGCTGTACGCCCCGGCCGGTGCTCAAGGAGGGTACAAAAAGGAATTATTTCCATTTCTTGGAGCGTTGCCGCGTGCTTCGCTTTGCTCTGCATTTCAGCTAGGCAAGCGGGCTTTGTGCGTGCGCGTTAGGTGCTTGTGTGTGTGAGCAAGAAATAAGGCTGCAAAAATTCATTTGTTTTTGTGTCCTGAATGACTGCCTGCAGAAGACTGCTGCCGGCTTGGTAGACAGGCTTTGGCAAGGCCCCTAGGGACTAGTCCGGAGCTTTGAAGCTGGTAGAAAGACTGATTGGACAGTGGGTCTGGTTCTTAACCTCTTTTTGCCCATCTCTGATACAGACATGATTAGAGCCATCTCTCTATAAGGGCACTTCTGACCTTTTTGGATGAAAGGAGCTGTACATCGTTCACAGCAATGTACTGCTTTTACACTTGATCATCCCTGCCCGTCTATAAATAGGTACAACCTTCTCACATTGTGTTTTTCACAATCCTGTCACATTCCTCTTCTGCCCTGTACTGTCTACTGCCAGCTTTTCTCTTGTGCTTTGTCACCCTTTCAAAGGCTTTTCCATCTTTCCAGCAGGTGGCAAAACTGTGAATAAAATGCTGTTTCTCCTTTTTTCTCTTTTGGGGGAGAAAGCATTGGTGAGCCACTTGAAACACTGACCACGGCCCCCCTTGCCTTCCTTTGTAATAATAAAAATAATAATTACCCTTTCTATTTCTCCAACAAAAATCAATTAGGAGTATATTGAGGAATGAAAGGCTCCGAAAAGTATCTGAAATTGATTTTTATAATTAGTTTTACTGGTTGATGGGTTGCATGCACATACACTTAGATGGTGGCATTGACTTCCAGAGGATGTGTGTATTAAATAGCCTGCTCTTCCTTTTTGCTAAAGAAATGAACTTAGTGACATTAAAAGGAGGGTGATGTTGTTGTGCACTGAACTGCAGCAGCTCTCCAGCTTTTCTGTAACCACACCAGCAAAGCAGCTGTCTGAGCCATGCATCCGATGGTAACTTGCTGAATTTAGCGTCGAAGTGGGGCCATTCAACAAGCAGGGCTCCTCCTCTGTGTCTCCTATTTGGGGGAGTGTGCGTATGTGACATGGGGGGACAGAGACAGCCGTAAAGGAGACCTATTTGGTTAGGAGATTGCATTTTTTCCAGAGTCCTTAAAACTGAATTTCCTTCTGCAACGTGCTGCTGTTAAATATCACGTAGCACTTTCCATATGAAGAGAGGAGTGACCAGTAACATTTTCTGTTGTGCCATGTGATGTGTGCTGATATTCAGCTAATTAGAAGAATTATGGCTCGGCTTCATTGGTATGCCACGTATGTAGCTTGTAAAGCTCTCAGGGACCCTTAGAGATGAAGAGTGCTACATAAATATAAAATATTGTTAATGTGATGTTCCACATTAGGCTTCCCATTGTGCCGTGGCAGACTTTTGTAATAAACTGCAAAGCAAATACAAACGCCTGCCTGGCATTTCTCTGCAAGGCAAGCTGGGGGGCTGCTTCTCACCGAAAACCCACCGGCTGCCGGCGTCTCCGCGGCGTCCTTCTGCGTGGCACCGTCCCAGCGCTGACACCGCTCCTCGGTGCGACGGCACGTTCCCAGCCACCAGCCCCGGAACAGTAGGTCCCAGAAGGATTTCTCAGAAAGGGTGGCGAGGAAAGTTATTAAAACGCTCTCTGAAAAAGCCAGTGGGACTACGGGGTTCTTCACACATTTTCTTTGCACGACTCAGGCCCCCGGAGCATCCTTATGGGAGAAATCCTGGCGAGAAATCTTGCATTTAATTCCTTTTTCAGTTGTAATTTGCAGTTTGTCTGGTTCTCCAAGAACGCCAGTCTTAGAGCAAGCGTAGCTAAAGCTGTCTTTCAGGACATATTTTTAGACGTTGAGGCTTTTAGAACTAGTTTCATTTTGAGTAGTATTTTAATCACGGATTTTAAAAATGAAGGAGATGGTTTGTGTTTCTTTCATAAAACTTTTTTTTTGGGATCTTGAAACTATATGTAAATAATTCCCTGCGGGTTAGAACACATGGCGATTTTTCAGGGGGTGTTCCTGTTTTTCTAAAGACTTTCACATGCTATTTTTATGTACTTACATAACATATTAAGGAGCTGTTAAAGCATAGCATAACAAACATCTTATTTGACTGGCCTTCAAAATGTGCATGCAGACAGGATTTGTTTTATTCCTCAGTTTCTTTAAGCCTTTTTGGCTAACTCAGGCATACTGACAAAAGGAGGCTCTTAACTGTGCCGTATTTTAGCAGTAAGGTATACCAGCAAGGGTTTTGACGGGGATTCTCCACTGTTGATCTGTCTTACTGAAGTTATTGCAGGACCACGGGGCTTAAACTGCTTGCTTATTTTACTAAGCACACTGTAATCAGCATGTATTTGTGCTGTGGTGTTTAAGTTGGGGTGCATGGGGAGGCAGAAGGAAACAGATACACAGGATAATCTTAATATGTTTGTTTACTTTTAATTCCGTAAAGATACAGGGTGAAACTCAAGCCTTAATGGGCATTTCTCCAGTGACTGATGAAACCAGGGTTTCACCCTGCAGTATTGCTTGATCTTATCATGCACATCCCAAAAGCTGTAGGGTTTTCTTCTAAAGTCACCCCCCCCCCCAAAATCCAGGGAGTAGGGAACAAACTCCTTTCTCTGTTTGTGTGTGTGTATGTGTGTGTGTTTGTTTTTAATAGCAAATGTTTCTAGTCTTCAGGGCTGCAAAGAGAAGTTTAAAATCATGACCCTAGGTTATCTCCAAACCAGAAGGCAAATGATCTCTCTGTCTTACTGTCTTCATCTTGAAAATCTCATTATTTTCGTGGGAGACTGGACTCATAGACTTTTTAAACCCCTAGGGTTGGCAATAAATACTGTAAAATGTAAGATGTATAATATCCCTGGCTTCCTCCTTTTGTGCTGTAGTTTTCTGGTCATGACAATGTCCGCAGCTGATCCTGTTTATGTTCCTATGTCTCCCATAACCATAATGTTTCTACTAACCAGTCGCTGTTGAAACTGCCACTCTGAGATGTCTGCAGTGAGCAGACTCTTCTTACTCCTTGTACGAAAGAAATACTCCCTGCACCTAAATGGTTCTGGGGGATCTAGGTGGCAAGGGCAAAGGGTCTCAGTGTTTTGTGCTGTTTGGTGAGAGACTCTGTATTGCTGAGGCTTGTATACAGTTTGCAATGTATGCATATGGGAGAGAAGACCTGATAGTCTCCATTTTGTGCTTGGAGAGCAAAGATACAGCAGCCTGTGATGGAGCTGCTCCCCTGTACAACCAAAGGAGAGAAATTCACCTCCAGCTTCGGTCTGACAGGGGTCAATGTGTCCCACTCCACACACGCCTTTGTCTCTTCATTAACGTCAAAAGGAGCAGCAGGTGATTATTTCCGATGATGTTTTTCGGTATGTAAAGTTGCATGAGGTGAAGCTCACCAAGTGTATCTGAGGCTGGAAAACAACCTGACAAGTCCAAAAGACCAGTGAAGTGGCATCACTGGTGTTTTTTTTTTATAACTGGGTGCTTAATATGTAGTCTTGCATTTGTCTTAGTCACCAAAAGAACAGTGACCTGATTTCAGGGGTACCAAAGTCTTGTGGATTTTTGCTACGACTGTCATAGATTTTAGCTTCATCATTGTATGTTTCCCCAAAGTTTGCAAAATTCTTTGTCCTCCAGTTACGAGACTAGACAAGGGTGGATGAAATGAAGAGGGATGGAGGGCCAGCCTGTTACTGAAGTGTACTTTGGGGGGAGTTTTTAGAAGGAGAGCTAAGTTGAGTGAGATGCCAGGAATAGAAGCGGAACAGAGATCTTCTTCCCCAAACAGCCCAATCTCAGGGTACAGAAATATGCTCTGGGAGCATGAAAAGATAAAAACGGGCTAGGGACTGATCAGTAGCTTTCAGCATAGTGGTTTGTGCACTCACAGCATCTGCGGGCTGCTCCTAAGGTGCCCTCGGCATGCAATTAAGGATGTGTCCATGTGAGCGTTTTCTGTAGTTCAGAAGTCCACTTTTGGGGTCGCTCTCCAGGTTGCCCCCATTCACAGCCAGAAATAACACCCCTGAAGCACGTGCAGCAGGCGTGCTGGGAAGCCTGACCATGGTTTCCCTCTGCAGCTCGCCTTTTCGGCTCTGCACTGCTCGCCGATGTGATGCTGCCTCGAGAAACCAGTGTGGTCAGCAGGTTTGAAATCACTACACGGTGCTCTCCACCTCGCCACTGCTCTGGGGCACTTCTAGGATTTTTCTGTAAACAAGTGGTACGTTGTGGGAACACTCGTGCTTGTCTCAGGAAACTGCACAATCCGGTGCTTCAAAGTGTGCCCATGTCGCTGGCTCCCTGCCCTGCCCAGGCGTGCCGGTGGGTGCATGGAGGCTAAGCCAGCCCCGTGGTGCGGAGCACCTCCTGAACTGCAGCAGAGCCTTTAACAGCTGCATATCTGGGTATCAGCTTCTTTTTAGATGTGCGCTGGCTCCTCTGTGGAGTGCACAAGGAAAAATGTGGTTTTATGGATTTATATAAGCACTGCACAGCCCCTTGTGTTGGGTAAAGGTGACTTAAAGATTAGAGCCTCCTTCCTGGGAGTGGCTCGCAGGCACGAGGTTTAAGTGCAGTTTTTAATTTTGAGGAATTAGAGCCTGGAAAAAGTCAGTATGGCACAGTTCTGTGATGTTCCCATTTTTAATTGGATTTTGAAACTCATAATTAATTTGTTAGAAAGGGGGAGATCCTGGCCCAGTAGAAGAGTGTGGGAGTTTTGCCATTGCCTTCAGCAGAGGAGGATTTCGCCATCTACCCTTTTATTCTCGCTAATCCTCTACAACAACAGAAGAGCAGCCTGGCACATGGAAACGATCCTTCCCATTTCTTCTGCCTGCCATTGCCAGTAGTGAGGTAGGAGGGGCTTCTCCCCCTTCTCCATTCCCACGCTTCCTCCTGACACACACCTTGGCAAGAGAGCTGTCATTTCATCTGCGGGTGAGACGAGAGCAGCCATTAGGAAGCAGTTTGTTCTTCATCCTCACATACAGAGACACAGAGGTCTTTCACTTTGTGCCCTCTCCTGTTTTTGAGTGGCTGCGGGAGGGCAGGGTATCTAACCTTTCTGAGGTCTCTGGGTCAAGGAGCCTATCTGACATGGCTTTAAAGGTCACCGTGCTCCTTCGCCTGTATGCCGTGCCACGCAGAGCTCTGCACGGCAGCGTGCTGCCTGGGAGCACAAAGAGGTACTTCTGACATGTCGTGGAACGGGGCTTCACTTACAGAGGAAAAGCATCCGAAAACAAAAGTCAGCTCAGGGCAGCGCAAGGCCAAATCAGGAACACTTGAGAGAGGAGACCCTGGAGCAAATAATGGGGATATGTGGCATCCCGTGGGTTTACCAGTAATCACACTTGGCATTTCTGTCTCTCGTAACCTATATATAGCACTGTACATTTTCAAAGCTCTTGACAAATGTTAACAAGCCAAACACAGCTTCAGTCTTAATAGCCCTTGTTTCATAGAAAGCCCATGATGTTTTTCCTTCACCCTTCTGCTCCGTAGGCGGCTGTATTGTTCAGGCTGGCTGTACCTGCCAGATCTGGCTGAGCATTCATCCTTTGCCTTCTCTTTACAGCGTGTGTAGTAAATGCACTACAGGGCGGTTTGTCTGCCTTGCTGTCTCCACTCTAAGGTAGGCACTAGAGAGCGTCAGAGAACCAAGGAAGCCGGATTATCACCGAGGCCCATTTATTGACAGCTTTTAAAAATAATGCAGGAACCGTTCACATGGAACCGCTGCACCATCAGAGACATGACCAGGGCCGGGGAAATCCTTTTCCTCTGACAAGGGGAGATCGAATGCAATGTGCCAGGTAGGATGTCACAGGCTGTCAAGGGGACAGTGCTGAAGGAACTGCAGTTCTGGCATCTGCGACAGCACTGGTAGCAGTGTTTGAATTACAGCTGAGTAACCAGCACAGAAACAAGACACCAGCACTTGGCTCACTAACAAGAATTTTCTTCCCCTTTTTTTTCCCTCTGTGAAAAAAGTTGTTTTTTTTTTTTTAAATAAAAATATGCAAGCCTGCAGAGCTGACCAGACAGGCACAGTCTAAGTGGGACAGGGTTATTATTGGCTCAGCCCATTGTCTTGTTGGGCACGTCCCCATGGTGGGTTGTGGCACACAGTAGAGACATCCAGGCTGGCCTTTCTGGTTTTGGGGACTGAGGGCATGATTCAGTATTTTGGTGAAGTCTTGCCTGCTGCTGCCCCCTCTTCACCCAAATAAATCCTTTAATTGAGTTACTGTGCCGAACAAACTTCTCAGAATCTGGTAAAATGGCTCGACCCCAGTTAACAAACACATCAGCCTGCTGGGGCAGGGGACCCCAGTGCAGCAGAGCTGCCTGTGCAATGAGAAGTTTGTGGAAACTCACTCACCACAAAACAGCTTTTTAAAATGTATTTTGATGCAATTATCCTGCCCTCTTCACTTTTCTTGCTCTTTTGGCCTCTCCAATTTGTCACTTTGAAATACATAGGGCTCCCATAATCAGATCTCACTCCTTTACCTGCTGAATAGACACACTAAATATAGAAATCTGCCTCTCTGCACTGAGAAATTTATCTGCTGTGGCCAAGTAGAGAGGTCATAAGTATTACAACTTCAGTTTGGTCAGTGGCATTTTTTTTTAAAGACTGCCTTCTTAGCAATTTTAAGAACAAATAAATAAGTCCCTTCTCTGTTTATAATTGCTGGCTTAGTAGCTTAGTAGTGAAAGTGATTTCTTGTCAGCATTTTGTCTCAACTCCCTCCTCTTCTAATGCATCCACACTGTGCTGACAGTGTGGGCAGCAGGGACTTTGAGTTTATACAGGAGGAGAAGCACTGTAGCATTTGTTCTGGGGGGAGATGATAAACTTGCATGTGCATGAATACATGGGCACTGAATAAGAGGAGGGGAAGCATGAGGCCTTGGAAGTCTCCATCAGGAGGTGTGAAGGACTCATGGATGTTACACCATGGACCCACAGAGGCTGGTCTGTGTTAGAAGATAGGTAAATGTGGACACAGAAGACAGACTCTCCTGACATACCACTTCATTGCTTCAGTGGTACGGTTAATATTTTGGGGGTAGAATAAGAGCTGATACAGGTGTAGTGCAAAAAGACTGAAGGACCAGCTCATTTAAAGAAGAAAATGTTTCTCCTCTTGCACTCCCTGTCCAGAGGTGGTTGCTCCTGGGGGTGCCCAGGTGGTGGTACGACCGGCTCCCACCTGCGGGGTTTTAGCGTGGGTACAGCCACTCAGCTACCACAGTAATTCAGCCTGCAAGCACAGAGCAAGCTGAAAGGATGACTGAAAATCAGGCCCCAGCAGCACAGGGGGCGAGGTCTGGGGACATCCTGAGGGTTTGTTTGAAGAGCAGTTGACGGGTTTTGTTAAAAATGGGAAACTGGATGTTTTAACAGCTGTAATGTTGGAGCTGGATCCATCCCCAGTACAATGAATTGTAAGCCCTAAGTGGTTTGCATCATGCTCTGGCCATGAATCGTGTGACTCAGTGTGGGTTAGCCTGCCCATCGTGCTCTGGCCATGAATAACTCGATGTGGGTTAAACTACCCAAGTGGGAAAGGGGCGAGGGGGGCGGACACAGGACTTGCAAGTTGAGTGCTCAGTAATGCTGCTGCCGCGCTGACTCTTCTCTCCTCCCCTCTGCAGGTGAGAAGCCTTACAAGTGCTCGTGGGAAGGGTGCGAGTGGCGTTTTGCACGGAGCGACGAGCTCACGAGGCATTACAGAAAGCACACGGGGGCAAAGCCCTTTAAATGCAACCATTGTGACAGGTAATGCTGCCTCCTCACGCGGTGTTTGAGCAAAATGTGGCCATTGTGAGCGGCACGGAGCTGCCAGCTCCCTGAGAGCAGAGGCCTGGCTCCCAGCAGAGAGGCCTCTCCTGGCCTCGCGGCCCACTGCCTGAGTCCCTGAGCCACGGAGGGCACAAAGAAAGATGTGGGACTGGGTAAAGGTCTGACTGAAACGTGCCAGTGTCTGTTGTGGGCACAGGATTCAATCCATAGGACAGCTTTTTTAATACTCTGTAAGCAGAGAGGATGTCCAGAGGGCCCCAGACCACTTCACTGATGGACCTGCCAGCAAAATATCTTCACAACTTTCTGTCTCCTGGTCTTACGAGCCTGGTGTCCTCTGAAAGGCAGAGCTCCCTCTCCACCTGCCCTGCTTCATGGGCTACCCCAAGCACCACTGCTGGCTGCTTGCGTTTCAGCAGGGTGGTCTGCAGAGGCTGATGGGCCTCACAAATACATGGGTGTACGAGAGGGCAGATGGGGTCTGTGTGTGGCTGTTGTGTCACGGGTGCCCAAAATCTACAGAACAGTCTGGGAAAAGAGTATTTAATTTCTGTACAAAGTTACTACATCATTGTCTTCTCTTTCCACTGAGTCAAGGGCTCAGTGCTTCCCTGGGTGAAACTGAGAGTCAAAAGAAGACAGCAAAGTGCTTCGTTTTTGAAAGCACGGGAGTATTTTAGGCACGTCTGACAATTCACATTCATGGGATTGTTTTGAGTAGGATTAGTGATTGCTGCGAGTTCCTGCTAATGAGTGAATCTTTTCCTCCAGTTCTAAATCTCACCCTTGGTGTCTATTTGATGTGGGAAATACTCTGCCCCTTCATTTTGTGTGGGCACAAATTTAAAAGCCTTGTAGGTGCCTAGAGCCAGGCTTCCTGAAGAGCCTGTCACGCAGCCATCCTCCAGGCACTCAGAAACATTTTGCTGGGGGAGCTGGGCACCCAGCAGCTCCCAGTGAGAGCAATGGGAGCTGCTGCTCACTGCCAACCTTTTTGCAGTCCTCGCCGCTTTAGCTGCTGAATGAATGATGAGGTCGTCTGAAAATTCTGGTTGTCCTTGCTTGGTGCTGGTTCTTTTGAAAGCTGGGTTCTTTGAATTCAGAAGCAAAACCAAAAGAAAAACCTCCTCCCCATCCCCAGTCCCAAATGATAAGAAATTAGGGTGGAGCAAAAGCAATTACCCCTGTAATGACTCTTGACAGCACTGACAGGATCAAACAATGAGCACTTCTCCCCCTCGTACCCCCCCAGCTGGAGACTGGCAGTGCCCTGGGTAAAACCTGGATCCAGTATTGAGTAATCAAATAATGTGCTTGCATCTGAACATGTTATCCGGCTAATCTTATTTATATATGTATTTTAAAAGAGACTTAAGAAAATTACCCATCTTTTTAATGCAGCACTAAGGTTCTCTGCTCTGATAAGAAAACATTTTGTAATACAATAAAGGCTCTAGGAAGCCTCTGGGTACACCAGACCAGCAGAGAACATGCGTGGAGAGAGGATGTGTGGGACATAAACAAGGGACCCCATCCTTTTATGGGAAGGAAATTCGATCATTTTCACATCCTGCCTTTCCAAGAGCTTCATCTCCTTGAGCACTCTTCTCCCCTTGTCTCCCCTCTTCCTGCCCCCACCCCCACCCCCCCCGCCACAGAGAGCTTCCTCTTGGATTATCTTTTGTTTTATCCCTGGATTATATTTTGTTTGCTCAGAGTTAGGGACAGGATAAACCAAGTAGGGACCTCTGGAGTTCTGCTTTTGTATAAGCACATTTGTGAAGGAGGACATTTATGTTCTCTGTTTCGAATGTAAGGCATTGCCTTTCTCTTTTTCTCTGAAGAACAGAGTAACCAGCCCCACAAGCACACAAACACAAGCAGTGCAAAACTGCAGGGTTTCTGTGTCAGGACAGACAGTATTTTTAGCAGAGGTTTAAGAAATAAAACAGGTATTTTCAACTCCTCAGTCTCTTTCAGTCCTTTTTTAAGTAATCATTCTTCTCCATCTACATATTATCCTTGCCTATCTATTTTTTTTTATTTGGCAGCCAACTCAGTTACTGCAGTCAAGAGATATATTTTTGCAACCATCTAATACTTCTTCTGCTCTTCAGCTGAATCTGTAGATAAAAGAAAAATTATATTAATAAGACTGCTGGGATTTGTGCACTCCATGCACAAGCCATCTGCGTGCGGCTGTAGGAGTCAGGTTTGGGTTTACTTTTCCAATCAGTTGCAAGCCTATAGAGTGCCAGTGTCTGTTCTTTTGGCCCACTTTGCTATACTGCTGTTTTCCCGTTTTTCATTCATTCATCTGTCCGCTACTATCTATTGGAGATGTCACTTCAAGCAAGTACTGAAATGTGCATAAATCTGTCCCTAGCCATTTAGGCAGAATTTAATGCTAAAGATGCTCCTTCCTGAGCCAGGGCTCCCAGCTGGAGAACAGTTGCTCCATATCTGAACTGCTGCCCTCTCCTGCACCCACCATTATTGACAAGAGTTGTGGTCACTCCCTCAGACATCCGGGCTTGCTAAACTTTAAGGAGCCTTTTGGATTTACTTTTCACAACACTGACATCGCACAAAATATATTGTTTTGTTCAGAAGGGAAGGCCACACCTTGGCAATCAGAGCATGAAAGCAGGGATCAATATAGCAAAGAAGGAGAAGGGTGTTGTGCATATGGTGTGGCTGCAATTCCTTTTTAGTCTGTTTTCAGATGCAGTTGTGTCTCGGACCTCCTGGCCAACATCAAAGGGGTATTCATGTCCCCTGTGTACAGGACAATTCTAAAACATAAGAGATGAGAAGGCTTGATTCTCTTCTGCTGCTGTCCCCAGCCTTATCGCAGCCTGAATGCCATTCACCCCACAGATCACATAGTTATAGCTGGCAAACCACTACTGGTTTGAGTAGCACCATATGTACAGCAAATGGTATGTGGTTTGGTGGCAGCAGGGGAGAAAGGAGAATCTGCTAAAGTGGTGCAGAAAGCAGCGTACAAGTCCCTCATGCCTTCCAGACACCCGGGGTATGCTGTTTATTAGCATTCCCCAGGAGTTATGCTCTTCAGGAACACAGGTAGGTTATGTTCCTCACACGGTGCAAGCCCTCAGCACTCCAAGGGGACAAAGATGATAGGGCAGTGGCACTTGCTTGTTCTGCATAAATACGTGTTTAGGAGATAGCAGCTCAGTGCCAGATTATTGAGGTATATACTCCAGTGTAAGTGTATGTGCTTGGTGTCCTCTCTGACAGCAAGTTAAGAGCATGCTTGGCTGAAATGCACAAATCCCACAGTGGGAAATCCACAGCTGGTAAGAAAGATGGCTGAGCAATGTATTCTCTTACCTTCCCTCTTTCTCCTGTGGAGGCTTCAGTGCTGAGCAGTACTGTGTTGCTAAGGAGATAGAGCACAAAGAGAAGGGAGAGAATCATGTTTGGGAGTAGGGAATTTTTGCATTGTGCATCACTGTATCTCTTCCAGAATTAGGGTGTCTTAATCTAGCATAAACTGCCCTTCCTAGGAAGAGCTGGATTAGGGGAGGGATGATGGGGAAGACTGTGATGGCCCACATACCACATGCAGTGCTGCTCTAAAACTGGAAGAGGCGCAGAGCCAGAGATGTGGGGCAAAGTCTTGCCTCACAGACAGGACTAGGGACCAGCAAGCTGCTGCTTCTTAATTTTGTGGAGAAAGGAGTTTATCTTGTCAGTGTATCCTGTGGAGCCTCCCTCACTCTTAGCTCTTGTTCCAGAATGGAAAAAATATGCCCACTGATCAATACCTTTTTTTTTGGACAGCGTGTTTTAGTTGTATCATTTGGTAGGGACTGTTATACTGTTGAAAATAAACATCCGTATCCACCAGCCTTACCAATAGCTACAACTAACCAAATCAGTCAGCAGGAGGACGTGAAAAATTAGCATTGTACCATTTTATTAGCTATAAATTAGCTAAGAATGGTGCCATTTTATTAGCTATAAAAATATTATAGGGCTGAAAAATACACTAGATACTAATACTATGGTAATTGATGTGAAACAGTGTTTTGGATTCGTATTTTTAACAGATCTTGCTGTGTTGTGACTCAGCATACTTTTCCTGGGATGCATTTATCATAGAGACAATCGGAGAGGAAAAGCCGTGCTTGGGTGGTGGTCTTATGACTAGTCCTAGACTAAAGTGCCAGCTGGTGCATGTCTTTTTGGCAGCCACTCAAGCTGTTGTTTTGTTTTGGCAGCCCCTGTAGCCAGAGCATGCTGCTTTCTCAGTTGAGACTGACAGGAGAGATGTTGGTCCAAGGGTGGATTTTGGCACCCCTGGGCTAGAAAATTCTAGCTGTGCTGAGCCTGCTGCGCTAAAAGCAAAGTTTCCATTGTCAGTTCCTCATCTGTCTCACTGCACTTCATGCAGGAGCTTGGAGGAATGCAGCCATCAGCCCATTTTGAAGTCTTTTTAATTTTTGCCACTCCAGAAGGGTATTAACCCCTTTGTAAGCTGCTGCGAATCAGTAGAGAACAGCTGATTGGAGCAGAACTATGCTCATCCATAGATGATGAGAGTTTATTTTTTCTTGTGAAAGTTGCCTTCATACAAAGCTTCTTTGTCTTAAAAATTTACCTCTTGGTGACTCATCTCTGTATATAGGTAGAGATAGACTGCCTGTACAGGGGAGTGCTGCCAGTGGGACAGAAAAGATTCCCTAACTATTTTAAAATCTCTTCATTTCTATAGGACTTCAATTTCTTAATTATTTTTCTGCTTAGGGTGTTTATTCTCTTGGTGCTTGCTTTTAGATTGAAGGCACTTCTGTTTTTTTGTTTTTTGTTTTTTCCTTTTTTTTTCCTTTTTTTTGACTACGTAGTTGAATTTGTTCTTTTATGTTCTCTCTGAAAAGTATAAAATACTCAACTATTGCTTTTTTAGAAATAGATTCAGTGCCTATGTATGAGCTATCCACATTCTCACAATAAGCCATTTGGATATTCTAACCATTGGTGGCTCTTTCAGACTCTAGATCTGTGGGGCAGTGAAAAGACATTGCAGGCAACTCAGTTCTGGAAGTAGCTTCTAATGATGCCCTCAGAGCCTACAAAAACATTTTATTCAAAAGCCACGGATTTGTGTTTTTGTATAATATTTATAATAGATGTTTTTTCCTCTTACTAGAAATAATTGTGCCAGTGTCTTTTGGTTTAGGGTGGAAAGAAGACAAGCCAAGATTTGCAGAGAAATTGGAAACCTCCCGTTTCTGAGTACTCAACTCGAAGTCCATAGTAGAAGTTTGAATTTTGAGAGTGCCTCAGTGCTGCCTCTCTGACAGCTGGGCTCCATTTCAGGGCTTTGGGGTAGGCAGCCAGAACCACTGCCTGCTTGTCCTGCAGTTTACTCTCTGGTGCCATACATATCTTTAATGACACTCTGATAGTGGGTGTGAAATGGATTGGTGCCTTTGATCCCATTTCTGTTGGGTATGAAGTTAAATAAATATTCTTGCTTACTGGCAGTTTTGATAAAATGGGGTATATATCGAATGACAGGGAAGAAAAGCACCTGTCCTCCTCAGAATTTATTCCCCTAGTTACTGACAATATCTTAGTGCTGTAAAGTCACAGATTTTGGGCTGCTGTTCCTGCTGCAATGAGTGCCCTGCAGCAAGTCTGCTACAAGACAACTGTTCTAGAATAGTAATTCTTGATTAACTCTTTTTGGGGCTGCTCTTCTTTGGGAGTAAGTGTTTTATTCTGAATATTTTAACCCACTTCCCAAGTGGATTAAGTAATTTCAAAAGAAGGCAGTCATAAGCCTTTGGAGAGGGAGTTAATCAAGAATAGATGCTTCATTTCAAATTCATGCCCTACCTCATCTTCAATTAACTGCATGTTTAGACCAGCCCTAAAACTCAACTAGTTCTCTAGGGTTGATGCTCTAAGTCCGTCTCATCGGTATCCATCTACATGTTTAGAATATCAAAATGTTATGTTGTGTGATGAGATGGGTTAGTGGATGAAGAACAGAAGTTGAAAGTGGAAGTCCTGGCTTTTTTGCCTTTTTTTGTTTGTGTTTGTTTTACCATACTTCTTGTGTTATTTACAATATCCTTGCCTTCTCTGTGTCTCAATTTTCACACTTACAGGATAGGGATAATAGTACTTTGTCTTCTCTCAACATCATTTAGGGAGATAGTATTAATCAGCATCCACATATTACCGATGATATTCCCAATGGAGAGAAAATGAGAGAGATGTAGCTGAAGGATTTTCAGCCCCCAAGCATTGAACTATTTTCCTTCTGATTTGTAGTTAAAAATGGGAATTTAGCTTTCAAAACTGGCATCTTATGTTGGTGTTTGTTGCTGATACCGGGCACTTGAAAAAGCTATATTTTTCTGTTTTTTTTTTTTTTAATTATTATTTTTTATTTTTATTTTTAAATTGTCATTTCTAAGTATTTGAGTAAAACTGACTTGTTTTATTTTTTTATACACACACATACACTGAATATTTGATTTTAACCTACAGGTGCATGGATGAGCACCCTTCCCTGAAGTTTCACTCAGTGAAAGAGGAGGAGGGAAAGGAACAGAGAAGGGAGAATAGTCTATTTAGTTGCTGAAAGCCAGGATAGTTGGCCATCAATGGTTAGTTATGGTTGTGAAGCACACAGGGTTTGGTGTTGATCAATCAATAATCTAAAGAATGTCATTAAACCTGGATAAGTATTTCCTCCTGTACATAAAGAGGGAGGAGCAGGAACCCTGTTTTCCCAAATTCTGTATTTATTTAATTTCCCACTTGGTTTATTTTGCAGGTGTTTTTCCAGGTCTGACCACCTTGCCCTCCACATGAAGAGACACATCTAAATATCCATCAACTTGGCGTGGATGTCATCTGAGCTAAGTGTTGTGAGATGAAAGTGGAACTCGAGTAATAACATGCTGCCTTGCAGGAGAAGAGAACTTGATCACGTGTAATCCTCTGTACAGAGACCACACGCTTGCACGGTCATGCACCCAGTTATACTTCAATACTTACATCAGTTCTTTATGCCTTGCCCCAGCTGGATGGGAGAAGATGCAGGCGAGAAAATGGTATAGAGGTGAAGTCAATGAGAAGAACAATTGCGTACAGTGCTTTGTCTCTCTTGGATTTATTTCCTGGTTTTGCCAATGGAAGTCAAAGAAAATGGAGGAGGCTTCTCTGCAGGTGGACGGCAATAGGAGGGGCTTATTTAACTTGCTTCTCAATGCAACTTAATAGGAGAATATGTCGTCTTGAAGTTGCATATTTGTAGCACTAACTTTCTTTTTAAATAGATGGGGGGAAAACAATGACCTAGAAAACCAAATCCCAGTTTGGTAGCCAAAATTAACCTCTTGGTTCGTTTGTTCTTTGTCTGAGGATTCCTAATGTTCAGTGCGTCAGACTTTTCACAGACACTTTGACCTGTCTTGGTTTTGGTTCTTCTTCCTAGAACTGAGCTATTGAGATCCTTTTAAGTCAATACCAGTGGCCTTAATGGCAGTAGACTGTGGAGTGACACTTGTGACACAAATATCCTCTCTTTGGCCTGAGTTTATGTAGACTTCACGGAGGACTATATTTTTGTTGGTTGTTTTTATTTCAATTTTTGTTTTGGCTATTGCACAACATATGCACTAGGGACTCTGGAAGCTGCTGCCATGATGGCTAAGTGGCCAAGGGATAAACCCTGAGAAACAGCACCTAATATCTCTGTAGGCCTCACCTTATTGCCATAGCTAGGACTTCTTGTTTATTTGTTGAATGAAAACTTTAAAAGCTTATTTGGAAGCTTAAACCTTCTTTTCTCTTTTCTCCACGAACAAGTGATCTTCAGAACTCCTTGTCTTCACCTGGATATCGGTCTGGGACTGGCCACACCACACAGGCATGACTACAGGATTCCTTCCACATCATGTGAGCACATTAGCCACAACTCACAGTGACTTAGAGATGAATTATGTTGCTTTTTCTTGCTGTTCTTCTAATAACCAATTAAAAACATTAGACTTTTGTTTGTGTAAGGAGCACCTGCAGACATTTTTATTTAAACCTGATGTTTTTTGAACATCTTACCCTCAAAAAAACACAAGCCAAAAACCCTGCTCCAGTCTCTGAGTGGGAAATCGAGAACCTCTTCCAAGTACAAAGGCTTCATTCAGCATTAGCCTTTTAAAGAAATTATCAAAGTCCTCCTTTTCCACTCATCAAGTTGATACTGTAGCCCACTCCAATATGAAAAAAACATAATGGTGTGAATGGTGAAGGAAGGGTTGGATTTCACATACAACAATGAGGCTTTTCCAAATGATTGCTCTAAAGTATTACTAACCTAGAGGTCCATTTTGGCCTACTGTGTGAACCACCAAGGAGAAGTGGAGTCTCATGCTCACCCTTCAGTCCTATTGATAATTTGATTTTGTTGGGCTCAAAGTGGATTAAAGTCTTCATTACAAAAGAAAAACAAACAAAAAAATGTATCTTACTATAACTCACATTTGAAACTATTTGGCACTGGCCCTGACTCCAAAGACTGCATTTAGGACCATAAAAATGGCCTATGCAAGCAGGCAGGTGGTCATTAGGTTGTATATTTTGTATATTCTGGGACCATCCCTACAAGATGTGTCTAGAAATGAAACAAAATGGCGCATGGTCCACAAATGGTTGCTGCTCTTTTATACTGTATTAGCCAACTGCCCTTCTTTGACTGTTTTGACTCATTGACTGTTAAATATTTCCCTTAATTTATGTTTTGGGAGGTAAAACTGTACTCTTGGGGAAAAAAGAACAAACAAGAAACTCAATAGGTGTTTAAGAGCTGTCACCGGGATTCTTGGCACTTGAATTCTCAGCATTTTGCAACCTTTGGTTCCAGTGAGAGATTGAATTTACTCAAAAGATGCTGTTTTTCCTCACAGTTTTCACAAAACACTGTGACTGTCAATTGAACACTTTGGGGACAGGGGAGAAATACAATGTCTGGCCCATATGGCATGAAATATGGACCAAAATCTAACCATCTTTTAGGGGCAATGATGTAACATTCATGATAAGAAAGAGAGAGAGAGAGCAAGAGAGAGTGTGAAGAAAGAAAAGAAAAGAAAGATAGAGAGAAAGAAAGAAAATTGAGTTTATTCCAAAGATTTAAAACTAACCGTACTATATATACATATATATATATATTTTATATATATATATATATATACAAAAATTGCGGAGCACTGCTTGCTGACAATCTCGCATTTCTCTACTTCTGTGTTTGCATACTTCTACGGCCATTCCATCCAACTGTTCCACTGGGACTGAGGGCCCTAGAATCCAATTTGTGTTGGAATATATAGAGCATCCTGCCAGATGTCTAATGGGAACTGAAACCTCAGCTGTGTGAAACTGTAGAGCATCCAGTCAGTGCATTAGATTAAAAAAAAAAAAGGATAAGAAAATCCTAGAATTTCATTAGTGTAGCATCCTAATGTATGTGCTCTCAAACTCACTACTACAATACTCATTGGCTGTGAACCTGCATAAATATCCTCCTTTGACCTCTGGACACACCTGTCTTTAGATATGCTAACAGTAGTCTACAAAGAATAATTATTAAATGACAGTTTACATACCAGGCTCTATTTAAAAGGGAAAAAAAATTAAGCAAGACTGCTTCTTTTATTCCAGTTTTCATTTGTGGTCTTGTTGACGTCTTATTTAAATATGGCAGAACAAGGGTCCCATAGAAAGAAACATACTGAAATGTGTGATTATTTTGTTCTAGAGACAGGCCTACAGTTAAATCCTGGATTCGTATAGCCAAATGAACATAGAGGAAAAGAGGATAAGAGCCTTAACCAGATTTCAGATTTCTCAGGCTCTTTTTGTTGCAGGTCTTGAACTCTGAAGCCAAATTCTGGGCTTTGGGACCATCGCTTCTGCTTGTAACAGGAGGTATTTTTCACCTGTATATGTTGTAGACTCCGTCAATCTCTGCACTTCAGTTTCTGGGTGCTCATATACAAGTGTCTTAGTCATTACTAAAATTTTGAACCATAGCTTGTATTTTGTAGATGGAGTCTCCATTTTGGAAAAGCCTAATTAGTGACACGTTCCAGGAGTCATTTTTTACAATCACAAGTTTTGTTTCTTTGCAGATATTTCAAGCTGTGCACTTCAAACCTGAGCAATCCAGTATAGCTAGATCATTTTTGGGCCTGTGTCTCCTTGCTAAAGTTGTACAGACATCTTCTATTTATAAATTATGAATAGAAACAGGCTAATAAGGAAAGGCTAATCCTTTCTGTAAGGCTTCTTTGGAAGCAAAAGCCTAAATAGATGATTTGGTAACAGTTGAGGACAAAATTATTGAGCTTTAGAAAGGAGAAGCTTAACATTGTTTCCTTCATGCTAGATTTATGTCTGTTTGCAAAACAGAAGCCACATTTTTCTGGCTTTTCTGAAGAACGTCAGATGTGGTTTCCAAGGCCATGGAACTGTAGGACGAGAACAAACTGAGACAAATGTCCCACAAAATAGTATAAATAAAGGAAGCAACTAAATCAAATATCATTTTTTTGTGAGTAGCTAAATAATATTTTGGAGCAGTGTAGTCAATCATAGAATAATGCAGGTAGAAAGGGACTGTCCAGAGGCTGTCTCAGCCAACCTTCAACTAGAGCTGGTTGCTCAGGGCCATGTCCAGTTGATTTTTGACTACTGCCAAGGATGGAAATTCCACAGCCATTCTGTGCAAGCTGGTCCAATATTTGACTAACTTTGTGGTTAAAAAAAAAAAAAAAAAAAAAAAAGGACAAATCTCTATGTCAAGGAGGAATTTCCCATGTTCCAACTTGTGTTTGTTGGCTATTCCACTGTGCACCACTGCAAAGAGTCTTCATCTTCTCCACACCTTCTCTTAGGTATTTGTAGGCAGCAATAAGATCTACCTTTACCTTTCTCTTTCTATTGATTAACTGTGTCTCTTAGCCACTCTTCATCCATCATGTGCTCCAGCCATCTGATCTCCTTGGTGGCTCTCTTCTAGACTTGCTCCAGTATGTCAGTAATTTTCTTGTATGGGGAAGACCAAAACAGAACAGAATATCCTAGATCAAGATGTACTTTATATGTTACAGTGTTGAAAAATCATTTAGAAAGTACCAGTATCAAGATTTTTCTAGTAAGATTTTCTGAATGTATAAAATTATGCTTATGGGAATATGCTTTTTATACTGCCAGCTTGAGGCTTGGCAAGCAAAATTCTGCTTTTCTAACATAATCATCACTTTTTTACCTTAAACTAAAAAAACATATCGCTCATACTATATCAAACATGGAGACACATGAAGTTGCATTTTAGTCACTCTTTAGAACAAAACAACACTTCAGTGCATCTTTGTTCTGCAGTTTTTTCCCCCTTAGGAGAAGAGCAGCCTAAACCATCATGTATATTTTATAAAGAATAGTTTAACAGGAAAGGAGATTCCAGAGTAGAGTGTTTTTCATTATCTCAAAGTTGCTCTCTTTCAATAGCCGGTTCTCAGTCTAGAAGATGATTTCACCTGGATAGTCTAGGCAAATGAACAAAAGAAAGCTTATTTCCAGGACTGAAATCCGGGATTTATTCAGTGCGTTGGACAAGGCCCTGAACAGAGTGATCTAACTGAACTGTTTTTTAAGCTGAGGCTTGGATTAGGTGACCTCCAGAGGTACCTTCCAACATTATTTTTTCTGTTTCTGTGATTCATATCAGAGCTCTGTCTGATTAATTGTGTGTACTGGCTCTAGTTCTTCCCACACTGTAGAATGGGTCTGTAGGGTTACTCTCAAACTCTGATAGTTTCATCCATATCAAACTTTATAAGGTTTCTTCATGAGCAAGATGTAGAGAGGTAAAAATCTTGAGGAAGAAGAAAAAAAAGCTTAGCAAAGCAGTTTGAAGGAATATGGTACCATGAGATGTGTCACAGTTGCAGGGGCCAAGCAAATATTACAGAAACAAGTTTGCTAGCCTGGAAGACCCATGCAATGTCTCAAAAAAGGTTCCCGGTACCTGAAATCTTAGCCAACTTACATTTCTACAGAGGTGATTTTTTTTTTTAAATTTGACTCAGATTTTTTGGAATTGGGTTTACTGCTTTTTTAAAATAGCACATTTTCACTTAATACCTGGAAAACACTGACTAAACACAGATAGGGAAGAAGAACCTGAATGCAAGAGGAGCCTCCAGTCCCTTGCTTTTGGAACTATTTTACCTTCAGGAGTAAAAAGGATAATCACTAAGATATATGGCTAAAATGGAGTTGAAAATATGATGGTTGCAGTAATTGAATGTGTCTTATCTGTGACCTTTTGGTATTTATAGAATCAGGTTTTCTCCTTCATTTTTACCTGTCTGTAGACAATTTGGGCTTTTTAGCTGTCCCTAACATAAAGGTTGCTCTTCTTATTTAACATACTTTGTTTATCTGTGTACAGAACAAGTCATATTTGGTGCTTTTGACAGAACTGATCAAAATCCAGCATGCTTAAGGGTATTCTTTTCTCTCACCTTCCTGTAATGTATGTCAAAATCTTTACATTTAAAAAACAAAAACAGAAGAAAACTTTGGACGTTATTCTATGTTACCAGGCCAGCACCCAGTGGGTCAAGGGCTTTTATTCTTGATTTTAATTGGGACTTAGCAAATCCTTCATTCCATCCAGAAAGACTGTTTTTAAGCTTTCATATTTCTGGGTTATGCTTTCAACCCAACACTCTTTTAAAGTACTTTTTGCTGATTTCAGATAGAATTGCGCTTGCAAAGTTCCTCACATATCAAGAACAAATGATGCTTGACTAACTATGGCTTTGACTTGAAAAAACGAAAATTATTTCTTCCCAAGATTTTACAACTACTCATTGATAAGTCTTGCCTGTCTTTCATTAGCATTAAACCTACACCTTCTTGAATGATCATTTCAAGATCAAGCTTGGATATTCTTCTTCCTTGTGTCACACTTGTGTCTTTTTTTATTAATAGTTTAGGGATGATTACTGCAGTCTTTCTCCTCACAGCTCTACATTGGCTTCAGTGGCAAGATTTAGCATAGCAAGAACTGGAGGGTCTGGCCCACCAGGTACTAAGATCTCTCTCATAAAAGCTGAGACTTTCCTCCTCCCTTAGAGGAATAAGTCCAAGACATACTTGTACTATATAAGTTATATATATAATGATGTAGTTGTATATATAAATTATATACATAAAAATGTGGAGATAGGGGGGTAGGCTGCCTTTATCACCTCAAAAATAGGTTTCCCTACCTGAAAACTTTCAAATGCAGGTGTCATTTTCAAACAGGGTTTTATAGTTTTCCTTAATGCTTGTTAATGGCATTTTTGGTGTGATAATTCAAGTTGAAACTCTTCACAATTTTCAAAATGAAAGCTTTGATGATTTTTTTAAGTGCTTTGGTCCTAACTTCTATATACTGCCAGAAAACAGGTTCTACACTGTTTCTCTGTGTGAGTGTGGAGGTGCAACCGTATACACTCACACAGAAGACAAAACTGAGCTACTGACTTACAGCGTGTAGTAACCAACCGTGCCTATTGCTTTGATTTAGGGAGGGCACTTACTGTTGCCACTGCATTTTAGGAATCATGTCAGCTTCTGTAGGAAAGTTTTCAACAGTCTGGGAAATACTTGTTGCTGTGTACTGTGAATGAGTAGGCTGCAAATTGGGGGTTGGGTGGGGAGGTGGGAAGGGAGGGGGATGAGGGCTTAGCATGTACACACTAAAAGTGAACTAGAATGGACAGAAAGGTGACAATTTTAGCCTTTATTGTTGGGCTCTCGGGGAAATAAAAAGCTAACATGCAGTCCCTGAAAGGCCTGATGGCTGAAGGGCTGATCTTTACTTTATATTTTGCAACATGCCTTTTTCCCATCCCTCTGTATTTTAAAACCCAGGCCTGTCAGATTCTGGAAGTAGATCAAAACACTGGTTTACACACTACTGTGTTACCAAGGCCATGTCTCTACCAGGGAAGTTGCCCTATGTTAAAATATCAGTCTAGTTAAAATCACTTTGTAGATGCACCTAGTATTTGTTTGCCTGGACTGTGTTTGCATTGGCATCCTATGCAGTTAAGATAAAGTGTAAGAAATGGTTCAACCAATTAAGATACCTCGACAAAAAGGTTCTTGCACCAATTTAAGTGTATGGTTTTGAAATCACTGCATATAAACCATGACAGCTTTTCTCTTAGAAACAAGGCCTTAGTTTAGCATGTCTGCTCATCTGATTGGAAAAATAATAAAGCAGGCTGAGATTTATTTTTTTTGTCTTGCTTTGCGAAATGTCACTTTTTCTTTCTTATCCTTTAAAACTTTTCTTGCTCTCTACTTCACATTAGATTTTTGTTTGGGGGATTTTTTTTTTAGCAACAACAACAACAACAAAAGGATGAATGCTCCCTATTTAAAAAAAAAAAAAAAACATTGCTTGAAGGACTTTCATTTTGCACTATAATTTTTCTTTTACCAGATGTGTCTGACAAGTGCATTTTGGAGATGCCCTCGGTCACGTTCTCTCAGGCCTACTCTGGTATTTCTAGTATATCACAGAAGTACCCAATCTTGTAGCCCTCAGTTCTGCCTTTTTTTGACATTTTATTTTTTTTAAGCTTTTTATATATATATATATAAATATATTACTTTGTCAGTTTTTTTGCTGTACAAAAAGTCTTAAGATTTAAAAATATTATTTGTATTATATGATGGTGGTATGTTAATGTTACAAAATTATTAATGAAGAAAAAATTTATTTTTGTTACTGGTCTGTTTCATAATTCTTTTTTAAATTGGTATATTGTAAGATATCTATGCAAAAATGTTATGTGACGCATTTTTATTTAAGAATGTAATATGTGTAATAAACAGTAGAATGTGTTTGGCCCGACAGTGTTTAGTGTGCCTTGTATATTATTTCTTTATGAAAACCTCCGTGAACAGCGAAGTAGCTTTTGAATACCAGTTAAGGCTATGGTTGTGTGAAAACACATATTGGTATAAAATAGATAGCTTATGCTTTAACTTAAGAGAATCACATTTTGGAATTTAAATAATATTTTAAAAATGTATTTTGTAACAGTTCAAGTGTTGTTTATATTCATGTCGTAACACATGTTGCTTTTGGAAAAGATGCTCGAGAAAGAAATTCTTATTCTTAAAAGCTAACCAGATTTCCATCTGGCTTGTAACATTGCTTCTGTTGGAGTCAGTGACTTTTGCTCTTTGAAAGCTTGCACTGGTTGAAGATTTTAGCCAGTATTATTTTTGTAAAATATACAGAGAGCACTTGCATTGCATTTTCCATGCCTAGCTTTCAAAACATTTGTCAGTCAGTGGTCAAAACAGGACTAGACTTTGAGGCTCCTGAGCATTAGTGTGGTGCTCTAGTCTGTGCATCACGCGGTCTCACAGGAGCTGAGTGCAGTATTGTTCTCTTTCCCCTGCCTCAATCATTTAGTCTCTCTCTTTAATGTCTGCAAAATTGCAAGCACAATTGAATCCACCTGGATGCTCAAGTACTAAAAATGTATTTAGGCAGTAAAGACAGTCATTCTGAGCACAATTACTTTGCAGTGTCATGCCATAAAATGAAACGACTGACTTTGTCAAGTCAGGCCTGTATCCATTTAGGTTTTTGCCATCTTGTTATCATACACGGCAGTGACCTAAATGGCACCATGTATGAACATCCTGTAGGGCTCATTTGATACAAACTTGCTAGCTTTTAGTTCTGGGGCAACATGCCTCACTTTCCCTGTTGGAAGACCTGCTAGGACTATACATGGCAGACACAAGGTAGGATTACCCTCATGATATCTGCATCTAAAAGTCAGATTACCATTCTAACCTACTCACTTATACTCCCTCTGTAGCTAATGAAGAGAGAGAGACATATCCAGAGGTGACTAACTCCAGGTGATGAGTTGAATGCAAAAGGAGATGAAGTGACATCAGGCGTTACTGAAATGCCACATGGTAAGTTGGAAGACAAAAGTTCCAGTGATGCACATAGCTGCTCTGGTCACTCAGGTCATGCCAGATGTTTGACAATGGACATAATTTGTAGTGTTTGGGTGTATGTTACAAACAGCTCTTGAGCACTGGAAAAGAACTTGGCTTAGGCTTAAATTTTGTGCTGGTGTTCTAAATGGTCAAAACTTCACAGTGCTCTTGCAGCTTTACTACAGCAGTGGTATCTTGATGTCACTCAGGGCTTGAGGGACTGAGGCAGTCAGTTGCCATATAGTTTCTTAAAAGTCTCTTTATTGTACATGGATTTGTACAATGAAGGTATGTCTGGAATTATATACAATATAGAATTCCTCCTGGAAATTAAATTTTGGTTTAAAGCTATTTGTTTATTTATTTATTTATTTTTCTATAAAGACAAGGTTTGGTTGCTTCACGTCCTGTCTTCCTTGAAAACCTCTGGAAGCTTTTTGCATTTCACCTACCTTGAGCTTTCTGATGGTTAAATGTCTGTATGTCTAGCCTAAGATAATTATAATGTAAATTAGTCCTCTGCTTTCCACATATGAGAGCTACTTCTGGAGAGCTCTGGAACAACCTTTATGAAGAAAACTTTGAAGAAAACTTATGAAGAAAACTTTGGGGTAGCAGTGCTGGTTCTTTGGCTTGTTTTCAGCTACCTTGAATTGGAAAGAATTCAATTCAAAGAACATCAATTACGGATGACCATACAAATAATTTGTTTTCTAGGAACTTTTAGAAAATCCAGTGCTTTACTATCATACACTTCCTCTCAGAAGATGCAAGAACAGCTGTGAAACACCTTCCTAGGTTAGAGGCCAGGAAAAAGAGATACCATGAAAGAACAACTTCCCTCTGAAATTGTTCAGGCAGCACACACTTACACACCTTGGGCAACTCCCACTGTTGGGGAATGGAGTTCTCTAAGGAAAGAAAAGAAGAATTTGTCACTTGCAGGGTTAGACTGCATATGAGCATCTTGTTGGACACATCTGTGCAAAATCGTGCAAATTTTGCATGACTTTGCGGACAGTTCCTCTCTTTCACATACACCTCAGCTGAAGCAGAGAGGAGCAGCAAGCACAGGGATGAAGAGTCCTTACTCCTTTCTCAGGCTGAAGGAGGCTGAGCGAGCTCAGCATTTTCTAGGAAGCAATCTGCAGTGTGTGGTTATCTGGCGGGCAGCTTATTCTAATGGATTCATTAGTTTTCTCGAGCATCTTCTTTTCCAAGCTACCTCAGGAAAAACATGAGGGGGCAGCTATAAAAAAGAAAATGCTTCCTATGTTACAAGCGTAGATTTTTCTTTTGTTTGTTTGTTTTTAGTTTTTGGCTTTACCTCACATTTTCCTGGAGAGTAAATAATGAAAGAAAAATTGAAAGTTAATGAAAGTGAGGTGTGCCATCAGAATTATGTGATCTTAGTGCTGAATTTCCCCTGGAATTTTTCAGAGGTACAAACTGAGCAAAAGCATCTCAAACCTGTGGAAGGGGATATGTATGCCTCAAATACAACTTGAATTCCCCAAGTAATACAGAGTGTTGACTAGAAGCCAGCGTCACAATGCAGGCAAGTATGTTCTGATTCGAAGCTCATATCTAATCTTTCTAATTTTTTGAGGTAATCAGAAGGTAACCTTGCCTTGAGTGTCCAGTCTAACTGGTGTTAGCAAACCTAGGAAAAGTACTAACCCCATAAGTAAAGACAGGTATGGTTGAGTGATAACATTTAAACAGTATTTTTGGATTTTCAGGAAGGATCTTTGAGAACAGGAACTTGCGTACCCTTCAGCAAAAGCCTCTTACCCGTTTGGATGACAATACAAGTTCCTAAAATTCAGTGATGAGAACCTTGGCCTTCTGAGGTGAATATTTTCATCTCTAAAATACGCTTTTCTTTCCACCTCCTTTCCTGTGACTCAGAAAGCCACTCCTGTGGCTGGCTGATGGTGCAGAAAGAGCTGCTACAACTAAGGCGATTTAGAAGAGGAAGGATGGAACAGACCCATAATCAGAACAATGCCTAATGCTCTGGGAAATGGTCTAAATACAGTTCATGAGCTGTGGCAGAGAATGGAAGGTTTCAGTTACAGATCTTTATTTCCACGTAGAATCAGGCGATTCCCTTCCCTCTCCACAAGTGTTGAGAGTGGTTTTTGTGTTCCTGCATAACACCAGCCCTGCAGCTCATGACAGAGGAGACAAAATGCTTCTCCTCACCCCCCAGATAATGCTGGGAACAACAGTCTGCCGCGATGGCCGGGCAGGGGCTGAGGCGGGCACATCTCAGGCCGCCACAGCGCTGAGGCCCTGAGGAGACGCACCAAACCCCTCAAAATGGCGCCTCTCCCCTCAGGTCTCCCCACAGCGGCCGGCCCGTTCTTCGGTGAGCCGCCCCCCTCAGGCGCCTTCCTGGGGCGCACTGTCCAGCTGTGAAGGAGCAGGGCAAGGAGGTTGGGTCTGTCCCTGAGCAACATCTGTGAAATGGCGGCAGCTTTAAGGTTCAGAGGAACTGCAGGAGGAAATGTGCTCCACCCTGTCAGGTGGGTCTTCGCGCTGCACACGGGAGCCATGCTGTCCTCTCCCCACACAGCAATTCTGTTGCCCCTTCTGTGCTGGCCAGGCTTTCTGCTGATAGTTATCAAACAACTATAAAAGTGCCGCCATTTGAAATATTCTTTATGGTGGGGATTGCTATTAACCCCTTGCCTGCTTTTCTCTCAGCATTTCTGATGCTGGGCGCCTGCCCCTTCAGGCCACCACGCCAGTAAAAAAAACACCCACCTAAGCATACCCGTGTCACATTTTCACTCATAAACACAACAAGGCCACATCCCAGTTACCCATATTGTTGAATTCCCGGTATGGCCCCACCACAGCACCCTGAAACCACCTTGGTACAGCTGAGGGCTATCTTTGTGCCTGAAGTCAGCCAGGCCATGGGCACTATTTGGGAGATCATGTGGAGAAAGGTACAAAATTTCAGACATAAAAGATGCAAGCCATGCTGAGAGCATTTATTTGTTCATATGAACACCACCAGTGTGCCCATAACGCACCAGTCCCCCCAGCAGGTGCTGTTGGGCTCTTTTAGTGACTGCAGCTGTCTGTGAGGAGAGCAGGACAGGTGCTTGGGGAGCCGTTACTGTGATCAGGTGTTGCCTAAAAGTAGTTTATCAGTGCAGGGGAGACAGCGGCTGTGCTGTTCTCCGAACATAGTCTCTGGCAGCTGGGTCTCTCTGGCTTGGTGCCTCAAATGTCCACAGTGGCACAGAAGCTGCAAGATGGAGCCTGGGCTAGCAGTGGCTGCAATGGCCACCAGGCTGGGCAGGCCTCCTTTCCCTGCTGCTGTGTGTGCCTGGTGGTACCAGGCAGCAGGAGATCAGTGCATGCTCCAGGAGAAAGCTGGATCACCACACTAGGTAGGTGCATGAAATATCCATGAACCGAGAAATTTTGTTGAGCCCCTGAACAACAAAACAGTCCCCAGGCAGTTGCTGCTTGACAAGGAGGTCAGTTTTTTCTTTGATGTTAGTGGGAATTACATTTTGCACGTACCAAGAAGAGGACAATTCCCTCATGAATCAGAAATTATTGTCAGCAAACCTTTGTGTCAGAGGGGTTTTGGCTATTTGTCCCTCACTCCTCAAAGGGCTGCTTTTCCACATAGGGAAGGACTTGCATGGAAGTGGCTTGAACTAATGAAAAATTAACAATTTGGGAGAAAATTACCTGTATGTTTGTGTCAATTTAATATACAAACATACCCTCATATTTACCTTTGCTTTCTCATTTGGAAACAGGTAAATAATACTATGAACTCCTTGTCAGGGTGACTGTGTGGATCAAACATTTTGAGAGGGCTGTGTAACTGCTGAAAATACGTATTTGGTAGTAAGCAGATCTTGTATGCTGTATCCCTGAATCTGTATTGTCATGAGAGAAAAATGTGTAATTTTTCTGTAAAAAACTCTGAGACCAGTGCTAATACACTGTGATGTGTTTAGGAAAAAAGAAGATCCTTATGGAAGGGGTTGTATGCTCTACATCCTTTGGAGTGCATAACAGCATCAGAGCATACTCAAGTCTCTTCCATTCTTAGAACGTTGTAGGTTTCAGGCATTAAAGTTCAAGGCCCATAGATACATAGGGAAGGAGAAAGAAAACTAGTGTGTTTAGGTAGCAGTTATTCAATCTGATGATTTTGGAAAGAGAGATCATCTCCAAAAAGAGGAAGAAATTCAGTTCCATTGTATTTGAACGGATAGATTTGTATGGGTTACTCTTCAGGGCAGGATACATTTAAAAAAAGTCCTTTTCTGAAAACTTATTCCTAGCCTGGTGTTTGCTTAGTAGCTTAGCTTGTCTTTAGACCCGACTTGCAACTTAAATAGAGTTTAGACTGCAACTTCAGTTCTTAGTCCTCTGTACAGAGATTTTACTGATTTATGCCACACCTTTTTATTTTGTCATAAAATAGATTTAAAAAAAAACACTAACAAAAATGTTCAAGGACAGACAGTCTAATTATAATATCTATGTCAGCATCCATTATTTTGTCCCCAAAAAGAGCAGACTCCTGCCATGGTTCTGCTCTTCCATGTGGTCCTGATTTTGATAAGAACAGGAGGAGGCAAATGGAGAGAGAAACATGTTTTCCAGTCCATGTCTCAGCATTAAGAATGTAGCAAATTAAGAATCTCTTCTAAGAGCTGCTCCATTATGATGACAGCCCAATGTGCCATATTTCCTACAAAACTTCGGTTTATGACTAATGCTCTGGTCAGATGCTACACATACACTCATGTCCAAATGACATTAACCATGGAGATGTATTCCAAGCTTCACACAATCTTTTTCTTTCTGTTTCTCCTTAGAACATACATACATATATGTGTATATATATATCACTCCACCTAAAGCACTTCTTTTTTTCTCATCTCGTGGGTCACTAACAGACACACATACCCCATCAAGCTGTGTGAAATCTTTCCAGCAAGACCTACAAACATGTGATATCCTCTTGGATTCATGTTTCATGTGGAATCTCAAGCTGAGAGAGGCCTTGGGGTAGAGTGCTAACTGACAGGGGGATGGCGAGGCAGTCGGGATTGTGTAGGCGTGAGGAACTGAGGAACCAGGGCGGCTCAATATGTTTTTAATGAAACTAATAAATACAGTCATTGAGTGAATAGAGCTGATTGACACAGGGAGTTCCCAGTTCCCCCTTCCATCTGCAGCCTTTTCAGTAGCAGAATGGAGTAAAGAAATTTAGAACGAAACTGGCACATGTATTTTCAAAGAAATGCTATACAAAATTGCTAGCAAAATAATGGATAAGAGAAAAAATGTTCTTTTTCTACAGAAAGCTTAACAGGGTTTTTGATGTTCTTTCCACAGAAAAGAATCAAACCCTCTCATTGTTTCCTCTGAGCCAATGGAAAGATCAGTAATGGAATGGCTGAAAAAAAAAATTCAAAGTTTAAATTGTTTTTCATTATCATTTTTGTGATGGGGAAAAAATTGCTAGGAAAAAATCAGTTGTCTCACTGCTTTAAGAAAAAAAACAAAAGAAAAGAAAAAAATAGAAGTGAGCTTTGAAATGTCTTGATGATAAAGAGAGAGCATTTCCAAGGGAAAATGCAGCCCAGATCTAATTACAGAAAGGGGTTTGCAGCCACACAGCTCTGACCTCATCACATCCACACTGTGCAGGACCAGGCAATGCATTGTCTAGCACTGGGTCAGAGTCAAGTCTGGGTAAAAGAGCGCCTGTATTTCCACGTGCCTGCTTTCCTCCCCCCCCCCCCCCATCAGCAAGTATAGCCAGTATAACAGTGACTGTATGTAGTGCTAAAAGATGGGAACAGGGGTGATGGATGACCTTGAATATAACTGAACTGAAGTCAAAGTGGTATATTTTGAAGTAGGGAGCAAGGCAGAGGAGTTGTTTAAAAATAGGTAGATGGATGGCTAAAAATAACTCCTATCAATGTGTGCTACAAGCTTAAAAATAATAACAGGTGAAAGCAGAGTGTATGACGGGGAAAGAGTACTTGATGTAATGGGTATTTCTGAAGAATGAGGGAGAGTCCAAATTCAATGTAATATTGTAATACTCTAAACTAGAGCAAGCACAGGTTAGGTCACAGAGTGAGGGGGGGAGGTTTGGAACGCTACACCTGCAAGACACCATTGGATCTATAAAGATAAAATTGTAGTAGAAGAAAAAAAATAGATAGTGAAACAGGTGTCTATTAATGGTTAACAAGAAATAATGTTATGGATTGGGAGAAAATAAAAGGGGTCACAGCATAACTCTGAGCAACTTCCTTTGGGGAGGAAGCATACCAAAGAGTAGCTTGCCAATATTAAAATGTGGAAAGGGGGCGTTTTCTTCTAAAAAACACGAAATCAGACAGAGACTCATCAACAAGCCACAAAACTGCAAGTAGGGATACTCATAGCCTTAGTCTCAGCAGGGAGTTGTTTTTTTCTGAGTAACTCACAGTGATCACAGACAGCATACAGGAGATTTTATAGGCTAGGTTATCTAATGTCTACTTCTGTGCCTTCCCACCTCATGCCCTAACATTACACTGAAATGTTTTCAAAGAAATTCTTCTTCCTGCTGTTCCCTTTTATAACTCCCTCCCTCAAAACTGTTGTTATGGCAACAGTTTGGCTGTTTTCTTGCTGCTTTGGATATATGCAGAAGATTCCCACACCATTGCCCAGATGATAGCCTAGAATCCCTCAAAGTGTCTCTGAGCTGCTTAACCTTATACCTTGCACATGCAGAAATCAAGGAATCTAATTAAAATTGCAAGGGGGAGAGGGGAGGAACAGACGCTACTCCTTAGAGGTTTGAGTTAAACATATGCACAAATCTTTATAGGGACAGAGCCTCCAAATCCCACACAAAAGTCAAAACACCTATATATTCATACATAAACCAGAAAGGTTATTTATATTTGAGAAATAAATTTGCCAGAGCCTGACTTGCAATGGCCAATATTCTTATTCCATAACCAGATTAGTCTTGCTGGCGCTGTACCAAATCCCACGAATACCCAAATTAAACTAATTTAAAACAGATTTTTTGTAACTCTCACTTCTGAATCGGGGACCTAAGTTGCACGGTGTGATATGCCAAGTGGGCAGCAGAGATGAATTCTGACAAGTCAAGTACAAATGTATAATCCAGGGTCAGACTCATTGGTATCAATGTAAGTTTTGTCTTAACTGGATCAGAGCCCCTCTGGGCAAGTATGTTGAGACTGCTTGTTACTGGCAGAGTATTTTTTAAAAGTACAGAAAAAGGAATCAAGGAGAACAGAAATCTTACTAGTCCCCCAAAATAATTAATTAAGCACACCCTCCCACATGTTTTCTTTGTTCTAGGAAACCTTTTCAGTTAGGCAGTTTTAATCATATGAGTGTTTTTTGCAGATACAGGCAGTTTGTACACTGGATGTCTCAAGTTTGGCTATCAAGTGAGCTTCAGGATTTATGCCTCCTAGGGATTATCAAGCTGTGAATTTTGTGATAGAACAAACTTTCAAAAGTAATATGTGTAAGCACACGAGATTATCTTTTAGAAAGTGATTAGACTACTTTCAAGTATTTCAAATGAAATGTACTCAATCTTGTGATTCTGCAGTCTTGATATTCTGCAGATCACATTTCTAGAACTGTGTTTCCTGGAGCTCAGATCCAAACTCACCGCTTCCGCCAACCCTAAGGCTTGGTCACGTTTCTGTGCAAATCAGAATCATTGCATTGGTTTCACAGACAACACATGCAGACTCTAAATGTCTGATTGAAATGTATGAGCTTTTTATTTATGTATTTTTAAATTATTGGCAACATTTTTCCAAATTTGCAATACATGGGAACATACTTTATGGTGGTCACAAACAGACAAAATTAGATGATTTTCAAAAGATGCCCTGGAGACTTAGGAAAGATAAAGTTTTACATGGCAGTTTTATTTCTTCTTCCTTTTGTTTTGTTTTACTTGCTATTTGTGAAGCAGTTCATTTACAGAAGACAAAGATCAATGAAAATGCCAGGCTCAGTGTTACATATATTTTGTCCTCAGGCTTCCAAAGAAATTGAAATGATTCAGAACAAATTCCTTATAAAATTTTGGGAATATTTTGCTATTTTTATAATGTATTCCCCCACCTTATTTAAATAAGCTGACTCCTTCAACACCCACCATGTTTAGGAAAGACAAAAACTTTGCAAAGATTTATTATACATGACAGGGAAAAAAAAAAAAACAAAAGTAGTGGGAAGAGGGGGAAAAATGAGGAAATAAAGCAAGAAGGAATAAAGAAGAAAGAAAGAAAAAGAAAACAATCAAAGAAAGCGTTCATCTGTAGAGCTGCAGAAGAGAAGAAATAGCCTCAAGTTCAGGAAAGACTTCCTCTTCTCAAAGAGGTGATTAATCATGTGCTTGAAGTTAAGCACACACTTATGTGCCATGCAAAATTAGTATATAGGAGGAAATTATGTGCTGAGTGGAACATCCTGATTTTATTTTCTAAAATGTCTTCTTTTCTTTAAGATCTGGTCTGTTCTGTCTGACAGGAGAATTGATAATCACAGGACAAAATCGATCTAGACTCTGGAGCAACTGATTGGCAGCAGGTCAGCTGAAGCATATCCTGCACTAGGGACTAATTGGTGGAATTCTGCAGTTGTTAAGGAATATGCTGGGGAAGACAGAGACCCAGCATTTGTATTGCGGATCTTATTAGCACAGGGACAGAAACTAGGAACAGATCCTCATTCTTTGCATTCATCCTCAGTTGCAAGTATCTGGGTGCTAGGAAAAAAAAAGGGCGGGGGGGGAGAGATTCTTATTTATATTCTGGTACCTTTGTATAGCTTTGTGTAAAAGTGCTTTCATGTTAGAATCAAGAAAAAAATCGCACTGAATTATAAGGTGGTAGAAATAGCTTTTCTGTAAATGTGAATCTGTCCCCAAATAGAATAGCATTATTAAAAAATAAAGGGGTGAGAGAGGTTTAAGTTCAGGCATGTAATTGCTTTGCAGACATTCATCATTCAAAAATAGTAGGAAAAAAACTTAGTGGGAAAAGATGATGTGATACACTAAAACGTTTACCCCCAGGTAAATCAGGAGTAGTTCTCCTTGAAATCAAGAGATTGGTGTAAAGTGAGCCTAGAGCAAGATAGGATTCTGAAATAACATTTGCTCAAGTTACCTCGCTTATTATTGGAAGTATTGTCAGCCTCAGCCAGGTCTACTTGGAGCTGTAGTGCAGGAGGATAAAGGCTGAAAGGGAGAATGCTTGAGAACTAATTAACAAGTTACCAGCTGAGTGGCTCTCATTATTTTGAAATGTAAATGCTGTTGTTGATTAAATCTGGACCATTAGCTCTGCTCTGTGATAGAGGAAGTTTCATCAGAAGTGAAAAAAGAGGAAGTAAGGAGCTTTGCGTTGTTGTGATTGGCCATTGAAATCGCTGATCCACTGGGGAATGTCCCAAGAATGTACAGACAGCTGGAAACATGAGCTTTTAGATTTGAATTTATACTCTGCAACTGAAATTGTGTGAGGCTGTAATTCTCTTCAGATTATGCAGAAAGGGAAAACATGACTTATCCTGACCAGCAGTTCCCAAACAATCAGTGTAATGTCAAGACCAATTTCTATTCAGCAGGATATTGGTAATGTTTCATACATGTGAGTTCTAGTGCTGAACAGACTAAAGTTTCTTCTCAGATCATTTCCATAGATTTTTATCTACTCCAGATGCCTGGAGTTGCCATTCGTGAAACCAAATTTCGCACGTGTAAAAAGACATACATAGTGTATTTACACACCTTCCCAATTGGCTTGCAGAAGAATAATCATCTAATTTAAACGACTGTTGAAGGGCACTTTTTTTGTATATACAAGGCCAAATTCTATCCTAATTATAGAACAGGATGAAGGAAAAACATAGAAGTTAGCAAAACAACCATGGCTAACAACGCTGTCCTTTCAAAACTCCTGGTTGTGTGGTGTGGATTTCTAGTTTTGAAATATGCGGTCAGCCTCCAACCAACTTCTTCTTGACCTATGTCAGGGAGCCAAGGCCATTCTTTTGGATTTTGCAATCCACTTTTCTTCTGTCTACTTTCCAAGTGCAGCGGGAAACTGCCCAGGCATTTCATTACCATCAGTTGCAGTGATCTCCTGTCTACCTCAGGACAGTATTCTTGTGAGAAGTAGTTACCTACATACTGAATGACCAGAGGACCAAAAAGATCTCCTGAAGTGTAATTCCACAGCTATGCACCTCAGTCACCCTGCCAAATGCATCATATTCTGTGTACTGTGACTTTCATGTAAATATCAAGTAGTACTTTTCATAAAATTTGTGGTGAGGGCTTTGGGTAAGTTGGCCAAACTTGCAATTACGGAGTTATCTCCAGCTCCACTATGCTGATTATTGCTCAAGCTCTTGGACCACAGAGAAAATCTTTATGCTATTTAAAAAGATACAGCCCTGGAAGAACTGGAAAGCCTCATTAAATATTGGCTAGAGCAAAAAATAATTTCTCCCTCTAATTTAGCAAGAAACTATTGTGTACTTTTCTCCTCATTTTGTCCAGATAAACAGTTGAGTTTTATTTTACCCATTCAAGAAACAGAGCGTTCACCTCTAACATAAAAACAGGTTTGTATCACAGTAGCATCAAGAAGCACTAATTAGGAGCAGGATCCCTGCTATGCCAGGTGATGCACAAACTTCTGAATGAAAGTCTCTGTGATAAAGATGCTGGCTTCTAGTTAAAGATAAAGCATCAGCAGCTGGGGTAGAAGGAGATAGGAATTTAGGGGAAGGCTTCATTACAGAGACCAGCTATGCAAATGTAAAATGGGTGACAATTTTGAATTCTCAACGTTTCCGAACCTAAGTAAGGACAGGAATATCATGTGTTCCTTTGAAATGCCTTATCTTGTCTTTTGGCTTTATCAAGTGACTAGCAGTTGTTTTCACTGAAAAGTAAAGAAAAAAAAAAGTTAAGAAAACAGACTAAGCAAACCAGATGCTTTCCATGTGTGTTTAATAAAACGCTACTAGAGCATTATCCCAAATGACTTATACCCTCTCAAACAATGATAGCTCTAGGAAAAAGCAAATATTGACACTCCAATAATGTTTGCCTAGCAATCAGTGAGCAATATACAGCACTCAAGGTGTCTTTGTTACAGTAATCAGTTAGGAAAATGGAGAATTGAGGTCCTCCAATTAGAAATATATTATAAATGCTGACATTACTGAAAATATCCACTCTAAAAATCTTTTGGAAGCTATGCATTTATCTGCGTCTCAGTCAGTAGCACTTAAAACTGTCACTCCAGTTGATTACCTCCCAGTATCTGTACCTTCCATTTTAATGTCATCTTCCACCTGTGAAAACAGATGTCATCACACTAGATCCACACAGCATCCACCTAGTCCTCTGTTCTGCCTCCAAAAATGATTAGTACCAGCTTTGTCAGAGGGCATCATCCTGCGGCTGAGGAGATACTGAAAATATGTCCCCTGGGAATGTTTCATCCTATTCCCATTAACTGCACGGTATCCTGACGTAGGCTTAATATACTTGGATTAGATGGCATCCATTTTCTTCCTGCAAGCACTCGCTTCCTTTCTCTTTGCTTGACTAATTCTAAGATTAGCCTTCCCATGTACCAAAACATTGGCGTTTGAAAATAAAGGGCTGGGATCTTGAGTAAGTTCTCCTTCAACACTTTGTACGGCCAGCAACGCAAGGAGCTCAGCGGCCCCTCTTCACACAGTGAGAACTGGAGCTCAGCTCTTCTGTGTCACTGGGGCACCCAAAGCAGTTAGAGGAGGTTAGTGACTCAAACCCCAAACACGAATGAAAGACGGTTCCTGTTGTTTGTGCCTGCAGTGCAGGGGATAGAACTTCTTAGAGGGGAGGTTCACTGTCCACTCTGCAATTCCATCGGGGACAGATTGTTAGTCTGTTTCCTGTGTGCTATTTTCTGATTCTGATAGCATTCAAAAATGTCTCAACATCTAGCATTTTTTCCATTACAACCTCTGTAATTTGTCACTGCTTCTCCCAGGACAAATATTTGCTGTGGAAAGATGCATCTAATTGGCTTGTTTTTAAAACCCTGGCTTTCTCTTTTCCTTCTTTTCTGATAGTATCATTATTGTTTTTGGCAGCTGAGTTACAAGAAGATGTTACACAAAGGGTATTTACAGTATAATGAGGTTCAATGGAGTTGAAAGATAAAGTTCATTAGCCTCGCATTTAAGACTATTAGAGCAGAGAGACTGTAGTGAGGCATTGTGTTTGTCATTTGCACAGTGTTTCTGAAAAGCAAACAGCATAGATTCTCTGGATGCTTACTGCCTTCCTTTCTAGCCTCCCAGCTGATTTTTATTTGCAACTGAGTCCAATATTGCAGAATGGAGATTGATGGAGCCATTCAGCGTAGTGTCAGCAAGTGTATGTAACCTCTGCTCTGACCAGCACCAAAGTTACCAGGAGAATGAATCAGAAAGGATTTGAGCAAAAGATGGTGTCGGTACCATAGTGACCATGCAGTTGCTAAGGATGTGATTAGCACTCCGATTGCAGGACTGGGAGAGTTAATTGCTGTGTCCTCATTCCATTTCTCTAGGGGAATACCTGTTTGCCAATTATACAGGACCAAAAAAAACCCGCCTCTTGATTTTTACACCATCTGAAGCCAGCACCTGTTTGACCCTGAATATCTCCATTATTAAACTAGAATACATAACTATTATCCAGTAAGTGCAGGACATGCAATGCTAACAATTGCCTTTCATATTTTACCTTTTTTAGCTATATTCCCTCCTTTCGTGCACAGCACACGCTTGCTTTGCTCTGGAAGTTTGAGCTTTTTTTTTTTTTTTTTGGTAAGTCTGAAATTCAGCTATTAAGCTGATGAAGGTTCAGGGAAATGAACTGAAATGTCTAGTGAGAAGAAGAATGGTACTGTAAAGACAGGATTAAAAAAAAGCCCATGGTAATAGAGATTGATGACTCAGTCTGACCATGGCCTCAAATAAAACTGATTGAATTTAACATGCTAGGTTACAGTTAAGAAGCTGAGTTGTTTCAGTGGGTATAATATCGTTTCAGATTATCGTGGGGAGCCATTTATTTATTTTTGCATTTGTGAGTCATTTAGTCAGTCCCTTTATGTGAGTGAAAATACGTTTATTTTCTCACTCCCTGCTGTTGTGTATTCTATTAATATCACACTAGTTGAAATAGATGGGCACACTAGAAACTACTTGGTGTTGAATTTGTTTTTCAGATTTCTTTTTTTCTTCTTCTTCAGGCACCTATTTTTATAAACCAATTCAAAAGCCTTGGACGTACTTATAATACAAGCTTAGTTCTCCTCCATTTTTAAAACACTGGCCTTAACCCTGCAATAACAACCCACAAGGATGTGTAAGGTCTGTGATGTCTTTTATCCCTTTCAGAAAAAATGGAGATGACACTGTATTTCCCGAGCTTTACTAAACGAAGCATCTGGCACTCAGAAGTGCCCCCTATTTGATATATACTGCTTCTGTTTGATGAAAAACAACAACAACAACAACAAAAAAAGCTGGAAGCTGTCAAAAGCTGAAGTGAATAGAGAAGGAATGTGGCTGTAAGATATGCTGGTCCCTGCAGTTTACCAGCAGCCACAGTTACCACCTCCCTTCCTTCACCAAGGACATTCTTGGTAGCTGCTATCACAGATGCTGTTGCCCCTTTCCTCGTGGCAAAAGTTAATGGGACACGGGTAAATTTGCCCCTTTCTGTGCTCCCTATAACTGCTTGGAGTTCTTTTTCTTTGCTCTGCCCTTCCTATGTCTCCATGTAGATTTTAGTGAAGCATGGAAACTGTAATCAGGGATCTAGTGCCATGTCATGCTTGGTGCTGTACATGCAGACCAGAATGAGACTACTGAAGAGCTTATTGTCTAAAGGGATGAGGCAAAACACGTTTACAAAGCAGAGCAGTGGAGAAAATGAATGTGAAGTGCTCCCAGTTGAGCTGAGCAGTTCCCAACGGAGGTGCAGCAGAGAGCTTGAAGTCCGAGAGCCTGAGTAAGATCTGACTCAGCTGGTTTTGCTCACGTTGACAGAAAGGGGAATTAGAGTGCCCATACTTGATGGGGGCAAGTGGATTGTGTTGGGACCACCAGGTAGTTGTCTGTGGGCTCCTGAACTCACACAGCTTGACTTATGCTATTACTTTCTTGCTTTCTGTAGCAGAGGCAGGATGGCACCCAAAATGAGATCCTCTCCCCTCCCCCTCAGCCAGCATGACCCCATTAGCTTGCAGTAGACATCAGTCAGGATGCTCACCTCTGCCTGTGACTGAGCAGCAAGCTTGCCCTAGTGCCCCTGGCTCGGCTCTCACTTTGCCCCCCATTTGTCTCCCCATTATGTGCCGCTTCCTCCTTGTGCTGTGTACCGCCTAGATAACAAGGTATGTGCACTGTGGAAGTGCTGTCTGAGTTTTAAATGTCGCTGTGATGTCTTGTACAGCATGGCCCTGACCCGTTGGTATTGGTCTTAAGAACTGCGGTAACAGAAATTAATACATAAATCCTCCCACTGTAACAATAAAGGAAGGGTGGAGTGGTCATGACCCTCTGATACATATTCCCACCCTTCCTGGGAGTCTTCAACCCCAGCTTGTCACTCCAGGGTGGAGCACATATTACCATCTTTTAAATGCAACCTCAAAAGCTTTCTCCATGTGGGGGAGTGCCTCTGTCTCTTCGTTCTTTCTTGACCATATATTTTGGTTCACATGTAATGCCACCCTCCCCCCCCCCCCCCCCCCCCCCTTATGTCCTCATCTCTACCATCAGGGGTGGTCAGTAATTTTGAAAGGGCATTAGTGATCAATCATTTTGTACACACTTCAGATAGATCGATGAATATGTCAGCTTTTCCAAAGATACCACTGGACAGTAAGCAAATGTTATATAAAGGTAAAGAGCTACGTAGACTGCTTCGCTGGCTTAAGCAAACAGATAAGCAGACATAGACAAGCTTCATGGAGGGATGAGCTAAAAACCCCGGTCACAGAGAGCAATAGATAGGAACAACAGATTCGAGGAGAAAGCAGGAAATTAAGAACAGCTATATTGGTGTCAGTCCTACTTTTCTTAAAGTCCGAGGGACATGTGTCAGTATCTACAAATAAGAGCAGGATCAAGACATGAGAACTTATGCTCTCATTGCCTACCACTTGCGCTGGATATCCATGTATTACCTACTCTTTCAGTTGCTTTATTCATCTGAGGAAACAACCTGGTAAAAGATTTTATGTATCTTTCCTAGAAACATGTCCACTGTGTCTGAGTGGTTTTGATCTGGGACAATTTTCCTCTGGTGCTACCAGCAATATCAGTGGTATCACCTTATGAGTCATCTTTTATAGCAGCACTTTTTGAAGGTGTTCTGCTTTCTAATGCTGCATATCTTTTAGTAAGTCTTTTCCAAAGTCCTCCGGCCCCTAGGAAGCCAATTAATAACACATCTCTTTTTAAATACATGTGCCAGAAACCCACACATTCAGCATATCAAGCACAGGGGCTTAACATAAGTTCTTAAACCTTTGGCTGAGATCCTAAAAATAAGCACCAGAATTTTCAAGAGGGATGAAGACTAAAGAGCTTCAACACCACATCAAGGAGTGAGGTATTTGGTCCTTTTGAGAAGCCAGAATATAACAAGAGACAGGGCTTGTAATGCAGGACTTACTTTCTAGCCTGTGTGAAATGTGCTGTTTTTTCAGTAATTTCAGGATTTTGCACCGGTTTCTCTTTAGTGATATTGATCCGTTAGAGGATTGGGTTAGGGTCTGGGAATTTTCAGCACCTCTTATTGTTGTCCTGTTCTCTTGGCTATAGTTTCATGTTAAATAAAATGAAAGATGGGGAGGGAGAATAAAAAGACAGGGAAAAGAGGAAATCATGGTGACCAGATTTATGAAGCAGATTGTGATCTCATGAAAATGGGACAGAAGAGCCAGCAGTTATTATGGGGCACCATATTCATTCTGTCCTAGAATATGCACAAACAGGCTTGGCAGATCATCCCCAGGAAAAAGAGTCCCTGAATTTGTTTGTATATTTACACAGAGATGTAAGTATAATTGTTACAGGACTGCACAGTCCTGAGTGGCAGGGAAATTGCTGCTGTGCTCTATGACTCTGTTGTGTAACCAACGCTCTGCGCCATAAATCATCGCCCAGTTACACTGTTCTGCTGGAGAAACTTCTGCTACTGCCCTGAAAACATAAAAAATAAATCCATACTATTTGGCTTTCAAAGAGCAAACCGTGGCTGTGCCTGGAAATTTACTTCCCTGGACACACTCTATACTAATAAAGCATGTTCCTTCTGTGCAGGCAGATCCCAGGAGGGAAGAGCATTTGGTATTTCTTAACTTGGGATCACACTGGTAGGACTGGGCCTGTTTTTTTTGTTGTTGTTTTTTTTTCTTTTTCTATGACTATCAGTCTCCTAAGAAACAAAATGGGTAGGAAGAAAAATAGCAACTAGGCTAATAACGAAACTAGGGGAAATCCCAGCCTGAGTCATTGTAGGAAAGGGAATGAGCAGTCCCCCTGAGCCTTGTGACACACATATTCAACAGAAGACATTGTTCTCGGTTATCATCCTGCCACCTGCTGAAGATGCAGGGTATGTCCTTACCAGCTCTTCCTAAAGCTCCCTGCTTGCTTCCCATTCTACTTACTTATAAGAAAGCACTGTTTTTAACAATTGAAGAATGAGACAGTCCTTTCTTCTGCAGGAAAAGGTGCCGCCTTTGCTCTAAACGCCCTGCAGGTTCTTTCCTCAGTTTTCTAGAGCTTTCATCATGTATATTACTTTAATTAATATGCAGTATAAGTTGTGTATTGATATTGGCTCTTATTTTGTATATTACATGGCTTCTCAGCAATTGACCTTCTTTTCTCAGCATCCTCTTGTGGTTTTGGTTCAGTTCTTATCTATTGGTAATGCAATTGAGTCTGCTATGTCTAATAATTCTAATAATTTTCACAGAAAACAGTAACATAACCAAGCAGCAGAATTAACGAAGTCTAGTTTCCTCTGAAATTGCATTTCTGCCCACACAAGTCTGTAACCCACTTCTCAATTTCCATCATGTGTGCCAGAAAACACCCTCAGTTTCCTCTGTTCTCCTCTTAGAGAGTGCTTCCCCCCAGCTCGTTTTTAAAAGACCATATTACTGACCTCATCACACACCCCTTTCCCTCTCAAAGGTGCTAACATGGGCTTCTGTATGCCACACACACACTTTTTTTTTGTAGGAGCTTCTCATTTTTGTGACCTTTCTCATATTGCCAGTTTGGCAGAAGGCAGCCAGCAGGTTCAAGGGTTACTACAGAGAGGCTGAGAGGTAGGCAGCATGATCTCTTAGGCTGTATTTCTACAGAAAGAGAGGATAAAAACACAACATGATTAGAGCCCGAATCTTTTTGTCCATGGATGTGTGTTTTTGGAGGCACGTCTATGCCACAGAGCTGGTGATTTTGTTGAGGAACTACTGTGTATACTCCAACATATTACAAAATCCTAATATTTTACCTAACCTAACCCAACATAAGCTAAGAGCTAACATTTTACCATGCCCCATTGAAGATGATAGAAATGTTTTAGATAATGGTTAATTTATCTAGCTGGCTGTGAGAGGCTGGGGACTGCATTTAACCAAGACAAAAATTCCCTGCTATTTTGAACTGCTTGGAAGCTTGCAGGGACTTTGTCTGACTCCTGATTGCACTCCCTCACTGTTCCCTGTTTTCTAAATTGGCACACGTTGACAGCAGTGCCTGCTGCCCAAGCAGTAGATGGCATGGCTTCCTGGAGGGCTGTCAGCATAGGTCTTTTAATCAGTCGGGGATTTGTCGCTGAATGAAAGAAATCTCACTCAGACATCTTTCAAGTGAATGGTCTCCACAGAATTCCCAGCCCAAGTTACCGTGAGAAACTGGGTAAAAAGGTTTTAGAAATCAAGCTCTGATCACAAGCATGTTGGGATTTACAGGGTCAGATCCAGCATTGCTGAGGGCAGCAGAAGCTTTACTATGGATGTCAGTGAGTGCAGGATTAAGCTCATTGCCACTTAGCTCCCATAGTGAAAGAAACCTTAGAAATTTCTGAGGTATAGTTGATGTGCTGGACTAATTCCAAGCTTAAATTTGGACTAGTCTGTACAGCAAGTTTAACATTGCCTTTTAAACTCTAGTAAACTGTCTTTTCTCCTAAAAACAATGCATTAAACAAAATATATATATATATATATATATATACACTTAACGTATTGGAGGTATGGTGCTGTTTTGCAAATTCTCTTCCTTATCATCTAGAAAAAATGACTGCTCACCAAAGAGGATTATTTTCCACTCTTGTGTTTGGAAAATGCTGCTGTTCTTTAGTGAAGAGCCCTTGCAGACACTCAGGCTTTCTGTGAGGTCAGAACTCTGCACGGCATGCTGCAGGTTGTTGCTGGCACATCATTGTATTAACACTCCTGGTAGGTTTCTCTAAAGCATCTCTGGGTTTTGAACCTGAGGAAGAAGTGGAGTACTGTAGCAGCATGTCAACATTTGTTTTCAGGCATCTCAGGAAAACCTGCTGCACTTTATATAGAAGTCTAAGGTCTCTGTCAAAGAAAAAAAAAAAAAAGGTGACCTTTAAGCAGTGTGTATTTCAGTAGAACACCTGTTAAAGATACTTGCAAGTGCTTTTCATGGCTTTTCTCTAGAAAAGCAAAATGGGAAATCAGCACTGTACTACTAAAAAACCTATGTAAGACAAATGTTATAGACAAAAAATATTGATTAGCACTAGAGTGCTGTGTGTTTTTAAAGTAGACCTATGCTTAGAAACTGTTTCTTTTCATTTGAAGCCATTTTTCATTTTAAAGCTCAGTGGTGCCTTTTGAATGTTACAGGCTAGCGAGCAGGTTGCCAACTGAGGCTCAGAGGATCTGGGTCCATTCTGTGTTCTGCAGTTCATCTTCCTAGGTACCCTTACGCAAGCTGTTTTTCTTTCCCCTCAGATTATGTGTTTTTTTAAGTAGTTTCTCTTGTCACTAAAAGACTTTGAATAGCTGTGTGTTGGCCTCACTCGAAATGGCACCAAATGAGGTACTACAAGTCACATGAAAGACAATATTTTTGCTGTTCAGAATCTTAGAACTCCAAAAGAGTTGTGCAGCAAGTGTCATTGCACTTGATTGTACAGGGAGGTGAAATAAGTGGTGTCTGCTTGCAGTAGGGGAAAGTGCCATTTTAGCCCATTCAGAAAAGAAACAGCTTATTCTTTCAGCACCCTGGCCACTTCTACATCCACGTAGCCCCTCTGAAAAGACCTTCGCCTGGCAGAGACCTGAAGAATAACTTAGCTAGATCTGTGGGACTGACCAGCATGCCAAATTTGAGTGATCCTGAACATGCAGTAGGTATAGGGTTAGAGCAAGTCTTGTCTCAACAGGTATTGTAGGCTAGAGGACTCAGCTGGAGTTCTCGATTTTCCTTGGAAGGTAGTCAAAGAGCTCAATCTTCTGCTGATACTATAGAGAAAGTGTACAGTAGATAACATCAGATCCCTGCTAACCTGGACAAAACCTGCAATACAGCTGGAAAAAAGGCTTCAGGACCTTCTTACCAATAAACCCTAAAGGAAGAGACAGTTTCTGGAAGTTGCTGTTTTCCAGTCCCAGGGATGCTGTGGGTCACAAGACAGATGACTAATGGGCCACTGTCTGACAAGCTGTTGTCTCTGGATCCTTGAGAGTCCATGGGATCCACAGAACTATCTAAGAAATGTAAGCCTATTGCCAAAGTCCTGTTTTTGCTAAACGAAACAAATATATTATGTAAAAAAATACATATGTATAAAATATGTATTTCCTGTGCTGAACAGTTGCACATATTGGAAAAGGTTGAAAACTGAAGCTAGAAGTACAACTCCACAGTTTGAATGGGGACATGGAAGAAAAGAGCTTGAGACCTTAATGACTCAACTAGACAACCTGCCTGTCCCCAGTGTGCCCTAGAGGGCAATCCTAGGAGATAGATAGTCTTTCACTGGCCTTTTTTTGTCATTTCTGATTTCTTTGATTCTGTACATTTCCACATCCTTTAAATAGAACAGGACTCCTATCAATCTCTTGATCTGTTCTCCTGGCACACGCAGTGACAGTCCTCTGTGCAGATGGAGCCAGGGGAGTTTTAGTGCCGTATTTTGTTGTGTTTTTTACAAAAAAAAAAAAGCATGTCCAAACTGCTTTTGGATTCTCCACCCCCATCATTCTGCTACCTCTTCCCATTTCTTTGCTGCTTACATTTCATGACTTCTCTCCTGCTTGTAAGATATATGCTTTATTTTATAATGTTTCTCATGCACTAAAACAAGTGCTAAGTCAAGCAGTTACCAGAGCTGGAGGATCTAACCTGCCTCCAATCGGCACAGCCATCATGTAATAGCCATCATGTTACCTTTAAGTATAGATTATTATTATTGAGCGTGTATTACCTTGGCTGTTTGCCCAGCATGTCCTTGATAACTGAGGGTCACAAAAAAAAGAGTAATGCTCCGGTCCTACTTAATAAGACATAGGATCAGCATGATTAAAAAGGCCTTAGCATTCAAGAATCCTTTAAATTTGGCACACAAAATTAAATTTTAAAAGTGGTTTAGATTGCTTTTCATGAATAATTGCTATTAACCCTTATTCCCCTTCTTGTCCCTTCACAAGACTATTATTGATTCCCTGTTCCTTGGTCACTAAGATATCCTTGGATAATGTGTTGGGGATTTCAGGCACTAACAGGTTTATCAAAGTAATGGAATTCTTTAGGTAGCAGGCAAAATAGATGGATAGATGTGCAAGTGGCTTGATACTGCCTCTGAGGTGGGAGTAATGCCAAGTAAGGCATTTTGGGTGTGATACTCTTAGGCACTCATTTTCCTGATGGAATTACATTTTCCTGGTGTGGGAGGGTTTGTTACCCCTGAGAATGACCCTTTTATAGTATTTCCTAGTAAACTGTTTGACACAGAACTCGCTTTCTGAGATTTCTATCCGCTTTGAGTGTTTTCAAAATCACACACTAGTTAGTTCAGGTCCATGTCCCAGGTAACTGGTGAAGAAAATGGCAAATTAAGAGACAGTTCCGATATCGCAAGTGTTTGGCCACAAGGGATCTTGCTTATCCCAAGCAAGATATATTTTTTCAAGTAGAAGCTAAAGCATAGAACAAACAAACAAACAAAAGCCCTTGCTTTGTTTCTAGCTGAGGTCGCCTGGAAAGAAAGTTGCGATGTGCATATCTAAGGAATATACAGAAACAGTGACTGAAGTGAGAAGAGGGAATTTGGAGTAAAGTGGCCTTTGTCATAGATTCATGTGTTTTGTGTTTAGAGACTAGGAATGTGGACATTAAATACAGAGTTATTTTCTTGTGTTAGGTGATCCTCCTCAGCCCCCTCCCAGGCAAAGCTGTATGGGTATTTGAGAAACGGGAGAGATTGTATTTTCAAACAAGGTCTGTCTCTTTCAGACACCCGTGCAGAAGAACTAAAGCTAGCAATGATGACATTATTAGTCCATCTGTGACCTACCCATTTCCTCTTTCCTTCTAAAGTCTTTGTCAGCACAATAAATTTCCATCATTTTTGCAAATATTCTCCGTCATCTATGTATTATCTATTGTAGGTACTATGCAATCCTAACCGACACTCCCTAATTTACATTGCCTTCATTTGAGTCCTTCCCCCACAAAAGAGGGCATCTGTGATGGGGTGTAATTTGTGGTCAAGACACTGAGGAGAATTAAAAGGTGTGAGCATGACACTGCATTTGCTCTTACTGCTTGCCACAGGCTGCCTTGGGAAACAGCATAATTGTATTGTTTGCCAGCTTTCAGAGAAGAAGCTGGTTTTATGAATGCCCACCATGCGCATAAACAGACACTGTGATATTTGGCAGACAGAAGCAAGTGATGACAGGTTGTGATCAAATTATTCATTTATATTTTATACCAACAAGGATCATCCAGATTCATTGGAAAGCAGATACTGGAAATAAAAAATGCATTTTAGAAAATACTTTAATCAAGAGTACCCAAGTTTGCTAATTCTAATGTCCAATCGTCTGAGCCTTAGAATTCTCTTTATTATCTTGATCTTTATTTTTGGTCCCTTCTCAGCTTAGTGATCATGAAGGAAAAAAAAAACACCAGCCTTGGCTAGCCATTTATGTTGAAGCAAATCATGAGCACAGCTTGTCATCAAAGCAGTGGGCTCTGCTGTATTATTTGTGTATGGTTTAACTGGAAAACCCATCTAGTCAAGAAAACCAAGCTCTAGATGAAGCCAAAAGAAGGCACAGGGAATGAGACAAAGCTTACCAGGACCATGAACACTTGTGGGTTGTAGGCTGAGGGAACCCAAGACAAGCTCAGGATGCTTTGATTTCTATTCAGAGCCTGACCTGTCCGTCTGAAGTTGGTCCCAGCTTACTTTGGAAAAAGTAGTTTTAGCTAGAGAGATTTGAGACCCGAATGGCTAGGTCTTCTGTTGTAAATCAGTACCTTTCCATTTACAATCATGCCTGGAACATACTGAGACCATTTTCTGTGTTTCTGAACAAGCTTGTACCAGCTAAGACTGCTTCTAATTTTGATACACAGTCTCAGATGTTCAAGTCTGAGAGTTTTCTTCAGACCTGGCTTTTCTTTTTCACTTGGAGCAGAACCTGCACCCAAGAACAATGTTTGAGTGGACTTCTGGAGCGTAAGCACTTTATCAGGAGATAACAACCAGGAAATAAGTGCCTCCCCTGGAAGGTGAGCTTACAGTTTGCTCTTACTGCTTGCTACACTCCCTTCAAAACTGCAGGGTTTTGATCTTCCACCGTGACTCCAAGAAATGAGGCTACACACATTCGTTTAATAGTATAGTTCCCTCGTGATATCTTCACTTTCCTTAATGAGGGCAGTGTTGCTAACTTGTTAGGAGCCTGAGGACTGTCTGAAATTAACATCGCGTGTAGGAGAAATTAACAAAGAGGAGCTCCTTGCATGAAATTGAATGAGATCACTGATGGCCCTTCCTTCAATATTTATTCCTATATTAAGGAAGAAATATTAATAAGGATAATGTAGAACACTCTTACTCAAAACTCAGATGCCCTTGTTTTTATTCAGTAACCTGAATGACCAAAGGTAATTAATCCTTTTCAATAACAATTACATGAGTAAAGCGAGCATGATTTGGGTGCATAACTATGAAGGAGAAAGAGAAGAGACACGGGTATTGGTAAAATTACTGGGGAGAAATAACAATCAATAAAAGAATAAGTTTTGCGTGATAAATTCTGTTGTGTTTACACGAGTAAAGTGAAAGCCACACTATTGTCTCAGTATGATAATGCAATGCTTCTGCTAAGAAATCAGAATGTGGCTCTTTCCATAGTTCATCCTAAAGCAAAAACTAGCAGAAGTCAAAGAGAAAACAAAAGGAATATAGGAGAGACAAAGCCAGACAGTGGATTCACGAAGTAAGGAGAGTTTCAAGAGACATTCGTAGTATGTTTTTCTTTTAAAATTTTCTTTGCAAAATGTGGTTGACAAAATACACCCTCTCTGCAGTCATTTATCAGCTTCACTTATCACCCTTCTACAAGCACAAAAGGTACACGAAGATGTCAGCAAACTGGGAAGGTGTGTGAAATAAGAGCCCGTGTAACGTTTGTAAAGATCAATTTGCTGCAGCCTTGGCCTTTTAGTGGTTGTAGCTTGGTTGTGCAACGACCGCTCCTGAAAGGGGCTATAAGCACTCATTGTGGGACATCAGTTCTGCAGTGGCAGGGAGGGCAAGGTACTGCTTCCACACAACCTTTGTTTGTGGTTTTACTGTGCAAGGTGGGTGAGTCATTGCTGATGGATCCAAGGAGCTGTGTACCTAAGGATGATCAGTGTGCTGACAGTGGCAGACGTTCTTCAAAATAATGATTATTGCTAAATCTCTCTCTGTCTCTCTCTCTCTCTCTCTCCCGCTCCCGCTCCCCCTCTCGCCCTCCTTTTTTTTTTTTTTTTCCCCTGGCAGTCTTCCTCTTCCCTTCGGTGGTTCTGGAATGCTGGAGGCAAATTCTCCCCTCATCCCCCTGCCTAGGGGCCATGTGCAGGTGCATCTTTCCCTGTCTGCTGGTGGTTATTGTAGCAAGGGGAGTTAATAAGGAAATGAGCCAGTCCACAGAAATCTGCTAATTAACCTTGGGACACACCTGGTTTTATCTTGTAGCGGCAAACAATTTTATCAAAAGATCCCCAAGATCAGCAAAACTAACTCCCTTCCAGTCTGTCTCTAGGAGTCCAGGCTGTGCGGTGTCTCCGAATCCAGGAAGGGGCCCTGCCCAGCAGCAGTTTGTACCAGTAAACTCATGGGCTGGTTTTGGAGATGATGTGGTGGCAGCCCAAGCTTGGGTTGGCTTTGGCAAGGTGAACGTGTGGGCACTGGTCCCCAGAGGGCGTCGCCATCTGGTGCTGGTGGCAGCCCTGGTGGAACTGGGGGGCTTTGCTTCCGCTTGCCAGCAGAAGGCTACAAAACACTCATGGTCAAAACCCATTTCTTAAAGACAGCTCACAGTGATGGGCCAGATGGGCTTGTCTTGCTTCTTACGGTTCCAAAGACACAATATACAAACATAAATTTAAAGCCTTACAAGTTACATACTAAACTAAACGTAAGTTTGGGGAGTGATGCTCCTGTGGGGAGAAGTGCTAATTAGTGACACCTTCTGCTACAAAGCCCAGCGACAGACGGGTCTTACTGTAAATGAGTGGTCGGCCTGGAAGGACTATGCTCTGGGGAACCTGCAGGAGTTAGACGGATTTAGCTACACTGATTGGTAATAATCTGTGGACAATGAACACAGGAGCTAAGATTTGATAATGAACCATACAGACAAAACGACAATAAGATGTGCTTTGCAAAAAGGACAGCAAGCTTTCATCTTTATTTTTTTTAACACTATCATTGTCAAGTGTAATCCATCTTTCTCTTGCCAGCATCGGGAGTTCGTCAAAAGAATTTTTTGGATTCTGCCACAGAATATTGATGACATCATAGTCAAGTCACAGAGTTTTGTTGTACTTTATAGCTTGAGGACAGTAATATTATGGTCCTCTCCGTGTGCTTTATCTGTTTTATACCAGAAGCTTTTGATCTACGTTTGCCATGACTAGCTTTCAAGCAGTCATTAAAAACAGACAAACAAACAAACAAAAAAAAAAACACTCTCTTCCTCAAAGTTGGAAATACTTTGTTGAAAATCTCTGGTCAGAACACTCTCAATTTTCAAGTGGAAACTTGAAGTCTGCTAAGAAAATTAGACATTACATACATTTTTTTCCTGAACTTTTCATTTTCTATCAAAAAAAAAAAAAAAGATTATCTGTAATAGCCAAGCCTGGTGGACATAGTTCTGGGATGCAGAACTCCAGGATTCAAAGGCAGATAATACATGTTTAAAATAGGTTTTCTCTATTTTAGTGAACGCCCTGCACCCTCTGCTGTTGGCTGTCACAACACATACAGAAGCTCGTTCCTTGGCACTTCCTTCTGAGTGGCCCAGTCTGAAGGTCTCTGCTCAATAAGCTGCAGTGGTTCCTGTCTTCTAGCACTCTGTCGAGCTTCCAGAATTTGAGAATGCAAAGAAATCACTCTCCAATCTGCTCTGTGAGGTAGGAATAGCTCCTCATCCTCATCCTCCTCTTTCACTTCACTTTTGTATTTAGTAAGTATTTGGGCAGTTCCTATCTTCACCTATTTGACTGCTTCTAAGTGACAGGGCCACGCATCTTGTCAGTCTCCACATGCTCGTACCAGCTCAACTCTTCAGCTTGTTTCTGGCTGCTGGTGATGGTTACCTGATTACGGCCTTTCCCCAGCTTTTTTTTTTTTTGAGCTCTGTTTTTTCAGATAAATTTTGGTATGCCAGTTTAGGGAAGGAAGGGGAATACCAAGGAAGCTGTCCAATTTTCTGTACTGGGAATTGGGGATATATAAGATTTGTAGGCATCCTGGTAAGGTCAGCAGTGTCAGGTGGTGGGGAGAATTGCAATAGGGCAGGACTGTGGCTGACAGAAGGGTTGCATAGGCCCAGGCGAACCCCTGAAAACGTGTTCAAGAACCAAAGAGTAATAGTGCTCTGTCCCCGTGCATACTCACACTGGCTTCTTGCACGGGCAGCAAGTGAAGCTTGAGAGATTGCCACAGCTTTTCACCCTTTCCTCCTTCCCTAAAACAGAGCTAACAAAACCACAAGTGGATGCTTGAATTTTCTGGAATGAGCCTTTATTGAAATATTTGACATTTAGTTCCTCTGCTAATACACTTTTGTCGTTTCAAAGGGATATTACGCCTTGTCTGGTGTCTCTTGGTGGGCTCTCTGTGGTGTTTTTAAGAAGCAATCCATGTAAATACAACACTCAGGCAAAGGCTCAGGCTCAGGCTGCCTGAGGTCAGCATCACAGCCCCACCTGGGAAGTACTTCTGATCAACATAGTCTATAATGGTTGTCACAGCTAACATGGTCTCCTCACATGTGGGCTGGATCTGGTCAGAAGGTAGAGTAAATGCATGAGTACCATTGTCTCGCAGTTCAAATGTATAGGAGAAAGGAATGCCAATCATGTGAGCCCAGTCCCGTGAGGAGCCTGAGTTACTGTCTGTGAATTTAAAAATAGAGGGGAGATATATGTATTAAGCATTGTTCTTTGAAATACCTCTTGCTATAGTTAATGCAATGTTATACCAGAATCCCTGAACTAAGCAGTAATCATACATAACTGTGACATGGAGACCAGCATTTCTAGTTGCTCCAATTCTTAAAGTCTTCCATGGAGTTTCCTAAGTGAAACAATTTTCCATAAGATGATATTGTACAATAACAAGAGATGAGTTCCACAGATTCAGTGTTTATAGCATTTTGCCATGATCAGTGTTGGATAGAAGGTGGATTGGCCATTTTTCTGTTCTGGTACTTCATTTCCTACAATGACACTGTTAGGAACTTCTTTGTATATTTGTTTTTAAACATGATTTTGTTCAAGCCTGAAAAAGTTCTGGCTACTTCCTGTATCACTGTTTATCTGCCTCATGGATCTTTTTTTCTTCTTACCCATTCAGTTTAAGTACAAACCCTGGCAACATGCACTCCTTGGCATGGAAAAGTTACCTGATATTTACACCACATTGCTAATGCAGGGACTGGCATAGACAGACATAGTGAATATGCAAAACCACGTGTGTACTGAAGCCAGCTACTTACTGTTCTGAGTGCCTGGCATGACTTCCTGCTTGGTGGGAAAGGATTGTTTTTACCAGGCAGTCTCTAGGGCCCTCAAGTCCTCTATGTTAAGACTGTCAACTAAGATCAGCTGTAACGGTGTGTTCGTGATGTGGCTATCTGGTCTAGTAGGAATGAGACTGAAAATGACATATTTTACACCGAACTGCAGGCAGCTGCAATGTGATAATGTCTGATGGAGTAACTGTAGACCTGATTGGGATTTTAATTTTTGCTTGACTCCAGTGAAGACAAATAGGAGTTCAGCTGCTGACTTCAGCAGGGTCAGGATGATCTATCACCAATCTCTTTCTGTCCCCTGTGATGTATCTGTGAGGAATTCATGTAAGAACTGGCTTCTGATCAATGCTTCCTTCCTTCCTGCAGTCAGCTTGATACGGTACAGTGTTATCTTGTATTCAAATGACTGTTACTTGGATGTTCCACCAAACCAGCCGATTAAATATTACTCAAAAAAGGACCTTGGCAAAACAGCACTTGCTGATGTCTATGACGCAAGAATGACTCTCTTCTTTGAAAAACAGAGCAATTAAAGGGGAAAATTAACTCACATAAAATTGAAGAGGTTGATCCTACTTTATAACTGGTCCCATGCTTTCCCATCAGGGCAGCAGCTGCTTTCTGTGCAACGTGCATCTGTACGTTCAAAATACAAACAGCATTTTCGTCAGTACCACTAAATTTGGCAATTATTCCGAGTACTCCAAAATTTGTATCTCTTTCAGCTGTAAGTTTACTTGTAATCAGCCTCAAGTTTTATTTCTATTAGCTCAGGACTCTAGAGAAACCCATTACAAACATTTGGGCAAAATGTTCTTGATTTTTTTGAATGCAAATTACATTTAAAGAAGATAACTGTTATTAGGTGGAGAAGATACCTGTTTTGTTTTAGTGCTAGAGAGATGCATTTTGGAGAACTAGAGTCTATGCTGCATAGCATACTGATACTGACTACAGCACTTATTGATCTCTTACACTTCTCCTATCTGAGTGATGGTGAGTCTGTCTCTCACCATCTTTAGAAACTGAACCATAGACAGACTGAATCACTTCTCCAGTGTCTGGTATGAAGTCAGAACCCAGGCTCTACATGCTCTTTACTAGTGCAACAGCTATGGGAACGTTCATAAATACACATTTTAGTGAACTTAAATTAAACTACTCAGAAACCAAGGGAGAGAAGTAACCAAAATGTAGGTGTCTACTTTGCTCCCATTCTCCAAATGAACATATTTGGAGTACCCATTATGGATACAACCCTGACAACCACGTGCATGTAATGTACCAGCATCCTAAAGTGCAAACACATTCTTGCATGCAGCAAATGATTGCAAGGAGACCTTGGTGCTCTTCTCTACTTACCTCTACTGTACTGTAGTAACACTGTCTGTAATAATTCATTTTTCCTACATTAAGATGAAAGATTAGGGTTAATTCTGAGGCAAAGAAACCTTGCTGATACTGCCCATACAAGAGACAACTGAGAAAGCTGAGGAGACCGCAGCCCAGCGTGAGGGCAATGAGCATGCTAAAGCCCTGGAGACATGCCTCAAAGGAAGCTTTCTTTAAAGAAAAAGCAACAGCTCAAATAGCGTTGTGTCACGTGTTACTGCTTGTACTATTTCTCTACTGGTGTAAAAGATGAATGTTTTGCCCTACCAGTTCTTCGTTGTTACTTGGAGGTGTGGTTGTGGAACCATATGGAGTGAGGATGTACTGTCCGTAGGAGTGTATTGTTAAATAGCACAAAATGTCAGTCTTCTTCTTTTCAATAAACTGGGCCACAGCTCTTGTCTCAGGCTCTGATTCTGGTCCAGATCCACAGAAGATTTCACTGGTGCAGTTATAAGAAACACCAACACCTGGAGAGGAATACAAAAAGTGAATTAAAGGAGAGACATATTAACTCCAGTTCAGAGAGAAGTTTACCTGGGGGCGTTAAGGTGTGCGTGTGTATGGGCAGGCAGACTAGAAAGCTCAGGGGGGCTTGAATGCTTTACTCTCTTGGTAGCAACTAAAATTTGAAAATTATGAAATATTTTACATGCATTTCCAGGCTGGCTGCAACGAAAACACTGACACAACAACAGTATGCAATCTGTCAGCAAACCTTTGGAGGCTCCTTGAAATTCATGGCAAATACAAATGCTGGCTGTTAACTGACTGACTCCTAACACTGGTGATGCTTGGTCCTGCAGTGAATTAGAAGTACAGTTGTGTAAGCAGTAATCTGCTGCTTGCAAAAGTAAATGCCAGTTGAAAGTCAAAGGCAATATTTTTACAAACCAGGTTTTTATTTTTACATGTATCTTGGTGACAATGGGATGAGTATTCCTTTCATATAGGATTTCATTTTATTTCAGAGACTAGTTATTACTCTTGCTTTATTTACATTTATGTAGCTGACATGAAACACTTGGAACTTACTGCCCCAGGAGGAATTAAAGTTTCGGTTCAGATCTGTCCCGTAGCAGGTGCCATTCATATATGGAGAACGGTTTTTCCTCCAGAGACGTTCCTAAACAAAAGTAATTTCAGTTAAATAACTGCAACTCAATGATCCAAAGAACCTAATGATAGTATGGCGTTGCATGCCTTTGTTTTAGACCTCTGCATTCTTGAGTAACTCTTGCATTGTAGGGGACTCTGTTCAAGGGTGATAAAACTTAGTGATCAAACATCTTATTTACTACTGCCATGCTGACATCTTCCACAAGCCTTCATGCACTTTGAAATGAACTTCTGAGTTTTTAAAAAAACAACGATATTATTTCTGTAGTACTGAACTGCTTCTGTGCAGTGTTGCATTTCTAAGAAGGACCTGACATTGTGTAGGATACTTCTTTGTCCAAAAGAGATGGTAGCTGAACTTACATTTGTTTCAGAATCAAGAAGATGAATGCTTTTTTGCCATCTAATCTTGCTGCTCTTTGATTCATTGTTAAATTCACTTCCATACTTGGTTCCTGCAGAACTCACTGCACTGCCTGTATGAGCCTCCTGGCTGAATTACCAGTGCATCCAAGTGCAGTGTGTGGTGTGCTCTCAATCTACTGGGGAGTAAGCGGCGAGACAACAGGGTCCACATGGCAGTAGACTGAACCTTTTGGCCCATGCTAATGTTCCGAATTAAAAGATGTTTCTACATTTTGCATTATTCTCCATATCAGAAAAGGAAGATTATTTGGGAGAGCACACCTATTTCAAAGCCAGATAGCCTAGCATTTGACCAAGTCTTCTGCCCCATGCTGCAAAGGTGATTAGATCCGTCTGCTAGTTGAGATTTCTTGCAAAGCACAACTGACTCCTCCAGACATGTTTAACTCTATCATTCAAGCCTTGAGCTGTTAGCAGGGAAATCAGTCCATTCCCAGAATCCCAAAAGCAATGGATCCTATGGTTTTGACTTTCTATCTTCCCAAGGCTCATGACATTTGCTAGGAGTTTTTAGCCCTGTGATCTCAAGTGACTGCTGATTTACCAGAAGAAACAAAAGCTCTCTGCCACAGGAGGATTTGTGTGAGTAATGATTCTGTCACTGTTCTCTGTTTAAATATAATTGCTATGACTGTGTCTAAAATGAACAAAACATGTTGTGCACGTCTAAATTTCGGTCCAGTCCTGGATTTTCACTACTTACTGCTTCCCAGGAATAGATATAACCATCAACATTGAGGACAGGCAAGATGTAGAGATCCAAATTCTGAAGAAACCTTCTTATCATTGCATCAGATTTGTAATTTTGCAGAATCTGAAAAGAAAAAATACAAAGGACTGAACAGAGAATATAGTGGTAATCACTGTAAAGAGATGGTTTAGAAATATCATCAAAGAATCACTCACTCCTGGATATTACTGTGGTATCCAAGATCTACTTGATCCCCAGATATATTGAGAGATCTGCCTTTTGCCATTAACAAAGTGACAGTGTATCTAGTTGTAGTGCACTTCCGAGGGTGCAGAAAATGAAATGCATGATGCCATAGGCATTGTGCACCAGGTACTTTAGAACATTGCTATACTGCATTTTTAGGGATGTTTCATTCCAGGGGGACTGTCTTTGTGATACAGAGAGGCTTGATCCAAAAGCCGCTGTGGAAAAGGTAGAAATTGCTGTCCAGTTAAGTGTCTTTGGAATCAGTTTAGATAGAGGAAACAATGTGCTAACAAATATTGTCCTATATCTCATCTCATCTCAAACTGTGATTTGAACTTAGGTTTCTGTATTGTGTACTAACTTTGAACATCATATTTTAACAGGAAAAGCATGATGCTTGGTACCACTGTAGAGAAGAAAACTGAAGTATTCAAAACGATCTGTGTTTTTTATTATTTAGGTGGAAAAGATAGGGCTCACTTCTTTCACAAACCACTGGCAGAAGGCTGGAGAGATCCATTCTCTGGCATGAATCCCACAGTCCATCCAAATGATCTTTTTGGGTTTATTTGATGGTTGACTGATCTGAGAGAGTATAAAAATGGTCATTTGGCAAACTTACATTACAATAAAACAGCCTAGCCTAATATATAAAGAAAAGGATGTTCCTGGATATACTATTGAGTTATCTGAGATGATTATTATTGCAGACATCATTATGATAAGTTCTCCTTCCTAATAAGCCCATCTCTGAAGTATCTCAGGGCAAGAGTTTTAAAGCGTCTGTTGAATAGAAGTTTCAATAAAATAGTTTCTTCTTCATTTATATTAGTCATTCACAGGTCTGATTGTTCTTACTCTGAGATTCTTTTTTTAGATGGGGAAGCACAGAAAGGCAGGGAATCTAATTTTACTCAGTGATGGGAGCATATTAGACAATAACTAAGCCAATTATTAAGACTACAGTTTTTACTAGAGCTACCAATAAAAAGTATCATGGAATACTTGTAGAAGAAATGTTATATGCTGTGAAAAATAACAAAAACAGGAAAACAAAACTCTTGGTCCTCACACACAGCTGTTGCCAAGCTAGTTTCACCTTGATTTATATTTCTAAACAAGATTCCAGTTGAATTGTCTGTTTTTACAACATAACAGCAATAGCAAGGTTATAGTGATAGTGTATATGAATGTTGGGAAATCTTACTGCACTGTAGAGGAGTAAAACCATCTTCTTCATTTCAGTGAACTGGAATAGGCACAGTCTTAGGGAAGATCTGAATCCTATTTTCTCCTTTGTACTTTTATTTATTTTAATAAAGTTCCTGCCTTACCTGCAGATAATATATTGTTCGATTCTCAATTGTCTTCCCCAGGTGGTGCTGAGTCACCAGCTCACTGTTGCTCTCCTGGATCTGAGTCATCCATTTATAAATCTGAAATAGTCACAGAGAATGCTTGGTGCTAAGGCGGAGTTTCCTTTTCTTATCCACCTCTATTTCCAGATTAAAGGATTTTCCTAGACAAGCAATGTTTTCTTCAGACCTAAGCTGTGATATCAATCTGTGATATCAGTTAACACTTATCGAAGGTCTTTCCTTGCCTGCAGGCAAAGACATGGCCATATCTCACTGGGTGGTAAAAGACAACATCACTGCAATACAACACTGATACTCTATCCCGAATCTTATCCAACATGCCCATCCCATTGGGTGTTTTTCTGTTTGTTTTTCTGTTGTCTTCACTGGATGCGGAACCACACCCTCAAATCTCCAGAACTGCATTGCAGTATCTGCCATATTAGTATTTATTTTCCACATGTAAGTTCAGCAGGAGACTTATGGGTAGCTTCAACAAAATACGTGAGGACAAGATTCTAGTCAAACAGTAAGGACTGATCCTTCAGAAAAGACCCCTAAAAGCCAGAAGGAGCTCCAGTGACTTCAGTAGAGCTTTCTGCAAGCAGGGAGGTGCTTCCTGTGGCAAATACAAAATAGCAACAAAGAAAGCAAACAAACTCAGGTTGATCTTTACCTCTTCCATTGGATGATACTCGGTATAGTTGTAACCTTCAGGGATCTGCCTGTGGCTTCTCTGCTTTGGCATGCTCTCATCCACAAGCTCCTGCACATCATGTATCAGGACTCTGAGAGGAGGGGAAAGAGAGAGATAGGAAAGAAAACAATCCCTAATGATTACTGCAGAACTGTCATGATGGGTACACAACTTATATTAACAAATAAAAAGCTGTAGCCCCTTGTGTTCTGAGCTGCCTGGCAAATTAATCACCATCAGACAAATGGTTACTTTTGTGTAAGAGAAAGTTCTAAATACTGAAGTCTTCATTGGGTTTTATGAATAATTAAAGTAATAATTTTATCAGATTTTTTTTTAACCATTGACCATTTTCAAAAAAAAAAAAAGTTCAAGATCTTACTTTCCTTTACCAATTCTACTCCTGGGCAAAACTCTAAAATAGCGTTTTTGGGGAAAGGCAGGGGGAAAGTGAAAATTTTAAGATTACTGTTTCTTTGTATTTTATAGAGACATTTTCAGTTTGCAAAGACTTCATGTAGGTGTTTGTTGCACTTCGAAAAAATCAGAACAAACCCTGATCTTTTCTTTAAAAAGATCTTATTGCTTTTTAGCTAGAAATTAGTTCAGAAAAGAGTGTAGTATAAGGCTGATTCCATGAGGAAGAGCAATCCATAAAACTTTTGCCTTGGCTTCAGAGAACCTTGTATCAGACACTGTTATTTCTTACTGAAAGCTGCCCCTTGTTAACACTCACAAATCTGTGCTCATTGTAAATGATTGTGATAAGACAATTGCAAAGGTAGCTTAAATACTGATTTCAAACACCATAAGTGCTCATAGCCTATTCTGCTGACACTAGCACCAGCTGGCATTTCTGGAAACTGCACATCTAACTTTTAAGAGTGGTTACAGCTGACTGTCTCTCTGGGCTTTGATGTTTATTCACATCTGAACTTCAGACTAAAATGTAGCAGTGCAAATTCCCATGACTGAAACCACACACAAAATGCCTTATCAGAGCTCTGGAGAACAGAAGTCCCAGCATCTGACACAGTCAGAATATTTATGTCCTGATTATAATTTGTCATTTATGTCTCTATCTTTATTCACCTAACTGTCATGTTACCTTCCTTGCATGTCAACTACCTTATAAAAGATGGCTCCAGCTTTGAATCTGTCGCAGGAACTTTTAACTGTAACATTGCCTTATTGCTTATCTCAACCCCTCTGCAATACAAAGCCAAAATTTCAGCTTGACTTTTAAATCACCCACCGCTCTCTTTAGGACCTTACACAAGGTGGATACAATTCTGGCTTCAATCAAAAAATAAATAAATAAAAATTAAGCTGCTAACTTCTGTTTAATATTTAAATTTCCCCTAGAATCAACTGAAGCCATTAGAAAATGAAGAGCCTTGATGTAAGAGGGTAAAGATCTTGTATGTTGTCATCTGGGTCTGAATACCTAAACCTGATGCCAGACCATGCATACTGGCTGCCACCTCATCTCTCCCCATGTCTGGTTGTCAGGGCATCACACTTACTAAAAAGAATTTGTCAGGCAGGATGTCAAGATCAGCTTTAACTCTAAACAGCTTTGAAGTGGCACCAATCCTCTTTTAGCTTATCTTTCATTGGTAAATGTCAGTGTATGTCCATAGGCCATTTGTCATCAGCCCTGAGTGACTGCAGGATTGTTTATATGAAATATAGCTAGCTGCTGGTTACCTGGAAAAGTCAGTTCCAAATGGGAGTGAGATTGTATGAGGAATAGATCTTATTTAATCCCATCTAGCTTTACAATCACTCTTTGTATCTGAATTAGGTCTTCTGGTTGGAAACAAAAGCGTGGCCCTTAGCATAGATGAGTGGCTGGATAGCTGTTATAAAGCAGCTTGGGGCTGTCTGCAGCTAGTGGCTCTCACCAGTGTGCAGTGGGGACCTGCCACAGGGACCTTTGTTCCAGGCTGGGATTTTTCTGTTGCAATAGATGCTGCCTGGAAATTCTCCCCATCCTGGCCAGGGGGCAGGGGAAGAACAGTTAGGAAGACTGCAGTTTCTGTTCTGTCCCAGATCCCAGCTCCAAATTCACAGTCCAGGCTAGTTGGAAGGTGAATAAACAGGGCATAGAGGAACATGCTTTTAAAACTCAGAGGTAGCCATAGTATCTGTGAATTGGGCAAGCCAAGATAAGTTGGAGGCACTTGGAACAAAGATTGGGTCCTGTCATCAGTACTTGCTGACTGTTCATTGGAAAGGGTTTGATCCTTCTGTAATAGCAAGGAAGATTGCTAGAGCCAGCCTTTCTTATCAGGAAATTAGAGGTCGTACTTGTAAGAGATCATATGTTGATCTAAGCTGTCTTTCACCTCCTGCACCAAAGGAGCTGGGACCCTTATGTGTAGGTCTTCTCCAGCCTGGATGTCTTCAGGCAGCTGGGGCTTCCACAAGTCCAGCTAGGCAGATGACAAAAAGGAAATGCACAAATCAAGCTCTGTTCTCAGAATGAGAAAATATATTTACTTAGAGTAGTTGCATATCAAAAAAAAAAAAGGAAGAAGTTTTTCTTGAGATTCTTCCCTTAACTTTTCTCCAGCCATCTGTTCATAGAGCATGCAGCACAGGCTCAGTGTTTCCATTGACTCAGGCACCATTGATAAGGAGCAGCACCTTCCCAGAGCCATGCAATGAAACTATCTTCTCCCCATAAATTCCTTCATCTAGTGGAAAGGCAATTTAGCCTTACATTAAGAAAAAAGTCTTAGGTAAAGCTTTTTGAAGTTTACTTTCACCTTCATTCCTGTCCAAGCTTACATGCAAATCTGTTTTACATTCCAAGCCCCCTCTGTGCTTTTTAGGCACACCTGGTTATTCTTACTCACCATTGAAGTGCTGCAAAGATGCTGAAGATGCTGGACTTGCTGAAAAGTTTCTGGCACAATATGCAAAACCTGATCTCTGGAAATTAAGTACAGAAACAAGATAGGTTTTAATATCTGTTAAAGTAGACATGATTTCCATAAATCAAAAGGAGGTATTTTGTTATGCGGAAGGAAGACAGAGCATGTAAATGAGTGGTGTTCTAAGAAAAGCATGTCTGAGTGATGAATTTCTGGAATGTTTTAGCTACAAACAGGACTAAGTGATGTGGGTTCTCTGTTGCTGGGGCATTAGGTTAGCTCTGCTTCCTTGCTAGTGGCAATCCTTTATTCATCATATCAGCTTGCATGAGCCCTGGTGTGTGTTTCTGCCTTTGCAGGACTGGGGCCAAAACAAGATCACTGATAAAATCTCTTTTTGTCCCTCCTGTTCAGGAATTGTTCAATTATTCCAAATAAGCTTTGTGCTTTGCTAATCTATTTCAACATGCAAAAAAGTTAGATTGCCATGATATCACCAGTTGCTAAGAGACTGGGATGTTCACAAACTACTCGCCATAAGAATTGCCAATTTATTCCACAAACAGTGAATAGAGTGGTCTCCAGAAGCACATATTCTTACTCAAATAGCAGAAAACAGAAAAAAAATATTGTACAGGATCTAGTGTTTTAATATTTCCAAAAATGACACACAGATCCAGCGTCTGGGAATATATTTTCATTAGGCCCCATGAAACTTTCATTTACTGCAGCCTTAATCTGAAAAAAAAATAAAATTGAAAGTTTGAAAAGAACAAATTAAAGTGTTTGGAAATGCAGAAAACAAATCTGTATGCTTTATAGAAAAAAAAAGTAATTATTTTTTTTTTTTTGGGGGGTGTTCATTCAGATCAGCTTTCCAGGTCTGATAGCAAGTGTGATATTTCTAATGAAAGGATTTAATAATAACAAGCAGATTTTGACAATTTTGTTGTGTTTCTCAAAGGTGAGGTGGCAGTTATCTACTACTGATGTGGTCAAATGGGGAACCTGGGAAATGTTCTTACTTGTTAGTAACCAATAACCACAACTTCACAGTCTTCTTCAGTGACTTCAGTAGGCTTTGAAGCCTTTATAGGTCAAGTACAAAAAAAAGAACATTTGCATGCTAAGGCCTCTGTGATAGAAACTCTTATTGCAAAAGCCTTGCATGGTGAATCATTATGGTCATCGATATAATATGCTCTCATCATCTGAACTGCAACTGCTATCGTTTGTGCTTCCATACAAATGTACAATTATCAGTTGAATATACATGCAAATAGAATTCACAATTTATTCACATTATCCACTGAAAAATAGGAGGGTGGGTTTTTTTTATATCTCTGTTGAATATATCACCTTTGCTGATGAACTAACAGAACTTGATAGTTAAAGTGGGCTGTTTGCAACTGGTTCAGGAGATGCTGTTAGCACATAGCAGCACCCTAATCTATGGGGCAAAATGATTACATTTGCATTGCTAACGGTTTGATACAACAACCATGGTATCTTTGAAATAGATCCTTGTAGAATAAACATCTCAGCTGCAGTTCTGTGTTTATTCTCCAGAAATGCCTGGGCTTGCTTCGTTCTTTGTCTGTCAGGAAGGGAAACAATATCCTGTAATATCTTTCTATCCTCATTGACATTATGTCTTAATTACACCAAATGAAAGAAATGCCAGACAGTCAGATTGCTGCCAGATGGCCAGCTCTTATTTACTGATAAACCTTTTACAATAGCCAGTGTGGAGACAGATCATTTTTAATAGTACACTAAAATTAGAAAGCACACACTCATTTATGATTATGGACTAGGATTCTCAGTGCAGAAGTGCAAAGTCAGCCCATGTGACCATGCAAGAACAACATTTTTTAAATGCTACGGTTAAGCTTTCTTACCAAATTAAAGGACCATTCTCAGCACAAGCTGCATTTCCTTGGATGTTCATAGATCACATGCCTCTGATATTTAATTTAAGTTGTTGCATAGAGCAAATTACGATGAAAATGTTATTGCTGCTGGGCTTTACCGGTTGCTTCATCTTTGTGCAGGTACTGCTAATCCAAAGTCACACAGATCATTCTGTTAAGTGTGTTTTTAAATCCTATGCAAGTACTCAACATGTTCAGTCCTGAACAGCAATTAGAAACAAAGTTGAACACTACATAATCAGGGGTCCATGAATTCTGCCCAGTGAAAACACCAGGCTCTGAGCAAGTCCCTGATACAAATGTAAAGATTAAAGGGAAATAACGCGTTGTAAAGGGAGATATAGTGATTGTGTATGCTCTGCCAGGAGCTCTGCTAGGAGAGGTGTTGAACAGGTATACTATGAAGGTGCTTACTTGCTTGGTTTTATGTTCTTTTTAAAGCTGTATCTAGGGGGTATAATTAACCCAGAAGTATTAATCACAGGGCTACTTTATTGACTTTAGAAAATTCTATATATGAAGTTATATATGGATAGTTGGTCTCCGCACTATATTTATGCCCCTCCTGCAAATCACAGCTGCTGTAAAGGCAGTGACCTATCATTCCTTGTAAAGTTGAGGGTTAATGCCTATCAAAATTGTTTAGATAGGCAAACAGCACAATTTTATATCACTCATTTCTTAGGAAGCAGAACTGAGAATGGAGAATACAGCAAAAGCAGACATTTCAGACTTTTGAAAAATACTTGTCAGTTAAAAAAAAGTGATAATCTCATTTTGTGAACACCTTTGGATGAAGATTGTCTGGACCAATTTCATTGGCTTTTTAAATTATTTTTACAGATTTACAACAGGAGTTCAGCATCTGAGCATGTTCTTCACATAACCCCAGATTTCTTTTATTAATGGATCTAATTTTGCTCAATCATTTTGTACTCAGAAAATGTATTTTATTCCTACAGCATCTGATTTCAAAAATTCATTTCAAAAGTTTTGAAAGAGGATCAGCCAAATGATTTTCAGCTAATGGTAGCAGAGATGCATTGCAGGGACATTTTGCGTCTCCTACAGCAGCCACCATATCTTTGTTGGCTTGGATTGATTCACTCTTTCTCATTTCTTGTCTTTATGTTTTCTTTTTTCAAATCTTACAAATTTACAGGTTAGTAACCCTTCACCCACATTTTCATTTCAGAGATGTTATTATTATTTTTACACAGTTCATGAGAATGTCAGTGATCGCACAGTTCTTCATGACCCCCTTCACACTCACCCATCATATTGCAGATTCAAGCTGAGTTTTCCAGGAATTAGAATCCCCAGAGAAAAGGTCATCCCAAGAAAAAGCCACATTTTTGTGCAAATAATCCAGGATGGATGAGGATAGATCTGGACTGAATGCTTCATTTGCACAATTCTATTATATAACCAGACCTGCCCTTGTTCAATCATTAACTTCATGTTCATATAATTGTACTTTTTGTTAATTGTTCAAGCTTTCTATTTCACGTCCCAAAATACAAACTCATATGAATAGCTACGTTCTCACCGCAGCACTCCTTTTAAGAAGTAGAATTTTTTGATATGCCACCTTGAAACCTTTAAAAATGTTATATGAAAATGTTGGTAGTCTTTGAAGAAAATGTTACCTGCAAGGTCTATGGCAACTAGTGAGGATTATGTAAAAATTACAGGGATAGGAAGAACAAGAGAATACTGGTAAAATGAGCTCCATCCTTGCTTTGTTCCTTCCCATGTATATGTCCTTGTGGAGCACTTCCTTGACCTTCTAACTGCAGTTTTGTCACTTGGGTAGCCAAAAAGAGAATGTGAAAGAAACAACCAACATTTGTTTTGGAGGGAAGGATGGGGATTGCAGAGTTTCACCTAAAACTACATTCATTTGGGCCAGATCAGTCCTGGGCCACAGACTATCAACTTTACACTGCCATAAAAAGTGTGTCGATATACTCAAAATGGTGGGTTGGTTACTGTCTGAAATACTTAATTTCCTATTTAGTTCATATATCAAGAGTGAGCAGTTGAATTCTTTCCTTAGTAGACCACATTTAGACATATAGCACAATTCTTCAGAAAGAAATTGTTTCACTGATCTTCTCTCTTGGAGTAAAGCCATCCCATTGTCCTTTAATACAGCAGACTGCATGGATTTTGAGTGAAGAAAGTCCAGTAAGTCAGTTTGTTTGTGTACACATGCAATGAATTTTAACTGTAATCATAGTGTCCTTCTCAGCAAAGTATGAAGTCCTCTTACATTACTGCCAATGCTGTCATCAAGGAAACAGACAGCAAAACTGACCAGCTTAACTCAAAAGTGTGTTCTCACAAAACCAGGCTGCATTCAAGAGAAAAGTATGCTGTTCTTCATAAATCACACCAGACCTTTCCCACTTTTTGCCTCGTACTATTACTTGCTCAACTGCCTGATTGTGAAAATGATGAATATTTCCCTCCATGCAGATATCCAACCCACAGTGACTTCCAGAAGAGCTGAAGGAGGTCCACCTTCAAAGGATTAAAAATGGATTAGAGTCCATTCTTACAGCAACTCCATCTGTGGAGGAAACAAAAACAAACTCATGTTTGGAAGACCATATTCTATATTGACACCTCTGCTCAGATAACCTTTCATTGTTCTTCCTTTGTCCACAGTATAGCTATATGAGGTAGACTAATGTTTTGAATTATCTTTCCTGTGGTGGTGTCTGTGCCCTTTTACCAGAACTGGCTTTAAATGGAGTTCAGTCCCTTGACAGGGACTCAGAATCAAGAGACAAGGAAAATGGAGGCATAGAGTAAAAAACCAAAAGGCTTCATCATCGTCATCTTGGTTTTTTTTTTTTCTCTTGCAAAAAAAAAAAAAAGGCATGTACAAATGGCACAAATCATGATATATGATAAAATTCAACTCCAACCCTAACCTTACACCTTCATCCTGAAAGTAGAATCTATTTATTTGGTGGTGAAATCATTACTCCTCTGATGCCAAAGAGTTATTAAGATAGATAGGGTCATTTTGCTTTTTGGGCATGCGATTCAGAAGAGATGACAGTTGCTTGTTAGGTCTTAGATTCAAATTCCTTTGAAGTCTACTTGATTTTAATGGGCTTTAGATGAAAGTCCTGTACAAATAATCATGGACATTTCTCACTGATTTAAAAAATGGACTTGTTTGGGGGCTTGGGCAGAAGATTTGTTCATAAAAGAAGATACTTAAGTGTGTACTTAACATTCAGCTTGTAAGCAGCACTGCTGAATTTGGAATAAAAGCCATTAGAGACATTATTCTGCCACCAGTGCAAAACTACCTTGGGACAAACAGTTAGAGTCAACAAGCCTATTGCCCTCTTGGGCATAAATAATGTCTCTCTCAGAAATAAAGCCTGTTCTTTGGTCAGGTTCTTACTGGCAGCTGCTTATCTTTCTAGCAAATGTGGAAGGCAGCTTAATCCATTTATTCCCTCCTGGAAAACTGTGTAAAAAGACATGGTACGTTCTGAGGAGAGGAAAGGTCATAAGCATATGGCCATGTGAAACCATGCAGTGTCCTTTCTTCCAAACAAGTTTGCTCTGCAGTTCTTGCATACGTTTTCTTAGAGCTTCAAAGCATATTTTCAGCATCAGTTTAGCCTCTTAACTGCCTCCTTGACAAGCAAATATTATTTCCACTACTTAGAAGATTAAGAAAAAAGGGGAAAAAAGTGACTCCCCCAAGGTGACATAGGAACATTGCTGCAGAGCCAGGAATAGAACTCAGATCTCCTGACTCCCTGTCTGGTGCTTCCTTAAATATATGACCATCTGCTCTCCTCCTGGAAGTATAGATACTATATGCTGACTCCAACAAGCTGGCTGCTAAGCCTGTTAGTTTATCCTCTTTTTATCCCATACTGATATCATCTCAAGCTAAGCTTTTGGCCTGGAGTCAAAGTGATTTCCAGTGTTTGAATGATTCGACCTGCTTGTTATTGTTTTAACCTTGCACCACACATATGCTCAGCTATTTGTGACTTATCTGCATACAGTCTGTTTAGCAACAGCCACAAGCTAGAACTGTTTTGTTTAAAGATTCCATACTGAAGCGTAGCACATGTTTTAAACAATTATCAAACAGCGGTGAGTTTGATCCTGGTAGCTGCCTGCACCCAGATTTCCTCCTGAACTGCATGTAACTTTCAAGGACAAGGAGCTTATTAAGATGAAAAAAAAAAAAAAGAAAAAAATACACTCTTGTATCTCTCCACAAACATCAGTTCACCACATCAAGCTTTCCCAGTTCCACAGCAAACTCCCATACTGACTCCATCTGAACTAAAAAACAAAGTAGAACTAGATGGAGTTCAAGATGATCATTGTTTTAATCATCACCTTAATTCTGGCAAAATAATCTTCCAGTAAATTTCCCTCTTTCATTGCTGCAGAAAGCTCATGGTATATGTCCAAGTCAGAATCATCACTCAGTAGGGTCAGTACAGTAACATGCTGAGTAATGTGCCTTAAATCCTAGTCTTCTGCTCCAGTGAAGAAGTGGGTTGGATAATTCAACTGTTTTTACTAAAATATCCTCTGGTTATCACTGTAGCTTTACTTTGAGGAAGCACACAATGAAATGATATATCTGTTTCCCATTGACTTGTCATAGGAGATAGCTTATTGCATAGTTACTGTCTTTTTCTGTGAGTACTAAAAGTATTCTCTGCCTTTCTGAGCAATATTCCAAATATTCCAATGCATTCTACAATATTAAGTGTATGGTCTTAATTCTGTAGCGCATGCATCTTCAGCAATATGCTGTGTGGTCTGCAATTCAGATCATTGTTCCTCTTCGTATACTACGTCTTCACCTTTCATAACTTTATTAGAGAAAGGTTTTTCTGAAATTCTCTGGACTCTGTTGTGATTTGACAGTGCTAACAGTTCTCAAGCCTCATTACCTCCAGCCACAATCCTAGCGTAGGTGGGAATATACTGGAAGCTGAGTTTTCCTCTCTCTCTCTTTCTCTGATTTTATACTGAAAACACTCCATTAAACGTACATTTGGGATTTAAAAATAATCTTAGAAAAAATTCCAGACAACACACGCTAGATTAGAATGACATTACTAGCAAACCTTAAAATTAGTTCCACTAAGCCAACTGTTAGTGTCCTGCAGATCATTGACCGACATAGGACACTTAAGCTTTAGCTGAGTGGAACTAATTTGACAATTGGTACATGACCTAATGATTTCAAGACATACACATTTACAAATGCTTTCGAAAATTTTTCCACAGTTTTTATAGCACTCATACACATGCATACTCAGGTATTTTGATTCAAAACTGGAAATTTAAGTGTATTGTGTCACTGTATGAAATAACACCTGCCTTTTCTCCACCAGTCCCATGATACAGTTTTTAGACAGCTTTATTGTCTCAGAAGAACATCAAGTACCCATTCGGTAAGCAGCTCCTTATGGAAGCAGGCTGGCAAAATCTGTATTGCTTTAATGAGGCTGGCAGCAGCTTCCTCAGATACCATTTTCCTTAACCAGGAAAAGAGGATGGTATTAGAGAAATGCCTTTCCTTAGCTGGCCTATTTTGCCTTCATCTTTTAGACAGCAAAATGTCACTGCTAAGAAACCTTGAGGTTCTCCTTTAACATAGAGTCTGAATTCAAAGTGGTATTTACAGCTTGTTGCTCAGAGGTAACAAAAACCATTGGTTTGTTTCTAGGAGTGAGGGATGATCCCCGTTACCAGGAGTTGTGTGCAAAATCCTAGAGCCCTTATGTAAACTCCAGTAGGAAATTTGTCTGCATGAGGATTGTGCAGTTGAAAAAAACCACTAGTAGTGTATTTTAGGTGCAGTGGTAAATTATTGAACCTAAATTCCATGCATACAAGCTGGCTGCAAAATATGCCCTTTTAGCTTGATCAAAGGAAAGATTCCTTTTGCTGGCAGTTTTTAATGTGTCTGAATTTGCTGTCATAAGGAGCAGTTAGATTTTCACACTCACCTTCTCCAGTCCTGAAAACTTTCACTCCTAAGAATAGCTCCTGGTGACATGATTAGAGCTTATGATTTCAAAGGTACTGCTTTGGGACAAAAGGATTTTCATAAGTGTTTGATACTGTAATAAGGTTCTGAGTGGGCAAGAATTAGACGAGAATCCTTGACTGTGTAAAGAAACAAAACTTAGTGTAATTTTTTTGTTGTCAAAACAAAGCATGGTTTGTTTTGATGAGATCTTTTTAACGAAGATGTCACATAACATTTTAAGTGTATCTTGCTTGTATTTTTAAATACAATAATTACCTTTGTAAGTAAATGAACCAATATTACTTTATTGCTACTAGCAGAACTGTGAAAGCACATAAGCCTCTATTACTGCTTAATGGTTAAAAAACAAGCTTACTGCACTGCATTCTAGAATAACTAACGTTATTTTAATGAGTTCTATTACAAGCCCTAAAATACTGTATGAACTATTTAAACATGGCATAAATTATTAGGTGCAAATATCCTTGCACACAATTTCTTAGACCCAAACAATATATACTATACTCACTTTAAGTTAAGTAATTAACTTTTGCAGCTATGAAACATTTTCATATTAACCTTTGGCCTCAGTTCTATCAACAGTGATACCCATACTCAGCTTTCATGTTTAATATCAGCACCACCAAACATAACAGTATTGCTTGCATGCTTCAATTTTGTATGTAAGGTTATGCAAGGTGAGTAGTACTGCAGACCTGTCAACCAGCAGAAGGATTTAGTAAAAATGATTATGATGTCCCTGAGGAATCACAGGAATGATTGCTGAAACCCGTAGTACTTGGCAAAAGATCCCGAAGCAGATCTTGTCTGAGTTAGAGAAGTCTCTATTCTGCATAGCTTATACTGAGTAGAATTTCCAGGGTATTTTTGCAAATAAGTCTTAAAAAATTTGTAAGCCAGGTTTGGAGTGTGTTATACGTGGACAAATGTGACATGAAGTAGAAATAACTTGCACTTTGGTGTTTGATTTTGTAAAAAAAAAATGTTGCTGCTAATAGTATCTGAGGAAAGGGACTGGGGAAGGAACTGGATGGTGTAATTTTGACGTGCTTGTGACAATAAGTTTGCAGTAAGGCTGTTGACATGGCTTGCAGTGAAGAGTTCCAGTCACAAATTTGGGGGCTTTTCAGTGAAGGGAGCTGTTACTTCTGTAATTAGCCAAGACCTCCTCCACACTTGTGGCTAACAGCTCTGAAAACATCAACCAGCTCTGCTTGGGGGAGCAAACAAATCCAAGCGTCTTGACCTTGGGACATCCTCATTATACAGATGGGAGCACAGGCACCGGGCTGGGCTGTGATTATTACCTCTGTTGGCAACCAGGACATTCCTTGGTGTCATGGCACACCCACGATGGGTGCAAATGACAGGTCCCTGGGTGTGCCATGAGATCCTCCTAAGTGACTTGCCCGTGATCAAACAGATAAGTGATGGCAAGCAGGGAGCTGAACTCGGATTGCCCATGTCTCCACCTAATGCCTTGGTGCCAGATGTTCTTATTCTCTGTTCAGATAAGGTGGTTTTGATACCTTTATTGTTGTTCCCCTCTTTTTTCCTCCTTCAAATACTGAGCCGTTAGGTTAGGGAAATGAATAGCAAGTAACAGCAGAAACAAAAAATGGGGAAGTTCTCTTTTTATTCTGCATAACCAGAAATTACACCAACCTACATCCACCTCATTAGTACCTTTTAGGGGGAGTGCTGACTCTACTGAGAATGAAATCTTGCGGACATCAGTGAAGCATTCATTGTTTTGTACTGTTCCTTCAGCATAGACTGATACAGAGGAAATCTCCAAACATGTCTCTTTTTTGCCAGCTTAACTTTGCAGTTCTCCACCATTTTCCTTACATTTATACAAAAGTGACCCAGAATGAAGATTCATTTAGCAGAGAGTATGTCCCTTGAGCAGATCACTCATTCACAGAATGGAACATGTTCTAAGACAACAGAGACAAACGCATTAGCAGTCTTTACCCTTTTCTTACCTCACACACCCCAGCATACAAGGGGTTTAGGTTGCCTTTGTACTTTCCAGAGAATTGCCTTTGTCACAGAACTGTCTGTCATTCCACTAAAGCTGATATCTAACTGCTGAGCCAGCACAAAGGGCAAGCAGGAACACAATATTTGTCTTTAATAAATATACTTTAAATATTCTTTTATGACGTGATCAACATGACTTCAGATGTGGGCTCCAGGCTCTCCTCCCTCCCTAGCTGCTGTGTGCAATAAAGGCTGAACATACACACATACAATCTCTTCCACAACCAACTCTATCAGTACAAATCAAGACTTCAGTGGCAATTACCACTATTTACACTAGGCTGCATACAGTCAGAGTCAGATTCACCAGCTGTTCTCTGTTGCAGAAGAAGAAAACTGGGCTTGCATATCAGTTCAAGTTTTCTCCTTTGAAGATGTAGAACCAGAACCTCAGCTGGTGTATATTGCTGTGGTGCACTGACTTCAATTTAAACCAGCTGATGAGCCACTCCCCCTTTCCCCCCACACTTCCCTACCTTTCTAAAGGGTGGTCGAGTGCAGATGACATATGTAGAGGAATCTGTACCATGAAAATCAAACAGGCAAGTACAGAAAATTTAGCAGGAACCCTTTGTGGGTTGAACTGATAAGAATAATCCATGGCATGTATTCAGAAATAACAAAGAGTGTTTAGTATATTGCATCTGTCTGGAGGCATGGATAGAATCCTATACCTATAGCAGTGAAAAATGAAAAGAAATTCTCCTCTTATCAAAATTTGCATCTTGCTACGTTAAAGCAGGAGCATATCTGGGTTTTGATGGGTGCCATGGCAACAATGTTATTGCAGTATAGTATGGGAATATTTTCAAAGAGAGGAAACAGGATGAAATGGAAAGCTCACTGGTTGTCTGTGGACACAAGGACTTGCTGCAGACCCAAAGACAGGTTATCTTTCTTGTTCCTGGGCTGTTATTTGCAGTATTAACCACATTCATGCTTTCACTCCATACTGCCATTATCTAGAAATAGTGAAAGAAAGCAAAAAACTGCTGCTGCTAGGACAGGTCTTGAATATAGCAACCCATTACATTGGCATCACATAAAAGAGAAGAACAATGCAGAACTTCTAAAGCAGCTATGGTCACTAGCAAAGAACAGAAACACAGGATTACATGTTCAGTAAAACGTGTGCTTAAGTATCATAATTGTTTTAAAAGTATGTCCGTAGAGAACGACAGATAAGCATCATATTCCATTGCTATTTTTTACTGGTTCTGCTTTTGTTCAGAGATAACTAATTTCAGCACATTTGGCCTTGGAGTAAATACTCCACCTTTTTTGAGTTCTACATAACATCTGCAATTCTTCTTGGGTTCAGATATTTTCCTGCCAGCAAAGAGTAACTGAAACTGATACCTCACTCATGCCAGCTTGTGTGCTGTGAGATTCACATGGAATGGGAATAACTTAGCGTTAACAAATGGCAATAAAAAATCATTCCTGTTGCAGTGGTGACTAACAAAACAAGCTTTAGAGGAAAATCTTAGTATCAGCTCTGGATATTAAAATTTTCTTCACTTTAGGAATTGACAATAGACACATCTTTTGGCCTCTGCATACAGAGCATTATTCAACCTCTTGCATATGCAGAAACAGTTGCAATACCTGAGAAACAGACTTTCATTCCCTAATTCCAAGGTTTATTTAAATGCTGATGTCCTTAACAAAAATCAAGCTATTCCAATGCACTCAGTCCCTCTTTCCCAGTCATTTTTGAACTTCGTGGCCAGTTTGAGAGCAAAGTGGAAGTTTTAAGGAGAGTTCCTGGACGTTTCACAAGAATGAGCGGCTGAGTGATTGAGATATTTCATACCCCTGAGAAGACTGGAGTTAGGGCTCAAATGTGTTTTCAGACATAAGCAAATCCAAGCAGCAGAGAAACACAGGTCATTGAGGTCTGCAAATCCAGCTGCTTGTGTTTTATTTTCCAGACCCTTGCTGTTCTCATTCTGCATTACTTAACAAACTTCGTTTCATTTTTGCTCAGATGGTACTAGTTTATTTTCTGTTCATGCAAGAGCCTTCTTGACCCTTGCAGCACACATCTCCTGCCTTCCTGTTTCACGCTCTCATTTTAGATCTGTTCATACATCCTGCAGTGGTTAACGTCATCCCTGAGCCAGTGAAGTTTGCTATATAACTTGTAAGTTCTTCCCACAATGTTTTCGTCTTGATTGTGTGATACATGACAGTGGTCTGAGCTTGTCACCCTTTTGTATGTGGATGTCCTTCAAGTGATCTGAAGAATTCAAAGGGCAAAACACTTATTCATTAATTGCTTATTGTTTATGCTTATTCACTGAAAAATATAAACCAAACCAAAAAAAGATAAGCCAGCTTTATCATTGCATTTTATTGTTTTGTAACAAGGTAAGATTTATGAATCAAAAAAAGGTATAATAGAGCATGTAAAAAAAACCAGGAATAACAGGTAGTATCTTTTTCTTTGAGATTAGCAGTACAGATACTCAAGTCAGGTATTTGCCTGGCTATCGGCTCTTCAGGAGGGACAGGCAGCACAGAGGGGGTGGTGGCGTGGCTCTCTACATTAGAGAATCTTTTGATGTTGTGGAACTCCAGGCTGGGAATGATAAGGTTGAATCCCTGTGGGTTAGGATCCGCGGGAAGGCCGGCAAGGCTAGCTTCCTGGTCGGGGTCTGTTATAGACCGCCGAACCAGGATGAGGAGACGGATGAGGAGTTTTATAGGCAACTGACAGAAGTTGCAAAATCGTCGGCGCTTGTCCTCATGGGGGACTTCAACTTCCCGGACATATCCTGGAAACACAACACGGCACAGAGAAAGCAGTCTAGGAGGTTTCTGGAGAGCGTGGGAGATAGCTTCCTGACGCAGCTGGTCAGTGAACCTACCAGGGGTGGTGCCCCGCTAGACCTTCTCTTCACAAACAGAGAAGGACTGGTGGGAGATGTGGTGGTCAGAAACTGTCTTGGGCAGAGTGACCACGAAATGGTAGAGTTCTCTATTCTTGGCGAGGCCAGGAAGGGGACCAGTAAAACTGCTGTATTGGACTTCCGGAGGGCTGACTTTGAGCTGCTCAGGACGCTGGTTGGCCGAGTCCCTTGGGAGGCGGTTCTGAAGGGCAGAGGAGTCCAGGAAGGCTGGGCGCTCCTCAAGAAGGAAATCGTGATGGCACAGGAGCGGTCCGTCCCCACGTGTCCAAAGACGAGCCGGCGTAGAGGAAGACTGGCCTGGCTCAACAGAGAGTTGCGGCTTGTGCTTAGCAGAAAAAAGAGGGTTTATAATTTTTGGAAAAAGGGCGGGCCACTGAGGAGGACTACAAGGATGTAGCGAGGCTGTGCAGGGAGAAAATTAGAAAGGCCAAAGCTCATCTGGAGCTCAACCTGGCTACTGCCGTTAAAGACAACAAAAAATCCTTTTACAAATATATCAACGCGAAACGGAGGACTAAGGAGAATCTCCATCCTTTACTGGATGCGAGGGGAAACCTAGTTACTAAGGATGAGGAAAAGGCTGAGGTGCTTAATGCCGCCTTTGCCTCAGTCTTTAGCGGCAATACCGGTTGTTCTCTGGATACGCAGTGCCTTGAGCTGGTGGAAGGGGATGGGGACCAGGATGTGGCCTTCGCTATCCATGAGGAAATGGTTGGCGACCTGCTACGGAGCTTGGATGTGCGCAAGTCGATGGGGCCAGATGGGATGCACCCGAGGGTACTGAAAGAACTGGCGGAGGAGCTGGCCGAGCCGCTTTCCATCATTTATCGGCAGTCCTGGCTATCGGGGGAGGTCCCAGTTGACTGGCGGCTAGCCAATGTGACGCCCATCTATAAGAAGGGCCGCAGGGCAGACCCGGGGAACTATAGGCCTGTCAGTTTGACCTCAGTGCCAGGGAAGCTCATGGAGCAGATTATCTTGAGGGTCATCACGCGGCACTTGCAGGGCAAGCAGGCGATCAGGCCCAGTCAGCATGGGTTTATGAAAGGCAGGTCCTGCTTGACGAACCTGATCTCCTTCTATGACCAAGTGACGCACTTGGTGGATGAGGGAAAGGCTGTGGATGTGGTTTACCTTGACCTCAGTAAGGCTTTTGACACAGTTCCCCACAACATTCTCCTCAAGAAACTGGCTGCTCGGGGCTTGGACTGGCATACGCTTCGCTGGGTTAAAAACTGGCTGGATAGCCGGGTCCAGAGAGTTGTGGTGAATGGAGTCAAATCTGGTTGGAGGCCGGTCACTAGTGGTGTCCCCCAGGGCTCGGTACTGGGGCCGGTCCTCTTTAATATCTTTATTGATGATCTGGATGAGGGCGTCCAGTGCACCCTCAGTAAGTTTGCAGATGACACCAAGCTAAGTGCGTGTGTCGATCTGCTCGAGGGCAGGAAGGCTCTGCAGGAGGATCTGGATAGGCTGGAGCGATGGGCTGAGGTCAACTGTATGAAGTTCAACAAGGCCAAGTGCCGGGTCCTGCACCTGGGGCACAACAACCCCAAGCAGAACTACAGGCTGGGAGATGAGTGGCTGGAAAGCTGCCTGGCCGAGAGGGACCTGGGAGTATTGGTTGATAGTCGGCTGAATATGAGCCAGCAGTGTGCCCAGGTGGCCAAGAAGGCCAACAGCATCCTGGCTTGTATAAGAAGCAGTGTGGCCAGCAGGTCTAGGGAAGTGATTGTGCCCCTGTACTCAGCTCTGGTGAGGCCGCACCTCGAGTACTGTGTTCAGTTTTGGGCCCCTCGCTACAAGAAGGACATGGAGGTGCTCGAGCGAGTCCAGAGAAGGGCAACGAAGCTGGTGAGGGGTCTGGAGAACAAGTCTTACGAGGAGCGGCTGAGGGAGCTGGGCTTGTTCAGCCTGGAGAAGAGGAGGCTCAGGGGCGACCTTATCGCTCTCTACAGTTACCTTAAAGGAGGCTGTAGAGAGGTGGGGGTTGGTCTGTTCTCCTACGTGCCTGGTGACAGGACGAGGGGGAATGGGTGAAAGTTGCGACAGGGGAGTTTTAGGTTGGATGTTAGGAAGTACTTCTTTACCGAAAGGGTTATTAAGCATTGGAACGGGCTGCCCAGGGAGGTGGTGGAGTCACCATCCCTGGAGGTCTTTAAAAGACGTTTAGATGTAGAGCTTAGCGATATGGTTTAGTGGAGTACTTAGTGTTAGGTCGGAGGTTGGACTCAATGATCTTGAGGTCTCTTCCAACCTAGAAATCTGTGATACTGTGATACTGTGATTTCATAGCTCAGAATGAAAGGAGGTTTTTTTTGTGGATCCTCTTTTCAGACTTCCTTACAGCCCAGGAACAAAATACGCTGTCTTCATATGAGTCTGGTCAAATGGTTGCTTTATGCAACTGAGTCTACTATCTTTTAGTCACCGCTACATAATTACTCTAAGCTGTATACTTGCTATCTCTTCTTTAATTAGCCTTCAATTCATTGAAGATTAGCAAGCAATTTAGTTTACTTAGTAAATGATCTACTTTCACTTTACATGGGGTTGAGAACCTTTGGCCATGCTAGATTGGATGTACCCCTAAAATACCCTTAGTGAGTCAAACACCACAGCAGGTATCTGTTTTCCCTCTGTTAATGAGGTACGCTCCTAGGCTCTATAAAATAAAGCCATATTCAGCTTCCAGGTTCCCTATTCCTTGTTCAGAAAAAAATTCCAGCTACTGTACTTACAACGTGTTCTAAGTGTGAATAAACGTTAGAAACACATGCCTGCCTGAGTCTGCAGGCAGACTGTAAAAATGGTGTATAAACAAAAAAAAGGTGCAGCTTGCACCCCTGTTAGCCTCACTGTCAGGTCCACTAAATAAATGTTCAGCCCAAAAAAAGGGGATTTTGCAGCTTTTATACTGAGCAGTCCATGCAGTGACAAAACCCAAAGCAAAATCATTGTTATCTTCATTGCCGGTCTACCACTAACTTTAATAAGCATGATTCAGAGAAGGAGAGGAAATGTTCTAAATACATTCTGTCACACAAACTAGGGAATCAGATCTTCCTTACTGCATGAATCAGACTCCTGAGAAATCAGTGTATTTCCATCATTGCAGCGGAGTAGCTTTTCAATGGGAGTAATGATTGAAGAAACCTGCAGCTCCTAAGTCACTGGCAGCAGCTATTGTATTGCTTGGAACTATGAAGCAGTGTAGGTGACAATAATCAATTATTATGGTAGTGTAAAGCAAGATATTTTAGTAAGCAAGGTGATCATTACGGTGGACTACACTTCCATCATTCTGCTTGTGTAAGTGTCCATACACTTACAAGATGTTTAAAAAACAGAAGAAAATAATCAACTAATTTTTTGTATGCCATTGTGTGCTCACAGTTGGCTAACTCTGTCCAGGCTGCTGGTACCCTAGAGATACTTTCCTGCCTGCTGTTTTGTCCCTGAACGGAAGGAGCTACGTACCTGCTACTGAGAACCTGACTGGAAAGCCTGAAGCAGAAACAGCAGTTCCCCAGACCAGGTGAGAGCTGCAGCTGACACTGTAGCAGCTTGGTTTGCAAGGCTTCACCTTTGAACAGAATCAAATGCTGTCTCAAACACAGCTCTGAGCACAACCGAGCACTCCAGCACGGACAAGAATATTTCACACCTCCTTCAGTGCTTGCCAAGGACCATGAGTCAGTTGGCTAGCTCAGAAAATCAGAGTGGCCCTCACCGTTCTGCTTTACAGATGAGTTCATGCAGACAACACTTCCTTAAAGTAGCAGATAAAAAAAGAGGCATGATAAACTTCACATCAAGTTAAGCAGATTAACTCTGGTCTGGTTAAGTTTTACAATTGCAAAAAAATCTGTTTTTCAGCACTTGCTGTATTTCAGAGGTTGAAATGCTGAACACTCTATGCTTTTTATGCCAGACTGTGATGCTTTTTAGTTGGTTTCCTTCATAAATGTGCACCATACTGTTATCTACATGTTCTGCAAGAAATTGCACAGTGCATTTTATGAAGCATTCTTTTTGACCTTATTTCATTATTGTAATACCTTATCCATACATGCATGCTACTTCAGAAAGACAAAGAACATACTTCTTATAGCTTATCAAGTGAAGCAAGGGCACCACCATTAGGTAACGTGCGGTCACTGTAGTAAGTATTGCTGTTTCCCTTCATGCCAATTTGGCTGTGGTTATGGTAGAGCAAATTTATGACTGAAGATCTGATTGTACAGCAGAAACAAGCGACCCGTTCTTGGCAAATGTATGTAAGTCCAAACATTGCAATGCTCTTGCTAAGTACTCCAGTAATTCTAGTGCAACAAATGGGTTTTACCAGTAATTATCAAGAACAGAAAAGATGTACCAGTTCTCTATGTTCTTTGAGCTCAAACTCTTAAAGCTGTTTTGAACTTGTAGGCCTCTGCCAATGTGATAAATTCCACCATGCTATCATTTTACCTTTTAGTAGTAGAGGTGCATCACAGTATGTAATGAACAAACCTGAGTATTGTAAAATCTCTTTAAATAGCTGTGGAGACAATCAGAAAGGGAGAGCAAGTCAGTTTATAAGGATGTGACAGACCTGTAATCTTGTGGTCAGAAGCCTCAAAATCTATTACAGTAGCAGTGGAGCAACAGGTTCAAAAGAATAAGCATACAGCTCGTGGAACCATTTTTGTCCTAAACTTCTGAAAATTGAGTGAGGTTGATTTCTTAGGAACTTTTCACACAACTCTGGATTTTTTAAATACACCCCATAGGCTTAGTTACTTGCTAGAGCTCTGCATAACGATTAATGCAGGGGATGACGGCGACTGGATGTTGGAGGGAATCCCTCTAGTGCTTGTTTGTAGGCCAGGTTCCAACACCACTTGAAATGGTTACTTCCTTTTTCTGACCCAGCTCAAGAGGAGAGAGAAGTTTTATTTGGGGCATGGGAGGCATAGAAATAACAGTAAAGTTAAGGAATTTCAACAGTGATAGATGCCAGGATGCTTTTCAGATTAATCAAGTAGTTGTTTCCACTAAAGAAAACCACCACTACCAGCAGACATTGTTGACTTTACAAACTTCTCAACCTGAAATACTTTGGGGCATGCAGTTGTGCAGAAAAAAAATGTTTCTCTCTTCCATTAAAATCAGTCTGTTAGTTAAGCAGGAAAAAAAAAAAAAGAGACACAAAATTGTTGGTTTACTTTTATTATTATCAGGCACATTCACTTTATAAGATAGGGGAAGCATTTTTAGAATAGATTTTTCCTTTTAAAAACTCAACTGCATCTTCATTTGTCATTTCCTGAAACTTCTTGTTCAGAACCTGTACAGAAGGAAAAGGAAAGGGTACATTATTTCTTGTGTCTTTAGCAAACTAGTCTGTCCCATAAACAAAACATTCAATGATGGGAAAGTCATAGGGATTTGCTCTACTTTGAAAAACATGTTAATTTGAATCATTCATTCTGTAAAAAACAGAAATAAGCCAAAGTCACACAGGTTTTTAGGTACAAACAATTCAGTGGCTTGACTTTTTTTTTTCCCTGAGCTATGGTAACATTTATTTCACTGACAATGTTAAGTGGTAGCTTGTCTTTTAGAGCTCCTCTGTCCTTTCTGACACAATTACTACCTTGTAAAAGCAGATATGCTACGCAGTTATCACTCTGGAGAAAGCTCATCATTCCCTACAGGGCCTGTTCTGCCAAACAAACATACTCATCACTGTGCTGATAAAAGGACCTAAACAGAGAAAATAACAGGACTCTTACCAGAATCACATGATAGCCCAATTTATTTAGATGCCGCTTCTTCATTGCAAGCTTCCCTTGGGGGTGTGTTGTACCCAAACAAAATGCAGACACAGGAACAAAGAGAAATGCCAATCTACAGACAAGAAGAGTTTAAGACAATGATTCAGTGACGTCCTTCAACATTGCAAAATATAGAGCTGTCTTTCCGGTAGGCAAAATATCAGGACTGCACAAATTTCATTATCCTTTTCTTTCTCCAGACTTAATTAATTTAGACCCTCTCATCTTCAGTGAGCTTCACTCAAGTGCTAGCATCTACTCAAACTACTACAGCAGAATTAAGTCCTTAGACATCCACTTCCCCCATAATGGGAAGGAAATAGATCATTCCAAATTCTACATTATTTTGACAGCTTGTGCATTTACTTTGATCCTTTGCTAATATTCAAGATCAGTTACTTCCTGCCATGAAACCTACTTGGAAGGGTAAGGAAAGCTGAATGCTTTGAAAACCTGACAGTGAGTTTCTGTTACTCAATTGACTAGCTCTCTTTTTCTCAAAAAGCAAACTACACAAAATATGTTCCTGTGCAGTGAGACCCAGCACACAAATTTAAGCATTACCCAATTCTAGTTAAGGCTTACTTAATCGATGTACGTCCTACTTCATTTAGTGAGAGGTCATTTTTTCCCCACAAGATTAAAATTATCACCTAAAGCATGGGCATGATGGTGCATTTTATTCAAATTGTATTTCAGCAGCTGAATTCATTGCTAAAACATACAATTGGGATGCAAATTTCGGAGACATAAGAGAATAACTGAATTTTTAATTGGACACAGTAATACTTGGAATTTTACAATCATAATGTACTAATTTTTTGGAAGGGATTTTAATCATACTTCAAAATTTGTATCCATTGCAGGAGGTTGAGATTATCCAAACTGTGAGGTTTCCTGCTTCTTTCTCTGGAATGTAATTTTTTTAGCCTCTATTAGAAGTTAGCGAGCTGGATGAGGTGTTATTCTGAACTAGCATGCACGGCAATTTCTGGGAGCACAAATAACAAGTTACCTACTTTGCTTCTGCAAATCAGTAGAAATCGTAAGTGCATAGAATACATATAAACAAAACTAGCCTACTAGAAAAAATAGACAGTCAAAAAAGACACCTTTGAATGCTTGTGTCAGCATGATTATCTGTTGCAGTTACTGGGAGCACTTTCTTTCGGTCTGAATCCATCCTGATTTCAAAATCTGAAAACAAAACAACAATAAACATTACAAGAGATTACAATTAATATTCTATGTAGCTCATTTGAAAAAGTTATCAGACACTGTCACTGCTGTGTTTCTAATTACTGTTCTCTTGTAATTTGCACATTACTGATCGCTTTTCTCTCCCTGCAACCAATATAAACTGCTAAAGCTTGCACATCTCCAAGAAAAAAAGTGTTTTTAGAAACTGTGGATGTAAGTTTAAACTATGATTCACTCTCATAAAGAAACTCGTTTTGATCTGAGTCCATCATACGTACTCAGATTTTCCTGTAATCTGATCCCCAGTTAGAAATATTTAGGAAGAAAACTATTACAAATAGCACAAGAAAATCGGTTATCTGGGTGGCTGGCAAAAGAATAAGCAACATCAAAATATAAAAGAAACTAAATGTTACAAAATGATCACCTGTCAAGATCATATCCCATTTCATAAATGAAAGTAGAAACCAAACATTATCCAGAGTTTTAGAGGAGAAACAAGTCAGAGAACAAAAGAAGGCCACTGTTTCATTTTATTCCAGGTTTAATACTAAGATGTCAACTGACTAAAACAGCTGGCCATACTGGATTTACGTGCAGTTAAAATCTGCTCGCTAATGCTTGACAAGAAGTCCAAAGCAGTTTTGTAAATAAAAGCAATCATAAAATTTCAGTAAACTGACTTTACAGAAGCATCCTACAAAATAAATTCAACAATCAAGGATATAATTTGTTAAACGACTGCCTTAAAAAAATTATCTTTTAATCACCTATACGCTATGCAAATTTGTTACCACCTTATTATTTTAGGGATTATACATCTACATTAAAAATAATATGATATTAATTTGTCTTCATACCAATATGATATTTATATGGCAGCTGAACATTTTGCCGAAACATATTCTCATCTCCCAGAAGTTCCAGCAGCGCCTCCCGAGCCTTTCTGAGATTAAGAGATACTAATGAGGAGAAATTCTCAGTTGGTACAAATGCAGGCTTCGTGAAGGAAGGGCTATCAAGTTCCATACATGTCTTCACACAGCGAAGCATCATTTCCTTTTTTTCTTTGTAAAGATCACCTGAAAAAGAATACAAAAAATATTGCAGCCTAAGTATCATCTCTCAGAACTTTTCATTTTGTTACCATTTACAGTCTCTTCAGAGCAAATGAATTTCAATATAGGAGTCAAACTCCAATTTTTTTCCCAATGATTTTTATTATCTTCAATATTCTTTTAAATATACACTGTCAATTCACTAACTAAAATAGTAAAGTCTACAGCTGGTACCTTCCCATTTATCCAGTCTTTCCCCTCTACTGTAACACATCTCTGTGCCTGCCATCAGTTACTACAGAAACCTTAAGAACATGGAACAACAGAGCATGCATACAGGTCATTTGTAAAATCCAGACAGTAGAAGACTATTTATAAAACAAAGGGATATCAGACTTTAGCCATAATTTTGAAACTGTGTTTTAAGAGTACTAGCCTTCCCAAACTAACCAGTTACAGCTTTCCATCTTTCAGGTTCAGTCAAAGGAGGCTCAATATCAAGTCAGTTTTACTCTGCACTGAATTCCTACTCTGATAAACTACACTACTCACTGTAGAGAAATGTAACGTGGAAACCAAATTCTGCAACAGTGTTCCAAATTCCTCATAGTAACTCCGAGCAGTCAAAATAAAATTCTACTCATGATTCCAGGTACTGAAGTTGGTTTATGAAGCTTAAGATTTCCTGTGTTTTTAAAAATGTCTGAACATCTGTTGAACAAAGAACCCCTAGCTCTTAACACGTTTCCACCATTTCCACCAATCTCACATTCACCTCTGTGCGCAAACTATTAATTAAACAGTTGCCACCATGAGGCCCAGGACAATAAACCAGATGCCCTAGTGCATAATTAGAGACTAAGGTGTCACTTAAATCACCATTACTACATCAGCTTTTTCTTGTGAACTTCAATATTAATCGTGTTTGCCTTCTTTAAGTTATAAACTTTAACACAATTATAAAAAATTATTTAGGTAGGCAGACTGTCCTTTTAAAGAAAAAGAACATGACAAAGTAAAGCCTAACCTGATGGTAGAAGTCCTTCATAGCTCTCCTTTTGCAGCAGCTGATCAAGTGCACGATGAGGAAGGTGTCCTAAGATGCAAAGTGAATAAACTGCCTTCAGCAGTTCTGTGTTGGAAATCTGGGGAAGGTACTTATTCAAGCAGTTCTGAAGAGTCTCAAAAAACCTTTTCCAAAAGCAGAAGAAAAGTATCTAAATATACAAGACTATAATGGATTTCAAATAAAACTATGTGCTAGTAAATTTTATTGTCCTGTACAATCACATGTCGAGTAATCCAACATTAGCTTTAGAATCTTCTTTGAGGCTACAGCTACCTATCAACAGAGTTAGTACCTTTATCGGTCTAGAACCAAGAACATATCCATTTTCAGTTTCAGAAAAGAAATCCTATATAGAAAAAAAATGCTAAAAGACAGAAAATTTACCTTACAGATTAATAAAACAGGACTATGGATTTTTTCACAACTAATATCAAATACCAGTTGCCATTCCATACATTTCCGTATATTACTCTATTCATGACAACATAACATCAGGCATTCTCAAATGAAAACCTACAAATGATGTTGGCCTTTGGGAAGGTAGTTGAGTCGTGAATACACTCGGAGAACAATCAAAAGGCTTTTCAAGTCCAAGAATTCAGAGTCTGCTGTCACCTTCTCAGCAAAAACACCCATCAGTTCACTGGGCTGAAAGCCAAGTATCTCGAAGGCAGACAGAAAAAGGATAATCTGAAACAAAAGGTATTTTTGTAAGGTCAAGAGAGCCAGTAAAGTGGATCTTACATTTTGTTTTCATAAAAGGCATTTTTAATGAAAGCAAACTTTTCAAACCATAACATTCCTGTTATTTATTTATTCTGTAAGTCAATAGATAGAAGAGCATTTTAAAAATATAACTGTATGAACTTCATCAGAATGGTATTCCTAAAAGGGTAACATGGAAAGCACCAGAAACTGCCTATTCTACTGCTACTACTATAAATTATTTGGTCTCAAACTCACCTGTTTTTTGTCCAAAATGCAGACAATGGAATTAACATAGTCTGCTACTGTTGAAAACAGTTTTACATTACGGTACTGGAGATTGTGACAAGCTTCCAGAATAAGAATTAAATGCCAAAATCGAGCATCGTGAATATTCTCTGTAACAGAAAAGCGAAAAAGGACAAATGATACAAAGCAAAGGGAGCTGTAGGTTGGAGGCACTGTGGCACATGATGAAATTTAAATTTTTTTTCCGATTTGGTTTTACAGAACTGCAAGAAACCATAAATGTGTGTCTATTTCTAAAAAGCACTGAGGCTATCAAGCAATGAAGCACTAGCACGTCAGCCTGGAAAACCTTAACATAACCTCCTGGCACATGAGCATGACAACACAGACTGAGTACCAGATCACAACAGACCTGTAGCACAGCACTGCTACTTCATTTGCCACACAAGATGGACCTACTCCTGAGTTGAAGATTAAGTACTAAAGAACAATGCTCTCTCTAGAACATCCTGCCTTGTTTGCTTCAGTGAGTGACATGCATGTCCTGAAAGACAGCGACTGCAGGAGAAAAATGCACAGCTACAACTAGACTTTGTTTCTTCTCCCTGAAGACTCAAGATGATAGTAGGAAAATAAATGAATTCAACTCTCCTGGTGAGTTGTGGCTCAGTGATTTTCCAGGCTTAGTATGAAACACTGTTACCTCATTTCTTCAGGTGCTCAGTGCTGACAATGGCAATTGAAGGCAATGAAATCTGTGCATCAAATTCAGCGATTGGTAATGCTAGGTATTCTTAAAGAAAACAGATCAAAGGAATCTCGTGTTACTGGACACTTTGACCTGAATCTCTCCTCTGTGTAATTAGAAAACTAATATCACCACTGGGTCATCTCCTCACTGCTGCAAAAACTAACTCAATTTATGAAACACACGGTTACTACAATTATGCTCAGGTCCTGAGATATGGAAGAGGGTGCTACTTTCTTGAAAGCCCCAGCAACAGCACAGGACTTGGAAAACATGCTGGAAAATTCCCTCACCCAATGGATAACCCTCCCTCCTCTTCCTGTTCCATCTCCAGACTCTAGAAGGGGTTACTTCTGTCAAGAAATAAATGACTGTGCCCAGAGCACAATGTACAGCATGTAAGTCCTGACGATATGCACTAAAAAAAGTGCAGAAAAAAGCACCGAGTAGCTGCTTACTCTATGCATGCCATGTAGCCTGCATCTGAGCATGGCATGAGTCCTGTGGCAGAAGCCACTATATGTAATTAAAGACTGTGTCCTAACACACATGAACATCAGGACAAATAAAGACTGTACAAACAGCCTAAACATTCTTGTTTCATAAATATTAAGAATGTTGTTTTGATATATTACTGTTTTTTGAGACACACGTATTTTAAGTGTGAATCAATATGTACTGACTACACATACTCAGGAAATGCATTGCAAAGGTTGGAGAGAGGTGAGAGCATTACCTTTCGTTTATTTTTTTTCTGTACTGCAGCATGAGGTCAGCTAGATAAAGCAGCATTCAATATTGAAAACCAGTTAATCAGGGAAACACTATGTTCCCTTCAGTTGGTCAACTAATCGCATCAGACCACTCATCTATTTCCAATTCAGATTTGTTTTAAAAGCTTATCTGAAATCTACTTTTTACTTCTAGCATTCAGTTCTTTTTCCTAAATAATGCATTCAGAAGAAAAGCAAAGAAAAATATATAATTCAGGGAAATGTTAAAAAGGGTACAGAATGCAAGAACTATTTGTTTTCATTATCCATCACTAATTTTCTGTCTTGCCACTTGTCAAACGACTCCACATTACTATTCCCTTCTGTAAAGCAAAGATACTTCCTGAATTTTAAAGAAAATTAGGAAAGGGACATGAAAGGGAAGAATTTGGCGTAAGGAAGGGAGATTTAATAAACATTTTTTTCTTACCCTGGATCTTTTTACTGCAGGCATTCAGGATGGGAATGGAACAATAATTCATTGCAACAAGACCCAAAAACACACGCCGAGCATTTAGGTAAGTCAGGTGGTCAATCTCTTTCAAAACTGCCATCTAAAGTGAATTAGAGTTTATTAAATCCTTTGTTCTTCACATGTTACCACCGCTTTATCGTGAAGGAATCTTCACCAAAACTTTCCCAAATTCATTAGCCTGTCCAGACTTAAATGAAAGAAAAAGGAGCAACAAAAAGCAAAAGCGTAAAGTAACTTCTTTCAAATTCTCAATACACAATCAGAAGAGATCAAGTGTTCTCTAGCTGGGTCACTATGTCATTTCCCAGCAATTTGCCTTTGTATGGATTTTTTTTTTTAAAGAAGTCTCAGTAAAACTTACTTCCAAATACTATGACACCATATACTAACTCTTAAAAAAGCAGCAGAAATATAATTAGCACAGTCGATTTACTTTATATGACTGCAGTTACTATTCTGGACATGTGCAAGAGCTGTAAGCTTTCAGCACGATCCAACAGCACACTGAGTGGCATATCTTTAATACGAACACCCAGCTACTAATGTGAACAGAGGCACAGATGATGGCGCAGAACAGACTTCATTTACAGAAGCAGCAGTTAAACTGATATAAGTGACAGTAGAAATGAGACTACAGAGTTTAACTTTACTGGTTATTAAAATGCAATATTCTTACTGCATGTCTATTAACGGGTAAATACAAAATGCATCTACAATAGAAATTACACAGTATTTCATCAGTTTTCCAGCCACAGGTTGGGCAAGGGAATCACAGAACAGCCTATAAGTGCTTCTATGAAATACCATCTGGCCAACCCAAACAAAAGGTGAAGGCACTGCTAATTTACTGTTTCAACTCCTTTTATACAATCTCCATTGCTTCCTGCCCCCTTTCATGCGGTGATATTCCCAACTCCAAATTTAAGTTCCTCTTGCAAATATAGCTGGACTATGATTCATATAGCAAATGCAGTTAACTTTTGTATTATACACTCTCTTTGTGCATCTGGAAAGAACCATACACAGTTCATAAAACAACGCAAGAGCACGGGCTTTGTGGAAGTAAAAATGAGCCCTCAGCCAAGTTCACCTCTAATTTCTTTTTCAGAAAGACTGGAGCATCTTTTCCCATGCATTTCATCAGGTTTTGCAGTATAAAGATGTCTCCGATACTTGGGATTCGCTGCTCCGCTAGTAATCTGATGAAGAAAGAAAAGCAAGGCCTTCAGATGGTTTCCTTGTTTCAGCAGAAACTGGTACGTACCCCCATTCTCCCTCACTGATATACTCCCAAGTTACAGCTGTTATTCCCTGCTCGTCTCCTGCCTACTTTTTGCAAGGCTGGCACAACTTTACATGATGTTGCTGCAGCACAGATGTTTACCCATATGGAAATAATTACATTGGTATAAATATATGGTTTCTTAATGTTTCCTGATACATAAGTGTTGTCCCTGACATATTCTGAACACTAGGGTCACCTGCCCAGACTACAGGTGACCGTGCAGATGCGAGTGCTGTTAAGCCTCATGGAATTAACACTTTTCTGCAGAAAACATTGCACGTTTTTATCATAGAATCATCTAGATGGAGACAAGTTCTGAAACAGACTGGAAACTTGGGAATGGACATTGACAATGACCTGGAGCAAGTGAGGAAAAAAAAATGAACAAGCTGTGCTGTGAGCTGCAGGAACAGAAAGGGGTATCACAGAACAGAGGAATCATAAGTATGTGATGAAGGAGTTTCTGTTTTCCCCTGCTTTCCACCAACCTACAAGAACTGCGTTCCCGAGCTTACAGGACAACCTGCTCTTTCTGTATCACTAGCACGTCCGCCTTTTCAAAGCAGGACCTGACTTGGGACCAAAAGTACTAATCTATTTCAAGTTTTGTGACAGCCTCTGTAAAAACAAGCTCATGGGTGTAAGCAGATCAGTTCCCCACATACATCTCATCAGTCTAGAGAAAATCATTAAAACCAGAGAAGTTATTCTGATAAAACACTAGACAGAAGGCTTTGCTGTATAAAAAGATGAAGTCAGAACTTGTTTTCATTGTAATTTTTCCTTACTAAACTCAAAGGAAATAGTCCCTGGCTTTTGAACAGCATTTTTCATCATGTTAAATCAAAATAGTTAATGAATTAAGCTAGCCTTATTACCTCCTTTTTACACACAGGTAAAACAGAGGCATAGATATGCAAAGGGACTTGACCAACATCACAAAAAAACAGTGGTAGCAATGCAGTCAGAATATGTATCAGCTGCAGAGTGGTCTAGCTTCCTATGCCATCAGAAGCCTTTCTGCTTGAAACTGCAAAGACGATGCCAAAAATCACTGTTATGTACAGCTGTTATCTCATGTAATCATCTAAATCCTAAAACCAAAATGTCTTTTATGCACAGATATTCCCTCCATGACTTACATAAGACATACATTCATACAATATTTAAATATCAAAAACACGTGAAAAATGTATTTTTCTCACTGTAATCCAGCTTGAAGAGCGCTCACATTCTTGTCTTTATCCAGCCCTGCTAAAGTAGTTGCCAAAACCGAGATACACCGGTTATCAAGTTGATTGAGCTTTTCCTGTTAAAGAGTTTCACAATGTTAGATTACTTCAGACCAGTAAAAATTTCAGAGAAGAAAACTGACCACTCTTAACTTCCACCCGCCATCCTGCCTTCCCCCCGAGAAGTCAATTCCTAAGACTCCATTGTCCTACAAGGTCTCCCATCAGCCACATTTAGTTGATTTGAAAAGGGTAATGATTTTTCTGTTAAATCCATGTGAAATCAGCCAGTGGTTTCAAAAATTGAAGAAACTATAATTACACACGGATTAACTAAGCGAGCCCGATTTCCAATGAAGATCAGATTAAACCAGGGATGTAATCCAAATCTCTCTGATGTTGGGCAGCCTCCCAAAACTAACCCTGACACTTCAGCCCAAACTTTGAAGAGAGATTTTCATACTCACCTGGCATACCCTCAACAACGTCTGGACTAGGAGAGTGTTCTGAGGAACACCGAGGTTCACCACAGCATGCAGACTGAACACCAGGTCAGCCCGTGTCATCCTTCTGGAGTCTCGCAGCAGGTGCTGACAAAGCTTGACAAAGGCTGGGTGCTCAAAGATCAGCTGCTTCTCGTAACGCTGCTGGTCTTCAGACAGGCTTTTGAGGAGTCTCCATACTGTAGTTAAACAGTTTGTGTAGTGCTTAATGGAAACAGCAGACTCTGAAGCCAAATCCAGCACATCGCTAGGACAGGTGCATTTCCGGAGACTACTAAAGAATTGTTCGTTATGATCCAGAAGAGGCTTCGCCTTGAAGCCCTCAGAATCATCCTCCAAGTTTTTCAATTCCAAGGAGCTCTGGGGAGCCTGCTCGCTCCCCATAGCCTCCGTACTCTTCTCTGGTTGTATTTCGTCACCTGTGCTAAAAACATCTGCCTTTTGAGATAGAAACCGAAGAGATGACCCACGTGGAGAGGGAAAAATATTTAGAAAGGATTTTCTGAAGTTCACATTTTCCAGGGGATCCTTGTGCCCGCCAATCCATGAAATGTGTTTTCTTGTGGTGGCTGAGTACTTGGGAGCGAGCACAGGACCGCACCTACGCAAGCACCTGACTGTGTTCAACAAGTTACTTATCTTATTATTCATTTTTGTGAGCGTCTCACGAACGAATTTGACGTGCCAACTCAAGACAGGGGACCCGACGAAATTCCTCCTGCGGAAACCAGCCTGGAAAGAGAGCACGAAGTCATTTATCTGAAAGGGAAGCCATAGCTCAGCGAGCAGACCTTCAACTGTAAATCTGCAGGGAAAACATTTGGGACAAACCCCCCCGGGAGGTGCTGTGCAGGGGGGACCCTGAGGGCCGCTGCCCGGCTCGCCCCGGCCGCCCCCCCCCCGGCGGGGCGCTGGGCACCTGCCCCCTCCCGCCCGCCCCGGGCCTCCGGGCGGCCGTTACCCGCCGCGCGGCGCCGCCATGCCGCCCGGCCGCCCTGCGCCAGCCTCGCGAGAGGGGACGGCGCGCGCCGAGGGCCAAGCGGCGGAGGCGGCGCGTGCAGCGCGTTGCCGCGCGACGCCCCAAGCAAGCGGCCGTTGGAGGGCGGCGCGCGCATGGCCAAGCTGGTGCTGGCGGGTGAGGCGCCTGAGGGGGCCGGGGTGGGGGTGGGGCGCGTGGAAAGAGTCCGAAAAGTTTTGGGTTGCTCGAGTTCCCACCAGCCCTTGTCACCAAATCTGCCTTTGGGCGTGTTGCTGCTGCTTCCACAGGCAGGGCAAACTGCCCTCACTATGCCAAAGCGGAGCTCCTGGCTGACTACCTGCAGGCTAACTTGCCGGACTTCAGGGTTCACAAGATCACCCAGCACCCTGACAGGTGGGAGGTAAGGGACTACAAACCAAGCCGAGGTAGATAACAGTGCTCCACCTGGCAAGGAGTGTGCCTGGCTGCAGTGTCTCTCTTACTTTTCCGCATTAGCGTCTTGGTACGTGGATGGAAGTGCTGCAAAAGCAGCTTTGGGTATGAGCGCCAGCCTGAGGAAAAGTTTCAACGTTCTCGCTGGCAGAATATGTACATAAAATGAGGGTCACACTGAAACTGTGTTTTGCTAGCAAGAAACTGAAGTTTATGTCTTATTAAGTACACGTGACTGTTCAGCCTGCTGTTTTCTGTAAATTTTTTGCATGCTGTGATTGTGTATACTTTCACAGCCATTATTTGCCGAGAGGATTTCTGGCATTCAAAGGCTTTGAATTACAACGAAAGTATAAAATTAAATCTCATATATTGGTTTACAGTGTGAGTGGGCCTTTCTAATTACTTTGCTGTATGCTCAGTTGTTCATTTTACTTTAAGTTTGTTTTACTGTAGTCCATATAAAAATGAAAAATTGCAGTATTACTTCATGAGACAGTATTGTGCTTTATATTACCCCTTATACTTTTGATTGACACCTCAGCCAATTCAACAGTAAAGTGAATGGCAATTAACCTCTTCAGCCTACCGAGCCTTCTGCAGAGGTTACCTACTTCTTACCTATTTAAGGAATCCTCAAATTTCTCGCTGCTTTACAACATTTCTATATTCAGTGTTATTAAGACAATGGAGCAAAATTACAGTAGTAAAACCAAGCAGAAGTTAGTAGGACGTTTTGCTCTTTCGCTGAAATATTGCAGTATATCATCATGAATTGCTTTGCGTCAATCTGCCAATTTTTGCACACTGGTATGTAGGTAAGTTGTGAGACACTTTGTAATCATGTATTGAGAGGAAATAATAAGAATGTTACTAACTGTAACATTTAACTCTTATCATAAGTGAACAAGTATTAAAACTTTTTTTTTTTGGGGGGGGGTGGGGTGGGTATTTACATTAGCAGTGGCTCCGTGACATTTGTGAAATGAATGGATGGGAGCACAGACGGTCTCCAATCATTTGGAGAGAACTGTTGGACCGTGGAGGGAAGGGTCTGCTTCTGGGAGGAGTTAATGATTTTCTGGAATATGCTCAGGTAATGAGCTGCTTTTTATACTATAAAACATGAAAATGTATTTTACATTTTCTTATAATGTTGTTCTTTATTCCTCCTTCAAATGTAAAATAAAGCTATCCTAACGTTACCTTGCTGTGTTTGAGCTGTCATTTGATTAGAGATCACCTTTTTTTTTGTTCTTAGCACTATTATGGCATCACCTCAATGATGTTGAGTGAGGAAATGTTAGACATTGCTGAGGAGAACCTACAGGCACATGTGGAAACTGAAAAAGAGGGGGAAGAGATTAGAAATCTTACCAACCCTTTGCAAATCTGGATCACCAGGTGAAAGTATGAAGAGTATTTATGAAGTTTCACTCAGTTTCAGAAGAATGCATTTTTTCGCATCACATATGAGGTATAACTCTCTGAGGTTATACATGAATCCACGTAATTTGCTGATTTGAGTTAGGTTCTGCACCCTTCACTATGAGTATTCAGCATATGAATTGAAAAGTATTTCTACTTTTGTTACATTATGTTCCAGTTTAAGTGAGGGATGTGAACAGGTGTCAATGAGCTCACCAGATCACCTTGGAGGGAAAAACAGGTATTTGCAAAATCTTGTAATGCAGCTATCTTACATTAAATATATTTGGAAATATTTAAATACGTAATCAATTCCTAGCAGGTCTAGCTGTAGAAATTTATGTATTTCTCTTAATCCTAACAAAATACCTAAAAAAAATTGTGGTTCTCTAAGACACTAGACTTTAAATGACAGTATAACCTGAAATGTATAGGATGGAAAAACCTTCAAATGAAAGGATTCCCCAACTGTTTTTAATTTTTAACATGTTAAGATCAGAGAAAGACCATTAGCTTGGATCTTTTATTGCTCTATTTAAATATAATCAAATGTAAAGGTAAGATCTTTGTGTTTATTTATGTAATACTTTGAAACGAGCAGTGTACAGTGCTTAACTATGATTTTTCGGTACCCTTCTTTTATTAGTGCATCAGCTCCTATATGCTATCAGCTGATACCTCTGTTGGCAAATGGAGAAGTGTTTGGGATGACCACAGAAATCAGTATCCATTTGCTCGACACTGACGAGTTTAAGAGTGTTCTTTGTGGTATTGTAATGGAAGTGGAAGACATGGCATTCCCACTCCTCCGTGGTATTTCAGAGCACACTGAAATAGATAAGGCTTTTCTTCAAGCTGACGTTATCATTGTTCTTGATGATATCCTCTTAAAACGTGAAGTCCAGTCCCTTGAGAACTACATCAGAGAAGTGAGTGAGATCTGCCATGTGTATGCTCCCCTGATTGAGAAGAATGCAAAGAAGGGGGTCAGAGTAATTTCAGCAGGAAAAACCTTTGTAAACCTTAAGGCGATGATGATTATCACATACGGCCCATCCATTAATCCTGAAAATGTCATTGCTGTTGCAACATCCTGGGAAACTGCAGCTAAAGCCATGCTGGCCAGGAAGCTGAATATGAATGCAGCAGGTGAATGTTTTTGTGTTCTGGGAGAATTTGGGGATTTCAGTGGATGAACTTCTTTGAGAGCACGCATTTCATAGAACAACTGATAGGCTGACTTGCCTATCAGCAGATTATTTGAGAAATTCCTGTTGCACCAATGTGTTTTTTTGTTTGTTTTTTTTCTTTTCAGATTGCCTTTAAGCAGTCAATATTTGCATGTACAGGACTTTAAATGAAACATTGCTGTATGCTTGTGATATGATTTGTTTTCTAACAGCTAAATATTAGGTTTTTGTCTAATACATATAACAGCATTATATTAATTAAAGTTCCTCTTATAGCTTTTGGTGAGGTTTCTTGTAATGTTATGGAGAACATTGATGCATTTTTCAGATGAAAACGTATCTGCAATCAAGGCAGGACACTGAACTGAAGAATAATTCATTTTCAAAGGGACTTCCAGAGGTCATCTAGTCCAACCTATATTGTGAAAGTGTTTGTCTTTCTTTTAAATAATTTATGTATTTTTCTCTGTTGCAGGAGTTAAAGATGTGATTGTCTGGGGCAATATTACTGGCTGTAACTACATTGATTTGTCACATACAAAACTTTACAAATGCGACAGTGCTGTTTGGGGCCCAGCTAATTTTTCACGTCCTTTGATGAATTTGATTTATGATAGGTACTGTACAAATTTGTTTTTTAAAGTAAAATTAAATAACTTTTTAAAATTTGTGTTTATCTGAACTGTTTAATGAACATCAAGAAAGATTTTTGTTTACTGATTAGCACTGTACATAAAGAAAAACCCAAGCTGAAGTGCTGAGTCTGCGAAAGAAATTGAGTAGTTCCTAGTGCTGTATAGTCCTGACTCCCCTGCCAACTTTGTTTATATTTTCCTACGTATTATGTGTGTATCATATCATGAGCAGGCTTTAAGAAGTAAAGAAAAGCCAGATAGTGACTTAGATACCTAATGTGCTTGAGAAAACTTTGAAATAATACTAAACACGTATCTGCCTCTTGAAGTACCTGAATTACATTGAACTTATGGCCTGAGGGAACTAATATTGACAATTTCCCAAAACAGGACTTGTTAACAGGTGTTAGAAGGATACATGGCATCTAGATAGCTTCTAGTGGAAAGAGAAGTATCAGAGAAAAGATGTTTGGAGTAAGTGGGCAGCAGAGGTGACGTACTCAGGCCTGGTTGCGTGGAGCTCCCACTCTGGTATAAACCTTCCAGTGTCTACTGGGTAGCCGACATTTCTATTCCATACTTGCAGAGTGCCTAGCAAAGGGGAATTACAGTTCATGGCTGGGTCCTTACATAAGAGGCAACAAATGTAAACAGTAATAATAACAGAGTTTTGACTTGACCAAATGATATTTCATAGACAAGTAATGCCTGCTGTCATTTCTTGAGCCGCTTTTTGCCTGTACTTTCTGTCTTTAAGTGCCTTGCCTCCAGCAAAGTTTGAATAAGTTTTAACTATTATCTTCTCTTGGTTTTAGTTCTTTTATCCTCTAGAAAACTACTCTTCTTACAGTCATCTTAATAGTTTGTTGTTTTTCCTTCTTATTTTTTTTCCTTCTTTTGTTGGCAGCAAATGGATTCATTCAGAACTTCTGTCTGCACAGAGTTCATTGAGTTCCCGTGTCTGTTATTGTGCAGGAATGTTATCCGCTCATGCAGTAGCTACTGTACTAAGATACTGGTTTCATGGTTCTCCTCCTGGGGAGATTGTTTCTGTGGGAATACTTAGTGAAGGTAAACCTATTTTTGCTTCACATATTTTCTAATAGCTTCCTTAGAGCTTTCCCCAGTAGGTATAATGGGATTTTTTAAATCAAAATTTTCAAACTAGTAAACAATTGTAAATCAGATCATAATATAATAATAGGCTGAGAGTTTGTTTCAGCGTAAGAGCCTCCATATCTAAGCAGTTATGCTATCCCAAGTTTGTGATTTGATATTCACTGCTTAAAAGCATCTGTTAGGTTAATACTTTCTTGTTGCAATTTGTCTCTTAGACTTTTACTTTAAATGCTTTTCTTATATATATGTTTTGCACATGGAATCTTTATAATTCTTAGAGCCTAACCTATACAAGCAGGATCTTATGTAAATAGGTGGACCAATAAATGAAAATTTTCACAGCAGTCATTTAAATGTTACATGAAATAAAAGATTTAAGTTTTCCACTTTTTAAGATGTAAAACTGTTATGTGTAGATCAAACAAAAATTCAAAGTTACAGTAAAAGAGGAACCCATTGGTCCTTGAATTGTGCTCTGAAAAAAATCAGTCTCTCTACTAAGATCTTGCACAGCTGCAGACTTCTGCATATTTGTAGGGCTTAATCTCAACACTGGTGAGAATGTGTTTCAGAAATAGTATGTTTGAGTAATTTTTCTTTCTTCTTCAGGTCAATTTTGCATTCCTGAAGGGATTGTCTTTTCTATGCCAGTGAGGTTCCAGAATGGTGGCTGGGAAGTCGTGACAGAATTAGAAATTAATGAAACTACACAGGAAGCTCTGGAACGCTTATCCCATGATGTGATACAGGTGATGATTTCTTGCATCTGATAGTATGCCTATTCTGCCACCTGTGGGTACATTGCAATGTAACTTTGAATACTGAGACCCTTACTACAAATGCTAGGCATGTTCAAGCTGTACATGTGTTTTTACATGTGTAAAACTGGGTGGGTATTGTGAAATAATGTAGTGTTTATATAGGGAAATGAACAGGCTATTGTTCTGTTCCCCAAAAAGGAGATGATAAAAAATGTTTACATAGGGAGATGTAGAATTTGCACTCTCAAGTTCTACAGGCTTTGTACAAACTGAAATATTAACTTTAATTTAATGTTTCTCTATTCTGTCCTGCTAATCTTGATTTTGCATATATTGTATCCAGAGTAGTTCTACGCCAGGAAATGTATCTTTTGGGATCCTTATGGCTGTGACTCTGCAAGAATGAAGGCCAGATTTTATTATAATAAGGGATTTTTTCAGAAAATGCAAAATCAGCAAGCGATAATTGCATCAAGAGCTTCTTGTCCCTTATGAAACAGAAAGAATTTAATTTGTCTAAATATTATAAAACTAAGTGACTAGTCCTAGATTCCACATCCTAGCATCATTAAAATATTTGTGATCTTCAGTCACAGTAGTAACATATACCGATTATTTTCATTTGAACGTATTTTAAGATTATGTGAGAAATTTCAGTGGCTAACAAGAATGGGTGGCATTGAAATCATTATTATTTTTTAATTCAGGAAAAGCTCGTTGCACTAGAGAAAATAAAAGAAATGCATCCATATGGACGTGATAAAATCACTACTAAAAAAGAATTGCGTCAAGGTGGGTTTTTTCCCCATAAAAGATAACACCAAGTTTTAAGTGAGAATTTAAGTAATGAATTCTAATTTGATGTCCCTTTCCATTAAAATGAACATAAAATCCTTCAGGGACGAACATAAGTAACAAGTGCTTGTCAGATATATCCTGACCCATGCCATAGAAAGGGGAAATCTGCATGATAGAAGCCTTATTTTGATAAATTTCTTTAGTGTCATTCACAGATTATGAATATAAAAATTAAGCATAAATAATACATTTAGCATAAAAATAAAAGATTTTGCCAACGTAAAGTACACATGACACATTTTATCTTAGATGATAATTAAATATAAAATCTTTTTGAAAGAAGTAACTATTATTAGAAAAGAACTTTCACCAGATACCCTACTATAAGATTTTGAAACTATTCTTTACTCTTTTTTACTCTCTGGAAATAGAACTGAATTTCTAACAGAGGAAAAAATACTGTAAATTGGAAAAAATACTGTAAATAGCAAAAGACCACTGACACAGTAAGATTTTTCCTAATAAATGCAGAATTTAATTATTCCAGTAGTTATGATCTTGAATAACTCAGACAGTAGATTCTCACTTAGATAGAAGTGTCCTTCTCTCTGCTGTCTGCTCATGTGGCATTCCTTTTCTAGAGCTGCCCCATTCTTCTTATGGCTGCTTTAAATGCTAAGCAGAGAGCCATTCCTCTGCTAGCAGCTAACTGCTTAGTTGTGACCTACTCTGAAGGGATGAAAGACACAGACTCCTGATGGCTCTTGGACAGGAGACGTTTATTGCCCTTTTTCACTACTACATATACTTCCCCTGTAGCCCCACACGCTGTCCTCACACCCGAATCTGTCTTACAACTGGTTAGAGACCCTCAGACACGCGCCTTGAGCCAGCCAGCAATTGGCCGCTGCCCAAAGCTCATCTTTAACACTGTAGCCAATTTACTTTATCTAGACCTTGCTCAAGTTTTTGTTTCTACCGCTTGTTTCCTCATTATCTCTAATTCAGGGACGTGTGAAACAGCGCAAAGCCACCTGCGAATTCCTTTCCCACACTATTGTGACATCGGTATCAAATGCCATACTATTCAGTATTACCTTCGTGCCTGGCTTATCTCCTTGCAGGTGTAACTATTTTAGGAGGTTAGCAAAAATCTGTACTGTTTTTGATTTTTATTTTATTTTTTTACAGGGATGGAAACCTTTCCTGCTGGCTCGGTTTAGCCAGAGATGTCTTCAGGAGAAAATGGTGAAAATTCACATGCTAAAACAAACTACAAAGAAATGCTAAACATTGTAATTGCTTTTATATTGCCTTCTTCATCCAAAAGCTGGGAGTCTGTAGGCAGAAAAATATCTCAAAAACAGTGTAAATATAAGTTTTAATCTGGTGCCTAAAGCAAGACTTCTGACTTATTATGAGTCTAGAATCTCATTTATGACCAACAAATAACTTATTTCAAACAAATAAAATCTTTCAAAAACATCTTTTAAGGTCTGAAAAGTCCATACTAGGACAATTTTGATCAAAGTTGTCACACACAGTAGTAGTTTCATAAATTCAACACATTTCCACCTCTTTTGGTAGTTGCAAATGTAATGAAAAACAGTTTCTGTGTGAGAATGTGTATTCTCAGGCAAGATTGATTTTTAACACAACAGTTTAACTGCATGCATCTTCTTAGTGACAAGATCATTTTTGTCTACATGATTTTATTTCATTAGTTTTGTAGGGACTGCTCATATGTTTCAAGTCAGATATACAATTAATTAGTCCTTGGCTAAACAGGGTTGTTGAGGAACTACTTTCATTTGCAGGTCTTCAGTGTCTTAAAAGATGGAGACTGTGTTAAATGAAATATCATTGTACCTGCTGATTTTTTATCAGATGTGAATGTTTAAAGCAAAATAAAAAGTTTCATGTTCTTTGAATCTGATATATGCAATTGAAATAAATTTGTTATTTCTGCTCATGTGGAGGTTCAAACTCTTAGCAGGGATAGACTTCATTTCACTTGAGGAAAGCAAGAAGAGTTTATTTGTTCTTTACCAGTAGATACGGACAGAATGAGGAAGGATGCTATCAGTAATTTTTATAAACCATACCTGGTTTGTTTCATGGCTTATTGTTCTCCAAGATGAGAAGAAAAGTTAACTTCTCTAAAACATATTTGAATTTATTTTTTTTTCAGTGTGGAATATGATTTGGCAGTCCTTTTAACATTTGATTTCTTTTATTCTACCTGTGGAAATACTACTTTAACCGACTGGGCATTTCAAACACCAACACTGCACAGCTGTTAATGAGAAATGCATTGCAGAAACAGTTCATATCTAAGCAGGCTTACTGGACTTCTGAGTCACTACTTGAGACCACAAATTTCATCTCAGAGATTTGAAAGAGAAAGACAAAACAAATTGTCTTGGATGTCTCTTATATCCTAAATTATTCTAATGAGGTGTGCCTAGTGGCCTGGAAAGAAAGGAAATTGGGATCTTTCCTCAGGGAAGCATAACAGAATGGGAACTGAAATTTCTTGGTTTTTGCCCAAGAGAGAAAGAATGAATGAAAATAATGGGAAATCTAAAATATGGTAATATATTCAAAGTTGGTTACATAGTGATAGACTTATGGAAAACCCACAATTGTCAATACATGACTAAGTAATTTCTGGTACATGTTTTCTTTGAAGTTACTGAGTAATGATGCATATGCAGGATATGCTTAGCATTGACTAATTCTACATTGAGAAATGAATGAAAAAGGGCCTTAAGATAAATAGATATATCTTTAAAAAGTTATATATATATTTTTCATATTTTGGCCTACTGAAGAATATGTAAGCTTTTTGGTTGGTCAGAACAATCCTTATTCTAGGACATTATTGCTAGAGCTTACTATTTCTCTCTTCGTGTTGTTGCAGCAACTGCTATAGTACACTGCTTTCTGCGTTAGTGTGCCAGCTTCCACCTCCTTTTCAGTCTCTATAGCAACACTGTTTCTCAGCAACTGGGAGACGCTTAGTAGAGACCCCCCAGTTTAGAAATATTGCACTCTAATGATAAGAAAAATTGTCTTTGAAACAAAGATCAAAGAAGTTTTATCTTTAATAATTCAAGATATTTATTACTAATTAATTAGCATTCTCTATTTTGACTGCTTAGACAATTACCTGATACTTTGATCTGGGCTGTTGCCAGGCATTTGTTGTGAACAACATTTGTTTAAAAGCAAAACCTTTAGAACTGTGTCTTGAAGTCAACATTTAAGTGCTATAAAACTACTGGACTTTTCTGATGGTGTTCTCTGACTTCTGGCCCTTAGTAAGTAGCTGAGATAAAGGTAAGCACCATTGCTGTGTTTAAGAGGAGACATGACAATTTCAGCCTTTGAACACAATATAGGATATTTTCACCCTTCTCAGGAAACAAATGTAGTTTATTTTATGCATGTTTCCAATGTTGATCATACGTTGTCTGATTTCGAAAGAAGGCTTCTCTGATCAAGTCAATTGGTCTGTTGAGTTTTCTGCCTTACTTCATCTGTTTTGTATTTCTCTGTATTTAACTTAATTATGTAGTATGTTTAATAATGCATTTTATTTCCTAAGGTACATATTCTGAGGAGCTGTATAGACAAACAAAATATGTCTAAGTAATCAAAGCATGTTACTTTTATTGCACATTCCAAGAGGATTTTAAGAGTAAGACTATTCTTGTTCTGCACTTAACAGTAGTTGTGTTAATGGGATCAGAGTTTATAATTGTATAATTTCTTTCCTGTACATTTGGAATTAATTTTATAATTCTTTTTTGTTTTGTGGAAGTGCTCTTAAATATTAATAAAGGGCAAAAGTAGACAAAATACAGCACCCTGGCTGAAATAGTGTATCAGTGAATATTGTTAGTTCAGATGTGATATTTTGGTAGACAGATGTTCTTTTACGTTCATATTGCATTCATTATAAAGTAGGTGTGCTAATGGTGGAGTAGATCCATCCTATTTCGTCCAAACATTCCTATTGCAGTCAAGATCTGGACTCTTCGTAGAGTTTTCTATATACAAATATAGATTGTATATATGTTAAGAATGCTTTTCATAACTTTTTACAGGCAGGGTTCATGGGTATAAAACATCCAATGTTGTGATGTTGCACAATGACAACCAGTTCAGTAAAATATATAAAGTTTAACTTTGAGATCCTGAATACTGTAGTACCAATGTGTTTATCCATATGGCTAATTGAAAGGGTAAACATTGCCTTGTACTGGATAGAGAGCTTGTCATCTTACAGTATCAAGTATTAATAGATTATGCATGCTGTTTAACTCAGTGAAGTCAGTGGATCTACTCTTATTAGAGTGAGCAAATTGAATTCTTATTTAAGTAGGTTTAGACTGTTTATTTTTACTTTCACATTCTCGCTTTATTTTGTGCCTTTGGTAAAGAGACAAAAGGAGGAAGAAAGAGGCAAGTGGTGTCTTCGTAAGTCTGTCTTTTAGCAAATATGCAGAGTTTAGATTGCTAAACGTGGCTTTCACTGAACACTTATGTTTAATTCCTCATTTAGGATCTTCTGATTTCATTGATTTCTCTACATGGATTTTTCTGTCAACCTATGCAGAAGCATATACTGTTGCCCCCATTTTAGGAGTAATTATATAAGCAAAATTTCATGCCTAGATAAACGTTGGGCAGAATTGCAATCTTGTAGAACTCAAGGTTGAATCCAAGCTTTAAACCTTAGAAAGGAAGAAAACAGAAGGATAGTGAAAAAGAAACATAGTGGTATTTCTTTCAAAGAGGGACTTCAATAAAAATTGTGGCATTATAGTCTGTAATGAAGAAATAATAAAAAGCAAATTTATTATTGCTTTAATTTTTTTTTGTTTCAAATATTTATAGGTTATTTAGAGACTGAAAGACAAAGTTGCAGCTTTCACCAATTAAGATGGTGAGCAACACCCTTATGATAGATCCAAGAATTATAGATGACTGAATATTTATCCTTGATAATTGTCTAGTATTCTGTAATGTTTATGACAAATGATCAATGACTCTCACTGGAAGAATGAAGTGAAAGTTCAGGTAAGTATAGTTTTAATACCAAAATCATGGTTTACATTTCAGATAGTTTCCAATTATTTAATTTTTATTTATTCTATCAAATCTCCTTTTTTTATACTGTAAGGCATTTTTTTGAGTCTCATGTAACGTAAATCTGTTACACATAGTGTTTTTCAACTGTAATATGAGCTGACAGTTACTATACTGAATTCATATTTATATTTTTATGTTTAAAAATATAATGTAGCCTAGAACGTTAATGACATAAGTCCTGAGGGAAGAATTTGTTACTGTTAATATCAGTGACACAATTACTTTTGTTTTCAGAGGTGCATAAATCAGTAGATTCATGGTTATGCTTCCTTTATCACTTCCTTCTCAGAAGGAAGTGATGTCTGCTCAGCTTAACCCTTCAAGTTTGAGAATTTTAGAAAATAGACTTGTAAGCAATTGTAATCAATGGATCTTGGGAACAGTCTGGTGTAAAGGTATGCTCTATCTATCCTGAAATTATACACTATGGACTGTGTAGTAATCCTATATGTAAACACTGAGTAGTGAAAGATCTCATTTGCTGTACTTGAAACTTGAAACTTTTTCCCTTTCATACAATTTTGCAGCTACTGGAGTTACCCCTGCTTTATCCTGAGCAGATATCATGCAATTTTCTGGAGTTTCTCTGCACCTGACACCAAAGCTATTATGTTGTTTTATGTAATTCTGTTTAATTTCATCTTTGAAATTCATCCAGTAAATTGTTCGGATTAAAAGGTTTGATTTGAATGGTTCGATATGTCTCTGTCTAGATAATGTGGTTTTACACTTTGATTTGTTTCATTATAGAATGCCTAATGCCATCTGTCCATTTCAGATGGATCCAGACTTGCAGGGTAAGGATTTTTCTCTCCTCTCTCCCCCCCCCCAACTTTTCTCAAGAGATGTTTCTGTGTCTGTTTGGACAGAAACTAATGAATTGTAAAGAAGTCATACCACTTTTGGAATCCCTGTGCTATAACATATAAATTACATACACAGCTGTGTTGCCTGTGGTTTTGGATCTGTTCTGTCATCTTCCATTGCCATTACCACCTTGACTCATGGAATGGTCAAGCACACAAGGGTCATGTTTCCAAATTTATAATTTATGATGTTTTTTTCACATGTTCTAGAGTAGGTGTGAAGGATAGCTATACATTCCCTTTTTAAGTGTAAAATCTTGGGTGATACTTCATCTGCTATATAACAAGTAGTGCAAAATGCAGAACAGGTAACTAGCTGGAAATGCCAGGAAACAGTGCACTCTTTTCTTTATGTGTAGGAATTCTTTTGTCAGCTTCTCAACAAGGGGCGTTTATGAGTCTTGAGGTAAAATTTGACTCACTGCAGAACCAGCTGCATGCAAGTTTTCTGTCCAAGGGGGAAGTGCCATCCCTATGAGAAATGAAAGTGTTTAGTTGTTCTGTGCTGCCAAAAAGCCTCACATAAATAATAATCCTAAAATATTTTGATTTAATTTGAGCTTTTTTTCTTTGTCTGATATTTACTTATGTGCTCTTGCAAGGTAATTCTGGAACTATCGCTTGACTGGCACAAAATGCCTTACTTTGAGGCCACATATCGTCTATAAGGATGAGCTTGAATCACAGATGTAGTGAAAACAAGAGAATAGCAGATGGCTATTAAAACAGACTCCCTCCATTTAGAAAGTCATCTCGCACATGGAAGATGTTCAAGTTGGATCATGTGCACATTTCTAACATTTGTATTCCCTCTTAGAGAAGAAAAATAAGCATTTGGGACTTAATCCATAGCCTATGGAAAACTGTGGGAGTCAGTCTGTTCCTTTCAAAAAAGCTTTGGATCAGGTTACTGAAGAAAGAAAACTGATACTGCGTGGAAGTAAAAACTCATTTTTCACATTGTATGACATGCTATACTACATCTTCAAATAATATTACAAAACATAATGTGACAAGAGCAGGAGTAGACAGATGGTATGGCTGATAGAGCTTATTTCTATATCCTAAGCAGCATCTGGGAAACAGCAGAGCCCATAATTTGCTGGCTATTAACATTAATCTAGCACATTCGTGGAGAACCATTGCACACAGATTGGACCATTTCCAGACTAAACAGGTAGAGAGTTTTGTAAATTATTTCTACTCAGTTGTGCATATTTGTTGTTTATCTTTGATCTTTATCAACTGTGAGTAACTCTTCCTCCCTGAACTACAGCAAGAAAGCCTCTGAGGGCAGGAGGAAAACCATTAAGTCCCTTTGTAGTTACTAAAGCTACTGTGATCAAGCCTTTTTTTTCTGTTGTAAAGTTCTGAGTATGTGTGTAAAGTAGCAGTTATAGGTCAAGTTCTGAAGCCCGTACTTCGCACTCAGAAAAACATGCTTTATTGATGTGAAAGTAATGAGCTGAAGTCATTTAAGGGCATAGGATTTAGTCAAGCAGCTTGAGTGGAATTACTAAGCAGAGATGTCAAAAGCCAGTTGCTTCGGTAAATTGCTTATCTTCTGAGAGAGTCCCAGATGTTGATCTTGACAGAAACTTTGTTTAAGGCTTGAAACAATATGCATCCCAGACGATAACCCTGCTGTGCAGACTGACAAACTGTTCCTTGTAGAAAAGCATCTCTACTCTGATCAAGAAGGTGTTTTGCTTAGAAATATTATTTCAGTATGATCTTGGGTAAAAGTATGCAGGTCCGTGAGTAGACTTGATTCCTGAAGAAGCAGATGTGCTTTCTGTGTTAAATACTATTTGTCTGACTCATCATTTCACTGATCATAAGACCATTTCCCCACACAGCTGTTGGAAAAAAAAGGACATTTTCATTTTTATCAAAATTTAACAGAATTCTCCTTCAAAGTGTTGTGGATTTTGATTAAGTTCAAATTGATTATGTCAATTTTCCTTCTTTTTCCCTTTTTCCCATGAACTTCTCTATTGTAATGTGTTTCCTTTCACAGAGGCTTTCAATGAAGTTCAGAATTCCGTCTACAGAACAGCCCTGAAACTATGCGCAGTACAAAGTCTGTGCCAATGTTAGTAGATGAAGAGAATCTCATACTTTGACAGGGAGAGGAATCCGTAAACATTCTGTGTTGCTGTCACCATGAGTTGTTATGCTACTTTGCTCTCTCATTTTCCATGTGAGAAACTCAGAGTGCATTATAAACACTTAAGAGCCAGATAGTAGTTCATATACAACTCAATTTTTACCCACTTTTGAATGTCAGTGGAAATGCATTATTAAAATTCTAAAGGCATTGGAGAACTGAGTTATCGTTACTATCTACAACATTGGTACATAGACATCACTGGCAATTATGAATCTTTATCTGTATATTATTATACTTGTTAAATGTCAAATTCTTACATGATTTATTGGAAATAATCATGGATCATCAAAATGCATTGACAGGTGCTAAAGTATTAATGAGAATTATTATGCTATAACATTATAAGTATTGTAATGGATATACTAAAATATAATATTGCAAGTATTAATGAGCAACATTATAAGTATTAATGTGAACAAACTAAAATATGATATGCAGAAAACCCCTGCCTAGCACTCATTCCCCTTGGGTTTGAAGTGAGAATTCTGTGCAAGCAAAGAGTTATGGAACAAAGCCCTGGGCACCTGCCTTGTTTTGAAATTACTGGATATACATTCTATATTGAGAATGGAAGTCTTGATTTTTCCACTGGAAAGAGTCTGTTGATTAAAAACTCCCAGTCATTGCCAGTGAGGTGTTTAGGATAGCATGGGAAAGATGACAAATTTGTTGGCCCTGGCCATACTTATTAGTGTTTGGGCATGCTCCTCTATGAACATATTTAGTCTGATTTCAGCCCTGATATGGTAAATCTGCTTGGTGCTGTGTGTCACAGCATGGAGGTTCTAGCTCATACAGACAGTGGTTTTCATTAGCTGTGTTGCTTAGTCCTCCGTGTTTCCTTTAAGTATTCATAGCAGCTACCCCAGTTACTCTCTTCCTTGAACACTGCTGACCAGAATTGCACTCAGGTTTCCAGATGGAGCTTTGCCAGTGTTTTGCACTGATACTTTCCCATCTGCACTGGAAAGGCCATTAGTGACATATTCTAGGTTCTTCTCTCCTTCTTCTGCAGCCTTATGTGGACAGTGGTGGGAAATGAATACATGCATAAACTCCAATCTTTTTCTTCCAATGTTAATTCTAATTAATCATGACTCTGTTGTACTGGATGTGACCTTTAAGTCATAGCTCTTTCTTCCCACTGGTTATTAGTTATGGCACATTTTATAATATGGCCTTTATGCCTCTTTCCTTGGCCAAATCATCTCCCTTCTCTTTGTATTTGGCATGAGAAGAACCCTACATCAAATTACAAATTGATTCCATAGTCCTAAGTGAGCTTTATTTTAAGTGCAAAATGGTGCATAGTTTTATAGTATCTCTCTATACATAGAATGTAAGCTAGGTCTATAATTTGGATGCCATTACCATGCTGTTTTCCTCTATAATTCAGATGCAGTTAATCATGCTATCTCCCTTCCCTTCCTAACTATTCTAAAATCACATCCAGACAATTTTAGATGAGTTGTTTCTATCTTAGTAGCCTCACAGGTTCTGCTACATCATAAACCCACCAAGACCTTTCCCAGTTTATTTCCTTTTTATGTCACATACTGTTTTAGATTTCGTTTTCCAGACTTGTCTTAACTAGGCACTTTTAATTGGGGAAGAAAAAAAGTCCACCTTCCATTCAAGAGGAAGCAGGGATCCTCATTTGTTTCTCCCTTTGTTTTCCCACAGTGGATTTGATTGATGTTTCTCTGATTTAGCACATCTTGTCAAGTGAACAGAGCCAGAGGAAAAAGCAGATTTCTCTGAAAGTGCAGCAGCTCTTTGGAATGCTGAAGGAACTGTTCCAAAGGGCAAGATTAGAAAAACCAGGCCAGGTAGATCCAAGAGCTGCCAAATTCACATTGAGCCTACTAAAAGCCATGTTTGACAGGTGTGAGGAAGCATAAATATGAATCCATCACAAAGTACTGCTAGATCAAGTCTGTTTCTACTATTCTTATGTCATTTCCGTGTGAAACTCTCCTTTGTTGACGGTATTTTGCTTAAGTTACACACAGTGAGAGTAGTTCAAGTATAGGAAGATGAGGCACAAAGCTTTAATAGAGGAACAGTGGTCAGATCTTTCCAGACATACCAGGAAATCCAGACGTCTGCCTGCCCATACTAACTTTCTGTGAGCAGCTTTGTACAAAGAGTGCCTCTTCTTTTGGCTGCCAAAGTATTTTGATACTGTACAGCTTGTAGACCATACTTTTCTCCTGTATTGTTTGTGAATAATTAATTAGTTCACTAAAGGCAAGATTGGTTCATGACTGTATCAGATTTAAAAGAAAAGGTTAAGTTCATTGTTGAGTTTATTCACTACAGATGGAATTCATTCCCTCCTCCATCAGAGGAGAGCTTTTTACTGAGAGTGTGAGTATGATGTAAGTGGTCTGCAGGACTTTGTCTTGAATTACTCTTAATTATATGATCACTGCAATTTAAGATCCCATGTTAAGAACTTTTTGTACTTATGAGAGTCAAGGCTAAGAATAAATGGGTGTATTTCAGAACAAGCTAGAATCATTAAGAGTGCTTTGTAATTGGTGTGCTATAAGTACCACCCCAGGGAAATCATTTACAAGAATGTTCTCTGCAGAAGAACTTGATCAAGAACATCTATCTTGATCCTTTTTTCTGTTTTCCTGGGACAGTGTATCATTTTCTTCATACTATAATGTGTTTTTTGAATTTTTTTCACAAAGGTGTTTTTTTTTGTTTGTTTTTGTTTTTGCCATGCATATAGGATAGAAAAAGCATCTTACGCTTTTCTTCTAAGTGTGTTTTCTCCGCAGAGTGCTGTTCTCCACTGTTAACAATGGAAAGTGTTTCAAGGCAAGAGTATATAGGGGCTTTTCCATGTCTGTGTGGTTGTTTCCTTACATGCTTATTAAAGTATAAGGTATACAATCGAAAACCTTTATGAGTTTTGAGAGTAGCTGTCACAGATACATTTTTACTAAGTTTCATTAAACAGCAATGCCTAGTGAATATTCTGTGTGTATTCCCTTTGTCTTCCAGAAATATTTAGTCTTATATAACTTTAATCTTGGATTTTCTTTTATGAAAGTTCTGGAAAAACTAAATATATAATTGAAAACCTAGAAACTTTTGACCAACAATTTCCCAGATAGATCATACTTTGGAAGCTATGTTACAGCTTTCTGCAATTTGCTCTGTAACAATGCAGTTTAGTTAAAGATTCTTGAAGACAAATTTATGTAACAATATTTTAAAGTAACACTGCTTTGCAAAAGTGATATTTTAAATATAGAATACCAAGATTTTCTGATTTATGGTTTCTCTTAATATGTTTTGTCTTCACGTAAAGAAGCTTTTTTCATTTGGTGCCTATGTCGCAAACTTGGGTTCTAAATTAAGGTATATTCTTTGTGACTTGCATTATTTAATGGCCAAATGAAGGTCCTTCTCCTGCTTATATCCTTTTGATTAAATCAAGTTGGAATGAAATTAAAGGAAATCAACCCAAGAGTTGCTCAGGGCAGGTCTGGGGCCACAATGAAGCTGCCTGATGATATAGTAGAAGAAACACGTTGTAGGCCTACTTTTTCTTTCATATTTGGGAAGGCTTTCCACAAGTGAAGAGTAGTATTTTTTTTTCTTTAAGGCAAGTATTGTAAAAGTAAATTTATATCTTAAGTGAAATGTGAGGTCTTTGAAGGAGATACTGTCTTTCTGTTTTATAATTGCATGGTATCTCTAACAGTTAACATTGTAGTCATGTTCAATGACAAAGGATCCTAGACATAAAGTATCACTAAAATGCTACATCAGTTACATGCATACAAAAGGATATGAGATTTGAAGTTGTCTTCCAATGTAGCAATATTTTTTCTTAAGAGATTACATTTTTTACATTATTGGTGAAAGTAGTGTAATTTGTTTTATTTTCCTAGATCTGGAATGGGTTATATCAAAACTAGATCTGTTGCAGATCTGTTGCCTTAATTGCTCTTTCAGGAGACACTCTGCTTGCTAAATACAGAGGTGGGAAGTATACAGTTTTATATACTGCCTAAAATACCAAATGTTGAGGAAAACCTACATTGAATTTTTTTAACTTTAAAAGAGAATATAGTTTTGCCATGCAAAAAGTACATTATGTCAACTGCTTTCTTGTAGGGCTCATGTGGAAGAATACTTTTTCATTAATGTTCATATTCATCTTTGCATAAACAGTCTCAGAAAAAAGACATAATACAGCTTAAGATTGCAGAGCTCAAAAATGAAGGCCAAGTTCTTTTTGCCTAGCAAAAACAAACAGAAACACCCTGGTTTTAAATTTCACTAGAGCAGAAAACATATTTATATATTAGGTCCTGGATTTTTTTTTAGTCCTTTTAACACTAGACAAAAAATGCTTAAAGAGCTAAACATAACGGATGAAAGCGGCCCAGTGCAATGGGCAGCACAAAGATTTCTGCCTGAGTTAAATACTCAAAACAGAGAACAAATGGACCATAAGTGGCATATTGGCCTCATATTCTCCCATTGCACATTATTTATTTCCTTTCAAATTACTTGGAATTGAGAATTCACAATTTAAATAGGGCATATCTTCTGTAAATTTGTTTAAATGTATTTCTTACAGCCATGGAAATGAGTTTAGTGTTTCCTTCATCCTTACCAGTCTTACCTGCCATGGATAAGGGATCACCATAATTTCTTTGCTTTCCTCCTCTTTCCCCTGCCAGTAGGGGAAAGTGTTGTTACAGCAGTCACTGAGAGCCTGCATTAGGTAGACAAGTAAATAACTTTTTTGTGAGGCTTACTTGGTAGTTCACAATTATCATGCACATAGCTTGAGAATGAGTAGCTAGAAGACTCTTAAGGCTCTGCTAGGATTCTAGTTTCTTTCCTCTGGTTATTTTCAGCTTTCTTTGAGTTTTATGCTGTTCCTGATGGGAAGAAGGCCTTGATTACCCGTAGTGCCCTAAGAAGCCTGCTAACAGACTTAAATCAGGTAATGCCACTGCAGTGCTCTTAGGCAACAGGTCTTGTAGGGGGGATTCTAATCCAGGAGAAAAACACACATGGGTGATGTGTTTCATGTTTGATAACCTTATGGGACTGAAGTCAGTAGGGTACTGTGTGGACGTAGGGATCTGCTATGCAGAGTAGGTAAAAGAATAAAACCCTATAGCTCTTCTTAGTCTGAATAATGCCTGGCATCAATATGTCTGTACATTTATTTTGCCTGAGCTTAAAGGTCCTGGGAACAGCTGCATGCAGCTGTTGCTAATGCAACTCCTGACTTAGATGTCTACTCAGTAGAATAGCTTGCAGTTGCACAATAATGCCTTAGCATACAAGTATTTCCAGCTGAACTGGTGCTGAACACGGGGTCTGAAAATGACCCCTGAGATTCAAACCTACTGTCCTTCAGTATTCTAGTATGGCAACATAATGTGTTGATCCATTAGAGTAAGTGAGCTGGGAGCAAATCATTCTGACACATGCTGAACTCTCAAATTGCACACTGGTGGCATGAATTTGAATAGATTTTCTTCAGAATAGTACGTAAAGTGGTGTTTCTATCGAAGCTTCACCACCTGTGTGCTGTCACCATCTCAGCAGAGCATGATAGGAACATCTGTTTTTTATTGAGGTGTTTCTAAGCCTTTCTTCTTGATGCAGATCCCAGCCATTGTGGGAGAAAGCTGTACTCTGTCTTGTGTGGAAATTGCTACTCACAGCTGTTTCCAAGGGGTGAGTGAAATTTTGATGTCCTGGGAAATGACTTTGAATGTTGCTGGTAAATTAAAATTGCAAGTGTATTACCATGTGGCATACACCAATATCTACTTTTAAGGGGCAGGGCTGTTCATCAGTCTTGCAGTATAGGGGGATTGATACCTACAGATACTACTGAAGACTTGCATTTATTCCAAAACCTTTGAAACCCAGCAGCATTTTATGTGAATGAAAAAACATTATACTAGCAATATCAGAGCTTTTATTAGGAACTGGAGATGAGACACCATTTTTTTTTTCAAGGAAATGGCTGAACTTGAGATGTATATTTTTTCCAGGTTCTGAATTCAGCAATTGTTGAAGAAAAATTCTTGTCCTGGCAGAGATCAGAGCCTGCTCTTCTGCTGTGGCTCCCTACATGTTACAGATTATCAGCTTCAGAAACAGTTTCTCACCAGGTTAGATGCAGAGTCTGCAAGAATTTCCCCATTACAGGCCTCAGGTATGTCAGTAATTACTGTAGTCTTTAGCATCCACATAAATAGTTCTTACTATTGTTTGCATACTCTGAAGGCTATAACTACTGTATTAAACAATGAACATTGTACCGTTAGTCTTTTCTCACTAATAGTAAGCTTAGAATGTTAGGGGTTTTTTTGTTCTGTCTTTTTTTTTGCATTTTTAGCTCTTTGTATAGTCACAAATCAAACATCAATAATGTAGTAATATTACATTTTCATAAGAGCAGTGGATAGACATAAGCTGGTGCATAAGAAACATGAAGGTGTAACTGCAGTCTCAAAAATTATACTAGAACAGGTGTTTCTTCCTTGGACTGAGTTTCAATGGAGCAAATTAATAATATCAAAATCGTGAGTGGGTTCTGGAGATTAGTCTGTTGTCGTTTGGACAAAATAACTCCTGCATTCAAAGAATGCTAGTGAAAGTCCTTGTTTAAAACAGAGGTGCTTCTCTGCATTTCAGAACCCAGGGATCTGGACTTCTAGTAGTCAATCTCACTTTTACACCAAGTTCTCTGTTGCAGGGAAATAACCTAATCCTTCTGTTTACCTTCATAGGTATCGCTGTTTGAAGTGCCTGAATTTTGACCTTTGCCAAGTCTGCTTTTTCACTGGCTGTCTCCGCAAACCACATAAGAGGTCACATCCTGTTGTGGAACACTGTGTGCAGGTGGAGTCCTATTGTACTGATTCATTTCCCTGTTCAGGTTCTTTATGTGGGCAATTTGGCAAGAGACTCTTGAACTATACTGATTATAAAATTATGTACATATCAGCCATGGTGCCCATGAGACATTAGTATTATTCCTCTGGGAACAGTGAGTCAGGGAAAGGAAAAAAGGGGGCTTCTAACTTTAGGAATGTTCTGTTCTGAAATAACTGAATGGAGACATGAAATGTCATAGTGTGAGTCCTCTTCCCAGACTGCTGTATGGCAGATTTGCCTTTTGCAGCACTTCCTTACACTGGTGGAAAGGTCCTTCAGTATGTCCCAGTGCTCCTTCCTCCCAATGCTACCGCAGAATCATTCAGAAATTAATATTCATCCTGAAGTTGTACTAACTCCAGCATGAAACTTCCTTTGTTCTAGACATTTTCAACTTTATTGTAAAACTTGTAGATTCATTTGTTTCTGTCAGCTGGGGACACAGCATGAAGAGCCAGCATAGGCCCAAGTAAGCTCACCTACTTGAGCTCCATCACAGGTGCAACTTGTGCTTTCATTGCTCCATAGATGGACTTCAGCACTGGGAGACTGTGTCTGCTTAAATTTTCACGTTGTCTGTACCAGGGAGTGGGTTGCTGAGAGGGGATTTGAAAATTCAGCACTGTTTTACTTTACTGTGCTGACACCTTGTGGTAATGTTATTACCATATTAAGAAACAACTAGGGTGCCTGCTGTGTATTTTCTTGTTTTCCTGTTCAGTTTGTCAGGGTTCTTCCAATGTTCAGCACCAATCAACTCCTGGGGCAGAAGTGGTTTGTGTCCTCCCATAAAACAACTACAGAGCATAGCTATACGTGAGCCTGGCACTGCTGTGACAAATTGAAGTATGGTTTTCACTGTACTGTGCAAGAGGAGAACATGAAACACAGAAAGCTGTATACATTAACACTTCTTACAATTATTAAAATTATTTCTTTCTGTTGATGAAAGGAGAACTTAGGTACTAGTTGGACAGAATTCTTGTTGTGCCTTTGAACTTTATCATTGTAATTGCCAAAACCTTGTATTAAACATTTCCAGGTTACCTGAATTTGTCCCAGACAGTGTTTTGCTTACATACCAAAATTGGAGCTGATCTTGCCTGCGGTCCTTCATCATCATCCACCTCAGTTACAGTTCTAGGGCTCAGACAGCAGCTTCAACTGTTGAATGAATGGACCTTTCGCTGCACATGTCTTGCCTTTGCCTTGGGTTGTGCCTATTTCTGGGCAACTGCTTGAAAATTCACTCCTTTCTCTTTTATCCTTCATTCCAATAGATGTCAGCAAAGGCGAGTGCAAAGCACTTTCTCCGCACTGTCAGGAACAACCTGTTTCAAGACTGCTGCAGAAGAAAGGAGGCTCAGAGAAGGAGGGCTCTGGAGATAATAGAGGAGAGGCAGTTCCCTACTCACGAAAAGATTGTGTGAGTTTCTGTTTTCAATGAATTTATACTCTCTGAATAAAGTGTCAGGCTGTAGGATATTGCTTGATTGTGTCCTTTGAGTAGCTGACTTTGTTATGACAGACCATGTCATGATTTTTCCATAAAAAATAGAAAGCACAAATAGGGAATTGCTGCACATTGTTCTGTTGCTTAACCACGATTACAATGCTGACAACCTAATGACCAGTTGTCTTATGAAATATAACATGCTTGTGTCTTCCTTCCCTCCTTCCTTTAGCATCTCTTTCTCTCTGTGCCATTTCTTATGCTCAGTCTAAGGTCAAGCATTGCAAATATTTAGCACCTGTCACTGAAAAAATGCATGGGTTTTTAAGCACCTCCTCCATAACGAATTCATTGGAAATTGACTGAATGCTTCCTGCATGTGAACCATAGTGTTTTCACTGAATGTCATTCTACTCAAGTCCCACTGAATTGCAGTCCTGTGGGATTACTCACAATAGTGAGTAGCTGATTTTTTGCATCACCATTACTGTTCTTTTAGATCACCTTTGTTTTGCCTGCTTCTAGTTAGTTTGTAAACTCATTACTGTGTTTCCACTGATCATAGTAGTTAATAATGAGCATTGGAGGTTGTTATGATTTTCCGTATAGTTACTCCTTTCTTGCTCTGGCCTTTTGGTTGATATTTAGGTGAAGAGAACAATGATACAAGGTAAGCACTAAAAACATACGTAGGGAGAAATTCTTTACTAGCTATATAAAGCCTTAGCAGCTTTCTTGCATCTCACGTTCTCCAAATGAGGATTCAGTGAGACTGAAAAAGGGAAAAAAGGTCAGTCCTCTCTAAAAGAATTAAATTAAATTAATTTCATCCTTTTGGGAAGGAAGAGAAAAATCTGGTTATAAAACTCTTTGCTACACTGCTAGGTAAATACTAGAAACCAAATTTTTTATATACACTAAGATCAGTGGGTGATAGTTACAGTGATTCTTGTAGAGAATATTTCAGTGTTCATTCTTTAGAATGTGGTGAAATGCAAAATATTTTCCATTGTTAATTTATCCCCACTTGTATTCAGCAACAAAAATTCACTCTTTGTTCTGAATATCATTTTACTCTTCTGTGGGCAGTCATGATTTCTTTGCAATTCTGTGGGTTTTTTCTTACCTCATGCTTGGGTAGCAGTCAATGAGAAAAAGCAGAATTTGGAGTTGCCATTATAGGTGTCACTGTGTAACTGGTAGGTATCTGGGCTTTTCCCAGCTTAGAATGGACTGCACAGCTGGGTATCTGGCCCTTTGCTATCCTTTTGTAGTTGAATTTCATAATATCTTTAGCTCCTTCTTAATATTGGAAATTAAAAAGAGAAGTAGCAAATTGCACTGATGCTAAATGGATGGAAGAAAGAATCTGCTGTTGAAGTTCTGTTGAAAGAGTGGAATTTGTTTTTAAGGAATTTCGTTCTTTCAGCCAAAATATGCTAGCAGGCGTAGCCAAATCATACCCTTTTCTTAGTCAATAGCATGGCTATCTGTCTATACACAGTGCATTAGCTGCATTTTGACTGTTCTGGGTACCAAAACCATGGAAAACTTGATCCTTTGTCTACTCAGTATTTCTTTGTTGGTGTACAGTCCCCTTGCAGAACTCAGTACTTCACCATTCCCTGAAAACCTGTCTCTCACAGTGGACAGACCTGCCTTGGAGTCACCCACGTTCGTATCTGAAAACAGAACTGTAACACACAAGAGTAAGAATAACAGCGAGACGCCAGAGCAAGACAAGACAAAAATTCAGGTGAGTGAAACATGAAGGTGTAATAATACTAAAGCTGGGAGGAAGACCTACCATGTTAACTATCTAACTGATGTCTAATGACCAGTGAAAAAGAATGGACAGCTTCACCTTTTTGTTAATTTCTCACTTTCGGAAAAAAATGGGGAATCTGAAAACTTAGTGAACAAGACTCCTTGACTTCCATGACTTTCAGAAGCATTTGTAGGAATATTTGCCTTGTTAACTTCTTTTTTTTTCTAGTTGTCTTAAAGCAGCACGATAAAGACTGCCTAAGCTAGAGCCCTCTCTCTATTCTGACAGCAAAAAATGCCATCATGTCCTCCCACTGCAAGCAAATGTCAAGGAAGGACATCTTAATTCCTAATAGGCTTGGACCTTTTTTGTCACCATAGCAATATAAGAGGACAGAATGGGCCCTTCTTAAGGATTAACCCAGAGTAGTGTCCACTCCAACTAAAATAGCTCATGCATAAAAGCTCTTCACCCATCTATTTCAAGGTTCCCTGCATAGAAACAATGCTAGAGGAGTGGAAAGGATAGTGTAAATAAAAATAAGTACATAGCAGTTTTTTTGTTTCTATATTTATTTGAGAGGTTGGTAGCTCTGTCCATACTTGGAATATACAGAACACTGGGTTGTGTTCAAACCAGTTTGTGTCATCCACTTATCCTGTTCTTCCCAGAAGCCAAGAGTGCAGTAACTGAGAACTACCGTGTATGTGTCAGGTCACTTCCTTGGCAGCTTCCTGTGCTACTCCTTTGGAATAACTGTCTTCTAGGACTCTGTCCAGCATGAGGTATAGTGCCAGCAAGCACATATCTGCAGTAGCAATGGTGGGCAGATATTGCTTAAGCATGTCATTTTGATGGCTGGCATTTGTCATTTTGGAAAACACTGAGACAGGACTGTAGTGGTACTCTGTCACATGCACTGCAGTCTTGTTCATTTTCCCTCTGGGCTGAAAATTCTTTTTGAGCAGTTTTATATTGATTTCCAACATATTGGAAAATGAGTATAAATCTGTTAGTGCAGGTTGCTTAAAAAGATGCAGATTGTAGGTCCAGTGCAAGGTAGCTTTTAAAAGAATCCATTAGCTTTTGAAGGTCCTGGGGTCTCAGCTATTAGTCTTACAATTAAATGGCAGACCTGATTCCAAACCATCTTATACCATATCTCTAAGGCAGATTACTTGCAAAGTTTCTCCCTGACTTCTGGAACTACTGTCCTGCATGACCCACAGATTTCTACTTTCATCCAAAGATCAGAGGTTTTTCTTCTCCCTTACGTATCCAGTCTGTCTCCCTCCATCTCCTTGTTCCAAAGCAGTTGTGTGACTTGGGAGAGACTGTTTCCAAATCAGAATATTCTATTTTGCAGAAATTCCAAGGTATGAGGTTTTGTTCTGATTGAAAACAAAACAAATTCTGAAAACACTTAGAATGTGCCTTAGGACAAAGAATTTGTTCTATATTGAGTAAATTTTCCAGTCTTTTCTAATAGCCATTAGAAATGCATTAATACGTAAGTTGGTTGTAATCAGCTGAAAAGTTAACTAGTAAATCTGTAAAATGGGCCAAATCCACAATTTACCATGCCTGTCTATAGCAGAATTTGCCTAGAAAATGAAATTTTATTGCTGATAAAGTTATGAACAGATATTTTTCTCTTTTTTTTATTACAGGCAATAGCCTCTTTTGAAGCAGATATGTTAAAAATGTATGATTCCATCAAAAGTATTCAAAATGAAAGCAGGTAGGTAAATACAGTAATACAACTGAAGACTGGTGGGCATTACTGCTCCAGTGAAGAATGTTGAGATTTTAAATAATTTCCTGTCAAATGGGGATGAATGAAGTAGCTCAGCAACAAAAATCGCAAGTGAAGATCACTGGAAAAACAATTTCAGGCAAAACAAAACATTTTGTTTTGCTTTCATCAGCATTACTGTAATTATTAGTTTAAATAATGTCAACTTGATAATTCACTTCAAGTTTTTAAATCAAGGTAGGATATCTCTATAAAAATATGCTGTAAATCAAATAGAGATAACAAGCCTGATACAGTAACTGCTGGAAAAAAAAAAAGGCTTAGATTACTACAGAAATCCCTTCTAGTGTTCAAACCTTTGACATGATAGAATATTATTTTAATATTTAATACTTATTATTAGAATGTTACACATTTCATGTTCATTTTTCTTTTGTGTGTATGGTATGGGCTTTGCTGTAACCATGCTCACCTTTTTCTGCCACTTTTGCTTTTCCCTCCGTTTTTTTGCATATATATACAAATGTGCTGTGGGTGTAGTCATGTCTGTGACCACTGAAACCAGAGTCTGCAGGTCAGATATCTGTGATAAGAGTTGCCAGAATAGTTGCTCCTAGATAGAGGGACTACTGTGATGTCTCTTCCAGTTTCAGCCACCTTTTTGGGAAACATAGAACCCTAAGATGCAAGGCATGGTTCCTGGCTGCACTTCCACTCAGCTCACATCTTTCCTCTAGAACACTCCTGTTCTTGATAATTCTGTTTATGCAGTGCAGTTCTTGAAATACTGGCCTCTAAGCCAGAAGCTATTTCCTGAACGGAAAAAGAGAGGAAAGTTTGTGCTACAGTGTTTGCTCTATTCTGTGATTGGATATATGTGTGTGTGTAATGGGTTATCTGATCCAGCAAAATTCCCACCCTTCTGTGTCCCTGTAAGGTACATGAAGAAGCAATTCAATAAATGGAAGGACGAAGTGCAATTTCTTCACAGCTGCCAGGAAGACAAAAGCTGCAAAATAGAGACAACACTCCAAAGCTTGAGAGCAAGCCATGAAAACTTGCGAATGGAGCTGCAGCAAATAAAGCAAGATATAAAGGTATAGTGAGAAATGTATGAAAAATCTTTACACCTGTGGACAATTACTGAACACTAACTACTACGTTTCTTGCGGACCAGAAATCTTGGTACTATTTCATGCATTCTCTCTTATCTGCTCTATTTTTTGTCTTCAGAGAAAGCAGATAGGCTTACTGCAGCAGGGATTTTCTTCTCATTCTGTATATATCTAGCACCTACCACAGATAGACATGTCTGGGATGTTTAGATACTACTGCAATTAAAATAACGAGAGGGGTTTCCAATAAGAGTGAGAAAATGGTTTCCAACGGAAGTGTTAGATACTTCATTGTGGTTGTTCCTTTAGAGAAGAGTCCCATGTTAACACAGAATAAATAAAATACTTTTCTGTCATTCCTAATTTTTATCTTGTACTGGGATGTAATACAGACCTCTTACAGAAAATATTTTATTACTTTAAATGAACAAGAGGCAATGTAATTTAAAAGAATCTCTAAGGTTCTGAAAAGGCCCTGTTTTACAGGGATTTCATACATGTTTGCCACCTACAGCATTTTGTAGCATTTTTGGCCATGCTGCTTTTAGAGTGTTTTTCAGATCAAACATACAGGAAGGCCAGACACATCTGTAGTGCACAGCTTGATATCACTAGCACATGGAGTCCACCGTGACCTGGTGTGTCATACCATCCTCTGTATATGCTATGACACTGGCCTGTCCCCAAAATGTAGGGTTGGCTGCACATGTGCAGTTAGGTGTCCAGTGCATCCCAGTTACTCAGACTGTTCATGCAATAATGGTATTTGCCATCCTGGTTCCCACTAGAAAATTCCAACTACCATCGTGGCACTGACAACCAGACTGTTTTTGGAATTTTGAATGTTAAAAGGTTTGAAACTGGCTGCTCGTGGCTTGGACTGGCGTACGCTTTGTTGGGTTAAAAACTGTCTGGATAGCCGGGCCCAAAGAATTGTGGTGAATGGAGTCAAATCCAGTTGGAGGCCGGTCACTAGTGCCGTCCCCCAAGGCTCAGTACTAGGGCCAGTTCTCTTTAATATCTTTATCGATGATCTGGATGAGGGGATCGAGTGCACCCTCAGTAAGTTTGCAGATGACACCAAGCTAAGTGCGTGTGTCGATCTGCTCGAGGGCAGGAAGGCTCTGCAGGAGGATCTGGATAGGCTGGACCGATGGGCTGAGGCCAACTGTATGAAGTTCAACAAGGCCAAGTGCTGGGTCCTGCACCTGGGGCGTAACAACCCCAAGCAGCGCTACAGGCTGGGAGATGAGTGGCTGGAAAGCTGCCTGGCAGAGAAGGACCTGGGAGTATTGGTTGATAGTCGGCTGAATATGAGCCAGCAGTGTGCTCAGAAGGCCAAGAAGGCCAACAGCATCCTGGCCTGCATAAGAAGCAGTGTGGCCAGCAGGTCTAGGGAAGTGATTGTCCCCCTGTACTCGGCTCTGGTGAGGCCGCACCTCGAGTACTGTGTTCAGTTTTGGGCCCCTCGCTACAAGAAGGACATGGAGGTGCTCGAGAGAGTCCAGAGAAGGGCAACGAAGCTGGTGAGGGGTCTGGAGAACAAGTCTTACGAAGAGCGGCTGAGGGAGCTGGGATTGTTCAGCCTGGAGAAGAGGAGGCTCAGGGGTGACCTTATCACTCTCTACAGGTACCTTAAAGGAGGCTGTAGAGAGGTGGGGGTTGGTCTTTTCTCCCACGTGCCTGGTGACAGGATGAGGGGGAATGGTCTAAAGTTGTGCCAGGGGAGGTTTGGGTTGGATATTAGGAAAAACTGCTTTACTGAAAGGATTGTTAAGCATTGGAACGGGCTGCCCAGGGAAGTGGTTGAGTCACCATCCCTGGAGGTCTTTAAGAGACGTTTGGATGTTGAGCTTAGTGATATGGTTTAGTGGAGGACTTGTTAGTGTTAGGTCAGAGGTTGGACTAGGTGATCTTGGAGGTCTCTTCCAACCTAGACGATTCTGTGATTCTGTAATATGTTTTTTTTTTCCCTTAGTTTAATTATTTTACGATGATTTTCCTGCAAATTTAGCCTTTGAACATTATTATTGCCACTTTTCAATGGCATTGAAGCATATGATGTCCTCAGATCAGAATTGTGGAAAAAATGGACACATAGATTGTCCAAACTCAAAGTTTCATTTCACTGTAGAGAAATATTTTATTTGTGGAAAGAATTAGTTTAGTACGTGAGAAATTAAAGAAATAATCGTTATTACGATGACCCCAAATAATTTTTCCCACCTATTTTATCTCTACCAACAACCAAAACATCAATTATTTTTGTGTTTTTTTTTTTTTGTCTATTGTAGACAATGTTACAGTCAACCACACATCCTTCTTTTTCACTGTGTCAGAATATGATACCAAGAAATCAGCATGTCCTTCTGGAAGGGAGAATGCAGGGTGGATTAAATTTTGCCCAAATAAAGCCCATTTCTAGAACATGTGCAGACTGGAAAGCTTTGAATCACCCCAACTCTGAAAATAGAATGCAGCTTTTAGAGACACCTGAGGTTCCTGCTACAATGAACTTTATATTCTCAGAAGACCCAGTGAAGTCAGTGACCCCGCAGAGTGACGGACTTTTTATTGGACAGTGTAAAAAAGCAAAAGAGAATCAAACTTATCTGCCTGAATTGATGGAAAACTCCTGCAGTGGCATTGTGGGGAATACAGCTCTTACTCCCAGTGCAATACAGATACCACCTGATGAGAAGGAAGTCAGTGAGGAAGTGGAACTGCAGCAGCTAGTGATGAAATTGAAGGATGCATTGTCTCTTCAAGCCCAACCAGGTACAAGTTCTCCTGGTTATCTAGACATGTTTTCTCACCTTCATCCAGTTTACTTTATAATATCATTCATAATAATTTAACCCTCAGAGGAAACTCAAAATCTTACCTTTGCCATTGTAGAAGTACTCCAGTGCTATACTATAGGATGGAACACATTTCTTTAAGGTGGAATATAGCCCCTAACACTTGAGTAATTTGAAACAGGTTAAGTCAAAGCATGTAAGAGGAAGTCAGTCTCAGCAGTCAATTAAGGAGCAAACTCATACTGATGAGGCCACTGGAGGTCTCTTCTGTTGCCCATGCTGTGACACAATAACTTTGACACTAGTCCTAGGCAAAATTGCAGCAGTCCAAATGCCTTTGTAATCAGTGGTCTTACTACAGCAGAGCTTTGTTCAACACTCACGATGCCTCACTTTTGGTAACGAGGATGTAATGAGGGGAGCGACAGAAAAAGCTGCTGTTCATATGGAATTGTGTTAAATTAGAGATTTATAAAGAGTATTGCAGAGCTCTGGCAGCAATCAAATGCTCTGAAAGACATAAAATCCTTTCTTTTCAGCTCAACAGTCAGCTTTGAAGCAGGATTTCTTCTCTGCAGCTGAACGTGTTTGCAGATCCTTCTCTGACCTCATCAACCAAATAACTTTGCCAACTTGGAAATGATGGAAACTGCCATTCACCTTCCAGCTCCTCTGAACTATTGAAGGTAACCAAAGCCATGTCAGACACTTCAAAGTATCTCAAATATTGCACTGTAATAACTAATCATAACAGATTTCTGCATTTACTGATTTCACCAGGAACCATAAAAAGTGTTAGAGAATAAGGTTCCCTTTCTATTAGTGTTTTCTAGCTCATGTGTAGTAGGTGTAGGGGCAACTGATTTAAAAAAAAATAGTATGTCTTCATTAATGCTACACTGGCATTCACAACTGTCCTGTACTCTTTTTTTCACTGCTATTTAACTGATAATGGCTTGTATTTCAGAAACTTTTTTTTTCTATAAGAGACAGCTTGAGTCAGTTGATTTCAATGCTGTGTTTTCTATCACGTCACTTTTTCTTAGTCTGACTGGAAGGAATAAATTCTTAACTATCAGACTTCTCAATGCTTGATTCTTAGATAGTCACATTTTTCCAAACTGATAAATCCATGATTAATGGAAAAGATTATTTGCACATTTAGAGGAATTTAATTGCTTTAGAGGAGCCTTTACATTATTGATTAATATATATATTGGTGTAGAATGGTTAATAAGAATATCATGCTTAGTATAGAATGGTTATTAGGAATACAATATTACCTGCAGCATCAAAAATGTGTGAGAAGTCATTTTTTGTTGGTTGCTAGCACTGTAAATCTAAAACTTCAAAAGTATTAAAAATACTTACCAAGCCTGTACACATACGTACGGGCATATATACACATATAAAAACATACATACTATGTGGAAGTTTGGAAATAGATATCTGGCTGTAGGTAGCAGATTGCACTTTTTGAAGTTAAGAAATCATCTATTAGGCATCAGCAGCAAGCAGTCTGGGATTTGAAGAGAAAGAAAGGTACCGGACAAAAGAAACTTTGCATACTGTTTTGGTCCATTCATCCTACCGTATCTTATCTATCTTGGTGATGGGTGAGTGAAAGCCTTGGAAAGAACTTAGATTATAGTTAGGAGAAAAATATTAGGTGTTCATTGCTTTCCTTTCATCACTTCTTGTTGGCTGCTTGTTTTACAGCAGTGCAACACCAGTGATTTCAGTGAGATACTCTGGTATAATCTGTAATGATGGAGAGTGTCCTCAATTGCATATTGTCTTAGAGACAGCAGTTCTGAAGGTTGAGATAAGGGGTGAAGATGGGGCGTGCTGAAGATTTGTATATTATTATTAGATGTTTTACTTCTTTGTATAAACTAGGCAATATGAACTCATGGCAAATTTGCCAAGTGGAATTCCTCAATAGTGCAAATGATTACCCATTTCTCCCTCTTAAGCTGTTGATGTGCCATGGTTGAGTTACTTCATAGGAACTGCTGTATCTCTTCATAATGACAGCAGCAAGGAAAACATTTTTTTCTGATAGTGCACAAAAGTATTTTAAAGATCTGAGAAATGGAAATGATTCAGAACCACTTCAGAGAGAGAAATTGTACTATCATCATGGTTCTGCAGAAGGTGCACAAAAAGTAGTGAATGAATATGTGCACGTGGGCTCAAAAACACTCATGGTTCGAGAACAATTTGCATGTTTTTAAGGATTCTAGTTGAGTCATTGGAACTACTCCAGCTTGCCAAGAGAGAAAAGACTCCTAATTTTTACAGGAATTTGTCTGTGATTACTAAGAAAACAAATTTAGTTTGGGTGAAAGCAAAATATTTTTGGAAACTGTTGGGGTAAAAAAACAGGTAAATTATATATTCTGGTGCTTAGCTTCATGTATAATATGATGCAATAGGAAATGCAATAGGAAAAAGGCTGATGAAAAGTGTAGTGCTGAAGAAAAGCTGCTCAACAGACCACTTAATTTTCCACAAATGTTTTCCTTCTCTTCAATTTTTCATAACAAATTATAATCACCAAGATAAAGGAACTGTTTGGCTCTTATTAAAATGGCTAGAAGTCTTGTTTTCTTTTAGTAACACCTCAGCCACCTTCTTGAAAGACATTACACTATGGCAGTGGTGGTAAGGAACATTCCTGGTTCTTTCTGCTAGTTTAAATCACAGAAACCCTTGATTACATATAATGCAAACATCCAAGAATTACAGCAACAAAGAGTGGTATGCAACTGAAAGCTAACAAGCATTTTTTCTCTAGCAGATGAAGGGTGAAGAGGATGAAAGGTAAAGAAAATAATTGAGGGAGAAGGATCTCAGAAAACAGGAAATAGATAGTGATGAGTTCGCTAGGAGGTGCATATATCCACATTATCACATGAATAGAATGTAGTGTGAAATAGAAGCTTAGTAGCTTTTGCAGTATACCAGTGCCAAGAGAAAAACAATGATCCAAGGAATGTAACTGATGGTTATGAGAAGATATGCAGCAGCTTCTGATGAGGCTTTGAATACCCTTCAGAGCAGGAGCATCTGAATTAAAATTGGTTGGAAACAGTGACAGTTGACAAATACTGGTTTGGTCAGATGCAGTATGGGACAGGTATGGAACACAAATGCTTATAGATAGATATGCCTGAACCTCCTAGTATTTAACTCTTATTTTATGGCAGCAGGTAAGACTCAGGGAAGTGTTTTCCCACATCAATAAGCAGCTATTTAGCTGCTAGTTTTCTGTAAGATGAAAGGGGTCAAGTCTCAAGACCTTTATTTTGTTGTCACTCGGTCCAGCTGACAGTGAAGCAATCTCAGTCAGAAGCATTCATCCCATCCTTCTCCTGTCACATTCAGGCTGAGAAACAGCAAGCCAAGAGCAGTATCTGCAAAAACAATCCTGGCTCATCCCAGTTTCTGCAACAGAGTTCACAGGGGAGAGTGATAGGAGGCAATATCCTGTCTTTAACCACAGGACAATTTTGAATTATTCTTTTGAGACTGTACAGCAAACCTTGCATCTCATACTGAGAGCACTTGCTTTTTCTTAACACAGCCACCCTAGAAGGCCCCAGTTTATAGTGAGGGTATCGAAAGCAAACAGCATCATCTGGTTGTGTTTTTATGCCAAACTGTTAAGACCTGAATAAAAATAAGTAAGACCTATGTTGTAAAACAATTTTAGCTCCAAGTCCTTCAGAGAGAAGAAAATATGTGAGGTAAGAGTTCCCTTACGAATTTTATCACATGCAAGTTTACATACAATTGCATCCCCTTTTTGATTTCAACACAATTAAAAACAACAGGTTGTCTCCTTTACATGAGCAATTTCCAAACATTCTCCATAGGGTGGCCTATGCTAAAGATTCGTCTGTTTTCCTAGTCTTTCCTCCACATACTAATCCTTCCCTGCCCATTTCCTCAAAGGCCAAATGATGCTACAGCCTGTTAATTAAGGAACTTGCTGAAGCAGAGCAGTATTGCAAATATGTTTAAGCTAAACATAAGCTTGGCCAGCAGTGGTATTTCTCCATTTCTGTTGCTGTCTGACAGAAGGAAGAAGGCTGCCAACAGCCCTTTTCTAGGGATCCTGTTGTTGTAGGAAGAGAATATCAAGATTGGAAGCACTAGCGTCTTCCCAAAGGGCTCTGTGGAAGAGTCTAACAGTACCTGTTCAGATTGTCTGTTTTTGTGTTTTGTAGAGTTTGAGAGCATACGGGAAGAGATAACATCCTTTAGTACAATACCAATCCTACTTGACTGGCATCCAGCCCCTATCATACTCTGTTGTTAGTCTTAGTAGCTATAGGGACTGTGGGTGAAGACTCTCTCTCATGTTAATACAAAGCTGTGCATAATGGGGCTTTTAGATATATTAATATAATTTAGATAATTAACAACAGTAGAACAAGAGTGAGCAGAACTCTCGTAACAATGCCCTTGCCTCCCTCCCACATGGTAGCTGAACAGTCTTGTAGGCAGTGGCTGTAGGCAGGGATGTGCTCCTGTACTCATACTGCTTTAGTGTCCTCATTTCAACATTTAAATAGTTTGTTGCATGCTTAACTTTAAGCACAAATTTGATTACATTTAAATTGATAGGCTTCTTGAGGTTTGCCATCTGCTTTCATTAGATCAGGATTTCACCCAGTGGGACTATGTTTAAGTTTTGTTTTGTTCGGGCCCAGTGACCATTTCAAGATTTCATTTAAACATTTTACTACTCAGACCTATTTCTGCAACATGCTGCACACCCAAAATGCTTCTGCAAATGAGGTTTTCTTTGGACATTTTGAAACTAAACAAATAAATGAATTGCCACATGCTCAAGGAAAGAAACTTTGAATGAGCAACTAAATGGACTTGCCCTGGAAAGCTGAATTTTGTGTTTGTGTTCAAATTGCTTTCATTGCCAGGCAATGAAAGTAATTCATCAAAGCATCAAATGTTACATGCCCCAAGTTTTGTTGCATTAAGTTTATATCAAATTGCCTATTAGAGTTATCAATAACAGTCAGAGAAAACTTGGTCACAAAGAGCTTGCAAACTAAAAAAGAAGCAAATTCAAGTTGTGTATGAGAATTGTGAATTGTTCTGATTACATACTCTGAGAGAATATGGAACATTTTAAAAGCACTTTTATAAATAAAAATCTGGGGGAAATACCATAAAGAGGTTCTGTGAAAACAGAGGAGCTGGTAACACCTGTTAACATTTTTATTTTTGGTGGTAAACTGAAAAGATTTTTGGAAGATATTTTTAATATAAAAATACATACTACTTTAGCAGGATGGTGTCTTTCAGCAACAGTTGATTTGCATGTGTATATAACTGCACTCAGTAAAACATCACCACCTCAGCTCAAATCCTGTCCTGAAGCTGGTGGAGGTTTATGGCAACTTTCTGCTCTGTTTGTCTATATGTTGTTGGAGGATCAGTTGTTTCCTGTTTTGGCACCCAAAAGGTAATGGTTTGAGTAGGTCACATGCATTACAAAAAGCCTGATATACATACAGATTAAAGTAGGCAACTGCTTATAAACCATGCAGTTTATTAAGGAGACTAAATTCATAGGCAGTGTAAAAAACAAACAAAAATAACAAACACACAAAGTTAATCAGAAATACAGTGCTCATGGTGGAAGAATGGCTACAACTATGTAAATTAACATCACTGAGGATTAAAATGCAAAAATCCAAGAGAAACAGTTCAAAAAAAATCTACAGATTGAGATCTTGAAGTAAATGTGTCATTTCCTCTTTTTCCCTAGCTCTCCAATGATTCTTCCAAGTAATGTAGATCTACTCTTACGCACGTGTATATTTATTAAATCTTCAAACATGTCTTTCTTCTTCAGAACTGGTGACCTCTGAATATGAGAAAATGTCCCTGAAAAGTGACACAAAAACACATATAAGTAATTAATTTCCAAATGACAGAGCCTCAGTTTCCCACATCCGTGCTTCCCCCATCTTTAGCTGCTACTGTCTCTATTTTATCAGCAGTAAATGTCTGTCATGGCCCCAGACCTCTTGTTTTGATGATAAGCTATATCCTTCCATTTGCAAGTTGTCTTTCATTGACAAATACTCTGGTCTTTCCCCCCATCACAGACCTTTTCCTTTTCCTTTTCCTTCAGCCTTCCTATAAAACTTTTCCACATGTAATTAGTGGGGTCAGAACATTCGTCTGTTGGAGTCTGCTCAGTCTTACAGACTTAGTTGCTTATCATTGTCTTTGCACAGTGAATGAGATCTCCCACACCATTTAGCAGCATGTTGGGTATTTCCTTGAGGAACTCTATGGGATATTTTCTTAGCAATTTGCCTTCTCAAAAAGTAACATTTTAACAGAGTGTATGTTTAATTACCAGACTAAAAAAGCTTAATACAGCAGCCTTTGCCCTACAACCCTCCTTGGCACCCTGCAGCCCTGGCAGAATTGAGACAGCAAGTTGTATCTTATCCCTGGCAGCTGGGCCATATGCAAGAGCTGATCTGAGCCCAGTTACCTGCATCTGTGAGGGGAGGAGTGTACAGCTGTTGCCACTCTTAGGGGGGAGACTGCTGGGGGAGGAGGAGAGAGGTAGAAAAGAGGTAGAGGGTTTTTTGTATTTGTACTCTTCAAATATTAATGCTAGGGTTGTGGTATGTGTCTTCTGGAGAAGGATCTTCTACAATTACTCTTCAGGAAGATTTGCTGTGAGTACAAAAGTTGTGTTTTCCTTGTGTTTTTTAAGTCTTATTTTGGCTTGTTGAGAGTTGTTAAAGCTATGATGTATCTATTTACTCCGTTGTGATATATTAGAAGTGCTTTTTTGAAACCTGCTTTTTCACAGTGTTTAAGGTCTGGTAGGGGAAAGGAATGGATGACTAAAGATGCTTTGGTCGGGTAACTGTAAAGGACTCTTCCCCACTTGTCTCAATCTAAAGCTGACTAGTACTTCTCTGCAGGCTGTCTAGGGGATTAAACATATTGTTGTACTGCTAGGTTAAGTAGGGTGTCAGTGGCTGGAAGCAGTTTGTCAAGTAACTTGTATAGTAGTTCTGATTTTGTTGTTATGTTTTTCATGGATTGTGTAGAGCTTGAAGAATATCTTCGGACCTGTTGGTAACTACAATCAGGAGCCTAGCAGGACTATATTGATTTAGAAAACAGCGTTTGAAGCCATAAGTCTGGACCTGGGATACTTCTACCACTGTTTTGGTGTACAGTCAGACAACCTTGTTTCCTTAAAATGCCAAGTCTGGGAAACTGTGGAGGTGTTTCTTAGGTGTGACAGGATAGTTCTGTTCAGTACTATCTAGAAGCTTTACCAAGGACTACTGTTTGTTGTTGTTTTTTGTTGGGTTGGTTTGGTTGAATTTTGCTTGGAGGGTTTTTACATTTTTCTTAGACAAGCTCAGTTTCTGCTGCTCGGTTATCACAATGACCTCATGGGATTTATCCTTTAGTTCTGAAATCTGACGCTGTTGTAATAAATGCTGCTTTTAAAGTATTATTATTATGTCCAGATCTGTCTTGATTTTCTATTCGGTATGCTTAAGGAACTACGGTGAATGCAGCTTATAGATCATCCCTGATTTGTGACATCTTGACATTCAAACAAATTGCAATTGTTGTAAATATTTAAAAGGAATAAGATAAAAAAAACTTCAGATAAAGATGTTATGAACAGTTGTAGAAGTAACTGTATAAAGAAAAAAAATAATTGCTTTACCGTTTTACTCCTTTAAAACAAGCCTACTGAAAACTATTTGGACCTGCCCATGTAGATGTGGAATAGGAATAGAATATCAGGTCACTTAAATGCTGTTAATGTTTCTCTCTGGGCTAAGAAAACAGGCTTGTACATCTATTCATGCTTAAGAAGCAGTAATTCCATTCCTCATTGTCTGCTAGGATGTGATTTCTATCTGCAATTACTAACAATTGATTTCTGCTTTCACTGACTAAACAAGGCAGTAAGGTCAAGGGTTACCAAGATTAAGCAGCTGGCTTTGTTAAGAAACTGGGAGACTTGGATAGGAGGTTACATAGTTCCTCCAAGAAATAAAGTGTAGTCTGTCACTGCTATAAGCTGCCTGCGACCAACTGATGTTAATCAAAGGTACAGAGAAACCAGATGAGCTGATTGCAATTCACCAAACAGACGTAAAAGGGGGGGGGGGGGGGTTGGAAATCCTTGTTTCTCTTAAAGTGAGAATAAGTAGTAGCGTCTTAATCTCTGCGTGTGGGAGTAAACAAAAGTCAGTATTAATCACAAAACAAAAAAAATGGTACTTTGAAACATCGTGTTTTGACTTTTAATCTTGACTATTAGTCTTGAAGATAAATTGTTTGTTTAGGAAAATCACTGTGTGATATGGATGTGAAGAACTAGTTGCAAACAAAAGGCTTAGATGGAATTTAGACAGCAACATTTGAAGCTATATTTTTGAGGGGGGGGAAGAAAAGTGTCTGGTGCTTTAGCATGGTGGTCCTCTTAGCTTTTGATATTACTTCTGGCTCATGTGTGTAAAGCTGTGTTCTGCTCGCACCCAGAAGTGCGTTAGCCTGGTCAAGACTGAGCAGTTTATTGCCTTTGTGATATCTAAGGCCATTTTAAAATGCATCTGGGGTGGTTTGTTCAGTTTAGAATCTGTCACTGCATGAGTTCCTTTTCAGTCTGGGAGATTGATTCAAGTACAACTCCTAGCTTGATGGCTAAAATACTCTGCAGAGAATGGGTGTAAGGACCTCTTGATCCTTCCTATTGAGTCCTGTCTTCCAATGCACACAAAAAAATCAGATTTATGGGTAATAGCTGGACTGTCCAAAGATATAGTGTCCCCAGGGCAGACAAATCCTGAGTTCATGTCCCTTCTTCAGAGACACCCTGATGGGTAACTGCCCAGAGGGGTTCTTCAATATTCCACACTGTCCCCCAAATCCTAATAACTGAAGCTCTTATCTAGGAAGTAGAGATAAGGGTCTGAATCCTTTCAAGTGGAAAGGCAGTTCTACCGTTTGTCCATAGGCCCTATGCACTAAACTGTTGGTGATGGCAGCAGCACTCCTACCTTTCCATCAAAGCATAGCACTTGCCTCTTTTTGAAAGAGGATATTCTCCAGGGAAGGATGCATTGCTGGTAGCAGGGTTAGGACTGAAGCCTTGGAGAAGACTAAGATTTAGGAAAAGCTATGCTATATCTTCCTGCTGGGAATGGGGAGGCTAAGTGACGTGCTACCTTTTGTACATCCTGCTGTGAAGTACCAGCTCTCACCTTACTGCGTGTGGAGATGCTTTAAGTCTATGTATTCTGCTCTGGGGCAGGGAACCTGGAAGTGAGGAACTGCAGCATGTAGTTTCATAGATCCCGTTCTTCTTCTTGAATCCATAGCTGTGCCTGAAACTATGTTTGCACCTGAGTTGTTTGTGTGTTGGACTAAGTTAACAGAACTAGGAACCATCTAGTGGTTGACTACCAGATGGCAATTAAACATATCCTTACTCTTCTGCTGAAAGAGTGCCACGCTCCCCTGTGGCACTGGTGTGACTGTTCCTGGGTTAATGCAGTCCTCAGAATGGGGGGAATTTGGAACTAGCCTGTCCATGGCACAACAGTGGTTAAATTGTTGGTGTTGAAGAATATCTCTTGTATGTTCAGCTGCTGAGCTGTCGTATTTGTTTGAATCCTTCTGTGTTTAACTTTCTACTCCTGCTGCCTCTCCTGCTCCTTCCACACCCCCCCCCCCCCCCCCCCAAAAAAAAAAAGACTTAAAAGCTGTCATTAGAGTTCATGTTATTTGGAGGTCAAAGTTTTTACTGCAGTCTCTTTGAACATTAACATGAGTTCTGTACTGGACTGTCTGGCACTAACTTTCAGTGCTGTTACCACATAGTACGATAAGCCTGTGTCTCCCTCCTTTCCTACTAGGGTCTATTTATTGCATATGAGATGTATATTAAATGAGTAGTAACCTTGGTTTCTCTTTGTGTACTGGGAATGTAGAGTAGTGATCTTCTGCTCAGCTTCTGTAAGCTGCCTTCTTCCTAGGCCATGGGTTCTGGAGAGCACACAGTCCACATAGATATCCCAGAAGAGCTGAGCCAGGTCCCAGAACAGAGCCCCATGTTTCAAGTTCTCTGATGATTTCAGGAAGATCATGAAGTCCCAAAAGCCACTGACAGAGTCAGAAATACGAGGCTTCCTCATTTCCAGTAAGACAGCTGAGGAGGATTCCCAGCATTGAGGGTCTGCTTGCCCAAGAGCCAGTGGATCAATTTGGCTGTGGCAGAGGAAAGGTGTCACACAGAACACTCCCATGATTAGCAGAGAGCAGGTGAGCCTCATGTTGTAGTGGATTCTCCTCCCTCTGTTACCAAGATCCATTGTGTTACTGAAACATAACAAAACCAAAATAAGCTGAAAAATTGTTCCCGCGTCACTGTTAGATGCAGGAAAAAGACCCTAGCATCTTAAATTATGTAGAAGGCACTAGATGATGATATTTGTTTCTCTGTTATTTAAAAATCCATGTATGTTTTCTTGCATGTGTGAATATAAATACAGTGGAATTGCATTATCCTGTGCAGCAGAAGGGTGTGTTAAAAATTGGTGGTCATCCTCAGATCCATATGATGAATTCCTTTATCTGGAAGTTCATATTGAAAATTTTTTGGCCTTTTTTGATTTGCAGATTCTTAAACTTTTCCAGTAAAGATCCATTCTTTTTTACAGAAAACTTAACCCTTTTGAAAGTCTTGCTTTTCCCCAAATTTTATGAGACCTTTAAAATACTCTGCATACTCCAGGGATCTTCAGGCAGCAAAGAGAAAACTATTTGTTGAAAGTATGTTCTAACAAATTAATGGTAGCTTGCAAAATCATCCATTGACCAGGAGTGTTTTACCTGCTAAAATGCAGAACAATTCTGAAAAGGGGGTATAACAAAGCCACAGCATAACAGCTGTATTGTACAGCATGTATATGTGCACATATATAAATGTATGGAAGCTTATCAGAGATCACTGACAATAGGCTGTTATGTTAACATTGTGAAACTTGGTAAGTAGCTGCAAAGGGAGAAATCCTGAGAATAATAACCTCTGGGGGACAGAAAGGCTCAGTTGTCTCAGTCAGATTTAATTTCTAGTACATGTTGTGTATTTTCTAGTATGTTTCTAGTATTTGTAGTATATTTCCAATACATCTTTCTGATGTGGAACAGTTTGGGGATTTATTTTTAGTCTAGATCATGGTGTGTGGAGAACCTCCCATTTGTAGAAATCAGAGACATCCAAAATCAGCTTTTAGGACAAACAATTCTGTTTAAAAAGCAACAGCTCAGCACATGTGTTGGGGTTGTTTTGTGTGTGTGTGTCCTCTTTTTGAGGAAAAAGCTACCTCTCTTAATTAGACTATCTTAATAAGCAACTGGCTTTTCATGTAGAAAGCCTCCTCCATGAGTGCTCATCAAGAGCAAAAGCAATGTCTCTGCTATGTGATGAAAAACGTCAAAGGCAGGAGTAAGTGTGTGTGCAGAGGTACTGTGTGTGAAATGTAGCCCAGCCACAGCCAGTGTGTAAGACCAGGGAGCACTAGGCTGCTTTTACGAGCGTATTTCATTGCAGTTTTAAAGAACTTTTTGGGGATTGTAGTTCTCACAGTGATATTCTTATCTGGCCCCCTATGTAGCTACATGGTCAAGTTTTAGGAACATTTTGGAGGCTTTTGACTGTAAAGCAGTTTGAGAGTAAAGTCTGTATTCAGTCTGAATTAGGATCCCGTGAGGAATGTTGGCTTGACAGCCTTGGATCTGAGCCTCACATTTCATGAAGAGGGACAGCACGCCCTTCCCACGCTGCTCTGCCTAGTGGGCTGTCACTTATGGCAGCAGTGGTAGTAATGGGGCTGTCCTCGTGCTGCTATCAGGATCTCCAGAAGCATTGTTCTTCTGCACCCTGCTGCTGAAGGCAGGCTTTGATTGCTCTCTGAGAGGCAAAGCTGAAGCCCTCCTGTGGGTCACTGTCCCGTTCCTCCTGGCTGGTGCATCACAGCCCTATGCTGGGCAGCAGGCAGCTGTGCATAGATGCTGGGCAACGTGCACCTACATCTGCTTACCTTGACTCTTTCAAGGGGTGTAACTAACTCTGTTTAGCAAGCTTATAGTCTTCAAAACAACCTGGCAATCTCAGATAGGATCATAGGGGTGGGAGGGAACCCAAACAAATAGTTCGAACTAAGGAGTTTAGTAAAACTGGGGTTTAAGGAGGGTTCTGTCACTTGGGCGGGGGTTAGTTGGTTTCCACTGGTTAACAGCTGAACTGGTTACTTTGCTTTCTTTGCCTCCCCAGCCCCCTTTTGGAAACTTCCTAAGTTGCAAAACTGGGTAAGACAGGGAGGAGGGATTCTGGACCTGTCAGAGGGGTGGATGGAGGGGCTGCTGCTGGCGGGACATAATAAGAGAGTCTGTCCTGCTTTAGGCACTGCTCGGGGCCAGCAGCCACGACCGCTGGTCCTTACAGTCTGCTTGAACACGGGGAGCACTTTGCTCAAGTCTTCTGCAAGCTTCGGGATTTGTTTCAGTGGTCAAGAGCCGGGGGAATGCCCAGGAAATCTCGGTTTCCATTAGTGCCCTACTTGTGCTCGTGGTGAATGCTTCCATTGAATTCCACCCCTCACACTCCAGATCATAGGGTCAATCCCTTCATAAATTGAAGTTCTTTTGTGTGTGTGCGCGTGTTATTTGCACCTTGTGGCTCCGATTCTTTTCCCTCGCTGCTCTTTGACCCCCCCATCCCTCCTCCCGTAACGAGCGGCGCCGTGCCGCAAAGCGCGAACCCCAAAAGTTCACCGCCCGCTCCTCGCCGCAGCCACCGGTGCCCAGCCCTCCCCCGCCGCGGCCGGCCCCAGGGTGCCCTCGGGGGGTGCCTTCCGGGAGCAGCCCCGCGCCGCACCGCGGCTCCCCCGAGGCGCCGGGCACCGCCGCCCCCGGCCCGCTCCGTCCCTCCCTCCGGCCCTTGGCCCACAGCACCTTACCTCGGCGCTGCGGCGTGCAGGGCGGGCCGGGCAGGGCAGGGCGCTCTCCGCGCCCGCCGCCGCCGCCGCGCTCCTTAAGAAGCCGGGGCGGGCAGCCCCGCTTAGTTTCTACGTCAGGGCTCGGGGAGCAGCCCCCGGCGCTACCTGCCTCCCGCCCCGCTTCCCTCGGCGGAGCTGCCCCCGCTGCGAGGCGTGCCCCGCTCCTCTGCCCCCTGCGGAGCTCCCCAGTCCCCTCCCGGGGGCTCGTCCGGCGCCGAGGGGCCGTCGGTGGCAGAGGAGCCGGCCCCTCGCCCGCTCTGCTAGCAGCGTGCCGCTGAGGGGGTCAGGGTAAAAGCAAGTCCCCGTGCTGGAGCTCCGGGATCCGGACCAGGCTCGGCCACCTGGCACCGTCCTTGCTGTGCTTGGTTGCTGGAGGTGTCTCCTTTCTGTCCTCCACTCTTCCCTCTCCCCTGGAGAAGGCGTCTGTGGGGCAAAACAAGGGGTATTCACTGGTCAGGCTTCAGCCCATACAGCAGCAGCAGGTCCAGCTCTGCTGGCCAGTGAGGTGGAGACCCAGAAAAGAGCCTGGTGCAGGAATTAACTTCAGCTGTGGGGCTGAGCTGTTAATTGCAGCTCAATTCACACAAGTCAAGGCAAAGGAGAGCCACCTGCGGGGGGGCTGTGTGCCTTCCAAAAGGGCTACATTTCTCCCACAGAAAATTAACATGGTCTGTTACTCTTGCACTTCCTCTCTGTGAGGTTCTTTGCTGCATCTCCTTTCCACTGCCAGCCACTTGAAATGGCTGCGAAACTTTGATGCATGTGCCAGAATAGGCCATGCTAGTAGGGAAAAGTGAAAAGGCCCGTGCTCAGCTCTGCAAGTGGCAACTCACCCTGTGCTCAGTGTGCCTGCTGTAGCCACCCCATGGCATGCATAAATCATGAAACCAACCTGAAGAGCTGGGGCTCCAGGAACAGGCTGCTAACCAGTGTCCAGCACACATTTTTTTAACAGTAGCTATTTGAAGCAAATAGGGCAGATGAGACCATTCTTCATAACTCTGTAGTCTGCAGGCCAAATTACGTAGCACATTGCTCTGCTGAGCGCCTGAATTCAGTGCAGCTGCGCCAGTTCATACCAGCTGGGAAGTAGCCCCTCTTTTTTTTCTTTCTTTTCAAGACTAATTTGCAGTTCCCTTCTGTCTTTGCACTTCTAACTGTAATCCTTTCTCCATGAGGTAACTCTGCTTTGTAGTATCAGGCTTTTCTTTGTTAAAGTCAGTGGGACCACACTAGCGGGTCTGCTGACAAGTTGGCCTAAAACACTGATTTTTCTGTTAGCTATCTGTATCTTTTTAACTTACATCTTCCTGTGAGCTCGGTCCATGTAAATGGAGAAGCATATTCTTTTCCTAACCCATGATCTTAAAATGTACCCATGGCAGTAAACAGTTATTCTTTTCTTCTGATGCTTTATTTCTGATTGCCAATGAGCAGTCCATATAAAAGTGTGTTTTGTGTCTGTAGTACTACTTTATAACAAAAGCAAAAGGAACTTAGGGGGAATGAGAGAGCATCTGACCCGAATCAATAGGTAACTCTGTTTTAGGGCTTTGGCAAGTTCGCAGATGTTCCATTTATTCCTCAAGAAGCGTGGGGTTGGGAATGGTGAGCACCAACTGCAGACAGAGACTGCAGGAGGAACTGAAGAGTGCAATGGCTTGCCTGTGAAACATGGCAGAGCGAAGCCTTGTTCCATGTAGGAACTCCAACATTTTTTCTTTGTACTAACAAACACGGGCTATTCCAGTACCCTGCCTTCTCCCAGGCTCTAGGACTAAAAGGATACTTGTTTTTTAAGTCACCTCCTTAGGAGCTGATTTTGGGCCCTTGTGCTATCAGGAGTGCCCTTAGCAAGTGGAATAGTTTCTATAATAGTTATAGCAATGAGTAACCAGCCTGCTTCTCTTAGCCTTGGTGTTTGGGGGTGGAGCGGGGTGAGAGGGAAGGGAAGTGCTGCTGTAAGACATGGGTGTTGTGGTGTAACCCGAAGGCAGCTCCAAAGTAGAAAAGGCTCTGTGTGTGCCTGGGCACCGGAGGCCAGACTGCTGTAGGACTAAGGCGCCATAGCAGTGTTTTTTCTTAATGTTGCTGGGTCTGTGCTGAAGTGCTCTAAGGAATCTTCTCCGTGCTGTTAAGTGTAGAGCAAAAGGCTGCAACTGGAAAGGAAAAGGCAAAATGTTTCTTGTGAGTTGATACATGTCTGCCAAGCTGGAACCTTTCTGGATTCATTGTTAAGAAGTGAGTTTATTTAATTGAGTCCCCTTCTGGGGAGCACTTTATCTGGTTTTGGATCAAGAACATCGGTTTCATTCCACTCAGGATCCTTCGGGTAGACCCAAGGGTGCTGAACGAGGGGTTCTCAGAGAAATGAGAGTCACTGCTCAAGGGAAATGCTGCTACGGATAAAATACTCAGCTCCACAAATACTTCCTGAGCCTCTGTTCCCTCTGAACCAGAGCACTCACATTCTATTTCTGGGAAAGACGCTTTTGTTAATTGGATTCATCACCTCAGCCTTCTAGAGGAGAAGAAACATAGAAGGGTGGGCCGTCTCATTCAATTCCACGAGCTCAGTAAAGCTCTCTGTGTCCTTTTTAGGCTATGAATAATCTTTATTTCACTGTACTGCATGATGTATTCCCCTGACAGCTGATGTTCACGTCTTCAGTGGGTCTCCGTATCTTATGAATGGATTTAATTCAGATGGGCTGTAGTACAGATCTACGGACATCTGCCAAGGCAGACTTTTATCAAGAAAAGTTTATTCTTGAACTCACAGCTGAGAAGGATATTTCGAAGAACAAATGTTTGTGGTTTTTATTGTTGTTTGTTTTGTTTTTGTTTTTTACCAGAAAAAATACTAACAAAATATAAGCAAATGCTGAGATGATCAGGCTATAGGAATTGAGGGTAAGAAGAGAGAAAAGTTGAATAGTATCTCATGGGTATTTATGTTTTGAATAAAGGCATAAACATCTGTGCTGAGTTGCTCGCTCGTATTTGCTCCCTGCAAACCCTCCATTGTGGTTTACTATTAACAGTTAATAGGCAATGGCTTATAGTTGCTTCAGCAATGTAAGCATTTTTACAGATAAAAATTAAGTTCAGCATTGAGACTGAGAGGCAGCAAGGTATGATGGTACTTGCTGCATATTGCTTGCCTCTAGATTCCATGAGCACATGAATGCAACATTAAACTTGACAAAATTATCCGCATGATAAAGGAGCTTAAAAAAAAAGTTTTTAAGGAATGTTCTTAGCTGAAAGTTTGTTTTGCTGAATTGGGTTCTAAATTATCCCAGCTTTGTATGAAATCAAGCCAAGTGACAGCAAAAGCAAAACTTAGGATTCTTGGGGGGAGGGGGGCAGGGAATCCCAAAGGTCTGTTAGTTTGTAAGTCTGCATTACATGGGAGAGACTTGATTTATTTATTTATTTTTAATTATTTTTTTCTCCTTCAAAATCCACAAAGGCAAAATGAGGCTCTAACTCCCAAATATACCTTTGCAAATTCTCTTTTAAGCAGGAGATTAAACTGCTTAAAATTGGCTCCCTGACAAATATACCTAAGAGCTTCTTGGAAATGAAATACTTACGCTCAATCCAAAGTCTGTGGATATTTTTTATTAATTTTTAAAATGGTAGTTAGAGGGCTTTGAGTCAGAACTCAGAATTTCACTACTGTCTAGTAAAGGACAGTGAAAGCCTCCGAATGCAGAACTTGTTTGAGGAGTACATTGACTATTTCAAAAAATTAATTTCAGCTAGGAAGTCATGTAGGCTACTGAGCAGTCTGTAACCTATCAGTAGGAGCTTGATATTCTGTACGCAGAAAGGGGGGAAAAGGTGGTGGGGGGGAAATCTTTGCCAGATGATTTGCTCACCCTTATACCCCCACCCAGGCTGGCTTGTGTAACTTGATAAATAGTCTGTATCAAAGCACTAGTGTTGTATCAAAGCATGGTTCTTACACTTTTAATGTCAAATGTATTTTGTTTTTTTCCTCTCTCCTGTACGTGCTTTCAAACTGTGGACAAATATGCATGACGTATGCAAATATGGACAGACTTTAGAGAGGACTGTGCTTGTCCTGCTTGAGGTTGGTTACCTCTGTGCGCAGCAAAATCTCTTGTGCTTGGAGGATGCAGGTATCGTAAAGATGCCTTGTCTTCCAGCCCTTTTAGCTGAAGGATAGAGTACATACTGCAATGTCCTCCTGAGCTCTGTAGGTGTTTGTACCACTATACCTATGGCATTGGATGCATCAAGAAGCCCAAAGATGAAGTGTAATAAAGTTAAGAAGACCACATGTCTGTACTTGCCAGCAGAGTAATGTGAGGTCTAACTCCATCTCCACAGAGCAAACCTCCAAGCAGCCTGTGTTTCTGCTTCCCTACAGGTCAGTCTCTTCCATAGAGCAGTGCTGAGGAGCAGTGCTTTGTTTTCCTGCTCTCAGCTTCCACTTACTGCGTCCTGCTTTCTGAGCATTTTTTCCTGAGCCCACGTAGCATGAGTGCTCTGCTTTCCTTGCCAAGGGGTTCCTGCAAGCTCCTTGCAATAAATAGTTTGTGTGGCTACTGAAGATAGATATATTTTCATATTGTCAAGTTGCAGAGGGCATTGTTGTGACTTTGTTTGGGAACCTGCTCTAGCTAAAGTCAGCAGCCAAATACCCAGGGTGCATTTTATCCCCTGTGCTGGTATTTTTATTGGAATGATTTGAAGCTGATGGTCGACTACTGGTGGATGTACTGAAGCACTGGTTTGGTGGTGTTTTTTTTTTTTTTAATTTGTTTCTAGCTCAGTTTGCTTAGAGTTACATCCTATCTTTGACTTCATAGTGCCATTCTTGCTGCTCAGATAGGTCATCTGAAGACAGCAACTCTTTTCTAGTATTGTACAGCTTTGGCAGATCACACCAGGGGCTTGGTGCCTACTCAGTGCCCTGTTTCACAAGATCATTATTTAAACCCATTAGCAGGGCTAGCCTGAGGGACACTGGAGGCACAGCCTTGAGGTTGTCCCTATCAGCAGGTGACATGGGCTAGGATCCTCCACATCTACTTCTTAAGCTTTCCTGTTAATGTCGCACTCCTAATCAACATCCTAGTTTCTCCTGTGACACAAGCTGGTGGATTGAATCTGCAGCCAGAAAGTATTTGATGACCCTGCACTGGTCTGCATGATCCTCTGGACTTGTTACTCTGTGATTAAATGGCCAGCAGGAAAGGTGGTGGACAACAGCTTGTGGTGGGTGGACACTTAACCAGTTCTAACTAGTGGAGACACAGTTGCTTAAATGGAGATGTCTTCAGTGTTATGCACTACTGGTGATGACCTGAAACGTCTTCATAGAGCTAGCAGACACAATATAGGACTGGCAGGAAACCTGTGTGCTTGTGGGCCAGGACCTGGAGCCCTCTGCAACTCTCTGGGATGGCCCTGGCCTTGCTTGAGAAGTAGACTCAAGCCCCTGATGACTTATGCAAGGTTTGTGGTGCTCTGCTTCTGCTGTCTTCCTCTATCAGCACATAGTTCTGTGCTCTGCTGGATTTCATGAAGTTTGAGGACTGTTGGTGAAAGCAGTCCTCTGGAGGTCTGTAGTTCAGACTTTGACTTCAGGCACATTTGTTACCAGCAGTAGATCAAGTCAGCTGTGCCTTTTTCTAGGCAACTCTTGAAGGCCTCCAAGGATGATATTTCAAGAGTCTCGTTGGCTACCTGTTCCAGTGGTATACCGTGCTGTTGGTGTAAATTTGTTTTCCTACTATCTAGATCGAGTTTCCCAATTGGTGATTGTTGCCCCTGTATGGCTCTACCAAGAAGAATTTGGCTGTTATCTTTGCAGTTAATTGAGCAGAAGTTACAGACTTTTGTTAGATCATTCTTCAGTGTCCTCTTTGCTAGACCCAGCCAGCTAAGCTACCTCAACATGTCTTCACATGCTCTAGGCTCCTGTGTGAACATTTAATAGTGCAGTCGACAAAGGACTTCAGTATCCCACCTGACAGAGCTTTTCAGTGCTTCTATCGCTTGTCACCTTCTTTGGCTGCACCTTAGCCAGTTATATGTTGCAACGCTCAGGTATTTCTTTCCCGGTACACCCTGTATCTAGTTGTTCTTGCCTGCAACTTTAGAAGGCAACATTTTAATTGCTTCTAAATCCTGTATTTAAAAGATCCTATCTTTAAAACTGCCTAGAATGTGAAGTCTTGTAAAGGATGATTTGAATGCATGGACCTGTGGCAGTTCTGGAGTTTAGAACACATGGGTTTGTGGTATTTGTCTGGAATACTTCTGTGTTTTGCCCGTTGTTACTAATTGGTACTTGCTTTTGAATACTCAGAGAAACATGCATGCACATCTTCTGTGAGCTGGTGTGCAGGTAGTACTGCACATAAGCAAATCGGGTCAAAGCCAACCTAATGATTTGTATTTCTTGATCTGCATCAATCTCGTGCTAGGTGACTAGTGGTATGGCATGCAAGCCATTCAGTCTGTTTTGTTTGTTTCCCCATTTGTCATCAAATCAGGTTTATTCCTGTTCTGCTTTTTCCACTGTGTGGCAGATATATAGATCTTAGCACTTAAGAGGTTTAATTCGAATTGCTAGATCTTCTCATCCTGTTCCAAAAGTGTGAAGGGACTCTGGGTATTAAGGTCTTTTGAATCACTGGTAAATTTTGGACTTAATGGAAACAAGTGGAGTGTGCGTTCTTCTCCATGGGCTTCTGCTTCCACGAGAGGCGTGAGGAATTGCCGAGGAGCTGCGGGTCCTTATTAAAAGAGATCTTTATTAAAGAAGTTGTCTTCTCTCTTGTCTACCAGCTGCTAAATGTGAGCAGCTCTGTCACCAGTAGCATCTTTAGGGCCTTCTCCCAAAAGTAAATTTAGGTGCTATTAGTCATATGTCTGAAGTGGCTTCATCAGTGACACTGATCTAAATTAATCTGTGAAAACGGTAATATTTCTTGTGTCAAATGTAGTTAACACGAACTTTGAAAATACATCCAGAGCAGGTATTTTTTAAGTGCAAACTCAGGAATGTTGATTAGAAAATTAATGTATATTTTTTTCAAAACATAATTTGGTGACATGACACTAAATGCAAATGACCTTTGTAAAGAATATGACTATAAATATCCCATATTTTATCTAGATATGCTAAAACATTCCAGGAAAATAAAAATAAACCCCTTTGATTAAGGAACACATTAAAATCTCAGTATTCTTGTCCTGTGGACAGGTTGTCTCCCTTTAACCATTCAGTGTAGTTTTTAGAGAAATTTAACTTTAATGACATTCAAAATAGTTCTATTCAGACAACTATTAGCTTCTGAATGAAGGGACATCCCTGTCATTTGGGTACTGCTCTGATACCTCCATGGTCAAGAATAAAGGCATTAGTTCTCCCCAGTTTTTCCCCTCTCCTTCCTCAAGTATTCCCAGGCACTAAAAGAACCCACCTTCAGGCACTCCAGGCAGAAGGAAGAGTTGCCCTGGGTGGTGTGTTATGGTTAATAAAAAAAAAAAAAAAAAAAAAAAGAGCAGTTGAGTGAAACATGCTTTAGTAAAAACACTCTCTAGCGTTTGAGCAGAAAGCAAACCTACTATGGGATGACTTTCTGCTGGTGTGCTAGAGCCAATTCTTCTGGGGGAAAGAGCATATCTGCAGTGTGCTCTTTCTTGGAGGATCGTGATGTGGTATCTTGCGTCCTACCCTTTCTTGCTCTAAGGATGTTTCTTTTCTGTAGCTGTTGGCAGAGAAGGGCGTTTGAGTGTGCTTGCCTCAGGTCAGCTTCTGTGCTGAGCTGGCAAGGCACTGGGGAACATGCCAGCCCTGCATTCTCCCACCTGCCCAGCAGCACTGGCATGCCCCTGGCCAGCCAGCACCCAATGCTGGGAGCCTGCCTGTTTGGGTGGGAGGCTGTTTGGGGGAACTAGTCTGCAAGAAGAAATTGGAGGGAGGAGAGCAAATTATTTAGGGCCAAGAAAGAGGTCGCAGGAGGTTCAGGAGAGAAGTAAGAATATTCTGTCTCGTGTAAAAGGGATGGACTTGTGAGACTGATCTTTGGCTTTCCTTAGTTACCCGCTGATTCTCCAGCAAACTATCTGCTTTATGATACATTCTGCCACCAGTTCTGGCCTAGGGTTCCTTGGCACTCATAAAAAGTGCATCTCCCTAACCCGGAGATGTAGTGGTGCCTTATACATATGCTACTGCTGCTGTCAGAGGAAGACAGCTATTTCCATGCAACATCCAGATAGGAATATCGACGTGTTGTCAGGCATACCTTACTGGCAGGGGAATTCACCTTCTTGAAAAACTTTCCAGGAGTTGTAGTACAAGCTCTGTTAGTCAGAATAGTTAGACCAGACAAAAAAAAAACATAAATTTTCCAGTAAGGAGCAGTATGATAGAGGCAGATGAAGCATTGTTTTTTTATTATTTTTGTTTGTTTGTTTTTTTATTTTTTTATTATTATTTAGTAGCTCAGTTCACTCTGAGAAGGCCTTTGAAACCACTCTTTCTTTCACAAACATCCTTTGAAACCTATTCTCAAAGGGATGCTACAAAGGTGATACTAGAGCTGAAATTCTATGTAGCAAGTTTATCTTTAAATCAGCTTTTGAGCATCTGTAGAGAGACTACTTGTATTTAACAAGGTCTTCTTTCCTGATCTGTTCTTCATTAAGCATGCCTAAGGAGCAGCATACTCTGTGGAAATGTATTATTTTGAATGCCTGTGTGCAGGGTTGTGAAATCCATATCAGGCAACTGGCTCTGCCTAAAACCAGAGCTCTCAGGTCTAGGTGCTAAAGATCATGTTTGAGTAATGTGGTTCGTGTCAGAGATCTTGTGGTTGAAGTGGACAATACCCAGCCAAATCAGGAAGGAAAACTGAAGCAAAATGAAATGGGACCTGACTCTTTTGCCTACCTGTCAAGCCCTCTGATCCAACAGCTTGTAGTCAGGATCCTGCTATGTAAGGGAATTGTTCCATACTTCCTGTGAGTAAGGCAGTTTTGAGTCTTTGAGTTCAGGGCCTCCTCGTTAAGCAAGGGAGAATTTAAAATCTTTAATTTCCTGAAGCTTTTCAGTGAATGCTGTAGGGTACTATAATAGTTCCAGTTTCTTGGAACTGCTTTCTCGTTACACAGAAATCCTAGTCAAGCATGTATTGTCTGTAAACTATGCCATTGTTAACAGTAACTTCATAATGGAGCAAATCTTGCAATAGCAATATAGGGTTCAGATGTACCTGAAAAGAAATAGGGGAGAAATTAATGATTTCCAAACAAACAGGCTTGCTTGTGCGCTATGTCTGCATCCATCTGATTTCATTGTTGTGCCACCCTTACTTTTAGAGCGGGGCACATTGACAAGGGAATAGGTCTGGGGAGGAAACAGATGGTCAGAATATGTCAAATGCCTACATAATTGTCTAAGTGGAGTACTGAGGCTTAGACTGTTGTCCTTGTATTATGAAAGTAACTTGAGCTTTCTCTTCGAAAGAGCTGATCGATACTGCTTAACACTACTGCAGGAACTGCTGTAGCAAGTTCTGTAGAGTCATTCTCTAATTATATAGTTGTTGGTGTGTTTGGGAGGAAACTAGACTGCTCTAAACAATGATTTGGGAACAGATTCTTGTTAGGAAGATAAACACATCTCTGTTTACATAAGCTGCAGAGATGGTTGGAAGCATACTTTGTGTGGCTGCACTAAGGCCGATGTTCAGGCCTTGCCAAATGTAAGTGCTGCAGACAGATGGAACTCGGTGTCCCTAATGCTGCTGCCGTGCAGCTTGGCACGAGCACCAGTGGAAAGTAAGGTGGGTGTTATGCCAGCACAGCCTGGGCTCTTCCTTCGGCTTGATAGCAAAAGGTGTCATTCAGCACAGATCCCATCGCCTATGTGTTACGGTTCTTAGGACATTGTCCAAGGTGGGTCGAAGCTGCAGTGTCACAGAAAATCAGCTGCTGCTCCTAGTGCCATTTTTTTCTGTAACCCCCCGAGCACCCCTCCAGCACTTCTGCTGGAGCAGGCCTGTAGCTCAGGTAGCCCTGAGGCCAGGGAGGAGTGTGCTCATCACCCCAGGGAGTGTCACATCTCCTGTCTGAGCTCCTCTGTGGCAGCTGGGTGACGAGGAGGGTTCTGGCAGCGAGCAGGGGGGTCCTGCCCTCCCTCCTGCCTGGGTGAGGCCCTGGCGCTTTGCCAGCAGCGCAGGAAGGTGGTCTTGCACGGGGCTCTGCCCAGCAGCCTTCTTGTGCACAGGGCTTCCTCTGGGCACTTGTTGCAGGTCTGTAGCAACTGGGAGTGCCTCCAGGAGCTCTGCCCCCTGTGTGCTCACACAGCTGGGGGTAAAAGTTCTCTCAGTGAAGAAAATGCCCCTGCTGTTAGAAGTCCTGTGACTTATTTGGCTGTGCTGCAGCTCCACGAGGCGTCCTGGTGCTGTCGTTTGCATTGGACACTGGTGGCTGATTTGTTTGGTTTTCTGGAATACTGGATGTGTTTTTTCTGGGAATAGTGGAGCTTTCGTGTAATAGTTAAGAACGTTTCAATGTTCCGTGAATCCGTAGCATCCTAATGTGTATTGAGGAGTCTCTTCTAAAGGGTGGATACTAAAAACCTCAGCCTTGATGGTCCAAAGACCAAATCAATGGAAAACTGTCTTGAATTATTAAGGTCAGTGCCTATTCTGTTTCATGGCAAATACTCAAAATTATACCTCCGATCTAATGTGTGAGGGCAAAATGCTTGAGGGTATGAATTCGTATCTCCATACAAATGCAAGTGTGCGCAGAATACTTTGAAAGGAATCAAATGGGAAAACATGGAGCTGTAAGTTGTCAGTCCATTGCTTTTTGCAATGGATATGGAAACAAGTTTAGCACAGCTGCCATGAAGTCCTTGTTTTTCAATTTCTCCTGTTTTCTCTGAAACTTAAGCAATGCGAATAGCACTAGGTTTGAGTTAGCCAGATGCTTTTCATTCCTGAGAAGAAAGTGGTCATCATCTAAACTGGAAAATAGGAAACTAGTCAAAAATGCTGTTCACTTGTGTGGTTACTTAGCTGGACGCTGTCCAGGTTAGACTGCGGAGACTCCTCTCTGCAGGAGAGGAGAAACTGATGTTAGGGACCCACAGAACGCAGCCAGCCTGTAAAGTAATGTGTGTGCTATGTGCTCATTCCTTGGTCCTCAGTTAAAAGCATGGCTTTAATAAGCTGCCTTTCTCTCTGGACTTCTCTGTGTTCAAGAAGTTCTGTGCAGGACTGCAAGTGATAGACAAAACCTACAGATGAAAACTTACTACTTCTTGGTCCCAAAAGCAGATTCAAAGATCATAAACTTTGGTCTGATGGCTGAGGAAATCAGTAAATGTATGATATGAACAGTAAGTGTATGATATGTGAACAGTTAGGGGAATTTTTTTCAAGTGGTGCAGTGTTGCGCTTGTGAAGCCTGAAAACTGGACTTGGACCAGGCAAGTTGTTCTGGTTTCTGCCCCTCCCCAGTTTAAGTGTCACATAAAGGGGACCGATTTCCCTTGGTTGGCACATCTGACTAAACCTGGTTTCTGGGGGGTGCAGGAGACTACTGGGAGATGGGGACAACTCCCCAGGTTGTGTGATGGGAGCTCGGCATGGCTGTGCTTGTGAAATGATGGTAAAACCCACCGAGTTGTCTCATGCTTTGAGTTACCAAGCTTGGCAGGGCACCTCTTGTACTGGCTCAGAAAGCACGTACTACAGCACAGCCTAATATACTACTAGTGGTAAAGTTGAGGGGCATCCGGTGACTTATGAAAAAAATAAGCTATTTTAAAAGACAATTTTAACAGGGATTTTAAGCGGACTGGTACATGATTACTGTGTTTCTGCAGTCAGAGTATTCGGAACAATGTTGCCTTCAGCAGTGCACAGTTGCTCAGAAGTAACACATTAAGGGGATGTCTGCACTAGCCTGATAGAGTCCTTGTACTTACCCAGAAGCCATGTTATCTTCTTGCGTTACATGCTTCCACTAAATACCTTTTTCAAAAAACCTAACATCTGAAGATGCACTGCTTTGCTTGCTGAGCTCTGAACAGAATTGTAGTATGTGCAGCTTTAAGATAATCTCATTGTGTGACCTTTTGCTTTCAATAGTGTTGGTTTTAGCATCATTACTTATTAAAATGTCTAGTTGTTTTTTTTTCCAAGCTTTCTGAAGGCACTTAAACAGTCTCTATTGTATTCCTGATGAATCATGTTTAATTATTTTTTCAGCTCTTGGGGGTAGGAATCTATAATAAGTGAACGTGGAATAAAAGAGGGGTTTTCTGCTTTGTACAACATGACTTGCTGCTGTGTTTTGTTGGTTTGTTCTTAACAGTAAGTGCCCCAGGAAGATCACTCTTCAATATTTCTTGGTGTATTAGTGAAAGGTTTCTAAATTTTAAAGAATAATTCATGTTTCTTGCAAAATCAAAAGCATTTATGAATCCCTTATTGCTTTTGTGTTTGTATGCTGCAAAGGGCTTAACTCCTATCTTAGGACTGACTGTCTACTGTAATTATAGTAAGAATGTCTGTATGGTAATATTGTTTATAGACAAATCCTTCTGTGTTCAAATGACAGGAAATGAAAGTGGATGATAGATCCATTAATGATAGTTTTCCCTTGCTCTGCACTTCTAAATGAGAAGTGTGCTTCCGTATGTAACTGTTGCAGGACTAAGAGAAGAGACTAATTTTTTTCCTTGTCTGGGGCTGGAGAAAGCAGAATTAGTTGTGTGTGGGGGAGAGAAACTGAGTTTCTTTCAATAATCCATTAACATTATGACCATAGTATCTACTAAGGCCTTTAAAACACTTTTTTTTAAATTACTTCAGACTTCAATTATTCAGATTTTTTGAAATGTAAAAGGCTCTCCTCAACTAACTAATGCATACAGCTCTCCTTCAACTCACTGAAGCCAGCAGAGGGGCGTAAAGCAGGCACAGCAGCCTTCCTTCCCTGCCTGCTCAGCCCTGTGCTCTGAGGCTTGAGCCCCACGTGTGTCAGAAAGTGTGTGCACAACATCCTCTTGTAGAGGGACCCTTGCTGTGAGATGTGACAAAGTTTGAGAGATCTTCAAGTCAAAGTAAATTCCTGCCAGTTTCCACTGCTGTAACTGTGATGGTATCTTGCACAAAATTAAACAAAACTGACAATAAATAAGGAAAAAGTGATTGAAAAACTAAAAACTCCGCCATTCCATGTTCATGACGCTTTTAATACTCATCTTGCTAAGATGCAGAACAAAGACTATTGAATTTCCATTCGTTAGCAGCCAACAGGATATGAATGAGTATTAACCACAAACAAAAAATGATTTATAACATCAAGTTGTGCACTAAAAAAAAATAATTACAAATCACTTTTAAAAGAAAGAATAACAGTGGAAGCAATAATGAATATAAAACATGATTGAGTAGGCTTAAAACATAACTTCAAGTATTCTACGGCATTTCTTCAGACATTTGTCTTGAATTTGTTTGTGCAATACCCATCTTTGCATAGTAAAGAAAAATTTGTTAAATTCCAGCCTTAAGTAATCTGTTTCTTTTAACATGCACCTATACGTCTGTTAATTTGCCTAGCAGACTTCTCTTTTAGGAGGATCAGATCAATTCAGTGAGATCATGCAGCAAACTGGAATGAGCTATAGTTACCAGTTTCTTGTCCAGATGAACAGATAAATAATGGAGCAAATGTACAGTGGGCAAAATGCAAACATTGCTGACCATATCTTTTTTTGATGGCGCTGTGATGAACAAATTAAATGCATACGTACTTTCCAAAGCACAGCAAAGACATGATGTAGAAAATCAACGCCTAGCTAAAACAGCTTTTATTGTCTAATACCACAGAAAGCACTTCAGCCTGGACCCACTCTGTGCCGTGTTATCACTTACATTCTGTACACACAGGGCAGAAAGCAAATGTGTTCTTCCACATACAGGCAACGGCTGGTGAGTGGAGCACAAAATAGGTCAAGAAATCATAATTCCTATGAAACTGCTGGTGTAAATTAAAAGTTACTCCAGCACTGAATATATGTACATAGTATTTGGGGACCACTGTGGTCTGATTTAAAACATCACATCGCACATTTACAATGTTGTTTGTGAAATGCTCCTCAAAGGTTTATTACACAGGTAGTTTACATATATTCAGTTGAGTTTATGTAATTTTTGGTAACCACTGGTATTTCAGTTGGGGTTACACCTACTTTGGGAGCAGAACTCTTAAAGTTGGGGATTATGTTCCCAAGAAAACTAAGTTTAGAGGACACTGATATATTTGCAAGTGTTTTTGGTTTGCCATAGAATTACTGTCACTAACTTAATTCTGCTTGAAGTCAGGCAGGAATTTTTCAGAATATGATTTATAGTATATGTCAATATTGACTACCTGTGTGCAGCACCTTTAATCCATAATGTAGTAAGTGTTTAATGTGATTATGTTAAAGCTGTTTAGAAACATTTAATAATAACTGTCAACCAAAACAATACATTGTAGTTCTCTTGTGAGACTGTTGGATCCAACATCATAATAAGAAATAACTGAAATGAGAAAGGTTTTCTTCTTTAACTTTTTTTGTAAGTCACAAGATATCTGCAGCATTGTTTTCTGATGGTCTGACTCTTAAAGGTAACTCAAGAGAGAGATTTTTCACTGAACAAAGATGGAATATGTTGTAAAAGTGGACTTCCATAGTTACTAATATCCAACCTTTAAATAAAAAAAAATACAGAAGAATCTTTAATTCTGATTATTTGTTATAGCAATGAAATTTTCAGGCCACTTCACTTACATAATTTATTTCATGTAAGTTTTAAATCAAGATAAAAAGGGTGAGCCAGACATTACAGATCTATAAGGGAGTCCTAAACTAGCTTCATACCTTTCTCATGTCAGATATACCCAGGGTAGCCTGGTTACTACAGGAGCAGTACTGCTGCTCTGCAAAAATCTGTTTGTAGACAAGGTATACCTAAAAAAATAATTACAACACAACCTCCCCCTACAATTATATGGGGTTTTTGCACATTTTGTTACTAGGTCTCAGTAGCAAAGTGTCAAAATACTAATTTTGCGTTATACCTGGAAAAGTAGAATGCATCAAGGAGATACAGGGAGTGAGTCAGAAGTGTCAGGCATCTTTGCAAGTTGGTTTTGGTGGGCAGAAGGGAAGAGGAGAATAACTTGTTCCAAGCTTTTCATATTGTGAGTGTTTTAAGGCTTATTTAAGTTTTTATTTCACAGAACCTAGACAAAAACACACAAAGCTATAGTTTAAAAAAAAAGCTTGGCACTTTTGTGATTAATTTGAGGGTGTCACTTTCTGACATGGTATTACAGAAAATCTGCCAAAAAAAAAAACCAGCCAAAATAAGAAATAATCCAGACTTACAGTCAATATGTAGGTATGCATTTACACACTTTCATTGGTTTTGGTTTCAAGCATTCAAACTTTAGACCATGTATGTTTGGTGTCAGAACTCCCTGCATCTGCATGCTATTCTCTGCCTTTTTTGGGCAAGCCCAGAACACTCGCTGTACAACATGCTACAGAAGAAAGGGGGAGCAAAGAAAACAAAAACAAACCCAACATCAAAAATAGATTTACGTAAAGAATAGAACCTTTTTATATGGAAATCCTTTTTCTCTCTGTATATATATAATCTGTGAAAATGATACATCAAAAATCTTATTTCCATATTTACACTTTTTCCTTCTTGGAAGAACTACATCCATCACTCAATAACTTCCCTACCCAACAGACTCCTGGCCCAGGACACCAAACAAAGCGGACAGTGAGCTCATAGAGCAGGAAGCTCTCAAGTCCAGTGACAGAGCACGCTGTATGGCTGCGAGGTTTGCCAGAGCCTGGTACCAAGGTACCAACTTTCCAGTGGTTTGTATTTATCGGGCTGCAGATTCTGCTTGGGGTCAGCTTGCTATGTCAGTTGTTTGTGATGTGAGCCATGCAGGTTACCCTTTTGTAATTAGCTCCTCATGCCACAGGAGTTTGTTAAGAAAAAGGAAGTCATGCGAACTCAGGTGAAGTTAGAATGCCAGCAGGCTGGGAAAAAAATCTTCTGCTATTTCATTATTTTGGAATAGTTCTCTCATTGTACTTGGTCTGTGTGTCTCCTCCTTTGCTTGAGAAAAGGAAAAAAAAACTGATTGTGAAACTGTTTGCTTGTAATGCTTATCAGTTAATGTTAACAAGAGAAGGGTGAATGGAGGAAGTATTTTGAACTTATCTCCAAAAAGGACAGTTTTCTATCTTCTCATTTCCTAACATCCCAACATTGTGGTTGTAGCTATTGTTTCTTATGTTCTTCCTTATTGATTTAGTTCCTGCACAGCCACAGCAAAGATACCATACCCAAAATCCGGTAGTGCAAGAAGCAGCATTTTGAATTACATCTCTTCAGATAGGGCCTTGTTGACTTGGATCGAACCTTCGTTTTTTGACATTTCTTCCAGGTTGCATCAAAAGGAGTAGAAAAGGGGAGGAGGAAAAAAAAAAGCAAAATATTAGTTAGATATTACATGAACAAAGCCAATGCTAAGGTCATAGTAAAGTAAAAAGCTCACACTGTGTCAGCTTAACAAGTCACCTTTCCAAGAGGTAACAATTCAAGGAATTTGGTTGCAGGCTTCCTGTAGCACAGCATCAAGTATTAATTTCCTTATGAAGTTTAAAGATCACACTGGCATATGGAATTCAGTTTTTTTTCTGTAGCACTTTAATGCTCTAAATTTGTAGAAATGTTCAGACCATAGTAATGTTTGTCTACTAGGCCAAGAAAGCATGCATATACCTAAGTGGAATCGAGTCAACAGTAAATATGTAAGCACACAGAGACTTTAGTTCTCATAGCAGGTGCCCATCTTTGGTTATTCCAGAATTTATTTTGCATGTTCTCATGCAAGGAAAACATGAGAACCTCTGTGAGCATTTACCACACTATTGACCACAACTGCTGTGAATCTCAGTAAGGTGCAAAATATAGCAAAGACATTGCACTCGAAGGAGACTGGACAGCTTTACACATTGCACGGTCAGAATTTAATGTTAATAGCGGATAGCGACCTGGTAGGTGATATCCAGTCTCCTACGATACTGATATCCTATGTCAAACAGCAAGACACCACAAAGCAACAACAACAAAAGTTAGGTGCAACCTCCCCAGTATCTGGCTTTATGTGGGGCATCAAGCAAGGGGCTCATGCATTTAGTTCTCACATTGGGCATATGCACCACTACCGCCACCAAACTGACATGCAAAAAATATGAAACAGGAATTCATTAATTCCCTAAAAGCTACACATCATCCCCAGGATTTTCTAGTTTCTGCAGCCTGCTAACTACCATCACTGCTGCCATGTTAAATATACAATACATGAAGTTTTCCTAGTGGATCAAGACACTAATGGATGTGTGCAAAGGTAACTTCTTTTTGAGAAGACTGTCAAAGACTGGTAGGCATCCTTTGTTTTGTATTTTCTTTGGGTACCAGTGCCTGCATTTTTGTAAGGTGCATGCTTTGTAAGAATTGTTGGCTTCTGAGATATCACTATATTCATTTTTTTTAAGCATGTCCCCTCTAGGAGTACTGTACTAACACTTCATTTGAATTAAGTTGACTTTACTTAAATACCTCAATCCATCCTCCTCTGTAATACGGTTAAATATGAGGTAAGATTTTATTTTTATTTTTTTCAGGCCATCTTGCAGAAGCTGCATGGTAAGCAGTATGAATACAGTAACTTGGTTAAATGTGACTTAAAACGTGCTTTGCATATACTTATGCAAACTTAAACCTGCCTGTTTCAATGTGAGAAGGGTATCTGCTTCTTTTTCCCCGTCCTCCCTTTAAACACTGTTTAGGATACCCAAATTCAAACACTAGTGATGACCAACTAATTAGTCAGTCCCTTAAAGCAAATCATCACTGCATGTAAAAAATCTGGATGACATAACTTGTCCTCTTACTCTAAGGAAAGTATCATCTTCTAGTTAGTTTTAAGTGTACAAGTCATTAAAACCTGTACCAAATTACATTCTGTTATCTGAACTTAATTAAACCAAGAAGTATTTTTTTTTTTTTTTAAGTCTTAGAGCAAGCTACAGAGGCCAGATCTGTATTTCATCCATCTGAAATACACATTTCAAGGAATAAGATACTAATCAAATTACTACCTTTCTTCACTTAGGATATTCTGCTAAGAGTGTTATTAAGAGGGAGAAAAAAAAAAAAACAACACCTGAGGAACCAAAAGAACACTTAAGACAGGAGCCTGAAACAGCCTCTGAAACACTGAGCATCAGTTACAGTGCCCCTACAGCAGCATAGTACACATGCAAAACATTAAGAGCTTGCCACAGATCTCTGCTGCAGTCTTAGTACTTCACAGAAGTAAGCAGGTGCTTCCCTGACCTGCCTTAGATTCATCCTGAATCATCAGCCATTTTAATACTACAATGAAGGCAGCAGTGTTTCTTAAATCAGCAAATAGAACCAGTTGCTATCTTCCCTAAGAAAATTAGAATGAACAGAAATGGAACTAGATGATTTTCAGATCCTGGATATTTGCAGCCCACACCATTTTATAGCTATGTATTATAAAAGCAAAAGTTTTCACACAGTATTAGGCTAAACTTCAAGTAAGCTTCAGCAAAATCATTTTGACTCTGATTCAATCACATCATCTAACTAGACACATCTCCAGGGCCTGTTTCATACATGCTATTTTCTTGGGCCCGTGTCCATGCCCAGTCAGACAATAGACAACTGTAGCATTTGAAAAACAGAGGCTTTGAGTACTCTGCCCGGGACACAAGCAGCGCTGCTCTGCACTAGTGCATGCTGAAAGCTGTTTCAAACACTGTACTGATAGAGCCTAAGACACAAGGTACATGGATGTCTGCCTTAGAAAAATCAGTGGGGTGTTTCAATGTATGACAGCAACTATCTGTGATACACAACTCCAACTGATTACTGAACTAATCTCCTTTAAAATTCTTCCCTCTATCTGAAAATAAAACAAGTTTGCTTTCTTTAAACAGTGTATTCAAAGCGAACTGGGGACCATCTGTGGGGAAACCAAATAGCAGGGCAAGCAGAAGAGACCTGTAGGGAAGGCCACATAAGAGAATGATACTGTTTCCTAGTTTGTTGTTCATGTGGAAAATCTTTAAGAACATTAACTACTTTTTGCATTTAACATTTTAATGCCTAGTTAAATAATGATAGTCAGACTTTCAGTCTGTAATCTGACCAGAAAAAAATCTCTAACAAAAACAAAATTATAGATGATTCTGAACCAAAAAACATACTACACTGTAATATGATAAAGTATAATACTGCATAACATGGTTATTGTTACAAAGGAAAAAATACTTCAGAGAAAAAAAGATGTTTTTAAAAAAGGCTGGATATATGCAAGAAATACCTTTCTGTAATCCTCTGCATTTCTTTTCCCCACTAATTAGGAACATGGTTACACAGTATATTACTTGCAAATCCTCTACCGAAGTATTTAAAGATTTGTCCAAAGCCAGTATTTCAATCATTTAAAATAGCCAATGCTGTCATAAGCATTCTTAAAGCATGGTTCAAATGCTGGTCAAGAGATTAAATAAATGACCCTTTTGCTATTAAAAAAAATAATTGAAATTAACAAAATGAGAGGCTAATATTAAGATTAGTAGCTTAAAATAAAATGCTGACCTGCTGTTTATTGTACTAGTTTGGAAAAAAAAAGTGAGAAAATGCATAATTCGATTCTGATACTGATGTTTATGTAGGTAGTGGCTGTATCTAGGTCATGATACATGCTTTAAGGCAGTGCTGCATGAAACCTACTTCCTCACAAAGTCTCCAATAGCATTCTTAGTACCTTACCTTCCATAAGCTTTTGGGGTCTACATGCATCTGCATGGACCAGACAAAAATATGGCATCTCTAAGGACTAAGCAAGTTTTTAGTTCAACCGTTAATCCTCCATTTAAAAAACAGAAAACCCTGGAGCTCTTTAGCTACGAAAAAATTGCTGGAATTATATAGAATTGTACCTACAATCAGTTCTTCTCTATCAGCCGCTTACGCCTTGTGATACAACAAGAAGCAGTTTTTCAAGCACATTTACATCACTTTTACTAGCATTGATTCTTAGCACCATTACTTTATTACTAAAACTGTCTTACTGTTAAAGTCGATAACAAAAGCATTTAATTGGCTTATATTATTGCAGTAGCTTTGCAAATGTACATGAATATATGCTAGAAAAATAAGCAAGCATATGGCCCTGAAACTGACATTGCAGCCAATGCAGAAGGCCCACATAAAAAATACTCTCATCGTAAAATTGCCCTATGTGGTTCCTGTATAAGATGCCATATACTGAAATCTTGCACAGACTTGCTACATCAAAATCAATGTCACGATTCATGAATGCCTTATTTCTGTATACTGCCTAGCAGAGTTCCGATAGAAACATATAGGACTTCCTTTAATGCAGTCTAAACCCCAGCAGCTTTAGAAGTACTATGCGAAGCTCAACCAAAATAAAATCTATTTCCTAACAAGGTCTCCACTCACAGCTCTGCTTGGAGTTGCCTTTAACTCCAAACCACCAGAAAGGTTCTGTAAGGCTCTATGCACCCAAAGATCGTCAGACAACTTTTTTTTCCTTCCCTATTCCATTCACATGTCAACTTCATTAGAAAAATTAATCTAGAATTCATTCTTGTAAATTGACTGTAAATTTTTACCTCATTTCTCTAAACTTGCATCAAGCCTACTTTTATGCTTCCCTTGCAATCCTCCCCCCCGCCCAGTTCATGAACAAAATTTGCTTAGTTGCAGCTTACGTTTGATTTGGACTTGACACCACAGTATCGTATGTTCATATGAAAATCTGATAACCTGTGAAACAGAAATCACATCTCCCAGTTTGTAAAGCATTAGCTACCTTCTCTCATATTTGCATATCACTTGCTTAAAATGGAAAAGTTAAAGTCCTCTATTATCCTCATCTGTCCCTCCAGATATATTTAAAGCAAAGTATCAGAGGGTCTACATATGCAAGACCTCTTTTGTATACAAAAGTTGAAAAGCCTCCAACCCCCAGAAGAAACATGCACTTCAAGCTGTGAGCTAGGCCAGGCCAGTGTTTTTGAGGTTCTGCTACAGAATGAATGCTTGTATTTGGTCTTTTGAGAATAGCAACTTCGAGACTTTTCCAATACAGATCCTCTATAGGTATAATGAGCTTTATATTTGGGCAAAAGATTGACAGCAGGATGCAAAGAAGAACAGGTGCTACAGTGCTGATGAAAAAGACCTTCAGTCCAGGCCAAAGGCTGGTAAGGCACAAGACAGATAAAGAACAGTTTAGAGTTTACCTAAAATTCAGAATCACCTAAAGTTTTTATGTTTTAATAGCTTGTATTGTGTTTTAAACGAATAATACATTTGTAATGCAAAAAGTAATTTAGGGATAAATACTGTGTCTAGAAAGTACATGACTTGTTGTTAAGCAGACATATGTCTGATGGCATAATACAAGTCCAAAAATACTTCTCAACAAAATGTAGTTTGGTTAATTCCCATGGGAAGTTGCAATAGTGGCGATTCTGAGATTATCACTTTAGAAGTGCATACATTGTTGTTCTCAATAAATCGAAAAAAAATAACAAATGTTTATAGCCAAATTTTCTGCAAGGCTTGTGTATTTAGTTAAAAAGGTAACTGTAGTAAAATGTAAAAATAAAAAACAATCAGTTCTGCATCTAACCTGAAAATTTTCTGCAGTGCTTATATGCCTTATTTAGGTAAAAAGACAACTCTATCCTATAATTCTGCATTTTATAGGACATGGTTTAAAAAAAAAAAAGTATTTGTTAATACTACAGAGTGTATTTGATACATACAAAAGGTTTGTAAAAAGCTTAAGGCACAGACTGGACCTTTAGACATGAGATCTTTCGATCCATCAAATGGGAAGAATCCCAATTCCTTAATTTGTTAACACCACATACAAATCCAAATCTGTCACTGCATGTTCTAAAATACATACCTCATTTGGAATCTCTCCTTTTGAACACAAATTTGATGCAGAAACACAATAAAAAATGCATAAATACTAAAAACAATTATTTAACTAAATGGAAAATATTTATCTGTCATAATATGAGACACAATGGTAAAGGTATGGGACTATATTAAAGCTACATTGTTTTGAAATGTCCTGTGGTAGCTTACAAATACTGGAGACCGAACCAGGGGTATTTATTGTACAAGAAAGTGGATTTATTTAACTGAGAAACTGTAAAAAAATAAAAACCATCTCAAGGTAAGTCTATCAGCAGGTATTAAAAAGGCTTATAAAGATCATACATATACACCCAGGGCTAAAAATTGACTGATGTTTTTATACACTTCGTATTTAATCTTTTCTTACTGAAGTAAATGAGGAGCACCAGTGCTCTGACTCCCGCTAGGGACACACAGAGCTCTGCGGCTTGTGCCAGTGCCAGGGGAAGCGCAGGGAGCGCTAAATCTGCCTGCTCCAGGCCAGCTCCAGGTGCAAGGCATGAAGCCCTGAGCAAGTGTTTAGAGAAATACTAGAATGAACGCAGCAGGGGCTGGGTCTTTCTGCAAACCCTGATACTGACAGGCAGTGCAACAGGAACAAATAATTGTCTCTTCCAGCAGTGTGCAAACTCTGTTTTCAGCTGGGCTGAAAGATATTTGCTTCTATATACAGGTGTAATTAAGGTCACCAGACGCTATGAAAATGTAACAGTCAAACAGAAGTAAACATTTTCAGGTGACCTCTGAAAGTGAATGAACAGAGAAAATAATGATCGGGTCATCTTTATATTTTTATATCCTTCATCAATTAGAATTTTTTTTCCTCAAGTCATACATGGAATATGAATATAGATAATATATAACATTATTTCAATTATTATAAAAAATGATTATTGAGGAATTATACTTTATTGTTCTATCATGACTTATTCTTAATTCATGTTACTGAAAAGCAATAGCAACTTGAATAGCATGAAAACTTACTTTTTTCTGTGCTTCCATGAATTGTAAGGTTAAAGCACGGGTTCTAAATTTAGATCCTTTTTACCAAATATGGACCATGCATGCATATAGACCTGACACTACAAAAAAAAAATCAGTAATTAAGTATCTTTGCACAAGACTCTCTTTAATGGTCACAAGTAGAATGACTATCACGTTACTGTTGATAGCTGTAAGACATGTTGAACTAGAAACAGGTGAGAACAGTTCTTACCTCTCAGGAGAAACTTTGAGGCTTCAAAGTGTTATCTCTAAAGCTAAGCTGAAATTTTATTAAAATTGTGATTCAGTAATAAAAAACAAGCAGCCAGAAACGAAAGTTAGCTCTGGTATTTCTGAGACAACTGTTTCAGTAATGCATTTTTGTTACTGAAAACTACTTATGTACTGCCACCACTTACCATTTTCACTTAAGAGATTAGATTATTTAAAAAAAATCAGTTTTAAAGTTCTATTGCATTCAAAAATAAAAGCTTCCCAAGAAATTTATCTTTTGGGAATTTTAACCACTGTATTCAATTGAGAGAGAACAACACTACTAACTGGAAATTAAAAAAGAGCTTGCTTGCTAATTGCTGGGATGAATTCTTGAATGTTAAATTGTTTCTTTTATTGTTCTTCAACTTTGCACCCTGATGACATTGGCTAGTTTTGAATCCATTTCCTCCTCTTGTTCAGCACATGCCTAATTCTCTCTCTTGTTATTGTTTGTGGGAGGGGGTTACTTAAAAATCTTGTAGCAGGAACTCAAAATTTAGTGATGTAAGCAAGAAATAGAAATGCCATAGCCACTGAAGAGAAGACATGCGGCATTGCTTACTTAAAGCCCCATCCTGTCCCCCCAAGGACAATAGCTGCTACCAGGATGGCACCAGCGATGGAGCCTATTATAAGATTGGTGGCACTAGGACCTGTGATAAAGGATTATGGTAAGAAAGACAAGAACCAACCACTGTATTCACATTAAGTGAAGCAACTGAAGGGTAGTCAACAATTCAAGAAATACAGACAGCACACAAGGTGATGTCTGTAGACAATTTCAGCAGGCCCAACTTACTTTTAATAGCAAGAATGAACAAAGCTGTTGGTCTCTGCCCTGTGTGCTATGTTGACTTCTACCACAGGTAGAATCTAATATTAGACAGTAAATTCTGTTGTGACTTATTCCATCATCTAGTGAAATAACTTTAACTGAGGACACTAAGAAATCTGTAAATAATTCCTTAACTGAAAGGTAACATTATAAATGCTATACGTTTTATGACTACAGCAAGTGAAAAAAAATCATCCCCCCATTTATTTTTTAAGTAGACCCTGAAAGGTGGTAGACATTTTAATTTGAGCTGAGAGCATCTAGTACCACTTGCTAATCAGAGTCCAGACTCCCTACCGTTAACGTCAATGCTAAATTTACAAACAATTGTTTGACAAAGGAAAGGATTATATAATAAGGAACAGAAGTTGACATAAAAGCTGTATTCCCATTAAGCTTTCCAAACATCAAAGCATCTCTTCATCATCCTCAATAAGCTACTTAACAACAAAGTGGGGAAGGGTGGAGCAGGAAAAAAAGCAACAAAAAGCAGCAGCACAAAATATATTTGTGCACTTCTCTGAAAAGGCAAGAGAACACCTAAATAAGAAATTCATAATTGACCCGTAAGTGCTCTATTTACACAGGGTGGAAGAAAACAGACAATAGATTTGAGTATTTTACCATTTTAATTGCTCTACACAAAAATTACCTATCGAGTACTCTTTGATGTAAAGCTAATTGCATCTGAGCTCAAGACAAAATAAAACCAACACAACAGTTCTTTTGCAGCATATTGCACACTGTGTTTAAACACTTAAATATCCAGGAATAGCCTTCAAAAACAGTTCTTACCTCCTATCCCAGTCTCTCAAAATCAACACTTCAACACAGCAATAAAAAAAATTACTGTTTTAAATGTTCTGAAGCTGAGTTTTGAAAGCTATCAGACAGCTAAAATAAAAAAGAAAAAGTAGCAGCCAGAGATCAGCAAAGGAAAGAGAAAGGGCAACTGCAGTAGCTCAAAGTTTTAAGCTGTTAGGTCAGTATCCCAAAGCCTTCTGTCCAGTCCCAGACACTACAATAGGAAAATACCCTAAGTTTTAAAATGTTTTAAAATGTAGCAGGGTTACCTAACTTCATTGCAGCCATTATACATTCCCCATATCAGTGCTTTTGAATATAAGATTAGCTAAAAGAAAACAATATTTTTTTCTCAGATTTTGTTTGTAACATCCAGTGGTATGTAAGAATTACTCTGCAAACATGTCATGAACTGATTCATGTCAATATACAATTCAGGAATTGAAGAGTATACAAACACTGCTGAAAATAAGTATGATTTAGCACTCTGAATTAGTATACACAAAAATCAGGTATACAAAAAAAAATTATTTTCCACTCAACTTTCATGGGGAAAAAAAAAACAACACAAACAAAACAGATTTTGCCATGAACTTAAGCTGAATACTTTCTTGAGGACCACACATTTACTTCAGGAGGACTGTTTGCTACAAGGAAGCGTAGCAAAATGGGGCTTATACATTCTCCCAAATCTTTTCAAACATTTGCTTTAAAAATTGTTTCCAGCAATTCACACACAAAGAGTATTCAGGAATATTAATAAAAGACTTAGACTGAAAAGAAATAAGGTGAGCTTTACAGATATAAGCAGTGCACAGATTGGACGACAGTAATTAAAAAGGTAATTTTTCACAGTTTGGAAGAAAATATCTTATTTGGATTTACTTACCTTTAAAGTCACACCTGGCTCTAAATCAACAGGAATAAGCATGATGGAGGGTAAATGAGTGCCATCTGACAGGCATTGTACTCACAACTAAGACTTGCTATGAACAGTTCACAACTTAACAAGCTACTGTATTTCACTTGGATGTGCATCTTACTCTGGATTTTATCAGACGACTGCACACAACAAAAAGACTGAAAACACAGCAAGTAATTTACCTGTAAGAAATTTCAGAAGCCTTGATAAACTCTAATGCTCATTTCTTTCTAGCCATAAAATGCTATCTTCCCACAAAAGAGATACAACGATTAACTGATTGTAATGCATTCATAACTTAGATAAGAAAGTACCAAAGGGCCGCTTTTTATCATCTCTCTTCTTCCTGTGTTCCCTGGTTGCTAAATGTTTGAGAAAAAGTCTATTTTGTAGTGGACACTCATTCAACAAAGAACAAACTTCTGTTTTTTCAATACAGGAAGCCAATACTAGTTTTATTCACTTTAAATATGGAAGAATTCAATGAAAATTCAAACATAAGACAATATATGAGACAATCAGGCTAAGTTAATGGAAAATTTACTAAATTGTGTTATGTAAAAAAGTGGGTCCTAAACAGCTATTTTTCATAGAATGTTTTGGGTTGGAAGGGACCTTTAAAGGTCATCTTGTCCAACATCCCCCTGTCATGGGCAGGGACACCTCCCACTAGATCAGATTGCTCAAAGGAACGTCCACCCTGACTTTGAACACTTCCAATAACGAAGCATCCGCAACTTCTCTGGGCAACCTGTTCCACCGTCTCACTACCCATTGTAAAACATTTCTTCCTTAAAGCTGATCTCAATCTATCTTCTTTCAGTTTTAAAACCATTGCTCTTTGCCATGTGACTACAGGCCCTGGGAAAGTCTATCTTTCCTGTGAGCCTCCGCACACCTATGAAAAGCAAATAGCCACTATTAAAATTGAGGTAGTGGGCTAACGCTTATATGTGAAGACTATACTTCAGCATTCTACTGCCTTCAGGTAACAGAATCTTAGCAACAGGATATTTGGAAGCTTTACTGTAAAACTAGCTATATACACTATTATCAGCTTTCATTTTCCTAGCTAGATTGTGTGAACCATTATTAGACTGAAAGCCCCAAAGAGTGTAATAAACAATTTGCTTTTTATCAAATAGTCCAGGTTACCCTGATTCTATTTTGCAAAATAGTAACAAACTCATTTTTCCATTACTTTTGTAATTTGGCATAATGTGAACATTCAGACATTTAATTTTACTGTGACAATGCAAAAATTCACAAACTTTTTGTTTTATGCCCCACATTATCCCAGACAGGAGAAGGTTCAACACTGCATGAGCAAATCACACGACACAGACACAGTCAAATCACACGACAAATACGGTCACCACACGACAAAGCTAAAGGGGTAATACACAGAGGGCTCAGGTGCATACAGTTACCTCACACACTAGGCACCAGACATAAAACTCAAGCTAAGAAAAATGCTTACTCTATTCCCCACCCTGTGCCTCCAAAAATCACCCCCAAGGCCAGAATGGTCCCTGCCACTGCACCTATTAGCCTGTTAGTGGCCATGCTCACTGTGTGGAGGGAAAAGTGAAGATTTTTTAAGGAAATGATCACATCATATATGTCTGAAATGAAAACAAAATAATTCCTCAAAGGAATATTTTACTTTATAATCCATCATCTGATAAGCAATCCAAACCTCCAACCAAACTTTTATTTACCAAATACCGTAGCTTTAAAAATTCTGAAGTAAGCTTTATGTGATTTCATTTGAACCCCTGCAAATATTTCAGTGAAAAGCTTCCCTGTAAACATAAGACTATTCCTTTTAGCTTGTGATTTTATTATTTACTTAAAAAAGGAACATCCTCAGCCTGCTGCTTAGTTAATTTTAGGACAGCCAAAATGTAAATAAATCACCAATAAGAAAACTTCCTGTTGATCACCAGAAAGATACTGTATCCAGAGTATAACTAAGCAAATAAAAACTGTTTGTTTGAAAACAGTTCAATTGCAGGGAAAAGAAAACAGAACAACTTTTAATTAAGTCCTTTACAAGTGTGTAATATTTTTGTTTGTTACTGCATTTATCAAACAGGACCCTATTTATCTATATCACCTACAGACAATTAACACTTTTTAAAAGGAAAAACCTACCCTAGTAATGTGCTTCAGGTAACAGCTTGGAACTTCAGTATGTTCAGAGACTCTCTTAAGTACACTGAGGCCTTATTTTTGAAGGAAGCTTTTTTTTGAGGAAAGAAAAAAAAACCTGTATTTCCTACATGTTATAAAAGATTAAAAGTTGGATAGATTCATTGTGTCTTAACAGATCATAAACAAGCACCTGAATTCTCTAATGGGAACTTTTTCAGGGGACAAAAACTTGATAATCTTCATCAATAAGTCTCTTTTGAAACTTTCTCTTTTTTTTTAATTCCATAAATATACACAAACACACACACACACTTGAGACGTACGTTTTATATTAAAAACAAACACTATTCCACTAGTCAAAACAGAGGCCCAATTCTGCAGTGAAATTGCAAAGAAAGAATATTGTGTGCATATGGAGCCCCACTGACTTCAAAACTATTAGCCAGCATTGTAAAATAATTCAAAGTTTCTGCAGTAACCAAAAACTAACAGCAAGAACTCCTTGTCTTCTCCAAACAGTTACCATCCTGAATTGCTCTCCTGTGGGTCGGCTAGTACAGGTTGCTGAGTTTAGACTAATTCAAGAGTCATGCATTAATACCAACATAATTAACATAATTAAGGATGACCAATTTTTAAATCCTGAAGTACAGTATGGAGGCAAAGGCAATTGACGGATGATACAAAGGTCTGAAAAGTACAGTAGAAGCAGTAACCAATTATCAATTACAACAATATGTAAACAAATAGCAATACTTTTTTGCTATACTTAATCTAATCGTAGTAAGAAAAATGGTGGAATCTATGGTGTGAAAAATCTTAAAGCTATTGTGAAATTTCACATCTCTGTATAAAAGATATATACTCGTGTAAGTATAGAAACTCTCCTAAATAATTATCTGCTCTCATGCTATTTAAGCACTAGGTTTCAGCACTAACCACTATGGTAAGTAGTTGAAATAGGAAGAAATTAAACCCTGAATCATGTAACATACAGGTGATATTGACTTAAGCAAATCTTTCTGTATCAAAGCTTCTCACAATACATGAACACGATTCTAGTTTATTTGCAAAATATTTTCCTTTCCCCTTATATCAAAGTATAAGGATTCCAACACAAGTAGGTAGTTTAATGCAAAGAATTAACTCATCATCAAGGGATTGTTCTTGTCAGGAAGAGTTGGTGTCCCTGTCTAAACATGACATAAGGTGTGAAGTAGATGGAAGTGATGGAGATTTATTTATTTTAAATGACAGATTTGTAAATTAATTGTGTAAGCAATACAAAAACTTTCACTAGATTCTTGTAAAAATGTTACTACTACAATATAAAATCTCTTTCAATTTTTTGTATTCAGTCTGAATTTGTCAAATATCTGAACTTTTGACACTCAAAACAAGAAGCATATCTGCTAGGTTGGATCTATTCTTAATGATATATATGCTTATGTAAGTAAGAAAAATCCAATGTTTTCTAATTTGAGAATGTACTTTTTTTTTTTTTTTTTTTTTTACAATGTGATACTAAAACATTTTCCAATTTTCTTTACACCTGGATATGGCCACATTTAAAGAACAAATAAAACAAAAATTGCTGTATTCCAATCACGTGAACATAACTAACCACTTAAAAACTTTCACGTATAAAGTGTAGTACTCATCATCAAAACTGTAAAAATTGAAGGTTTGGTATCAGTACCATGGATATGGCTACTCACTCTGTCTAGGCTTGATTTCATGGATTTTCTCTGCCCTGGTTTTGAGAGTCAGATTATATTCATTCTAGCTTGTTCCTTAGATTTCTGGTCATATCAGATGTCACTTTGTGATGCTGGATTTAGTTTAGATGCAATGTTCTCGCAGCTGAATCTGCTACACTTTTCTCAAAAACAAAACAACAACAACAAAAAAACCACGAGTATTCTATTTCTGAATCTTTACAGAAGTACAGAAGGTTACTTCTGTATTCTTTTGACATCTCCCAGAGGAATCCTCTATTAGCATACCAAAAGAGATTATAGTGGCTGTCAGTGTGCAGGCTCCTAAATTCACTTCCAGGTGATTCAGCATCAATAAATTACTGCAACAACATACACAAAAATAACTCGTCTTTTAAGATTATTTGAGCCACCTTGTAACAAAAACATACTCTTCCTTTTTTCAGTGGAATCCACTGAAAACTGGAGTGTAAGCTATACATCTGTACCTAGCAGAAATACATACAGATACTATTCATTAAAGATTTTCTTCCCAGAAATCTTTCAGCACTGATACATGAATTTTCATAAAGGTATTTCCATTCTGAAGTCATTCAAGTTAGTTTGAATTACAAGAATCTAACCAAGATAAATATACTTTCTGTGCTGCCTTTCATATAGACCTTTTTACAGATGAGGGAATTAATTCTTACCTATAGGAATTGGAAGTAAGCAATTAAAAATTTGTAAGCAGTGTTCCAAAGTTTGGAAAGTTTTATGGGAAATGGAATGACAAGTATCTTTGTAAGACAGAGTACAAACTAGACAACTAAATAATGAACTGTGGTGGGGTTATAAATCCAGGAAGTACCTGCAAAGATTCCCCATAATATAAATCTGGGCTGTTCTAGAGAACTTCCTTCACAGCAGGAACCTGTTTCAATATGATCTCTCTGACACTTCTTGGGAAAGAACTACTGGAACCGTTCTGCTAAGGGGCAAAGGAATATGGCACACGTGACAGAAGTAGAGCCATTCTGGAGGGACATACCAAAATCCTGTCTTCCCTTCACAGAATATCCTGGGCTAGAATGGACCCACAAGGATCATTGAGTCCAACTCCCGTGAAGCCCTGGATACTTTAAAGTGTAATGAGTTGCACTGTGAGCTCTGAGGACTACATTTTTAAGCTTCTTTCCATCAGCTTTATAGAATGTGCAGAATGCTCTAGAACTGGGATTTAGCTGAAATCTTTTTTTTTTTCCCCACAGGTTTCTCGTTTGTTTATTGGCAACTTTATCTGTAAATGCATACGTGATTCTGGATAAATACAGTCTGATGTTGGATAATATCCTGATAACAGGGAAGACTTAAAAACCTTAGACAGCACAATCCAAAGACGTTGTTTGGAAGAGAAGTCAGTGAGAATCTCAAGTGCTTGTCTTCCTCTCTAAAAAATTTTGACAAATTTTTGACAGTAACTCCTCTTCATATTTTTACTTCATATACATATGAAGTAGGTTGAAATACCTACTATACAGGTAAGCAATAATGGTCATAAAAATAATGTAAGTCCATAAGAATCTTATTTTTCTTCCCATTGAAATCTGATGCCAAGGAACCAAAGCTATTTTCACCAGGGATATTTTGACTTTTCCCTTATGTGACAGCTCTCTGAATTACCTGAGAAGAGCTATGGGAACTGGAAATCTCTAGTAAAACATAAATGCTCAAATAAATAAAAAGTAAGAGCTACATTTAGTCAGCTTCCAATCATAATGATTGAAAAAATTGAGAGTAGGTGACAAAGGAAAGATCAGAAAGTATGTACTATTATGTATTGAAATCTTCCCAAAATTTAAATTAGAAAATTAAAAGTTTAATCAATTCTCAAAGCAGAAAGACCTACATCATCTACATGAAGCAGAATTTTACTGTCTGTCTCTAAACAGGACTGTGCAGTATTTTTCCCTTCCTATATGCTAATTCTACTACCACGTATCGACTGAAAAAATATCATAAATATTTGAAAGAACATTACAACTGAAATCACACAAACCCTTGGGTCCTTCATCCTTCTTGTTACCAGTATCCCTGACAGGATCGTCAATACTGCAGTCTGTCCCAGCCCAAGAGAAATTACAAATGCAAGTGGCTTCATTACTACATACCTGGAAAAGAAAAGAAATAAAAACAGCTGTTTTTAAACTGTATTTTCTTAAATTTATTCAAAGTAATTAGGTAGTTAGTTCACACAATAAAAATTCATTCACTTATATATTATAGCAATAACACTGAGTGTTTAGAAAGAGCATAAAATATCAGGAGCCTGAAAGTTTGCTTTAGCCCTCTAAATACACTCAGATGCTAGGAAAAGCAGAAGAGTTCCTAGTGGTTCCATCATCACTTGCACTACACAGCTGCACAGGATGCGAGAAAGAACAGAAATTCTCATCCACCAAGAAACTATCCAGACTCATTATCTCTTCACCAGCAAACTATGTAGACTTTTGGCCTGGATGTTCAGAAGGAATACAAACGTTTCCATTTAAAAATCTAAGAGCAGGTCATGCTTTACAACCTTTCATTTACAGTTTGTTCTCATGGAGAAAAAACTGTAAGATTTTCAGTGCTTTTGTCCTCATTTTTCTCTAAGCAGCAATGAGGACTGCTTTTGTTTCTAAGAATAGTTCCAAGTCTACATGTATTTAAATGACCTCTAAAGAGGATGTACTCACTAAAATTGGCAGTATATTTGTCATAGATATAGGAAAACCTATCCAACCAGGAAAACCTACAATATCAAATCAATAGCACAAGTTAGTATCTATAAACCTTTCACACGAAAAGGAATATGTAATGTCTTGCTAAAGATTACTAAAGAAAAAGCATGACATGAGAAAAAGACACAAAACAAAGAATGAAGTTTTGATTGTGAGATTTGAAGGGAAGTCAATCATTAGGCATCAGCTGATAACACATTTTGGATACTGGAACAAACCCAAAGACTACTTAACTTACACACTAATAATTGGAAGTAACATGTGTTTTTCAATTTTTTATCTCACTCTGCTTCTTGAAGTATTCACTGAAGGAACTTATCTAGAAAGATGATGATAAATGCATCTTATGACAGGTTTGATCAGCTGAAGTATTCTTTTAAAATTACCCAAAGCAAAACAGAAAACGTAGCATAATTCCCTCACCACTCATGCCACTCTTCAAAATGTACCAAGATTAAATCTCTGAATCTCTTCTAGACCCTCTATTATCTGATTAGAAAAAGGTTCTTGTTAACTTTGAACCCAGCTGACATTTCTTCGAAGGGCTCAAATTCATGTCTAATCTTCAGTTACACATTAACAAGAAAAAAAAAAAACACCTTCATGTACAAAGTCCAGCCCCTTAGGCAAGTATATGCCCACTGAATCCTACAGTTTTCAACAATATTACCATTAAGACATAGAACAGTGAATCTGTTCTTCAAAACATTATCATCTTAGACAAATGGACTTAAGGGTAGAATAACAGAATATCATGTACCTGAATGTAAAATGATACAATTTGTGTGTGTTCAGGAAGAACATATCTCTGTTGAGGTCCAGCATTTTACAATTTTAGTAACTTAAGTCATCAGGTGTAATTCTATGAACAGAGGGCCAACTTTCTAAAGGTATAATGCATTACAGAAGTCTTTACAATAACTAGTGTCAAACTTTCTTGATAGTAGCAAAAACAAAACACTTTGGATATAATTGCAGAAGTAATTCGACAACTTCACTTTCTAAAATTTCATCTTTGCTTCACAGGATGTTAGTGCTCCCTAGAATCTAACATTTGCTTTTTGAGATCAGCAGGCCTCAAGGAACACTTTCATGTAGAGAACTGCACAGGGTACATTAAGATCAGACATAACAGAGATAGCTAGAGAAGCATAGCTGCTAACTCCAAACACAGGCTCACCCCATGACCGGAACAGACTTTTCCATTAGAACCAATGGGACAGCTGCTTATGTTCAAGGACTGAATTGGCAGGCACTTTTTGTCCAGACACATCATATGAGGACCACATGGAGCTCCATCCTCCACGTAACCTAAATCTGTATCATCATCTAAAAGAACATGAGCACCACTAGGAAAAATAAGTTTAAAGATAGTATTAGTATTATGACTGCAGTCTTTTGAAAATATTAAACATGTCAGTCTAGATACTAAAAGTTTCATACCTTTCTCACGTCCATACGTACACAAATACAACAAAATTATCAAGCCTTTCTCTCCATCCACAGGACTGACAAAGTGTTTCAGTTGTCAGACTAAAAAGAGTCTAGATAATGACCTAAATACTCAAAAGGGTACCTTAGTTTCTTGTTTGTTTTGCAAACAGTCTTCGGTGGACTGTTTTTTCTTTTCTTTTTTTTTTTTCTTTGTAAATGCTGCAGATTGCTATTACTAGAAAATACTAAATAACTTCCCGGGTGATGACATTTAAATAAAAACATCAGTGGAATAATAGAAGACTTCAGAATCATTGTTCACTCAGGTTCTAACTATATAACAGAATATTCTTAGTGTGACAGTAATGTTTCCAATGTCTTTAAATACAAATCCAGTACTGTGCACAGCAAACTAAAATCCATTTACCTGACCTTTAACTGAACTGTAACTTAACATCTTATCCAGCCACAACTCCTCACAGTTCTCTCCCTCTGAACCTTCACTTTCCCTATAGGTATTTATTTCTCTGAGGATATTATGTTTAATTCATGGGTCTTTGGTAATTACAGATCTATTTTTTCCAGAAAAATATAATGCTGACCATTAAATTCTGACTGTGAAGTACTGCTAATAGAGAGTTGAGACAGAATAATCAGGAGAGCAACCCACATTTCACCCTCTTTAAATGTGGAATATTTTCTTTTAATCAGAAGAAACAATGCTGAGAACAATAATTTTCCTGTAAGATATCAATTACTTTTAAATCATGTATTTTTACATTTATTCTTATGTTCATTCATTTAGGTTTGACAGAGCAAAATTATCTTTTACCTGCAGTCCACTATTCGTCCTTGATGATAAAATGAATTTGGGATAATTTCTCCTTGAACTTGACCAACTCGTGGAACTTTAGTAAGATTAGTGCAGAGCAAAAAGCCACAGAAAACATCACTGTAATATGAAAACAAAAAATCAAAGTTACTGAAATGGTATGAAATAAATTTACAAAACAGAAAGACCAGCAATGCTGCTGATGATCACATTAAGTAATATAGGACAGTAAGTCACGTGATAGACTTTCAGAGTACAAGCGTAGAAATAAAATGCTATTTGGTGTAAATGACAAGAGGCAGAAACCAGTAGTTATGCATTCTAATGTACCACTGCACAGTATTCACATAAAGTTCACATGAACAAATTTCATCTGTGCTCTAAATATAATACAATGAAAAGGAGGCGAATTGTACACAGCTTTGTCCTATCAAACTACATTACATTTTCCTACATCTTAACAGCTTGGACATCATACATTAATGTGAAGTTTAAATTTTTGATTGCATTTTATTTCCCTTGCAGGAGCACAGAACCATAATAACAATCAATAAGATGACGGTGTGCATGAATTTTAGGAAAGAATCTACTTTATTTGCTGTTATTTTACATGTGCATTCCTTCAATGGAAGGGTCCCCACTTAAAGCTTCCATCTCTTTCTGTAATTGCCCAGAGTCATACAAACAGCTGGATGAGCGCTGGAAACTGTATTTGTTAAAACTGCAAATATTTTAAAAAGCTCTTCAGTTAGACCATTTTTCTGCATCTCTCTACCGAAAAAAAAAAAAAAAAAAAAAAAAAGCTTTTACACAAATTAGGGTTTTGGTATACATATCAGACCACCACCATTCTTCATATGTACAAAAATCCATTTAACCACTTCTTTCCTTACCTGAAATATTAATTTTCCTATCTGAAATTAATCATGTAACCCAAAATAAAAAATAACACCATGTAACTAACATCAGTCAAAGAGGGAACACACTGTATAGCCAGTACAATTTTTACGTGTATTCTAAAAAAAAATTCTAAAAAATTACAGAATAGTAAGTAAATCAGGAGAAGGTTAAGCCTACCCATTAATAATCATTGCCTTGAAAAGGAAATTTAATCAAATATTCATCTAGCAATGTGCACATACAAATAAAAATCAGCCATTTCCTATATAGCTTGTTCAAATGTCTAATGCTCCTCTCTGGTCAAAATAAAGGTTGGAACAAACCTGAAAGAGCATAACGTAGTAACAGTCTCAGAGCCACTCTAGCAAGCAAACACTGTTAATCTGCAGCCTAATTTATCCCCACCAATTCTGAGGCATTTGTATATTATACATAAACCCGTGACTTTTTGCTGCCTTGTACCCCATGCCGTCTGAGAGCACAAAAATTACACAATATTATCCTTAAAACCTAGAATTCTTTAGAAATGTATTGCTGAGTCACCTGCGGACTTTTCAGAAACAGACATGGAACTTTCTCAAGCTGCAAACCCTGTGAGGTGAATATTCAAAATAATGCTAAACAAACTGCTGATGCATTGATGAAAAAGTAGAAAATATTAAACCAATATATTTAAAAATACCAATTGTCTCTACTAAACGTGCTTACTGTTTGCTACACTGAATCCATCGGTCTCCATCCTTTCCACAGTTTCCTTTTTTTGTGCCTTCTGTATTAAGCTTCTCATAACAAAATTTGTCAGATCCTGAGGACTCTATTGATGAAGAAAGGAAAAGGATTGTACTTTCTAATGGTGACACAAGCGCTTTGAAAACTTGCATAATCTTTTATTGCAGTTGTATTACTATTATTTTTAACACAAAACTTATAAATCTAACCATTTGTATGTACAGAGATAGCACTTTCCACAGTGGGAACCTGCACAGACAGAACTGCAATACCTACAGATGTTTTCTTCTAAATAACCCCCAGTGTTCAAAATCTGCTCTGAACTTTTATAAAAGTAACTGTGTTGTTTTCTCCATTTGAATTTAACTCTATTTGTTATTTTGTTTACTTCATAACATCTACACATAGTTTTAATCTACTTGTTCCCACTGCGTTTATTCCTGATCTGTATTTCAGGAGATCAAAAATGATATCTATGACATACAACAACACCTGATAGCAACTCAAGGTGTTTCTTTTGTTTGTTTTTTGTGTTTTAGGAGTTCATAGATAAATCAAGGTTGAACAGTCAGAGTGTGATTTCTACTGCTTCTTAGGAGTAAAAATCTGAACTAACAGATTTAAAACCACAATTATTTGCTAACAAGCTCATTTTTTTTCTGAAAATCACTGAAAAAAGGCACCACAATTATATAGAGGATGATAAAGTAAAGTAAAAACAAATAAATGTTATACAATAAATCCCTCACCTCTCACCCCCCCAAAAAAATTAAAACACTCTTGAGTCTCAGATAGGCATAAGCAGCAGTAGCAGTTATAGTTAGACAAAACTCAAGAAAACATTAAGTGCTAGAGTACAGAGCATCCTGATAGGTCTGCTCTGCTGAACTGTCCCAAAGTCATTAAACTGAGTAGTTATCCCCTCTCAGCTGCAAGCAAACCCCATCACAAGTACAATTCTATTTTACTCAATCAGGTTTACATCTAGGTTTAAATTTGTAATATGGATAATTAAATACATACTAATGTATGAATTTTCATAAATATAGGATGATTCAACAAAGAGGATAGGAGCAGCTTTAGCATGAACCAGTGCTGCGATAAGGGAATTGACAACTGTCATTAAAAGCAAAGCAGCAGCAACAACAAAAAACAACCTAACAACCAAAACCATGTTTGAAACTATAAAACAAAAAAATCCTGAAACCCATTTTTTCCCTGGTAATAGTAACTCAGAGTTGCTAATCTCACCTAACTCCACCAGAGTCCAGCATTTGCTGCCCTGTCTGTGTCTGCAACCACATCAGGTCTGAACAATCTCACTGTCACCACTCCCAAACAAGCATGCAACTTGACATTTTGTTTGGCAATCAAGTCACAGTTTCACACTGTCGTCTACTGTGCAGAAACCTTTTAACTTACAGTAGGAAAAACAAAAAGTAAAACACTAAAAATATAAAACAAAGGCAATAACGAAGTAGAAATAAAATACATTTAAGGTAGTAGAAGTCAACCTACTAGATCCCCAGATATATTTGCACTGATTATCTCTTGTCTTGCATTCACCATTGTAGCAACGGCCCTAAACAAAACACAACATGTTAGCAATGAGAACTGACCACTGTTTCCTTTCATTCTCCTCCCCTGACAAATGTCTTTTGATTTTTGATTCTTCATCCACATCTTGGAGTGTATAATAGTTTTCATGAATTTGGGTAGATGGACCACACATTTTGGCTCGGATTCTCAAAGTCAGTTGGTGTCTAATATGCACTGAAATTTCAGCAGCTGCTTTGTATCTCTCATTTACATAGTTGTAAAGAACACGGATTATGATTTCATATTCTACATGCAAAAATGTAAAGATACCAAGCAGATCTTACTCAAACTACAAATCATTACTATTCACAGAGTGTATTAAGCACAAACAACACTGATGTCCAAAAGACAATATCTATGTAGAAATACAGAAGACAGGATCTTTACAAAAACAAATATTTGCTATTGGGTCAAATTGTATTAACTGATGTGCAGAGATTTGAGAACATTACATACCTGATTAGAATCACAGGCATATCCATCCTGTTTACGAAGATTTGGTGGACACTGAAAAGGAGTAAAATTTATTTATTTTTTATCATGTGTACTGCAATCCGTCAAAGGATCACATATGGAATATTCCTGGTTTTAAGTGACAATTGCAAAACATACAAAGGAGGTAGATAACAATTACTGGAGGAATCTTTACAGCTATTTATAAAAATGAAAAAATTAACATCTTGAGCTATAAAATACAAGGTTTGATTCTAACTTTCCGCATATTCCCAATGGAAATTAAGGAGGTGAGGCAAAATAAAAAGCGAAACAGGTGTGCTCAGTAACAGGATATCTCCTTACAAATACTGGGGCCATGTTTGCTTTCATGTGCAACACTGCCACTACATTCTCAGTCCCACTAAGAAAGTGAGAGAACATTTAGCTGTAGCCTACCACCCTGTTGATTACAGAGCCATATTGTATTATGATCATGTTAACTGTCAGGTTTCTCTTGGCATTGCAAAAATTTTTGATACGAACAATTCATTAGCCCCAGAAGCCTCAGATTACTAAAGCTATGAGTATACCAGCATCAGTGCTTTTCTTCAACAAAAAAGGGACTGGTGAAGATTTGGAAAGGGCATGGTGCTGCAATGTACATCATAGCCAATACTTTCAGGACAGCCATTCCAGCTAAAAAAAACCCTTTCTCTCCTCCACTGAGAAGCCTCCACCTACAGAATGAAAGATTTACAATAAAATCTCACCAATAGCTACTATCTGTAAGTGTGAATGTCTCAAAAGACAACATTCAAAGAGGTTACTGTTAATTTATTGTAATCTACAATACAGCCAATGCCCAAAGAGAACTATGAGATCTTATTTCTTCAAAGTTAAGAACCTGATACAGTAGGCTGCAGCGGAGTTATGAAGTTCTTATATAATCTTGGAGCTAAATATTCAGTATTGAAAAGAAACATACATGACCTAACAAGTCAATACTACTGTGAAAATGGAAGATGTGCTGAATGTTAACTATTTAAAAGAACTCAAAATAACCTTTTGTCTGCTCTTTATTCCTGTACTTTTGAGAATTATCCAAGTATTTTCAAGAGAAACGTGTACAATTTATAAAATAATCACGTGTGCATTCTTAAAAACATAGCATTTTATTCCCAATTTGTTGTAATTGTCTATATTTTCTACATTTGCATTTTAAACTGTTTTATTTCATGAAATCTTACTGTTATTAACTCTGAACCCATTCACATCTGCAGTATATTCTTAGTAATTAAACTATAGACAAAGCAGAGAGTACAGGAGGATGTCTGACACCAATATTGTACAGATATAAAAATAAAACTCATGAGTTTTAAAAACCAACCCAAAAAAAGTCATATTCTGAGTCCACTAGATTTTGTTTGCTTGCTTATATTGGTTTGTGTTGTTATATTTAAGAACCTTTGTTAGAATTAAAAAAAAAAAACACTCTTCCCTTCCCTGAGTACAGTTATTTGAGGGTATATGACAGGACTGATTGTCAGTCTGGGTCTTCCTCTTAAATTGGCGTGAAGTGAGTACAAGCAAATATCAATAATTTGGGCAGAGAGAGTTGCATACGTACCTGGCCAGAATCTCCAGTGCAGAATTCTGCAATATCACATTCATTCACTGCATATCTACAGTCATAGCCTCGTGGAAAAAACTAGAAAATGAAGAATACAGTAAGATAATGTAACAGCAAAATTAAAGGTTCCTGTTTGGAATTACTCTTCGTTTTAATGCTTTTTAAACACTAAACTCGCATATATTTGTGCTTTTTTTGCTTGTCTAACCACAAAACAACACAACCTCAACAGCTATTTCAAAATGTTGAAAAATGTTCCAGTTTCTTAACCTTTTAAAGGCTAAAATGTAGTATGCAATACTTTCAAAATCTTTTTTTTTCTAAATCTATGATAGATAAATACAAATAAATGTCATTTTTACATGAATATGAATCTAATGCAATTATTATTCCCTTTATATTTGGAGCAGTAACCACTGGAATGTTGTCTGGAATAATAGTCTCAGCCTATATTTGAGTTGTTTCTCTTCATTCTCCATAAATCACACTTGCAACTTTAAAAAGTGCATGACTTCCACAGACAACTGAGAAGAACAATAGATACAATGCAAGAACACTCACAAGACATGATGTATTACAGCAGGGTCCATCACTACAATGAGCTCCATTAGAAAGAGAGCACTTCTTACAACAGTCTGCATAGCATTCCTGAAGAAAATATTAAGTGATCTTTTAAATTTTCAATTTTAAATATTTTTCCCAATCTTTCCAACCAACTATCATGTACCAGCAGACAAAAGATTCACTTTAGCACTGATGACTTGAAATTATCAGCTGAAAATATCCTTTGCAATGTTCAAATCGTAAAGTAAGGGGAAAACGGTGACATACGCGCTATAGTAGTAAGTAGATTCACACTTTCCGAAGCCTCTACACAGGTGGGGAATAGCCTGTACCAATGCATGCTGAGTAGTCAAATTGTGTTAAATGCAGAAAAACAATTAAGGAAATTAATTATATGTGTAACTATAGTTAATTACTAGAACTAGGTCTCAAGGCTATAGGACAGATTTTTGAAAAAAAAAAAAAGTTCTACAAATATTTCTACATTAGAGAATAAGACAACAGCTTACTCATTGTCTGAACAAAGACACATATCTCCAGAACACTGATGAGGAACCTTACATTCCAGGCACACTATCCAGGAAAAGGAAAGGGGTAAACATTTCTATAGTGCAATGCTAAATATGCTAGGAAACAGTAACTCCTTTTCATTAAAATGACAGAAAGACTGTTCTGAGTATAGACTTTACCTTTGCACTCATTCTCACTGGAAAAAAATATTTTAACAGTCCTTTAATTAATTTTTTCCATAGCAAAAGGCAAAACAGGTTAATTTCCATAACCCCTCCCCCTCTCTTACCAATCATATTAATTATCTTAATGTATTTTGTGAAACTTGTGGAATAAGATATAAGAACTCTTTACTTGCCATTCGGAAACCACAATCACATTCTTCTCCTGCTTCTACGTATCCATTTCCACACTCAGTAGTTTCAAAGAGCTGAAAGCAAAAGAGCACCCCCAAACCCCCGGCCCCAAAAGTAAGAAAAAAATAGTATCAAATGATTTTTTTTGTCATACACAGCCCATCTCTGCAATGCTACAGACACGCTCTCACAGAGAATATATCCCTTGCTACAGTGATAGGGCATGCTGCATGGCTTTCAAGTGCAGCCAGTCAGAATCGTGCAGACATGAAATACGTACAGCTAAACCACCTGACTGCTAGCCCCCTTTAAGAGAATATTCACCCCCAGAAAAATATAAACTGAGACAATAAAATAATTCTCATAGTGGTAACATTTGAACTTCATTCCAATGTCATGGACTTGCATAATTTGACAATTCCTTTAAGAAAACAGTCAGTAATATGATCTCTAGGATCTACTCAGGTACCCATACTTGCTCCTGCAATTACCTTCCGTCTATTCCAGTGTAATGTGTTCATGCATGAAAATAATAACACTAAGAAATACTGCTAAAACTACCTGGGCTACTGTGTGTCTTATTAAGTTGGAATAACATAGATAAATATAAATAGTGCTAAGCAGTTACTCCCAGGACCAGATAAATACAATATAGATATATTCTACAGTTCAGGATGAAAATTAAATGAGAAAAACAACACATTCCCCAATTAATAACCAGGAAATAAACTCTTCAGTAATTCACAAATTACACCATGTTTTCTGATAGTGGCAAGAAAGAAAATCTAAGAATAATTCTAAGTGTAATATTTTTTAAAAGGTAAATCAAAACTCTTGTCGACCCCTAAGCCTAGCGCTGGACTAAAATCTCAAGGCTCTTTGTATTATTTTTGGTTCTGCTGTTCTAAGGGACAGTTAAGACATTGTACATTAAACCACGACAGGAGTCAGTAATTTTTGTTTACATTTTCTTACATTACAGTGTTTAACTAGTTTATTCTTATTGCATTTTTTTTCTCATGTCCATTTTACATCTTTCCACTCACTCCCTATTCTCTCTCTCTCAGAACACTCACTGCTAGTAACAACCTGGTAACAGCAGGTAACAACAACTGGTAAGGTCTGATTGGTAAATTCTATTATAATCAAAGTCAGGCAGAGAAGAGCTTAATCGTCTAAGATTGCTTTAGAACTCCTTTAAAAAAAAAAGGAAAAAAGAAAGAAAATAAAAAGAGGAACAATATCACCTCATTAAAAAAAAGAAAATATTTTCCTTTTGTTGCATAAACTCCATAGATAATCAACAGCACCTGTAATTTTGGGTGCTGGATGCAAAATTAAACTGAAACAATAACCATATGTACTTTTCTTTAGTAGCAATGTCAACATGATTGAGAAAACTATTTTTTCTTTCTCTATAAGCCATTGTTATTTCTGTGCTTCTGCGGAAACATCAACATCTGATATTCTGAACCTGAAATTCAGTTCTCTATCAAACAGACCTGGTTATTTGACCTGTAGCTGGTAAGATAATGCAAAGGGGTCAATCAGAGAATTTCAAGAACAAAAGCAAACAAATTTCCTGTGGCATTAAACGGACACCATCAAATGTTCATATGTATCACAGACAAACTAAAAAGCTCAAATTAAAAATGACATCATGGTGACTGCTTAACACAACTACATTTTAATTATCTCAAGATTAAGTACGCTATTTTCCACCTCACTTACCTACCTCCAAATAATAAGACTCAAAATGATGTATGATTTTTTCCCCCAAAGACCTTTGATTTTGAAGTTGTGAAACACTAACACAGATAACATATAAAGATAATTCAACCATTCTCCTGGGACCACTTTCATTGAAGTAAACTGCACTTTTATTCTGTATGCAATTTGACAATTGCTTCCCATTACCTTGCTAGACAATCATCACCCTATTTTAATCACAAAAAATGAAACTTTTTCTTTCTCCCCACTTACTCTTTTCTGTAACAATTCTGTCACTCTTATTCTGCAAGCAAAAACTGCTACCCTAGGAAAAGATTAAAAACACTAACAAGCACATTTTTTTTAGTTAATTGTGCAAGGTAATGGTCTCCCAAAGGATACAGCACAGCAAACAGAACAGTCTAGTACTCCATGCTGTATTAAATTCTACAAGGACAGCAAGTTTGACATTGTCATTAAATAGTGTATTAATACTTTGGATTGATCTTACATTGCAAAAAATGCCACATGGAGTATTTTTACACTACTTAGCTGCTTTAGAGGAATGTCATGCTCATATCGCTTAGGCAGAAAAAAAAATATGACCTTGATTTTTTTTTTTTAAGAAAAAAAAAGGAATGTGGATGGTACAAGGAAACTGTTATAAATTACAAACTTTGTTAGCTCTGTACCTGAAATAAAATGAAACGAACTTCAACAATACTGCTACTGCCTATATGATGTAAAATCTGTTGATTTGCCAATTACCACATTAGGAATTAAATTCCTTTTAACAACGTCAGGTAAAGAGCCCAAGAATAGAGTGGATGTGGAGCATGTGCTATACAAACTCAATTCTGGATTTATTTTGCACTACTTTCAGATTAATAGGTAGAGCATTTATTCTAAAATGGGATGTATCTAGCTACACAAATCAACTGCAAGATTTGTCATTATTTGAGCATGAAAAAATAATGGAAAACAAGTTGCATGATTCCTCAAGATTATTTTTAAATGTTATGGATGAACATTCAGCTAATTACAAGTAACCTCAAGAAAATACCCACACAGATATTTTCACAAATCTGAAAACAGATGGGTGTTAGTGGAACAATTGCATTTTCATTATAATGTGTTGGTAATCACCACCTCTGCTAAACATTTATTACCTTTGTTGGCCTGTTGAAAAGACAAGCACCTCCCCCACGAAGTAAAAATTCTTTGTATTCTGCAATGCTGCACTTGGAGAACTTCCTGGAATGATAAACCCTAAAATAGCAAAGAAGTAGCTGAGTAAATGCATCAACAGTTACTGGAAGAGGGCAGAGGGGTCATAACATTTTTTACACTGTAAATCCCTGTTTCTTACAGCCACTGTGTATGTCAGTTCAGATTTATATCTCAAAGAATAAAATCAGAACAAAATAAAAGGAGTTTCAGAACAGTTTGCACTTTTGTATCTCTATTATATAGATCCATGGTATAGGATACCATGGTCTTTGAATCTTCTTAATAATATGAAACCACATTATTATAAAAAGCTGCTATGCACCCTCTTGATTGCATGCATAATCCATTTTTTTTATGGTTTGTTTTCCCTGCAGCTTCAGTTTAAAAAATGGGTTATGTTCCTGATCCCTGTTTTCATGCTAGGGTTTTTAAACTGTTCAAGTCATCTGATCCTGTTAATAAGGTTAATTTTTTAAAGCAAAAAGAATTTGTAGCCATTTGTAGCTGTACAGGGTCAGAATAAATAAAAACAAAACAAAAACAAACAAGCAAACTTTTCCCAAATCTCATCTCTGATTTTGGCCCAGAGAAAATGCCCAGGAAGGTGTGCAGAACAGCAGTGTACTACTATTTACAGAATATTTTTCCAGCTTTCAACAATTTTCTGCTCGAGAACTTGCTTGGGAAGCCTTGTTTAGTCTTATTTAAAAATCTTCATTGTATTTTCTCCCATGAGTTATCCCAAACTCATTTAGCATCTACAAGGAGCTACAGCAGGATTTTCTCAGCTTAATTATAGACTGGTACAAGAACAATTTTCATCCTGATTGTTTTGCCACCTATTTGTCAGGCTTGTTTCACATCTCCCTAGTTCTTACACCATAAGACAGTAATCATTTACTATGCTGATTATGATGACTTCTCTCCGATCTCCTGTTCCCCATATCTTTCCCGTTCTGATGAAAACATATTTTATTAGTCACTTCTTATATAGAAACCATCAAATAATTTTAATAGCCATGTTTTGAGATCTGGGAATCAGAACTATTCACACACAAAGATGGGGGTAACAGTGCCGTAAGGATGTTCTCCATTCCTTTCCCAAATGTTATTGGAAAAGGATGCTTTGCTTGACTGCTATTGAACTGACATTTCCCCATTGAATTATTGTGTTAAAATAAAAGGTATTTTGGTACTGATGGATTTAAGTGAAAGGCTTTACACTGCAGCAATTTACCTATTTCATTCATTGCTTCTTTTTCAGCTTCTGGGTGACTATAATCTGCTCCTGGCAATTTTTTTTACTGTTACTTTATCTGCAGAAGAGGTTTGTTCCACAACATCTTCTACTGACATTTCTATCTGAGACAGCTACTTTGATGAGTTCACCATGAGAATGAAGCTAGTATCTATTCTGATCCATGCCTTACTTCATATTACAGAAACAAACATTCTGTAATTCTCTGCTGCACTCATAAGGTGGCTGGCAAACGCAAGCCCACAGGAAAGCCACACAATAATTCTACTGCAGAACCAATTTCCAGATATCGTATGTGAACAAACTAAGCTCCTTCTGTCTTATTTATAACTAATTTTCTCCAGGATTTTTGCAGCGGGAAAGAATTTTGCAGGAAGGGACCTTAGGACTCAAAAACCTATGTTTCAGAAGTTCTCTTTTTCTGCCAATTGCTTACAATAGAAAGAAAGAATACAATATACAGAACCTTTGGCAGTGTGTAGAGGGCAATGGACCTTGGTCTTGTCCTATATAGATATACTTCCCCCTCAGACTTCAACGACTGTTTAGTTAAGGACTGAGAGCACTTGCTGAAAGCATTCAGCTTTCTACTTTTATTCACTTGAACAGAAGAAGAGAGATCTGCTCATTCAAAATTAGAATTTTGAAGGAATTGGAAAAAATAATTAAAATTATGAAGAAAATAGGAATATCACTTATCAAAACTGTATTATGATGCTTTTCACCTGTACAGAAAAAGTATGGGTTTATTTCATTGAAAATGTACATTCTTTACTTTTGAGTCATTTTAAGTGTAACAAAGCATTAGAGAATAACACTCCCTTGAACTTCAAAATCTAAGATTCATGAATATCTTCCTAAAATGTCAATAGCAAAGAAAAATAGAAAAGGATAAACCAATTAGCTAAATGATTGGGCTGCTAGATTTTCAATTATTGGTAATAAAACACATGGACAAAGTCCAGTACATAAATATTTATGTCATAATGTAAACTATGAACTCATTCCAGAGCCCTCAGTTACTGTTAGGACTTACCCTGTTTCCTCCATGATGCAACCACCCCAGGATTCAGTGCAGTCACACTCTTCTCAGACAAGACCAACATACAACAGAAAAGGAAACCAGTTATAAATATGTTTACAATGAAGTACTCACTATAACTAATGGACCTTGACTAATTATACAAAGCTTAGCTGATTGCATCGCTGTACAGCCCTAAAAACCAGCCCACTTGAAGAACTGTTAATATACTTACAATGAATGTGGTCATTTCACATTCTTATATGTGCACATTCTTGACTCGACACTAAGTTTCAGGCAGTATAAAAAGCTAAAAATACCTGGCAACATTCTTCCCTACATGCTCTCAAAACAGGCAGCACAAGGCTCTGTGTAGTACACGATACTGATGATTAAAAATGTTCCCACTTCCTCCAACCTAAAATGTGTACAGAACACCGTGAAGGAAAATTGTTACAGGACAGGCTATATTTTTTTCCTCTTTGTCATATAGTTATTAATAGCAATATGTGAATCAGCCAAAAATTCATTAGAAAAAGTAATTAAGTGAAAGTGGATTTAGTTTACTTACAGCTATAGCATGTAAGTCAACAGTGACAAAATTCATAAAATAAAACCAAAAGATCAATGTATTATGGTTGGTAAAACAGAAGTTATAAACTACCCATAAAAATCATCTACCAAAGAAAGAACGTCTTAAAGATTAACATTCTGTATTCTGGTTACTGCACTAAATCTATGCTGTTCCTCAACAGAAAATACTCACAATTATTTCTATGGCTATTTCTCCTCTATCCAGGTCTCTCATTAATCTTCCTCTATAAAGGGTATCTAAATAAGGAAACTAAGCTAGCATTTTAAAAATCCTTATATCCTACAGACAAAAAAATATTGATTTCCACATTAGATGAACTCTGCTTTATCCATAACCAGAAAACAACAATGTAGAAAACAAAATATTTTAGCTATTTCCAAGCTTACACAGTTCAAAAGTGATGCTTTACGAAACAACACTCCCTTCACATTGCTTCCTAATTCACAGATTTCTGAAGTGATTCCAAAATAAAGTTGCTACTATCATTCACAGTTTCACAGAAGAAACAAAGAGATAACATAGCCAAATTGCTTACAACATACAAGTGGGGAAAAAAAAAGTTCCTTATTCCCCAGACAGGCTTTAGCAGCAGCTTTTGTATCAACACCCCACATGTGTTAAGGCCACATCAATCTAATCCAGCTGTGAAGCAGCCAGATACCAAGTTGAACAAATGTCAGTAGGTTACAACTTCTTACAGTTTCTTCAGTTATAAATAAGGTGTTTTTCAAAAAAAAAAGAGTAACAGTTCTGTAGGAATTACAGATTACATTATAATAGGTAAGGAATTCTGAGTTAAACTGATGTTGTTTTTACATTATACCTTTGAATGTCAGTTATGAATCTAACCTAAGTTGGGACATTGCTGAGGTCATTGCAAAACGAGCGCTGAACTGGTGGCTCTCACTTTGGTTAAACTGAAATGTTTTCGGTTATATTTCCAAAAATAAAATGTCTTTTTCTATGGTTAAAAGTTTGGTGTTCATTTCGAATATTATAAAGGAAGAGTATTTATAGATTTAGCTAAGGAGGACAAAAGGTGACTCCATGTACATACTCGGTTTTCTGGCAGCTGGCTCCCACTGTATTCCAAGGTTCTGAGCAAGACTTTGTGCTAATTCCTGTGCCATGGCCAATGGGAGGCCATACTGCATTTGAAGAGGAAAGCAAATTAAAAAAAAAAAAAAAAAAAAAGAAAGAAGAAAGAAAGCGTAAGAGTATAAGCTACTGTAATGAATATTATCCCAGCTCATCCTGGCTTACCACATACCTACTACATCACAAAGTAATTCTGTCCAGCCAATCACAATTCTGTGTGCATATAAAGAAAACAAACACAACTAAGTCTCTAATGGAAAAATCTTCCTCTTATTCTGAGGGAATCCCTGTCCAATGGTCAACCTACAGAAAGGAGTCTGTTTCTTACTGTATAGGCAACACAGTTTTTGTGTAATATGATTAACCCACATCAAAATGAGATTTTCATATTAGATTTAACACTATTCTGAGGATAAAAATATTACTAAGAAAAAAAAATCAATACTAGCTTTAATGATTTTAGCTTTTAAGCTAAAATAAATTAGTAATGGCTACATGCCATCAGCACCTCAGAAGATCAAGCCTCTTACAGTGAGAAAATCCCAAACGAGTTTCAGTGCTACATTTCAAATTCTTTAGTCTGAGATTTTTGGTCTGTATTTGACAAATATGTAAAAAAAAAAAAAAAAAAAAAAAAAAAAAAAAAAAAGTTTATGATACTCATGACAGTATAATGCAGACAGAATAAATTAATCTTAAAAAGAAAAATATAGTTAGCAGTACTATAGTGATTGCCTGTGAGATGTCTTAACTTTTCAATATGCAAATTATCTTTAAAGCTCTGAATACTGTAACGTATTAATTCTATAGTTATAAAGTAGTTTCTATTTTACTTCATTTTAGTGGTGGTAAAAGATTACCTCATTCACTCCTACTCCTCTGGTGACAGAACAAACCCCTCCAAAGTAACTTAAGCTGCTCCTTTTGTAATGAAATGTCACATTCCTTATGAACAAATAAAAACAAAGTGAAAATAACTAAGATTGGGCACCAAGAACTTAATGAAAGATTAAACTTTCACACACATTACATGCACATTAATCCTCATCTAACATCAAAAGCTATTGTTAACAGAGTAAACTCATGAAAAGAGTTAATACAACCAAAGTATTATGTTTATCTTGCAAAGTCAGTATTAGCCCCAACCCATAAACAAGCCAACCAGAAATAAGCCAACCAGATTCCTAAGAAAATTCAGTAACAACATTTTCTTTAAAAAGATAACAATGAATATATTCCAACTTATCATCTGTCAAGAAGGAATTCGGTACTAAAATGTATCAGTGTTAAGAATTTTTGAAATTATGGTCTTAAAGCAAAATAATTCAAGTTTCAACTCCTACTTCAGATGATCCAATGACTTAACTATATTTGTGGCCCGTCATGGAACTCACTCCAGTATGTCCATGTCTGTCTTATTGCAGTGGGGAGCCCAGAACTGGACCCAGCACTCCAGCTGTGGTCTCAGCAGTGCTGAGTACAGAGGAAGGATCGCCTCCCTTGACCTACTAGAGATGCTCTACCTAATGCAGCCTAGGCTAGCTTGCTAACGCCATACAGAATTAGTTCAGTAAAAGTAATTATTTATATCTAGATATTATTGTCTCAAATTTGGTTATCATATGAGTGCACTAACATTAGTTTGCTGGATCTCTTTCATAAAACTGGCTGCTCGTAAGAATGTCACTTCTACTTTTTATTTTGAAGAATACGAGTGCTTCAGAACACTGTGGGAAAGATCTTACCCTAACTATTTCTTTGTTAGCTTTTGAGCAAGATAAACAGCAAAAGGAACAAAACTGACAATCTACCAGCATGTACTCATAAGGTAGAATCTTATCAGATACACTGAGATATCTTTAGGAAAATCAGGCCCAGCCTTCACCTATTATCCTTTCCAGACTTGATTTTATTTTGAACACTCTCATCTTTCATTCCAAACAGCAACTATGATTTCATCTTCTTTGGAACCTCATCCTGCAGCACCACTAACTTTTATTTAATTTCTTCTAGTCATTTTTTTCAGAGATTTTTTACAAAATAACATTTAATAGTAATTTTACAATTCAGTTACTCAAGTGAAGAAATTCAGGCAAGATTCCTGTAGCACTCTTCACTCACTTATCATTGTTAGAAACAGAAATATACTTTACATTTACAAAAGAATCTTGCTTCACAATCATATAACACTTAGAGAATTGGAACATCTATTCAGCAAGGGAGACAACACATGCAAAAAATAATTAAAGAGCACATCATCAGCGCTTTGCATATCTTATAAGACAAAATTAGCATTGTATTGCAATGCCTGTATTAAGACAGTGCAGCTATGGCAGAGGCTGTAGGAAATTCTTCATCCCCTATCTTTATCTTCCCTTGCAGAAGTAGAATGATAGGAGGATCTCATACAAAAGATTTGTCATTCCATCCTCCGTAGCACGGCTAGGAGAAGGCTCAAAATCTTTACGCTACACAGGGGAACACACTTCTTCCTCCTCTTTGATTACAATGCTGTGAATTAAAGTACAATTAAAGTACACTGTTACTTCGGGTTGATGATGAGTCTAATGATCTAAGTGGAATTTCCCTCAAAATGCAGTGTCTCACATGACAGAAAAAAATTCATTTTACCTCTAAAGGAGGAGACCTTCCATTAATAAATGTCACTGCAGCTGAATGACGTATGAACAAATATGAACAAATGACATATGAACAAATACAGTAACTGGAATGCTCTTGTGGCAACACATAATACTGTCAGCTCTGCCCTCTCCTGCTCTTTACTGGAAAAGCAGTACATTATAGATGATTAGCAAAACTAAGTGTCCTTAAGGGCGCATCAGGAGACACTTCAAATATGTGACACTGTCTCCAGGTTGCAAAAACATTAACATTTTATTTTGCATATATATATAATCAACAAAACCATGGTAGATACTACACGTATTAAAAATAGACTAACACATTAAAAAATAGATTGAACTTGCTGAGGAAGACAGGTGTTAATGTAATGACTACCAAGCAAAAAAGTAAGCAATAAGAGACAGGTAGACAAAACCAGTATACAGAAAAGCATATAAAACTGTAACAGTCATTGTATAATAGTACATACGAGAGGAGGTGCACAGCATCAGCATGCTGTTTGATGTAGTGTTGTCGATATTTGGAGAAATCATGAAGCATCTGCAGTGGGTCAGGGTGAATATTAATACGATCTCTGTCTGTCCAAGTTTCCATAGCAATAAGGATCACCCTGGTGTTCAGCTGTTCCTTGTATATCTGAAGGCAGAGACAGGACAGGCACAGGAGTAGAACACTGGGTCAAACATGCACAGTTAGCCAGTAAGAGTAAAGCGGAAGGACAAGAGGGATAAATCAGGAGGGAAACACGGGAAAACAGTTAGCTGGTAATGCCTTAGATTTCCTAAAAGTTAATAATCCAATCAACCTAACTTTTGTTTTAGATGAAAAAACAAACAAACAAGCAAACAAAAAAACTTTTTTTGAGTTATTCCATTTTCTTTATAATTCTCATGTCACATGATTTCAATATTCATTTTTGCACAAAACCTGTATAAAAATCAACGAAGTAGAAATGGAAACGTACACAGGATGATCTCAAAGAAAAAGAAAAGATTTCAAAAACGAAGGAAAACCAAAGCCAACTCTTCAAGTCAAGATTAAGTAACTTCTCAGTTTTCTCCAATAGATGCAAACATTAAGACACACAAAGCTTGATTTTCATTTACATTATGATCCCTTTATGCCACTTAAGCAATGTGAGAATTAAGAATATTAGATTTTACATTAATTTTAATGTCACTGTAGCAGGATGCAAGTAAACGACAACCAGTCCCTAATAATTACAACCAGGCCCTAACAATTACAAGACAGCTTTAAAATATCATTTTTAGCTTTGTGCGTGGTATTTGCTACTGAAATAAAACAGCTGCTCACTTTAGGATCAGGACATAAGATGCCAAATTTTATTAATTAAGGTTACTGCAGATCTACGAGAGATAGATTCTTTACCTATAATAGACAGTCTGCTAATCTGAAGTATTTCATGGGACATGAAGAACACTTACTGACCAAATATGCTCAGTTATGATTTGAAAAGCTTTTACAATTAATCCATTAGCTACTTAATCTACAAAATATTCAAAAGTTACTTGGTCATTTCCATAAGGCACCACATTTAAAATGTTTTTATTATATTTTTTTCCAAACCATACCTGCACTACACAATGTGAATTGCAAATATCCTCCTGCAGTTATGATAGATATTTATACCGAATAAATTAACACTGGCTTGCACCCTACTCTTTTATGTCAAGGCAGCTTTATCCTTACTAAAAAAAAAAAATAAAGTCAGTGCATAATATTCAGCTTGGAAGAAAAGGCAATAAACACAGTAAAATGAGAGAATAACCAGACCAGCTCAGTTTTGTCCAAGAACTTTTAAGGAAAAAGAATACTAATATGCTTTGGTGTGAGGGAGGCAGGCTGAGGACATACCCACAGAAATGGCTAACTACCTGAAAGAAATCAATGAAATTAAAACTCAGAAATTACATATGGCTGGATCAATAAAGCCCTCACTTATGTTTGCTGAGATGAAAACTATACTTCCTGAAGTGAACAGGAAGGAAGGGATGGCATAGAGAGCAGAGAAACTGAAAGTCTCTGAAAGCCAGTATCCTTTTCCCTGTAATATTCAGTAAGAAATACAGCTAGCTTCTTATGAACATAAGGGAATAACAAGGCAGAAATCCCTGCTCCTTTTCATGCTCCATTTAAAGAAAAGGCCCCAAGGGCATCATTTTGAAAGATCTCTATGACTGGACTGAATTCTACACTGGAAAGAAGCTGAATATTTCTAAATATACACATGGCAAAGAAAAACTGAAAAATAGAAGGAATAATCAGAGAAAGGAAAAATAGTTAAATAGTTGTTAAAATGCAGCACAAATACGAAGAAATAATGATCAGATAAGAAAAAGATGAAGCTACCGCCTTTTCTTTTGAAATGTGCAATATGAATTGTAGCAATATTATTTCTATTATTTATATTTAGTATTTTCAGATGGTTACACAAAACTTTTCTAGTTACCACTTCCAGTATTTTGTGTATTCACCTAAATTTTCAATATATGTAATACTTTATATGTAAGACATTAAATACAAATACTTTATTGCTTCCTCCAAGCTAAACAAGCTATTGACAATATTTTGCTTTGAATCTTATCACACAGTTCTATTGGTATTGATAACATTACATGCAAAGGGGACTTTTGAGTCAGAATTTGGGTAGTCTGCGTTCATCACTACCAGAGAATCCATCCTGCTTTCACTACTAACACAGCTCTGAAAAGAGACAAGGTCAAATTTTTCCAACAAATCTTACCTTTAGTTTGTGTGCTCTGTGTAAAATTACTCTAGTCACAAACACAAGTATGGTATCTGTATCAGTGGTACCCATTTATGATGCACTACAACGTGATTTTAGTTTTAAGCTATACAGATTTATAAAGGAGAATTTTTATTTACACCTTCTATTTTTCTCGCAATAGATATGTGTATCCTTTGTGAATTACACTTGCAGCTTCAACCACTTTAGGTTAGTTTTACTTCATGAATCTAAACTTGATTACATCTCATTCTTAAGCACTGAATAATGCTAAAAGCTCCTTCAAGTTTGAAATCCACCCTGCCAAAGGTAGACTCTGAAGGTGCAAGCTTTGAGAAAAATGCCAAGAAAAATTTGGTGGTTTCTTACACACTCACCCCAGGCTACCTTTCTGCAGAGAAGCTGGAAATGAGTTTTAAAATGCAATTTTTATAGCTGCTCATTTTCTTTTTATCAGATATCTGCTAATGTTAACTTTTTAAATACAGAACTAAACTAATTAAATTAGTGATACCATTTTCCAAAGACAAATTGATACTTACAGCATCTACAAGGTTTACCACAGATTTTGCAAAATTGTTCGTGTATGCATTTGAAGAGCGATGCTTTTTGAACTAAAAGGAGAAGAAAAAATAGAACACAGTAAGAACTTAAATATTTATTACTAATTCATTATTTTTACAGCAAAGAAGTAAAATTAATATTTTAGGAAAGACAAAGGGACAAACTCAAAAACTTTGCAGATCACAGCCTGAATCTCATATTCAAGAATCCCTGGAAAATTTAGGAAACCATGTCTGCTAGACAGCCTTTCACATCTGTTAAACAAACATTTAGGCACAAAAAATATCCTATCTAGAATCAGAGTTCAGGTGTTCAAGACAAAATTCAAGGTAAACTCATTGCCTGTAGAGCTCATAAACATGACCTCATGAGAGAATGCTGGCCCACCAGACCCTTCTATTCAAAGTCAATTTTTTCCAAAGACATGCTATAGTATCTGAGCGTGAATCCGTGACTTGAGAAAAACTGTAAAGTTAAAAAGGAAAATTGTATTATGCTATGATTTGCAAACAGGAAAAGTAAGTCTTCAAAAATTCATAAAAAAGGAACAAAAAAATGCATAGAACAAAGAATGTAACAAATCTTCACAAAAAATATTCTTACTAATTTCAGCTACTGGTTAAAAACAGCATATGGCATTACCTAATGAGCAATATTATCAAGTTCCACGAAAATGCCAGCTATTCCCACTCTGAAACATGGTACCTCAGAGTCCTTGAAACAAGAGGGTCTAGACTCTTCTCTGAGCATCTCAGGAGTTACTCCCATCAAGAGAAGTTAGTTAGATGATCAACTACCTTCCTAAACTGGAATTACAGAAAAAAACTCCCTGGTTTCCAGAATTACAATTGGAGTCAAGGTGAAATTAAACTTGAAAGACAGCTATACTTTTAAAATTAAATAATCTGTATTTCTCAAATTGAAAGTCAAAAGAGTGTTATCAAGAAATACAACACCACCACATTAGATAACATTTTTTCCACCCCTGTAAATTCCAGTTATTTTTGCACAAGCAATCTAGTTTTATATAGACAAAATGCCATAGAGACAACACAAAGTTCACCTAACTCTTTAATGATGGCTGAGACTCATTCATATGACTGCAGTAATTTTCTACATATGCAGTCATTCTCTGTTAAGTTCCACAATGCTGTCTTACCAGTATATGCACAGCTAATTTTAATACCCAAAGCTCCCCTATTACTATTCTCAAACATAAACACTTTTAGCTGCAGTGCTATGGGAATCTAATTCGTGATCACCAGTGATAGGACCCGTGGGAATGGTGTTAAGCTGAGGCAGGGGAAGTTTAGGCTGGACATCGGGAAGAGAGGTTCTTCACCGAGAGGGTGGTTGCACACTGGAACAGGCTCCCCAGTGAAGTAGTCACTGCACCAAGCCTGTCTGAATTCAAGAAGCGATTGGGCTGTGCACTTAGTCACATGGTCTAAACTTTTGGGCAGACCTGTGCGGTGCCAGGTGTTGGACTTGATGATCCTTATGGGTCCCTTCCAACTCGGGATATTCTATGATTCTATTTGCTCTAAGGAGATCCAGGATACTAGAACAAAAATAAGGGGGGAAAAAGGTTGCTGTTTTGTTTTGAGGCAATCCTAAACTTTCACAGAGTGGAAAGGTAAAATTACAGGCTTTGAACATGTTCTTGGTTTCAGAAGACTATTTAAATGTCAAAATCAATACCAACATATGACATAATGTCTTTAAATGCAGCTTCTCTAACAAAAATAAAGCAGAGTTAAGTCTGTAAAAAATGCAACCTAGTTAAATACATTTAGGTGCATCTTTAGTGCTACAGGAAATGAAAACTTTGTGGAAATATGTAATATTAACCACTGAACAAAACAATGTCCAAAGAGGTTTGATACTTCTTCCAGCATATAATCTTGCTGCAGGAGAAATCTGCCCTCTACCGGTAAGCAGAAAACCTTAAAAGAACACAATAAATTCCTGGACTCAAGGAAGTGTGAACACTTCCTTAAGTATATCCATTTTACTCATTAAAAAAAAAATCATTACCTGCTTCTGAGTCACTGACAACTCTGAAGCAAATAATCTTGAGTGTTTGTGTTCTGAAGTTCTAACAAATAAAACTTGCAAGGAGACACCAGTCAGTGTCTGTAACAAGCATAGGGAAAAGTATGGTTGTCAGCTAAGCATGTCTGTAACAAGAGAGGCCAGAGGAAACAGACATAGAAATGCTATCTGTTCGTAAGAAACACCAACCACAGACCTCAAACAAGATGACAAAATATCCATAACTTCAGTTACTGTACCCTATCACCATACAACTAATATGTGAGCACTTTTAGAATATTTTTCTACCAGTTGGCTTTGCAAATGAAAACAGTTGAAGAAATTTCTGTCTTAGTCTTCCTACCCATTCAAATTCCCTCCACATTGCTGATTTGACACAGATTAAATATAGGTTATTTTTAGCCCAGGGTATTTGTATAATTTATGAAACAGAAGTGGGAAGGTTATATTATCTGTCTATTCAGCACTGGAACGAGTACAAAATATTTCATCCTGCTCTGATACCAGCTATTCCTGGCTCTTTAAAATTGTCCTTCAGCGCTGACAAAAGGGCCCACTACAACAACATAAAACCACTGTGAAAATATGCAAGAGTGATAGATTTAATGAGCTCTTACAGAAATTTAAGTTTATTTTATTTGTGCATAGAATAAGCTTGAACTGTTTGATCAACAGAATTCGATTTATAAAAAGGTCTTGCTCACACAGAAGCAAAATAATACTAAGACTAAGCCAACTGATGACCCTTATATGCTTCTAAGTCAACTAATCATTGAGAAAGATAAGTGATATAGAGTAACTTGCTGTTGGTTGCAGTATATTCTTCATTACTAAAAAACTTTTAAACCTATACTGAATATTTTTCCATTGCACATATGTTCTGGTTAAAATGTAGCTATTGGACTCAACGAAGGAATTACTTCAGAAAAGTCCTGTAGACCAGATTTTCAGACTACCAAAGCAGTTTAGAGTCTACCATAGTACAAAATGACAACTACTCATCAGAATAAAGCACAGCTCAAGGGATACATGTTATATGACTTTTACATATAAACACTGTACTGTCCCAGCTATTTCTTTTGAACCTATGTCTACAACCTCCAGTACAAATAAGACTTCTGTGGTGTAGTTCAGAAAAAGAAATGTCATTTCCTCTTTAAAAGGAAAGACCCTGAAGGGCACAGCTGGCCACTTTTTCTCCTCAGAATTCTTATGGAAAAAAGGTATTTTCACCAATTTATGGGGACATCTGCATTTTACCAGAAAAATTTCAGAAAAAAATCGCGGGAAGGAAGGTTGAAGGAGAAAATAATATGTAACTTAAAAAAATTAAGACTGGTAGCAACAACAATCTGCTTTCTATTCAATAGTTTACTGGTTAAAATCTTTCACTGCTAAGATGTGGGATTCCCATGATGTGGAAACTGAACAAGAATCTCACCCTTACAAAACATATTACTCTCCAGTCACCTCTTTTCTGATTTTTATAGGGGTATCATATTGACACTTTGATAGCCTTACTTGGCATAATTAGCGAGAGCAATAAATTTAAATAACAAATGTCATCTGATCTCATTTTTTCCAGTTATCCCACTAGACAAAAGGGGGGAAAAAGTATGTATTTTTTAAAATATATGACAAACGGTTCCTGAATGAAAGAAACCACTTATCTTCTACTTCACAGATTGTGTTTATAAGCATGGAATAGCCATGAAGAACCATGAGACAGTTTTGTCTACAGGCTTTGCTACATTAAAATTTAAGTTAGTTAAACTAAAGTCAAAGTAACAAATTCTGACCTCTTACTTTACCTCTTTGAAAACAGGATATAATTATGGGCATACTAAATTTTCTGTGTAATACCATTACATTTCAGACATTATTTAAAAACAAAAGTGCCATAGAAAATCTGAAGTTACATTCAGCTTTATTAGTTATTATGGCCTGGACTAGATCTTACAGTATTATCATTAACAGCTGCTCATAAATGAGATCTTTCACCCAAAAGTATGTATAATGTACAGCGCTGTATATCACTCTACAAATAATAATCAAAAGAAATCACTGAATTGATATACTTACCATTTTATGGTCATTGACTATCATGAGCTCCAAATATTTCATTTCTTCAAAGATACCACGAGATGCCTGATGGATTAAAGAAATTCTCTGAGAAATCATGAAGATGCAGTGATTTTCAAAAATAAGTGCAGCTGCTGATATAACAGGGTTACTTATAAATATTATGTAGGGTGTGCAAGCCTGTAAGAACTGGGTCAGATCTTTAACTACGGTAAATCATCATAGCTCCACTAACTTAGCAAGTTTTGATAATTGACACTGGCTGAAAATCTGAGTCACAACATTAGGAATAAGTTTAGAATCTGCTTTTCGGCTCAATGCAGAAGCTGCCACTGCTTCTCTGCTCTCTTATTTTCACAAAGGAGAAAAATCTCAAACACTAGAAACTCTTAGTTTATTCTTACTAACTTTCTCCCTAAATCTGTGATGAGTAGTAAAGTAAATAGGCCCTTCAAAAAATATACCAAGATTGTATAAGACAGTGGAAAAATACCAATTAATTTTCTTTAACTCAATTATTCCCCAAGCTCTCACGCATACGCAGATCATAAGGACTATCAACTATCAACTGGGTTCTTTCAATAACCAGTCAAATGAGATGTCCTTATTTGGAGTTCTTCTTTGATCATACTATTTAACATGCCAAATAAAAATAAAGTCAGATACCTTCAAATAGCAATACCTCATCCAAAATTAATCTTTATAAAAAAGGAGACTCAAAACCTAAAACTTACCACTTTCTAAACTCATTTTCACTACTGAACTTCTGAGTTTTGCTTCTAGAAGAATTGTATTGTTTTATTGATAATTGTATTATATATCAATGTTAAGCTACCAAAATAATTAAATAATAATAAAATAATTATAATAATAAAATAAGGCCCCTCTTCACTCAAATCGGAAAATTAATGTTTTTGGCCATGTTTTTATAAATGGTCTTAACTCGGGGTCACATTTCTACTCACTGCTCTCTTTCTTCTCTTTCTCCTCAGCCACTGTAGTTCAGAGAGAAAGGGCCATTCAGAACTAGAATCCGTCTCTGTACAAATTAGAATTGAAGAATTTCATAGCATTATTTTAAACTAATGATATACAGTGTCTAAACCAAAAGTGGATTAAGATCACCAAAATTAGAGTAACTTTGATACTGGAAAGTTCATTCTTTTAAAATACACATTCAATATTTCATATAAAAACACAAGCCATTCAGAAATCTAGAGTTAGAATTAAAGCATGCAAGGGGAGGTAGAAAGATTGCAAATTTGGCTTAGGACATATGCTTTCTTTCATTTTTTGTCCTCAATAGCATTAATATCACTGATTAAATTAAGTGATTTGCAGAACAATAAATACAGGTCTTCATGAATGAAAGCCTTTTAATCTGCTTTTGATTCCACTACAATAATTGTGAAATAATTTTAGTATTTATTTTTCAAGTTTTTCTAAATAATCAGCAACTTTAAATGGACTCTATTAGCCTAATATTCAAAAAAAAAACCTATGTTCCAATATTGAAAAACTAATCAGCAAAAACATACCAGGGTCCCGCAACTGCTTGGAGGCTTGTGTTCCGTAAGTTCTCTGGATGATGTGTGGCCTACTTTTACTTTCCTGGTAAGAAAAATACATGACATTTTCTTCTAATTAATAATTAGCAAGTGAAAAGTGAGGTATTTCTTTCAGTATTTATAATTTTTATTATTTTTTGCACGCAAACATAGTACTGATTTGGCATAGCACTAATTTGAAAAAATGCTTGCAATCTTAAGTAAATCATGGAGCTACTCTGCTTCAGCCCATTCACTGTCCTGCAAAACTCAGATATCACAGCTGGTTTTGAGATTACTTGAAAAAAAAAAAAAACCTCCTTTAAACCCCTTGTGTTAGAGAATGTAAACCATTTACTTATATAAATCAAGTTAAAGAATACATATATATATATATATATATTTAGATGAAGTTTTCCTCTCCCAGAAGAAATGCAAGGATATGCTTACTATTTATGACAAAAACCTATCTTCCTAATTGCAGCAAAATGCAAGAAACTAATCAATACAGTATCTTTGAGAGGCTTTTTTCACCCTAATTGTTGAGTACACCAATAAAAAGAACACTTTTAATGCATGCTTTCTTTAGAAGTCTGACATGCCCCAAATTATCATATTTTGGTATCTGCTCTAGAAGATACCTGTCTTTTCTTCTGTAACACCTCTTCTGCAGAGGCTGCCAAAACAAGCAATTCTTTTCAAAAGGTAAGAGACTACTGTTCTGTAATTTCTGTGAAAAATACACAATGAACAGAAGGAAAATACAGCACATTTTTGCCTTTTTTTTCCCCCCACTGCAAAAAGATGTTTTATGTAACACCTGCCACAGTTAAGGTTAATCAAGCTGACTAACCTACACGCTGAAGCCTGTGGCCCGAGATATTTATCTCACATAGTACAATCAAAGTATGAGCTACTGAAAACTCTGTAGCTGTATTATTTTGATCTTCAAAAGTTTTGAGAAAAATACTTATCTGTCCTCTTATCATTTACAATTCTACCACTTGAATCCTCAACAAAATCGGCAGATGGTATATCTCACTTCTATAATTTCTCCTCTGACTACTATACTTATACCATTGTATAAATAACATTTCCATTAATTTACTGTATCTGTACTGTCAGTTTTCAACCTTACAACCTATGAATACGCATTACATCAAAATGCATTACATGGCTTAATACATGGCATGTAATATGTTTTTTGAGGAGACTGAGAAACATCAGTCTTTTTAGATGTAACATTTTTTAGCATCTGTATTATTTCCTTTACAATCCAAGAGTTGACCATCCAAATGATACTGATTCCTCTGAATGTTGATTCCATTTCTTTGAAAGCTTCAGGAGTCAAAGATTTTGTAGATCTTTCTCTGGGCTACAAGTTCATCTTTGTAGTCACTAAAACAAATCAGTTCTGCAGCGTTATGTTACTTATCACATACTGTAAGTACTAAAGCAAGGCAAATTTGAGAGATGTGATACAGCACCTAGAATAGACCCTACAGACGAAGTATGATATGAACCTTAACAATGTCTCAATGTTGCAGAATCATTCTGCTGAAAATCAGTCAAACCTTTGAACCATTCAAAAGATAGAAACCTACCTGTTTTTATTATTGTCTGTGAAATGTAGTCAGTTCTATTAGCAGATAGTTTTAGGAACAGCTGCATTATATTTAAAGTTTGAAGTGAATATTTGAAAAAATAATTCTAGATAATATATTTGCATAAATAAAATCCCGAATTACATATAAATATATGAATATGTGACTATGCTGGATCAGAATAATTTAAGCTATACAGTGACTTAACACATATAAAGTCTAAGATACCCAGATATAATTATCTACTTCATTAAACTCTTTCTGGAAACACGGTAGATCAAACAGCAGTCTGATTCAGCTTCAAACTTGGATCCAACTGCTTTAAGACAGATGACTTCCACAGATACCTCCTATGAATTTATAAATCCTTTAGTTCAAGTACTAGAACAAATTAATAAACACTTTTTGACATTCCATAGCCATTTGCTATGGAATATATCTTACTACTCTACTTCCAATATCTAAATGATTAACAATGACTAGAAAAATAAAGATGAAAGAAAAGCAAAGAAAGATCTTAAGCAGCTCATGTTTGCACATTTCTCGCCTTAAGTAAATTCCAATCAGGTATTTTACAATACTTTTGTTTTTCTTATGAATAGACAAGTCAGGTCACATATTTACTGATTTATTCTAATACTTCTATTTACTATTTCTTGAGCACTCTCTTTTCCAAATTAAGTATAAAATCAGATCAAAATAAACTTACTGTACTGTGGGTCAAATCCATTGGTTCTATCATGTACAGGTAATTTCTATCTTCAAACATGCCACTAGGACATGGAGAAACAGAAGTGATAGTTAGGATTACATGGGAATTAACCTGACTCCAACATAAGATTTTTGACTAAATAAAACCAAACTTGGGGCTGAAAATATGATCAATATTAAATTCCATATACATACATTTCCACTCTATACAGCAAAAACTAATAATTTTTTTTCCAGAAATCAGGCACATTTTCATGAAATAACACTGCACGTAGTGGTGATGTAATGATAAAATACCAAAGAGTAAATATTTGACCTTGGAAAAAGGGAGTCCTAAGACTCATATTAGCATGCAGAATGAAGTGAGTAACAAATCCTAGTAAGGACTATTATCTTACATTTTTTCCTTGCATAATCTAATAAAAAGATCAGTTATTCTGTAGGCTGATAGAATCATGCATGAATACTGAGCATACTGCTGAAGTACAATTCTTGTTTATCCTCCACCTTAATAAGGCATCTTGGTGAAATATTTATTGTTGCTTGCCATATTCAAAAGGTTTCATGAGACAGTATCAAAAGACTTTATTTAAAGACTAAAAAATGTGTTAGCAGTTTGGCATAGCTGGTACTGGTAAATCAAAATGTCAAAAATCTTTGGGCCTGGAGAATTTCAGTCCATCATGCATTAAGTGATAATATTCAAGAGCAGTAATTAGTTAATGGCCTTGTTTGAAAAATGAGAAATACACTTACTGAAGACCGTTACAAGTTGAAAGAGCAACTTTGGAATCCTTGACACCTCTGATATTTCCATGGTAGTAACAATGCTCTCCACCCTATTCATGTATTAAAAGAAAAAAAAAAGAAAATGGAAAACCCATGGAAAATTACACTGATTTCCTGTCTGTTGCTTAAAACCTAGGAGAAAAAAGATCTAACATCTTGCATCAGATAAAACTTCAGAGAAAGCAGTGATTGCTAAACTAAATCCCAATGACAAATTGCTAGTAAGAGAAAATTGCTAATTGCTAGTAAGAGAAAAACTGTGCCTGGTAAAAACTAATTTAAATGCCTTCAAGCCATAACATGAGTTATTCTATCGCACTTACAATGCTCTCACAGCATTCTCTATCTCTTTTTAAAAAGCACATTTTTTTGCTGTAAATTGATTCCAAAGAAACATTATGTAATGCGGGTTATATGAGTATTGAGTTATTTCTTGATACCTTCCAGATCCGTTCAAATTACAAGTAACACAGTGTTCACCAATCAGCTGGCATGTGTTTGGCTTGGATTTAGATTCTACCAACTCAAGTTTGATTTTGATCTCCCTAAAAATTTGTCAATTAAAACGTTGTATCATTAGAATGTAGGTACCAGTATTACTGATGATGAATGAGCCAGAAGGTAAATACAGCTTATCAACGCTAAAATATACAGTTGCATTTTTACTCTGCAGATCAAAAGGGCAATAAAGGTCAACTCTTGATTTTAACTACATAAAATCCAAAATTGATGCAAAATCTAATTATTCAAAAAAGGTAGGATTTTTGTGATTTTCTAACCAAATTAACAGGCATATTTTAGACAAGATCCTGGCTTTGAAAAAATAACAACATTTAAATTACCTACAAGCATGTTTAAATGTTAGAGACTTAAACAACAACAAAAAAACATTAGGCAAACTACTTCTAAAACCTCAGTTCTGAAAGGCCTTAATTATTTGAAATAAGGGAGGAAGACCCTGATGAATGCTACAGTGAAGGATTTGAACAGTCAATAGCTTCAGGGATTAGGCAGAACCAAATTTGTTCAGAAGTCCTATCAAATGGGTGTTCAATGAAACTGAATGTAGTCTGCCACTTCTCCACAGGCAGATAAGGGAAGCTGCAATATGGGGGAACAGGACAAAACAAGAGGCCAAAATACCACAGGAAACATTTGATACATATTTAAAATCTTCAAGTTCTGATTCTCAAAAGCCTTGCTCAGATACCACACCAACTCTAGTGAATGCTACATGCTTTCACCTGAAATCAAAGTGCAACTTTGCTGGATTGAGAATTGCTACCCAATTTCTCATCATAGAACGAGCTACACTGACCACTCCTCTCCTAAAAGCAATTAGCTCCTGACTAAGCTCTCCTTAAAGTGGGCAAAGAAGCAACATAATCATTGAAGGGGACTTCAGGCACGTTCAGAACACATCTAAGAGAGTGACAAGTTTAAGATCCTCACCTAATAGAGTTGCAGTGGCTTATTAAGTATAGATCATTAAAAGAAAATGCCCTTCTCAACACTTAACCCAAGTTTCTCATCTCCTAACAATTTCCCAGGTCACCTTGAGGAGTGTTGACTCCCATCTCCTCACTTTCCAGAAATGTGCTCTAGCTCCAAAGCTACCGGCTATTTTGTGTCAGAGTACCCTGTGTGAATCACACTGAGGCAGTCTCCTTTTGTAGAAAACAGAGATCCATGAAATCAGAAAGAGGAAGCACAATTTTATTCCCCAGAGGCTAGGAAGCTTCTAGGAAACATCTTAACAGCAGACTACAACAAATAAATGATTTAGATGGGAAATTCAGAAATAATTGTTTTGTCAAACCATCATCTACTCACATGCAAGAATTACTAGTGTTAAAATAACTTCATGAAGATCTTTTTTAATCTGTTTTTTGGGACTTTCCACAGTTTTACAAGGCATTGTTTTTCTAAATATTCTTTCTTCTATGTACTAGATTTGTATATTTAATTTTTCCGTTTAATGCGGGTAGGGTTACACTGCACTATTAACAGTTTTGTATTATTTTGATCGTGAATAGCTAAGTACGTATAAAAAAAATGAAGAACTCTGGCGTATTTTAGGAATACATACTATAGACAGCCACAAATCACATTATTAAATCCTTTATCTCTATTCTCATGCAGAAATTAATTCTATCCTTATTGCTGGACAGCAGAATTACTAATCCCTAAAATCACTGAGGAATAAAGTGTTTAGGACTGTTAAAAGGCTTACAGAACTACTTTTTCTGACTAAGGATAGAATAAACTAGCTTCATAGGAACGATTTAATCAAGTAAACAAGTATATTTATTGTCTATCAACAAAAAGCATCCAGAACAACATTAACAGACTGTTCAGGCTATCAGCGTTAAAAAAGAAACTACAACATTACTCTTATTTTCTAAAGTGTATGTGAAAGAGGAAGAATTAGTGAATTTAGAAGCTTTTAAGTAACAGAAATTCTGGTGCTATATGTCATTGAAGCTTAAATAAGGAAAACTGAATGACACTGATTTACTTAATTTTAATAGCTGGTCTTTAATGTCTATCAATGGTAACACCAGCTAAACTAAAGATAAAAAGCATTCTTAAAAAGTTTTATTAAGAACCTTTCATTACAGTTCTCTTGCTCCCACACTGTTTGAAAATGTAGCATTCATCATCAAAATATTAATTCTGATATCATGTCATCTGAATTCCAACAAGCATATTGAATCCATTGCTTCTGCAATTACTATAACTTGAGGAATTACCAAAACATGTAAATGCAACTATGCACAGCATTATTTCTACATTGCAGCTTGTTTAATGAGTTATTCAGAATCTGAATGAAATTCCCTAATAGACTCTATTGTGCACAATTTAATCAAAATATTACACAAAAAGCAATCACTATGTATTCACTTTTCCATCAGTGAAAGAATACATATAACATGCTTTTAAACAACTAAATTGTGATCATCTTTCTTGCACAAGCAGCTTTTCAAACTTTTTAAGTTTGCTGTGCAATTGCACAAATTACTGTTTGTTCTCTGGTGTATTCACTCTTATAAACAAATTAACCCCTTCTAGAAAACATTATTTTTTGTCAAGATCTCACTTCTTTGCATCCATATCAGGAAACAATCTTTTATTTATTCAAGTCTAAAAAGGATTACATGATACTGCAGCAGCTTAGGATGCAGTCCTTATTTGACCTCCTAAACTAATTGCATGCATAGTTTCTGAAGTTATAATGAAGCCTTTATGACATTAATGTGACCTCAGGAGCAATATTGTTGTTTCTAAATAAATTCAGAGAAGATCCCCTGGGAAGTCTGAATCAAGTTACTGCAGCACGCAAAGGCGGTACTTTTGCTCAGTTTAAAGTTCCAGTATAATTTTCTAGTCAAATTCATGATTCAGCAACCGCAGTGCTCAATGCTAGTGCTGCAGCTAACAATTGCATGAGCTTGTCCAAATTCCAGAGGGAACTGTTTTCTTGCATCACTTAGCTTTTTTGCCCATTCTGCAGAGTACTGAGTCTTAATGAAATGAAACCACCTTCTTAGTACGTTACATGAGACAATTTCTTATTTTCAGTAGAAGAATACAGAAAAGTATATGGCAATAATTATATTGCAATGTCCTTGTTTTATTTTGCCCTTATCTATGATGTAATTTTGGGATTCTCTAAAGCAAGGGCAAAATAATCAATGAGACATCTAGTATTTGAATAAACAAGTCCCACTCTGCTGAAGGCATAAACGCAACTATTCAAGTTTCACTCTAAATTAAGATGTATTTCATATATAATAAACTCACAACAAATAATCCAGCATTTATATCAGCTATGAAATAAGTCATTCCCTGAAAATGTATCTTATAATCTTCCTATGAACCTACAAGTCTTCATTTTGTTAATACAACAAAAAGATGATTCTGATTCTCCTAATGTTAAACTATCTTACATAACTTTATCTCTTTGTCTTTGGATCAATAGTTTATTGGCATTGAATTCAATTTAGGAGACAGTTTGACAAATTAAATTAATTGGACGTCAAGTAACATGCTGTTTTTGTAGTAACTCCAGAGGTTAAGGTTTCAGTTGGTTTTCCTTTTTTCCTTTTTTGTTTCCCAACTGTATAATTCTTGCAAAGAAAAGTCACTGCAAGTTGTTTGTTTGTACGTCTTAGATTTCCATTATCTCTTCCCCTTTCAATTTCTGCTAAGGATACATAAATAATTAATGAAGACTACCCTACATTTTACAAGGCATAACTGTTCCGGCACTACCTGGATCATCTAAATTACTACCACCTATCACTGCCTACTTCCCATCCCCATCACACAGGTCTCCTTTGTTGTACTATTCTTGTGTTACTGAGATATCTTTACAAGATCAGATGAGTTTCCTCATGTGTCTGTAAAAAGGCTTCTGGTGTTTTAAGAAGTCTTGCAAATCTTTTTTTTTTTTCCTTTTTTTTTTCTTTTTTAATTGGCATTGTTCCCTCAGAAAGACCATTCTGCCACATTTTAAGAGCACAATACCTTAGAAAACTTCGGTTTTCCATCTTCATAGTGAATCTCCACATAATTGGAAGATAACAAATCACTGAAAAAAAAAGGAAATAGCAAGATGAGAAAAATATGAATGGTCTATACTGTTATGCAGATGTTTTAGATAAAATCTTCAAACTATTTTTTCTTTCCTTGTAAATTAGTTAAAAAAAATAAAAATCAGGCAGCTCGTGTCCAGCAAATAGTTTGATTACGCACTGGGAGTCAGAGTGTGTTTCAGAAGGAGGAATTTCATTCTGCAATCCAATCCTGTTTTAGCTTTGGAGTAAGATTATCAGCCTTTTAAATATATATTTAAAAAAAAATCCAATGACTTCAGAACTTTTCTTGCTGCCAGTAATTGTTACTGACAAAACATGTGCTTAGTTCATTATTGTTTTCAAAAACATTTCATATTTGACCTAAAAATTACATACAATATATGCGAGAGTAGACAAATAAATACATGGTTGTCCTGAAGACCTCACTTTCACATCTGCAAAAAACCTTTTTTTCATTTTTTTTCTTAAAAACAAAAACCACATACTACCCCCTTTCTTCGTTTTACTTTTTCTTCTCAGATTCTTTTCTCATTCTTGCTTCTTCTTTTCAAAGCACACTGGCAAGACATTTCCGAAGCATAAAAAAAATCCCTACACTGTAAATAACTTACAATTTTTTTTTTGAAGTAAGATTATCTAACCTGTGAAAATCCATGGATCATTTCAAATGTCCCATTCACCTCTCACCCAGTTAAAATCAGGACTGCAGCACAGTAGCCTCAGGACAGCAAAACAATAAAACATGTTAACTGTGGCACCATCTTATATGCAAGATAAACATGCTACTTAATGTGGTCCAGATTTCTCAGCACTTTTCAGGCCTCTAAGAGCAGAGCCTGTACACTTACAAATTAAAAAAAAAAAATCATGAAAGGGTCTGCTAGTGACACAGACATGAAAAATACTGCTGCTATGAATAAAAAATATCATCATTATGGAAGCCTGGTCTGACAAAATAGTTCTAATGGGAATTCATGACTAACAACAACTTATAATAATGGGTATCTCAAACTGAGATTAGGCTATTAGCAATCCTGATAAGACAGTAACTCAGGGACTACTGGCTCATAAAATCGTTTCTTCATGCTGCATTTATCAGGCATTATACTTATCAGAGAAGCTCCTTCAGAGGTCAGTTACCAGTGGTTCTCTTAAAAGCCCTTTTTGATGGCACTGAGAGACCACAGTATGGGCACTCCGTGCCTGCAAATCCAACAGCAATAGCTATGAATAATAACTGAAGTCTCATCATTTGTCTTAACCTTCATTTTGATATCAGTATTTAACAGATACACATTTAAAGTGCTGATATAAAAATAAATTTAGCTGCATAAAATAATTTCTTACTTTCTCTACATGCATCATGGTAAGCTATACATTTTCTGCGAGAAAACGAAAACACTTTATAAATAGTGCAAGTCCATGACTTCAATACAAACATTCACAAAATTTAATGTGGCAAGGTTTGAAGCTTCTAAAGAGGATTACATATACAAAGCATTTAAACCGAAGAGTGTTGATAATATCCTTTCTTCTTTGTCTTTTTCATGATTATTATACCATATATAAGGACTGCTTTCCTCAACTACTTAATAGGGTAGTTTGGACAAGGCTGGAAGTAACTGACACAAGCAGGAAAATGGAAAATTCTGATAAGGTGTAAGTTGAATAAAAAAAATATTATGAGGATGTTTAAACCCTGGAACTACACTCAACCAGAAACAGCCTTGATCAACTGGATTCAGCCGGACTGGACATCCCCACTCCAACCTCAATTATTCTGTGTTTTTAACTGTTGTGCTTTGCTCAGTCTCATCACAGCCCACTGCAATCTCATACAGCAGATGAGGTTAACCTCATGAGGTGAGGTTGAACAGACACACAAGAATAAATTTGCTATTCTTTTAAGTCACATTCACATAGCTATACATGTTTTCCTCAGCTGAAAGCTGAAGCCTTAAAGCTAGTTTCTTAAACTTTGTCTGATAAGTTAGTACTACTTGAGAAGGCCAGTTACAAACCTTAAGATTACTAGCACTTTGCTTACTTAGACTCAGATTTTTACAGACACTTCTGCCTGAATCCACAGAGGCCATTTGGCTTCTTCAAACCAACACCAGGATCCAGTTTTATCTACCAGTTTCCAAATCAAGCACACAATCTCTCCCCTCGTTTTTATTCTCTTCTAGCAACCTTACATGAGTGATCTCAGAACTGCTTTCAGTGCACTCCAGTACTTTTGGCATCTTTAAGAATTGCAGTGAGTGGATTCCCACTGGGTCTACTGACTCACAACTAACTGTAGTTTAATTAGAGGATTTGTCCCTTAGATTTGTCCCCCTTCACGTAGTGCAAGAGCTGCTCAGAAGTTCTTTTGTCTACCCTTTGCAGAATCTATGCAGACTTCAGCACTCTTCCCAGATTTTGGTTGGGCTACTGTCGTAACTTAGTTGTTTACTTCTCCATTCTTCAGCTTCTCACTACCTTCAACTGTACAGGTAATAAACAGAGTTCTACATGGTAGGGTATCCAACATGACATGCTTATGGTGGAATATTCCTATCTATATCTTACATGCATAAAGCAAAGGTGCAGCAGACAGTGGCTTTTCCAGTAAACACTTCACTTTTGTCATCACTGACATTCCAACTCTACTGTCTCATCGACCTGCTAGATACAAAGTATTATCAACAAAATTCTCTGTGCTGAGCAAATTCCCTCCAAAGAATGTTGGGGCCTGCTACTCACAATGTACTTCCCAAATGCCAAGGGGGGGATACTCTGAGAAGAGGGGATAAAAAAAAATCCAGAATAACTTTCAAACATTTTTCCCAACATGAAAGACAGACACACAAAAGAACACTGTAATAAAGGCCTGGAATACATCATTTAAAAGCTCACATGCCCGAGGAATAAGATACAGAACTCATGCATAAAGTAGAGGTCTCCACATAACAAAATAATAATTCTTCCTTATCATTGACAGAATACCTAAATTTATTTCTGAAAGGCAGCTCTGAATTTTAGAAAATATATATTATGCCTAATCTACACTGGACTGTGTTTTGTCACCTTTCACATCCACACTAGACTGTGTTTTGTCACCTGTCAGTTGATCCATTTACATTTTGGTTCATCAGAAATGCACCTGGTATAGCAAATTTGGTTTTCCAACATTATGAGCACTGGAAACCACATGAGCATTAACAAAAACAATTGTGTAAGTTGTGATCACATCAGACAAAGGCATATTTAGACCAGTACCATGTTAGTACATCTTAATAATAAGCACTTATATCAAATTACAATCCAAAATTAGACATAGTGCTTGAATTCATAAAAAAAAGTTGTGCTTACCATGTCCTTTTCTGGAGTTCCCTCTGCCCTTCCTAGTTTGCCCTAAATAACTGTTTTTATTGAGCTGTTCTGCATCACTACCTCTTCTACCAGAGTTACGTTGCTTTAGACATAAGCAAAATAAGCAGCAAACAGAAACGCTATTCTGGTAGTTGCCTTCTTCAAAGACACAGGCCAGCTGTTAAAGCAGCATATGCTTGCTGAAGAGCTCATATCCACTTCCCTGGCACAACCTTTCACCACTGCTACTGCCAATAGCAGGAGAACTGCAGTGTGAGAAATAACTTACCTCAGCTGACATCTAACTATCCTGATGGAAAAAAAAAATGATTGGGCTAGGTAAATGCCACGAAGTTACTTTTTAAAAATCTCGTACACAAATAACTAATGTTAGTTTCCAGGAAGTACAGAGGAATTATCATTTTCGCATACTTCTTAAATTTCCTTTATACGAACCTACTACCAATCAATGATTTTCTAAAGTATTGTGAAATGCTTCAAGCTCAGAAGCAGCATTTCATCAATCCAGTTTGGAAACATCTTGTGAACTATGTAACAGAATACACATCAAGTATTTTTGACCATTTATTTGACAGATATAGGTTAGTAGCACATAAATATGTGAAAAGAAACTTGGAGCTTTCTACAGCATTTAGTTACATCATCAAGATGCTGTCATCAAATGAACTGGCCATCTACAGCCTTTTTCTATTATCAGTTTCAATTATATCTACAACCTTTGTTGGAAAAAAAAAAAAAAAAACAACACCTGTACTTATGTGAATGTATTATTAACATAAGTTCCTAGTATCTATTTACAATAAACTTTACTTGGCTGCTGCCTCTGACCAGACTATCTCCAAGGAATAATTATATTGGAAATATTACTTTTTTAAAAACACAATGAGGATTCACTATTTTTTCTTACATCATCTTTAAGGAGGTGAAAAATCAAAATATGACACCATAGACTAGACATGTCTGCTTAAAAACAATTAAAAGTAACAACTGATGATTCAGGCATATAGGTCAATTTTCTTCATAATTATGGAATGAAAGAAAGTCCCCACTCTACTACTAACATCATAATGATTCTGTAACAGTAAATAGCACACATTTAAAAATCACTTCATGCACAGTCTGGCTCTATGTTCTGTGTGTGTTTTTGTTTGGCTTGCTTTTCAGGTAAAAAAAAAAAACTGACAAATTTGTTAAGCTGAAATTCCCTAGGTGATATTTTAGGTGTTCGGTTTTGCTGTTTTGTTTTTAAGTCCTCAAGTGGGGAAAGTTCTCCTGAACGTACTAACAGGAAAGCAGCATGTTCTGAATTCTTATAGGAAAGTGCAGAAAATGCTACATATTATTTTTCAAGATCAATCTGCCTCCACCAGTTAAAGAAACCCTGAATCTGTTCAAAGGAGTTCAGAAAACAATTTATGATCCTCTGGTTAGGTACTTCTAGAGACACCTTCTGTCCTAAAACCTTCCAGCTCAGAATGGAGCATGCTATATTTTAATGGCTACCTCAATAAGCATTTTTAAAGTAGGAGCTTGAAGAATTCTTCAGAATATTAAGACCAGTATCTTGCTCAGTTTCTGCCAGGATTTCCCTCTACCACAGCACCAAAGATCATACCACTTTAAAAAGTGCTACTTGAAAGGATCTGAATAAATGAAATGCTAGACAACATTACAGAAGATATGAGGACTGTTATGGAAAATATTTCAATGTAATTCACTATGACAGTCTTCCTAGAAGAGCAATTGACAAAATAAAGATTTTATTTAAACAACTGTTCAAGTTCATTCAATACTGTATTTTAGTTGATCCCTTTCTTCCATAGCCAGCTGGGAATCAGGTAGTTTTGAATTATCAATATGAATTTTATTATCCTGTAACATAAAGCTGAGGGATGCCATCTTTGCCAGAATAATCTCATTCAATGGTAATCAGATTTGCCAAAGCCTCCTTCAATTTAAAACAAGCTTTTTCTGCACACAATAGAAACTTGGGTTTCTTTTCCTCTTACTGAATTCAGTAAACGATCTACATGCTCTGTTCCTTTGTGTCCAGTGAAAACAGTCTGATTTAAACCAACTCTTATTACAAAGGAAAAATCCAACTGGATGCAAGCACAAATTTTAAATTTATTTTAGTTCTACTACTAGAACTAGCAAAGTAAGTTTATTTATAGAGGTTGACTTGACTGCCTTCAGATTAGATAAATGACTATAGCAGAATCAGAGATTCCTTCTAGTACTCCAGCAAACTAAAAGTTTATTTTGGTTCCCTTAATCCATGCTCCCATATTGAACTACTTTGTGTAACTTTAGCTTTGTCTTTGAATCAAATCAGGTAAGAGCCTGTGGTACAGGCTCTTAGGAGCTAGTGTGACCAACTTAACCAGATGTAGAGCATAGGCAGGCTTTACACTATCTCCAAAGGCAAAGATTTCAGCCTAATTATAGCAGAATTGGAGATCCCAGTAATTCACTTCAGCATAGAGAGCTAGGTGACAAGTCAGGACCATCTCACAAAACAGTGAAAAATTTGCAAGGCTAGAAAGGTAATTCTTCAGCACTGCCACACTACAGTGGTTACATGTAAGCAAGGAGTACAAGGACATAGCCTTCTTCCCCTAGAACACACTAAGACAGGCAAAAACACGGTAAGTTGTTTGACAGCAAAAACACGTGTGTAGCGATTTTGGGGTGTATTTTCTCAGCATGCAGTGATCTGTGACACTAGGGTTTCCTAAACCAGAGTTAGTATCATTGTTTTTAATGGCCCTCAGTAGATGTCTTCTCTGTCTTTGCAATCCTTTAAAACTCCTGTAAACTGTTTAATAAGTCACATTAGTAGTCTGTGACATTATTTTAATTTTATGTTTTGTGAAAAGCACCTCCTTTATTTGGTGTCCACAGGTGTTACACTGGAAGAGGCAATAAACATCCTCCTCCTGCCAGGTAGAATTTTGTAACATTGTCTTATTTCCTCATATGTACATTTGCAATGCCCTGAGCTTGTTGACCCTAGCAATCCACCAGTCCAATGGCTGTGGTCACATCTCAGCTGACAGCTATTCTATACCCTGCTTAGAAGGGTGTGATATCCACACTTGATTAATTGCAGAATAAAGAACGCACATAATAAAGTCTTTTCACTCTTAAAGTGTCAGACAAGAAGGATAACATTTACAACACCAATATCTGCACTTTAATAAGACAAACAGCATGCATGTCCTCTCAGATTTTTGTTTCTTTAAACCAAATTCTTCTCAGAAGCTTCCACTATATTCCATGCATGAACATACTCCCCAAGAGCACTTAAAATAAAGTGGAACTTTTAACAGAAATGAGCCTATCCTGAGTTTCCTATAGTTCTGTTGAAACAAGCTATACTGTATGTGAATTTATTGATAGACTTTCATTGCACAGCGGCATTAATTACTACAGGGAAATCTAAAACTTGAGTGCTTGTAAGTCAGGCACTCTAACATTAATTTATACGGCTGCAGTTATAAGTCCTCTTCTATAAAACCCATACAGAAACAAATGCACACACACATTTTTATTTTATAGATATTGGCCAAGGAGAAAGGGATGAGATAAAGAAAAATGAGACAAGGTAAATATTAAAAAGACTGATCTGGAAAGTTCTAGAAGGAATGAAAGAGGAGCTGAAAATACTGCTGGTAAACATTCGAGAAATTGAGCTAAGAGTGCGGCCTCTTGGTATGTGGCAGGATTGGTATTACCTCCCACTGAACTTCTGGAATAGTGACTAAGTAAAACACAAGACTGTGCACATTAGTGAACATATAAATACTCATGCATGCATATTATAAATACACATTTTTATCATAGCCTTAATGACAGGATGGAACAGAATAGCTGAAGAGAATCATGCTAAACACACACACAAAATTAGAGAAACAAAATAGTAAGAGGACAGAATAACCGAAATATTGCTTACAATTTAGTTTCTAGTTTGCGGCTGAATACAATAATTGAAAATTAAGTTTCTCCACATTATCAGGTATTTCTAACTCTTGCAAAGACAACAGAAAACTTTTTTCACATTATTGTGTGTTGAAAAACATGGAGAGTTTTTAGCATCTCCCTCCAACACTTTTTACATGCGGAATGCCCACTGAAGCAAGTAACTGAATAGGTTGCCTCCAGTTCTGGGAGTTGGAAATGAGGCAGTAAAGCTCCTACCTGCAGCTCAGACTCAAGACCACAAATATTCACATGAGTACACACACTTTGTTTAAAATACTAACACTGATTTCTTTGCATCTCATCTGTAACAGAAATTTGTTAAAAGCAGGCTAAACTTGCCACACTAATACTATCATATTTAATTTATGCAGCTCATGTATCTCATAGGATCCATTTAGCACCCTAAGCATTTAGACTTGCCTTTAAGAAAATGTTATAAATATTTGAAGTAAGTTTCCTCCTGGAAAAGTTATGACTAGTTTTCACATTTCCAATTAAAAAAAAAAAAAAAAAAAAAAAACTGAATAGATTCACAAAAAATCCAGTTACTGTCTTTCTTTTTGAAATTCTGCTAACAATGTTATCTGCTCTGTGACTATTCTCAAATGACATTCAGCCTTTCAGAAATACATACAAAAGACAACACATCATTTACAAGCTTAAAACTGGTGGATAATATTGGCTGCAACATGCTGGCTGTAATGCTGCTTCTCACCTAATAGGGAATGACCGCTCACACTAATCATCATATTTTAATGTCTCAAATATTTAAGTCATATTACAGTCAAATGTGTTTTTTTTTCAGTTCATGCCAAAGATGCCAGTTTTTTTTTTTTCATATAATCTCTTCATTGTGGAAAAAAAAAATTGGAAATTTAGGTGGACTTCTACAGAAAAAAGAAAGCAAAGCTGAAAAATATGACCTACACCCCCATCCCACCCCTAAATCTTGAAGGAAGTTAGTTTTCAATGGGAAAGGTGGGAAGTCTTTGTTTTTTACGTTCTGTTTCTGTGCAGCTCTGGTACTGAATTTCCCACTCCTTTTTTGTGCCACAGCCCTGTAGGTGAAGGCTCCCAGAGCAGGACACTCTGTTATTCAGAGGCTGGTGCTAGACCATGAGACAAAAACCGCTGTTTCTGTGACAAAGACAATATAGCCAACTGCCCTCAGCACTAAAAAACAGGAAGTAGACATTTCTAACTCACTGTTTTTTGCTATTTCTCTCTAACGTGTTTTAGTTCTACACCAGAACATAAAGACTGCTATCTTTAACCAGGACATAAGAGTTACCCACAGAAACACTTGTCCTTCAACTGGAGGATAGCTAAATGCCTTTCACACATTAGTGGAAAAGGGATCATTAAAAAGTAATTTGTTAGCTCCTCTCACACAACTTTTCTAATGTGTATAATACATAAATGAAATAAAAGATGAGAAATTGTTCAGATATACTAGAATCACTGATTACACAACTGCGTTGTTTAAACAAATTGACACTACTGTGGATAAAAACGTGTTTTTTTTTCAATTACTGAACATACTTTTAAAGTGTTTTGTTTTGTTGTTGCTTGCTTTTTTAAAAAAATAAATTGTGGGTTAAGACAATGCTGCGTGTTACTTTTTCCTTTAAGACAACAGAAAAGTTCAATGACAGCAGAAGCTGCAAATACGCTTTCACAGAATGGTTTGGGTTAGAAGGGACCTCAAAGATGATTTAATTCCAATCCCCTGCCATGGGCAGGGATACCTTGCCCTAGACCAGGTTGCCCAGGGCCCCATCCAACCTGGCCTTGAACACCTCCAGGGATGGAACACCCACAGCTTCCCTGGGCAACCTGTTACAGTGCCTCACCACACTCTTCAGTGAAGCATTTCTTCCTTGTATCTAATCTAAATGTACCCTCTTTCAGTTTAAAACTATTACCCCTTGTCCTACCGCTACATGTCCTTGTAAAGAGTTCCTTTCCAGCTTTCCTGCAGGCCCCCTTCAGGTACTGGAAAGCTGCTTTAAGGTCTACCCGTAGCCTTTTCTTCTCCAGGCTGAACAACCCCAACTCCCTCAGCCTGTCTTCATGGGGAGGTGCTCCAACCCTCTGATCATCCTCATGGCCCTCCCCTGGGCTTGTTCTAATTTGTCCATGTCCTTCTTGTGCTGGGGGTCTCAGAGCTGAACACAGTGCTCCAGTGGGGTCTCACAAGAGCAGGGGAGATGCGTCTCCCTCAACCTGATGGTCATACTTCTATACAGCCCAAAATACAATTGACTTTTATGCAATACTATAGATGATTTTATCTGTCTGGCATTTAGTACTGATTTTATGTTTCTACTTTATTCGTAAACTTTATGGGTGCAAATTTTCAGTAGCACAAAAACTTTCTTACATTTTTTAGAGAAACATAGCTCCCTATCTTCAGCTGCGGATATAAACAGAGGCGATACAAACAACTAAACCAACAATGATCTGTATTATAAGTCAGATCTTCCAGACCGGAGAATTATCTGAAATTGGTGTTTACCTTACAAGTAAACAGACTCTAGGCTGCACCTTTCAGTACAGCCAAACCACTAAGACTTCCAACGTCATGAGGAACTTCGTGATGATTGTGTCAACAGTATGGTTTCCAAATCATTAAAGATGAGCCAGTCATATAAATATTTACAATATTCCTACATGCCTTGAACAACTAAAGTAATATTTACTTTACAGTTCATCGATATATATTAAAAACAAAGCAAAAAAATCCACACCTTTCAAACACTAATTCTACTGGAGTCTCTCTATAAATACAGTACATAAGCCACTGACACATCCGGTCTTTGCCCTTTCAAGTAAATGCTTTGCTGTCCTAAATCAATCTGAGAAGGCATGCAAGTAAAACAGCAAAAATGATAGCAAACATCTCCAGTCACTGTCCAATATACTGAACTATGTTTTACCATGGTATAAATAGAAATGATGTAGACCAACTTGCATTACTTTCTGTAACATTATTCATGGTAATCTCTCTTCTCCAACATTTCCATGCTTACTGCATTTACAATATGGGAACTAAATTACTGATAGCTATCATCATTTCTCTACTACATATGAAGCATGTTCACTGTATTTTACTGTGATTTATGATGTTATTACACACAGGTTCAGAAACTGTAGGTAGCAAAAGTCAATCATTCTGCAATTGCTTCTGTTGCATCAAAGCATGAAAAAAATACCATAGACAGAATACACAGAAAATGCTAGTCCTTTAGGATCATTGGGGTCCTAATCATTGGGGTGTTTTTTTTATTACTGGAAACTACATTTTAACAGCTGGCAATATAATTATAGTTGAACTATACATTTTAAATTCATAGTTATAACAATATATTAATACATACTTAGTAATCATAAAGATCATTTACAAATGTAAAAGTAAATGTAAGTTTCAAATGCTCTGCATTTTCACTGTCAGGTTTAGGCTTCTGAAGCCCAAGATATTGCTTTATATGTTTCATCTTTAGGTACCATTATTCTTTCTGAGAGATAAAATTTTAAAGGTACAGTACGGATGTCAGTAAGGGTAACATCTACCTTGCTTAAAATAGACTAGATGTTATTTTGTATTAATAAACTTGGACAACAGCATAGTTTTCCATAGATCTTGGAATTTCATGTGCTCCGACCTTGTATCATAAGTTGAAGACAATTTAGAACAGGAAAGAAAGAAACCTGAAATTGTGCACTTACTTATTCAAAGTGAGGTCAAGGATGAATTTGGAGCCGAAGGCCTCAATCTGGAAACTTGCCTGGGACAGATGTACAGCCTGTAAACATGAACACATAACAGTATTATAGAGCTTTGCAGAACACTCTAAGTTATCTAAAAGAATCACTGCAACAAGTATTTTTAACAAACAACTGCAAAAAGCGAAGTTATGGAAAACATGCTTATTTTCATGAATTGCATCAGTAAATTTTTTGGCCTTGCACCAAATTCAGATTCAAAAGGATTTGCCTTTTTAGACAGTGAAGGAAAAAAGAGAAGTACCTGAAATAGTATCTGAAAAGAGTACTTTCAAATATACACACCCATTCCTCACAAAAACAAGCAAAAATGTAGCTTCATATAAATGACTGTATTTCGCCATAGCCAGATGGCTATGTAACAAAATAATAAGTAACACAGTACACTGTTCATTTAATTATGTTATTGCATTCATTCACTTTAAAAGGCCTGAAATAATTAAAGCATTTGTGATACAAAGCTTCGAGTAAGAAAATCAGAGCAAAGCTTGTATTACATGTTATGAAAGACTTCTTTCACAGTAATCCCTTCACAATTAAAGGCTTTATATTTGGCATTGTAACCAAGCCGATGTATAGAAGACTGATGCTGTTCAACATAAGAAAATAAAGTTAGCTAGTCTCTTATAGGCAGTTAACTTTAAGGATATTCGATTTTTCTCAAATATATTAATCATGTACTTTATTCTTTTCTATATTGTTGTAAATGAAAGCAAAGACATTTAAAACATGTTCAGCTGTTTTCCAGATAAAAAATAAGAAGAAATAGTCCAAGAGTTTATTTTTGTGAAGACAGTGTTCCAACAGGGTAAAACAGGTCAGACTATCATTAACGTGGTTTATGAACTGCTGTAGAACTGATACTACCAGTGATCCCAAACACTCTACTTAAACAAGTTGAACAAAACAGTAATATCAAAAGTGACTATATTCCTTTTCCAGAGTTAGCTTAGAAAAAAATACATACTCCTTTTCTTTTCAGCTTGATCCTGGTGCAGCATTTTTTTCACCTCCCCTAACAGACTTAGTATGACCTGAAATACCTTTTTTTTTTTTTCCCCCAAACACTTTTTAGGACAGTAGCAGTATCAAGACTAAATAATTACCTGTAAGAAACAGATATCAAGAAATTTGTTTTCCACTTTAAGTATCTTTTCTGGTTTTGTCACTACTATTGTTCTGACAGCCAATTACAAACCAATTAACTAAACGAAACTCTTGAATATACTTCCTTTCAGAAAGATTAACCAATGTTTCAACATACTTCACTGATTAAGGAAATGCTGAAGCATCAAGAATTGACGTTATCACCTAAAATAATAAAACATTTCAAAAGTACTTGTGGCATGTTGGTAATAATGTCTTCAGCTCCTGAAACATGAAAATCCTTAAACTTCAGCACAAGACATCACAGATACCAAAAATAGTGTGTATATAAAAGAAACTACATAACCTAAAGATTGGGAACTTCATCAAGGGCTGTGAAAACCAAACAACAAGTTCTGGTTCCCAAAAGACCCCGACCCAGCAACTGGAGGTTGGGAGACCAGTCTAGGAAGTAGCACTCCACGAATGTTACACCCATACATCCATCCCTCCCCTAGGCATCTGCTACTGATTGTTCTTACGGACAGCTAGATGGATGTCCAGTCTGATCTGCTACAGCTTTTCTTTTGTCCAATCAAGCCCATTTGGTGACACATGTATATCCTTTCTTGTAATTTCTAAACCATCAAATATTTTTTTATCTTTCCAAAATTTAAAGTTACTTAAAGGAACTTGTATTCTCAGTTTATAGTAATACCAGAAAAAGATCATCCTGTAGTATGAGATGTAATAAAAATGTTATTTCTGAAAACAATTTCTTCTGTATATAAACACACCCTTGCAATCTATTACTGTACATCAGTTCCAATAGATGTAGTTTCTTACATATAAGCAATTACTGAAAAGCAACTGGCGGTAATTTGCTACTCTGCCATAGGGCACGTCCTCCACCAAATTCAGCTCAAACCATTGGTTATAAAAAGAACATGAGATTTTAAATCCTTGCTGTTCAGCAAAAACACTGCTTTGAATTCAGGTGAATGCGATACTCTACTGCTACAGTGAAATACAGACCTTGTTAATCCAGTTTAATAATGTATACCCACCCATGAAAGCCACAAACCAGAAATCAGATAAAAGTAATGAAACTAAAATGTTTCATCCCAAAACTGACATTTTTTCCTGTAACAAGTTAGCACAGAAAGCCACCAGTGAGTTGTCACCAGGTGTTTTAGCCATTACTATTGCCATGTATCATCACGATGGCAAGAAATATTTCAAAAAATTATCCATGGAATTCTGCTATACATCCTGATCATTTCACTGTATTCTCCTATCAGCTACCTTGTAATGCAATGCCTAAAGTATAATCTGAAATATGGGCTTCTTCTGATTCACACAGAAATATAAATTCAAACAAGAATATAAAGCAGATTAGCATGCGCTTTGAAGAATATACAGACTAGATATTACACCGTGTGTACTCATATGAAAATTACTACCCATCACCTTTCCGTACCACTTTCATACATTCAGCTGTGCACACCTGCACGAGCGTTCTTTACTTATGTATGCAGGAGACTAAGTACCTTTGTACATGTTTATTATATAAAAACCTCTGCAGAGGTTCCTGCTTTGACAGCTGTGGGCTGCTCCAACTGCAAAGCAGCAAAATTACATGAAGTTTTTCTGCAGCAAAGACTTACTAATCAAGTATAGCAGAGTGAGTTAAAGAAGGGCGTGAATCTTTAAACATCTTCCCACACTCAAATCCAAATTTAAAAAAAAAAAACGTTCTTCACTGTTCCAGATGCTAGGATTACCAGTGTTGTCACTAGTAATATATAAATACGTATTCAATATAGTATCAAAAGACAAAGCACACAAAATCATCAGTTTGCAAGTACTGTAAATGGAAGCTGCACCACGGAAAATTCAGAAAAAAATGCAAACATCAGCTGAAATACTACAAAGACTCTCCAACAGTCTATTAAACTCATAGACATAAGCTACATGAAGTTCATTCATTAATTTGATCAGTTTTCATTACATGGGGATTAGAAGTGAAGACTTATCCTAAGATAGGTAAAGGGAATATAATTAATGCATAGGACTTCTCTCTGTATTTCAGTAAGACCTCACAGGATCACTCAAAGGTTATTAACCATACATAATCTTTCATCCTTTACAAAACAGGTCTGCTTTTTCTTCAATACCACCTCTTTTACTATGTTCTTTTCACTTCATCTTAAGAATGCTTTCCCTTTCAATTTGAGCACACTACATACTGAAGTTGCATAAGACGCTCTGAGACCTACTAGTCTTCAAAACCTTTAAAACAAGGTAACATAGAATTAAGCCTGGCAGGAATATCATTGTAATTTAAGTGACGAACAGCTGAGTTGAACAGAAGCACAAGTGGAGTGTCCACCCCAAGGAAAATAGCACAAAATGAACCAGGGGGGAGGGGAGGTATAACTGTCCTGTCTTTGCAGTCAAAACTACTATAACACATTTCTTTCAGTAGTTAAGATCTTAACAACCCTTTCCTTCTGAAAATTACACTAACAGCTTAGAATTAAGACATAAAAGACATTGCTTCTTTATGAATTATGAAAACTTACAATTTCCAGTAATCCAAAAAGTTAGAAACTGCCCAGCAGATATAGCTTTCCTTCATAAGTGTATCATTCAAGCGATTTTCCACTCAAAATTTGGTATGGTTGCCCTGAGTTGTTTTTCCTCTACCAATTCCATTATTGTGAGATCACATCCGATGTTGTAAGATTTCTCCCTCTGCTGGCCACCGTAAGGATTTGCTCCTAGCATTCTGTGACAAATCATGACCCATGTAGTCTTCCCACTAGGTCCTACCAATCTGCTATGTGCAGCCTATGAAAACATATGAAAGCAGTCATCTGGTTCAATCACAAGCTTATCAAAAGGCTACATTCATCTGCAAAAGTTGACAAAAGGAGCAGAACGCAGATAACTCAAAGCTCTTCAGCAAGTTTCAGGTTTCTTGTGAGCTTCTTTAGTGGATTTTTGTAAGCAGGTGCTTTTTTTTTTTTTTTTTTTTAGCATTTCACACTAAAAATAACTTCAGAAGAAATCAAAGAAAACAGCTAACTTTAACTATGAGGAAACCGAGGTGTATAGATTTTAGTGTCTTCAAGTAACAAGTATCCAAAATATATTTTAGAGCATAACGAGAGAAGAGTTTATACACTAGAACTCTGTCTGCCTTGGAGAGACACCATTTCATAGTCAAAACTATGCTGAATGTTCATTCTTGTCAACAGCAGGAAAAATCTTTTTGGAAGAACGAGAAGGAATGAGAGAGGTTCTACCCACAGTTTAGATCACATATGCCCTCTCATAATGTGGTATTTCACCAAATTCAAAAGTAGAAAGGGGATAAAGAATATCAGTGTTGAAAAACAAATTATTTAAATTGGATTCCCCAGTATACTGTATTACTCTCCAGCCCTTCAATTCTCCATATATAAATAAGGTTGCAGATCCTTACTTTTAGGAAGAGACTTTTAAAGAAAAACAAATTTTATTTCAATCATTTTCAGATTTTTCTAGCTTTCGTTCTTTCTTCACATGCATACATAACTTCCTGCACCACTCTGCTCTCCATAGTGATTCAGCATTTCCGAGGCATTCAAGCCTAATCCCACAAACTATCCACATGGTTTCTATTCTTCTGGCCACAATAACGAGGTGCCACTGAAAGAGGGCCCATTGAATAATATGCATAGTTAGGGAGTATATCCATATCATGTACCTATAAATGAGACCATTAAGGTTGAAAACTCAGGTTGAAGGATGTATGGTTCCAAAAACAAGGGGGGAGGGGGGGGAATGACACAAAGTAGTACTTTAATTCCATTTCTGCCCAATGCATATAAGGTCATCAAATTTGTCTCTACATTTTTTCCCCACATGCATACAATGAATCCTAAATATAGACTTCTTTCTTTACCCAGCTACAAAGGTATTTTAGCTATTTTCTTTCATTAGCAGTGTGGGAGGCAGCAAAATCTCACATCAGGATTTACTACAATATAGCATTTATTTCAATTCTGGGAAAGGATAAAAGCAAGTACTAAAAAGTCCATCCCCTATTCGTGTCTGTCCGCCTCCCCCAAATCATCAACCCCCCCAATGCGCATCTTTCACAATCCAATTGCTTTGTATTTTCTTTGTGGGTTGTCTTCCTTTGTAATCAGGGAAATAAAAGTCTGCCTAGGATATAAGAGGTGATTAGAGTGAATGTTCAACAGAACAAAATAAACAAAATATTGATTAGCATCTTATTATTGGTGAAACAGATGGAAGAGCAAAGAAAAGACTTCATTGCAAAGAAAGACATGAGATGCAAGCTGGGGGCGGGGGGGAATTGGGGGTGAAGGGGAAGCCCCTTGTGGTGCTCTGGGAGCAGAAGATCAAAAAACAAAAACAATCCAGACAAGGAATATAAACAACCCTCTCCTTCAATTAAATGGATCAAAGCAATGTAAGTTTCATGCCAGAAGAATGAAGTCAACATAATGTCAGTTTCCATGAACACCCAACTTTAAGAAGCCTTCTCTGGGAAGAACTGCAGTGTTAGCAACGCCTAGGCTTAAAATGGACACTGAGTGGAAAGATCCACTTTACACAAGGCTCAGCACCATGCATACTCAAGGAAATCAATACCAATTCTGTCAGCGCTGATTTCTGCAAAGCTTTACCCCAACAGGTATAGAGATATGGTAGGACACAGGAAGGATAGACAACGGCAGCAATGTTCTTGTGGGAATGCTGGGCAAGTTAAGAGACCGGCAGGCATTCCCCTCTGTGGATTTCCAAGAAAATCCTCACATAGAAACATGGAAAAAGCACTATTCCCAAAGTCAGGTCTCCAAACATTAGCAAATCGTTTTCTTCCCATATCACTCTCCAAAGAAGGGACGAAGAAGATCCCCAGTGTACAAGTTTATTGAAAAGAACGGTCTTGCTTCACAGGCAACTCCCCAGGGGTCAAGGGATAAGCCTCTACATTCCCCCAAAGAAACAAAATACTAACACCATTATAGTGAACAGCTTTAGAAGAGAAAATACAATTCCAAAGGACTTACACTTTTCCCATGTTTCTAATGATTGTATAAACAGAGCACATTCTGTCAGCATGAGCAATAAGAGGGTAACGAAGGTAGGAAGGTTGTTTTGTTTAATGTATCACTGATGCTGCTTATTCCTTCCTAAATAATATCTGAGACCTTTTTAACCGCTCTGCAAGCCAGTATCATGCATGCTTCAAGAAGGTTAGGGTGCTACTTCTGAAGGTAGCATTCTTTTAAGTAACTTCATTTTCCAACAACGGGACAGCTTTTCTGTTCCATCCGTAACAGACTGGTATATTTAGATACATCCAAAGGCACATCTGAATAAGTTAGAAAGCAATCTTTCTTCTCATTAAAATATCGAAACTATACAATAATAGCTTACTTCAAAGATTATACAGTAACTCCATGTTAATTTCACATCTGAAATGTCACATAATCAATACCAACAAAAACATACATAATGCATAATAAATCATCTTTTGAAAGTTTCAAAAGAAATGTTAGTTTTCTTGGTAAGAACTTCCCTATAGATAAGTCTTACAGTAATATCTTACACACTTATCTGCTTTGCTGTCTCTCTTTTCTACCATGGCAGTCTCTTCCTATACCTTCTTTACCTTCACTTTGCTTTTAACCTGCTTTAAGAAATTATTTTTTAAAACATAGATTTATAAAAATAGAATGGAATAATTTTAGGGGGTGCCTCTTAAATAACATAGATTAGAAAAGGTTTACCTCTTCACCGAGTTATCACACAAAACCAAAATCATTTAGTCCATACAATTTCAGAAAATTCATTTTGCTATTTATTATCTGTATCTGTGCAAAATAAAATAGTAACTCTCCCCCCTCAAAAACAATCAAACAAAAAAAAAAAACAGGTATTCAGAATTTGACAAAAACTTAACACTTTACAGTGGTCTTCACTAGCCATACAATGGCAGTAAATCAATACTGCATTTATTAGGTAGTGCATGATGCACTCAACGTCGAGTAACTCATGCTTTAAGATCAGAATTCTGAAGAAAATCCCTATACAAACATTTCTCCAGAATGGAGTTATTTTGGAAGAAGCATTTTGCTAACGATAGTATAACATAAGTCAAGCCACTGGAACTGTATATTGGTCAGACAAGCCAGCCTTGCATAATTCCCATTCATTTTTATCTACAGGTCAGCTTCTGAACCATTCTGAAATCTAAAATAATTGTTTTTAATTAAAACAAGGGAAATGGCATTCCTGTTTAATTACATGTCCTATTTTAATGCCTAAAAACGGTGGTGAGGACCAACATTAAGTCTTGAAGATCTGCAAAATAAACTATTCAAACACAGTTCCACATCACTTTTTTTTCCCCTAAATTCTGCAGATAAGGCTCTTTTTATCCTACCTTATTGTGCTTCTGCTGGTGCCTTGCTCTAGTATCCAGGATGTGGTAAGGGGTCTCAGAGTCCTTGTTGATGTAATAGATTAGTCTTGAAGGCAGCGTGATTTCTTTCTGGATTGCATTGCTGTAGCTGTTATTTTTACTGCTGCTGCTTTTATTCTGTTGAAATGTACTCTCTTCATCTGCCAGGACTCCCTCTATACTGCCTGCCGTTTCATTCCAATGCAGGTCTGAGAAAGAAAGATAATGCCAGCCATAAATTATATGGCAGAATATGTTTATTTCCATAAAAAAGCAACCTACTTAGCTTGCAGTATTCTAATATTTCATTAATCACTCAAGCAAACAAAAAGACAGCTTATTCATGGAGAGAGATCTGATTCATTATTCACACATGAAATGGTTTCAGAAATAACATTACTTATTTAAACGCATGTATAGTTTCACATACAGTCATGGATTATAAATATTTTAATGCCTTTCAATCACCAAGAGAAAAAAACCTTAATGGATATGTAGTTAGCTAGCAAAGGAAGATGTAGGGGATAAGTTCTCTTCCCTCTCACAAGCCACATACACACAGAAAAAAATATATATACACACACCTCTAGAAAGATTAAGGATACTTCCCATATTCCCAAGACAAACTGAAATTAGAGTTCATACACTCTGAATGCTAATCCATTCTCTTTACATAATGGGAAGTTTTCTAACTCTTAACTTTGACAAGAGCCCTTTTCTTCAGTGGCACCTTGTCAGACGAAATCCTGCATCCTTCCTTGTTAAAATTTTAAAACGCAGCCAACCAACGTGCAATGTAAAATTGATAGCAACGATTCACAAAACGACTATATCCAGCATTCCACGTTATCATAACCCGCTCAAAAGTGAATAACCGAAATGCACACACAAAATCCGATCCCAAACAAGTTAGCTTCCTAGCGAGACTCACACCAAACCCACCTATGTACGCCTGTTTTTTGTCGCATACCTCACCAGCCTATTTCTCCGCACGCCACCCTCCACCTAAACCACTGCAGCACCAGCCCCAGAAGAGCGGAGGCAGGGAAACCTGACATTTTTCTCCTTTTTTATAAGCAAGCGAAGGAAACCTTATCCGAGCCCCGGGCTTCCAGACGCCGGAGACGGCACGTACACAAAGCTGGAAGGGGCGGAGGAAGAAACGGCTCGGCGGCAGCGCGCTTTACAGGGGTTCAGTGGCCGGGGGAGAGGCAGGGGGGTCGGCAGGGGCGAGGGGGGGCCGCAGACGGACACGCAGACGGACGGACGGACGTCCCGCCATACCCACCGGCGGCGGCCGGGGGGCACGAGGAGCCGCGGAGCAGCAGCAGGAGCAGCAGCAGCCAGACGAGGCGGCCGAGGAGCGGCAGGAGCGCGGGGCGGCAGGCGGCGGGGAGGCGGCGGCCGCAGCAGCGGGGCTGCCGCGGGGCGATGCTGCCGGGTGGCTTCATGGCTCATAGCGCCCCGGGGGGCGGCCGGCCGGGGCGGGGCGGGGGGTAGCGCGGAGCTCCGGCCCCCGACGGGCAGCGCCTGAGGGGCTGAGGGGAGGGGGGAAGAGGCGGCTCCCGCCCGTCTGGCTCCTCGCGCCGCCGTTACGGGAGGCCGTTACCCGTTACCTCAGCGCGAGGGCGGGCGGCGCGCGCGCACCTTCGCCGCTTCTCCCCCCTCACCCGCCCATTTCCCCGCGCACGCGCGCCGCGCTGTCGCTGTCCGTTGTGCTGCTGCTGCTGCCGCCGCCCCGCACGGCCCCGCGCCCCCCCCCCGCCCCGTCAGGGTGCCCCCGGGAACCGCCGCGATGAGATAGAAATAACGGCGCAGAGACCATGGGGCCGCTGCTCTGCGTGCGCTCCGTAGCTTCAGGAGTCTGGAGGAAATCTAATCTGCGGCCTCACTGTTGATTTCTCCTCAAACCGTTTTAGATACCACATTCTTAGCACACATTTTGCCCACAGACTTCCAACAGCCCAGAATAGATGCGTTTTATTTTGATGCAGGTCTCCCTGCTGAGGAAATAAAGATGTTTCTTGTTTTTTGTCTGGCTGTTGCTTTTTATTTCTGTCACCTTATTCCTTCTAAGCTGAGTTTGAGTACCACACAGATTTAGAGAGACGAATTTTCTTGGCTTCACCTAATTTTCTTTAGAGCCCAGCTAGCACTAACCCTGGCTTTGTATCACTAAGTTAATTACCGTTACTGCTAGTTTAGAAAGAATAAGCAGTTTGACAAATCATTGCTATGCAGACTATTTTATAACAGTAGTGTTATTATTTTTATTTTTATTTTTTTTTTAGAAAATCATTCTGAATCTGCACGTGCTGCTTACCTCACGTTGGTCAGACAGGTGCTACTTGTGGAAGCTCAGAATCCAAGCACGTAATGGCAGACAGCATCAAGCTATGAGATGACCTGGGGTGAAAAATGACAGAAAACTCCTTAGGGTTTCTGCTGGCTGGGCCTAGGGAGAAACCTATACTAGTTTTCTGTATAAATTGGTATTCCTCAGTACTCATTTTCCCAGACACTTTCCATGCAGTCCATCTAGCCCAGCTATTCATCATTAAATATCACTGGAACCTTTCAACCAACAGCAGCTCCTCATTTATCCCCATAAACATGTAAACAGATCAAAGGACCAGTTATGTCAGTGCACCTAGATCCAAAATAAATAAGTACAGTCAAAAGAGATATTTTAGAATCAAAGAGTAGACCATACAGTTAAAAATTTAAATCCAGAAACTAACCGCAAGACAAGAAACACAAGTCTAACAACAATGAACACTAACAACAACGAATGCTAGAAGTATCTGCTCTTCAAACTATCAGTTCTTATTTTTACTATCCAGATTATGAGGTGTAAAAGCAACAATTACCTCTTCCTACAAAGGTCGGCTACAGCAAATTCTTTCTAGAGCCCTTTTGACTCGAGCAGAAATCTGCAGCACAATCACATAGCACCATCTCAAGCAGGCATGCTCAGTCTCCCATGTGCTGATCATGATGTAGCTCAAGCTGCATTTTATAGAACTGCTAAAAAGCTTCAGGTGGGCATGTGCAGTTCAGGAGCATAATCAGCTCCAGATGAAATACTCCACTAAGTGCCTCCACAGGTGCCTTTTTTTTTTTTAAACCTGCTTTCATCTTTGAAAGACCTTATGAAATAATCTCAAATAGATTGCACTGCAAATGTCTGAAAGCAAAATATCAAAAGCATGGATTATCATGGCAACATCTGTTTCCAATTAAATAAATGGGAACCTCTGAGTCAGAGACATGCAGGAAAATGCTGATAGCCAGTGCTTCAAGACTAGCTATGAAGAAAACATGTATTACACAAGGTACACACATACTTGCAATCTGGGTGATAAATAAAGCTTACATCACAGCTGCAGACTGTTGCCCAGAGCTTTTACATTCATTGCTTGTTTATCAGGATGGGGGTCAGTGAACGCATGGAATGAAACTGTGTAATGCTGCAATTCAAATCATAAGGCTTCAGATGCAAAACTGCTGATAGTAGTCTTAGCTATTCATACTTGTAAGCTAGTCAGGAAATATCAGACTAGGCTCTGTTACCTCAATGGTAAAGACACAGCTTTTCAACACGATCTAATCTCTTTTTCCAGCATCTCCTGAACAAAAAAAAAAAAGTAAAGTGTCAGTGTATCGCTTGACTTGGAAAAGTCTCTCTATAGAATATGTTTTTAATGAACTTGCTCCTTACCCAAGGCATAAATAATATTGGTCTTCCTGACTGAGTATTCCAGGAGTGTGTCTTACTGGGATATGAGGAAAATTTCTGGATTTCAACATCAGAGAAACAACCTACCTTCAAATATCTAACACTTATTTCAAGAATCCAGTTAGGTCCTATAACAAAGGGGCATGTGGAGTATTCCTGGATATTGCTCACAGACACAAACTATTTTCTGGTTTAATAGAAACAGAAATATTTCTCTTGCAGATGGAATATGAAGGAGAGAAGTTCAGGAGATACAAACATAGATGACTGATTTATCAAGCAGTAAGACTTAGCCAGTGTTCTTACACCATTCTTGCAATCAAGTTAACGATAGTGATGATCATTACAGAAGAGGAAACTGGAATCTCAAATAATCAGTTCAATGGAGAGCTTCCGAACACAGAAGGACTGTCTCAGTTACTTTTGTAATAGCAATGATACCAACCAGCAGTTTAAGACCGTCCTTGTGTGACTGAAGGGTATAACACCACAGAACGCAGGCAGCGCAAAGAAGCAGAATAGAAGCAGCCACTGCTGAACTGTGCCATCAGGCGAGTGCAGTTCTCAGGTGTGGTTATGACTTGTACGACTGCAGCACTAGCAGGCGCAGCCATAGGCTGCACAAAAACTGGACAAAGTGACAGATCTGTTAGAGAGATTTCCTTTTGATTGGCAGTAGCACATAAATCAGCCAGTGCTGTAAACAATACAACAAATATAAGAGTCCTGAGCAGGAGGGGTACCAAGCACACTGCAGGCCTAAAAAGCAATATTTACACATGGGCACTGAGTACCAGTAGAATCTCATAGCTGGCACATAACTAACCCACACAAACCTCTAATGTGCACACAAAAGAAGGCAGTAGCCAGTCTCTGTTTCCCAGCATGGGACTAACAGCTAAGACAAAGCTGTGCTGAAACTTCATGCAGGTCATGTTTCGTTACTTTCATAAAATACACCACAGCACATATAAAAATATCATGTGCAGTGTAAGTATGAATAATTTATATTTAGAAGAAACCTGGTAATTACAATGAACAATGCAATGCATTAGTATAACCTTTTTTAAAATCATACATTTGAATACTCACTGATTCTCAATGTTCAGCTATTCTCAAATAGCTCCTCAGTCATTAGTGTGAAAGAGAGTATTTCTGTAATAATGGCTGTTATTTTTTTTTCCCTTTACATACAATGTAACCATCTCTTGCTACACATCCCACCACCTAACAGCTCTGCAGCAACCCAGCATTTGGTCAGAAAAAAATACATACTTTTCATTTTTACTGTTCCACTTAGTTTCATTAAATACCTTTCAGCAACCCTGGAAAACAGCATAAACATTGCAGTAATGCAACAAACACATAAGAGGTTCAGGAAACGGAGTACTTGCTCTAGATTCTTCTGAAGCAAGCATCGCTTTCCAAGTTGTAGATCTAGCAGAACATGGTTTTTGCTGTTCTTCACTTTACCATCTTCTTGATTTCAACCTCAGACTCTTCAGAGGAAGAGCTTTCTCCTGTTAGTCAGTAGTTCAACACAGCCCTAAATCCAGCTTTACCCAGTGTACTATTGGGCACAACACTACCTTAAATTAATATTATAAAATATAGTACAGTTGAAATGCCACTTTTTCATTCCAAGTGTCACTCATTTACCAGGTTCTGCATACTTAGCATTACTGCTAGCTATTCCTCTCACTAGTACTACTACACAAATGAACTCTTCTATGAGTACCATATATGTTTCATGTTTCAGCACTACAGGTTAGAATATACATGGTAGTTAGGATATAATTTCCATCCCCTTTCCTTCAATATTGCGAAATATTAATGGTAAGGTCAAGCGAAGTAAAATGATAAAAAGAATATAACTTAGCAATATGTGGCAAGGAAGAGAGAAGAATACAACTGTGCCACTAATAACAAGTGAGTCAGATGTTTTATTAAGTACAGTTCAATTTGTATTCAGGTGAAATGTAGCATCAGTAAGCTACTTTTGATTGCAGTAAAGATTTATTTTGAATAAACTACTACACCAGACTAATTTCAGACCGAACTCGCTGTGTACTCTTGTGTAATTACCTGTGCATTCATAACCAAAGGATTTTACAAGCTGTTCAGTAGGATTCCCCAGCAATGTTGAAACTACTGCATGTAACTCACTGTATACAAGATACTGCAGTGAGGTACTTTTGCCACCAGTGGAAACATTAAAATTCTAAAGGCTCCAATTATTCACCATGTTGCCCAATTTATTAATAAGAAACAGAGCAGCAGCAGAAACACATTGGTCAATGAGGCTATCTAGAACACACTTGTCATCTATTCCAATACAGATATACTTAGCAAGTAAAACATATGCTGCCAGCAGAAAAAGTGCTGCTCTTTTAATAAGCAAGCAGTTCTAACTGTGTCTGTGACATCAGGCCCGCTCCCTGCTAGCTCCTTTCACTCTTGCGCATTAACATGAAAAACAGTGTCAAGGAAGAAGGACGGGGTGTTAGGGGAAAACTTACTTAAATATATACTTTTGTTTATGCTTTCTTAAAACTAAATAAATACAGTTCACACCCCATGGACTTGCTACAGCTGATCAAATACTTCCAAATGGTAGATTGTGAAAAAGCCAGACTCTAGCTGCTCCAGTGCGACTTTGCAAAGGAGAGGGAAGGTATCGTTGCTCTTTTCTTGACCCACTTACACACGCACATGGGAAAAAAGGACTGCAAGGGACCTCCTAAGGCATCCTGTCCAGCCCCCAGCTATCACTAACAATTCCTCTCATACATGGCATTTAAAAGTAATTAGGGGTTTTGCCCTTCCAATACCACTGGAAAGCTACTCCAGAAGCTCACTGTTTGAATCACTACGTAAATCCTCCTACTTCCCAGCCTAAATTTATTCATGCTTAACAGAAATCTGTTCTTGTGCCAGGGCTATCAGTAACAGCTCATTCCCCCTGCTGGTAGAAATGACCAGGCTGTCGATGCTTACAGCATCTAAACCCAAGAAGAGATGGGTGAAAATATGAAACTGTAGATGAAAACAGTAAGGATGTTATCTCCAACACAGAGATGACCAGAATAGCAAGGACTGCATTAGCTTGAGAAGCAAAAGGAATATGGCCATGCCAATATAATGCATGCTTGAACTACTAAACCTCACTGAAAACAGGTACTAGTTACTGGGAAGCTGTCTCTCTGGATATGGACATGCGGCATTTAGAAAGGTACAATAACTCATGTTCCCCCCAAAATTCTAAAAAACACTTTCTCCAGTATTTGCAGGTGCTGTGGCTGCTGCTCAGGTAACACATTTTTACAGTCTGGTTTCCTGTGTGCATTCAGCAGAGCGACCTGTGCTGATGCTGCAGCCATCAATGCTGTAATCCTGTGTTATGAAAGGTAGGTAAAAATGCTGAGGAACAGCAGTGTTAGTCAGGAAAGGAAAATCCTGGAATTTCCATAAAATGCAGCTCTACAAAATAGGAAAAAAATAGAAACTGCTACATCCAATTAGGCGTCCTGCCTTTTCTCCATAGATAAACTTGGACCGGTTTCCCTGCTCCTTTCCTAATTAGGCATAGGGATGAATCATCAGACACGAAACACGCTATCCTGAAAGATTCCTATTTGAGGACACATCTAGGATTTGGGACTGACTCCTCTAGAGACTCTAAAACAATATCTAACCATCACTTCTCCAGAGAGGAAGGTCTGAAATTTTTAAGAAAAATCTGTGCAGTGATATCAAAGTATTGCATGAGAGGCCTAGTGTGTCCCCTACACTTGAGTTACTAGCAGATATTTCCATGACAAAAACTAAGTTTCAGCATCAGATATGGATCCCAGTTTGGCATTATCATCCTTCCCGCCCTGTCTCCCTGTCCTGGCCTTCTAAGCTCATTTCCTTACAATATTGATATGCAAATAAAGAACATTTTCTCTCAGCTTTCCCCCACCAATCAGTCTGCATCTATGGGTCCCCAAATTTTGATGATTTGGTGATTCTCAGCACCTACCTGCCAAAGACAATATCTCCTAATGTCAACGTAGTAGTTTTGCAACATCACAATAAAATTATTCAGAGACCCCAGTGAATGCTTTTTATAATTTCTGCTGTTAATTCCTTGAGCAGATTCTTGATTCCTAAGGAAGCTGCAGTAAGCTTTTCTATTTCCCAAAGACCAGAAATAATCTGAATTCAATAATATTTACTAGTTTACTAGACTCAAACTGTCAGCACAATAACACAGTGGATACTTTAGGGGATTACTTCTTCCATTTTGTCACTTTGATATAAAGGCAAATGAAGCCCAACAGTCTTTCCTAATGTAGTACACATCCCTCAAGCATCTTGCTAATTTTCTTGACAAAAGTCTCAGCCACAAACCCTTAGAACACACACACACAAAAAAAAAACAACAAGCAAACAACATAAAAACCCACCTAGCCCTCACAACCATGGAAGCAGATACTCCCTTCTCTCCCCCACAAGAGCCACACACAATCTGACCACGTGGATTGTCACATCAAGAACCCACACTTGGGGATTTGAAATTATGCCCTTCACCCTGCTCCTTCCATTCTTCCTTTTGCCCACATGAACTTACACTCAGTCACCTTCCAAAGGTCTTATTATTTCTCTACATGCATATGTTCCACATGATTGTTTAGGGTTGCTTATCTAGCTGGTTAACCATGAGTTTAAGCACGCATTATTACGGGTTGTTATTATGGAAATGTAGCGGTTTTTGAAGACTTTGTGGAAATTAAGACAGCATTATTCTATTCTACATGGAGTTTCTTTGCAGCATACATGAAGGAAAAAGTACCAGTTTTCTTATGACATGTCCCCTCAAACCCCCAGCTGGGGGGTGGGGGAGGGATGGAGAACATTTATGATTCAAAACTCATACTTCATAATACTTTTTTCTATGATTATTTGTGAAACTACTTCTTACAAGGAATTCATGAATTTGCTTTTCTCTCAAATTCCATCCACACCTCATGGATGAGAAATGCTCCGACTTTAACCATCTTTCAGCTTCTCTTCCATTATCTTGCCGAAGAAATTAAAAATCAAAAGGAATTGCACCTGACTAAATTGGATTTCAGACCAAGCCCTCTCTCCATAACAAAGGCATGCCCCAAACTTGCTTCATAGGGTTACAAAAATCAAGACCTTAGTCACAGAAACTAGAATTATTCTTAGCTTTTATGACTGTTCCTAAATGCTGATGCTGCACACAGGCTTGAAGCGCAAAAGAATTTCTTAAATAAATCTTCTTACACTTCAACTGGTAGAGCTTGGTGGATTGAAGCATAAAACAGCAGGGGAACATGACCAAAGATACAAAACAGATTAATTGCACAGTCCAAAGTACAATCTGACCTCTGCAGACCAAAGGTAGTTCAAGGCTCTTCCCACTGGACAGTGCTTTCCTACTTTTATATTGTCTTGGCCCTATCCCAAAATTACGTTGCTCTCAAACACAGTTGCATAATAAATGAAGCTTCCATTTACCAAAGAGATCTTGCTGAGCACAAAATGTCTTTTTCCTCATTCTGCCTATTGATAAATTGAGGTTTTTTTCCCCTTTTCTTTACAGAAAACAGCAACAACCATGCATTGATTGGGCCACCGTTCAAACAATACAATAGTCTTTCACAACATTATACCACCTACATTTTTTATGGGGGAGATACAGATAGATGAATTAATATGGGCATGAACTATCACTGTAATAAAAAAAAAATCATGCTTAGAATGAAAACAATGTAGCCAGAGTTATATAATCTCTTTTGCATTATTTTGCCAAGTAACAACCAGAAGAAACCTGCGTAATTCTACTTCTGCTCCAGGATTCTCTGTGGCCCTATCCTCAGCTGCATTGCAATCCTAAATTTGCTTTCACTGCTATTTTAAGGTTTCCATTTAAAGAGAGAGAAATGCTGGACAGAACTCCCATGGTACTTCCTCTTTGCTGCTGGGCTACCGGGGAAGCCGTGCTTAGCAATTGCTACTGGCCTTATACATGTGGCCAGACGGTAACAGTCCTCAGACTAGGCTTAGATAAGAATGCAAACAGGCTTAAGGTGACATTTAAATGCTAGTTTCTAGAACCCCTTTTCATCCCAGACACATATGTGCAAAGGTAACGATTTGCAGAGCCGAAACTAGAACCTCTACTGGAAGCACTAATGTGCTTATCCAGTCAGGGTATAAAATGTAACTTGGTCTATATGAGCTGTCATGCAGCTGAAATGCAGAGCTCAAATTTAAAATATTCATGATCATCCTAGCAGTATTTTTTTTCATCCCCTCCAAGAAGGCAATGAAGAAACAGTCTTACATTTTCAGATGTAACTATTTGTTTTACAGACGGAACATCTTTTGTTGGGCTGCCAAGCCTGAGTCATCCCTACAGACTCATTTCTAGAAGAAGCATGCACATAGGACTGACAACTGATCACAAGCTATTTCCTAACTTCCATAAAGATGTTATAGGTTTTAAAGCAACCTAGTAAAATTAAGACACAGTAACCTTTACTTTATACTAGCAAACGTTAATAAAATTCTTGGCTGCTGTACTTATGAAGAAATTTTTTTAATTCACAAAACTAGGTCACTGAGGAAGCAATGTGCTCAAACAGCAGGGGAACACTCTGAATGTACAGACTGAATATCTCCCAGCTGGCTACCGCAGCTGGAACTGCCCTGCTTGCCTCTCAGCTGCTCTCACCATGATTTTGGTGACGAACGTCATAGGGCCCTGAGCAGAAGCAACATGACCCAGGAGTGATGAACTCTGAGAACTTCTCCACTGGTATCACCAGGAGTTAAAATGTAACCTACTGGTGTCAAGAGAGAACATAGGCAGCAAAGAAGGTCTTGCAGCTGATATACTACAGTATTAAGATAGAAAATACCAGGTGGTAACAACTTGAACTTCTAAAAAGACCAAATATTGGGAAAAAAGTGATCTTCACTTTGGAATTTTTCTTTCACTGGAGATAAAAACATTTACTGCTGACTTTTCAAGGTAACTACCAATTTGAACAGTTGTACTAATACACATTTCATTCTGAGAAAAGCCTTCGGTCTTTGATCATCTCCTGAATGTTTAATTAAGCAAGCAGGGTGAACACATCACTTAATCTGTACCCAATGGGAAATACGTTCCCTTCCATTCCCTTTGAGACAAAGTTACACTACTTAAAACCAGATTCACACTAAGTCTTATAAGACTATAATCTTCCTTCCTGCTAGTCCAGTCAACTGCAGCATAAATTCAACAGCCAATCTGGCCTCAGGTAAAGCAGCCAGACCATCCTGACTTTTGTCTGATTTTCCAGTCACTTTGGGGGGGGGGGAGCTGTGATGTTTACATCACCATTTTCAGATGTGAAGGTCGATATTCAGAGTGGCATTTAAACATGGAACCATCTCCTTTGGATTCTGGCTTGGAGATAAATATGTTTGATTTACAGTTTAAGATGTGCTAGAGCAAAATCTGAATATAAAAGCACCATTAATTATATCTAATCTTTTGGTCTACAACAACACTGAAGGATATCCAAACACTGATCACACCTGAAAGCTCAGTAACCACAGCAATAGTGCAAAGGCACTCAGGTCTCTTGCAGGTGCCAGGACAAGCACAGTGTACTTTTGTCTTCACCATCCCTCGGCTTCCTGTCCTCATATCTCTGTTGGAACTGAGGCACCTGTGAACGAGGACTTGGGAACAGTATTAGAATTGCCTCCCCTCTGAACAGCTCTGGAAGAATGGGAATTCTCTGGGTTCATGGAGGAGTGTCTCAGGTTTCAAACAATTTTCCTTTGTTAGGCAAGCAGCTTTTTTCCTGGCCTCCTCCTAGCTCCTCTGCTGTGGTACTACATTGTCATTTCAATGGAACTGAAAATAATGAGACAAGAAGTGCCAAATGCCCATCCAGCGAGCCTCATACCACGTCTTTCACAGGTCTCAGAAGACTGTATCAGGAGACACAGTGATTCTTTGCTGTGTTCCCTGAAAATCAACACTGTTTTGATGGAAAATGCTGTAATCTCTTCTCACTTATCCTGCCAAACCCAACTTCCACCCAGCACAAATCCCTGGTGGGATTTGAATTGGGCTGACAGCAAGCCCTGTTACCTTTCCAATTGACTCTTGGAGATACCAGATTTTCCTTTTTTTTTTTCCCTCCTCCCTCTCATTTTTACAGTATAGTTTTCTTCAACTACACACAGGGATCTTTCCATCACCTTCCTCATCAGATATTTCTGTCCAAATACGAAAGGTGGCTGAATATCCAGAAGACTCTCTGCTCAGGGCACATAGTAATTAGCATACCTTGTGCCAGGAGGAAAAGGATTAAACCTTCCTTGCCCAGCCATCTGCTGAATATGCTCTGCCAATGCAAGAAGAGCATTTTACTATACAAACTGCAAGAACAATGTATCTACTTTCCATGCTGAAATTCTGTAGCTTTCCATTGAAAATAAAATATGGGCCTAGTACAAAAAGTGGAAATGCACCACAGCACAACAAGACCAGAGAATGATGTTATTGAATCATAAATTTTAAATTTGGGCACCCTGACACTAGGAGAAAAAATGGCCATGTAATGCAAGTTTTCAGCGATTTCACAAATCACCTTCAAGACATCCATATTTGCTCAGCAAACACTCGTGATAACTAGCTGAATAGGAAAATTGGACCTGGCTTGTTAGATGGAGGAAAAAAGAAGAGAGGCTGAAATTTATTTGTAGAAAATAATGCTCTAGGCCTTAAGAGGAAGAGACACCCATGTTCCCTCAACTCCCATTTGTCACACCATCCTTCATCAAAGTATTTTCAGTTAAAACAACAGGTAAGTTCTACTCTACAGAAAGATAATTCAATTTCCTGCTGTATTTTGATAATATTCTTACATTATGTTTCTTTGCAGTCTGGAGCAAAACAGGCCTGTTTTGTTTCCAGTTTCCTACCAAGGAGGATGGAGCTTCAGCTCTAGCTGAGCCTATGCCTCTCCTTTCCAGAAGAGCTGCTCAGAAGCTGGCAGACATCATTTGGATTTGTCCATGACTGATGCTGCTCAGCTTGCCCAGAATTTGGAATTGCTGGGGACCAGGTGCACTGGTATCCTTCAGGCAAGTCATGGAGAGCTTGGGAGGTAGGCCCTGCTGCAACCCGCCAGCTCTGCTGCCCCTATGCGGGAACTCTGCAGGTGGGCCTTCCTCCTGTCAGGCCTCCAGCCAAAACAGGACCTCAATGTTTGTCTACCTGCAGCTCCTAAAGCAAATAAAAGAATCTGGATGAGAGAGAGATAATGACGTATAACCTACTGCCAACCCTATGTCTTAAGTCAGGACAGAATGCTTACCAGTAAATTAAGCCTCATATACCATCTTTCCCCTTCCTTCAGTATTTATAGTCTACTAGCTGGATCCTGAAATATGATTCAAAAGAAAGCAACAAAAAACCCTTTCCAAGAGCTGCTGAGCAGACTCAGCATCAAAGGATTTCAGAAGCAGAACATTAAAATACACTGTAGGAACCAAGCTTGGACAGAGCTTTATGCCTAAAACAAGTTTTCCCTATCTCTGATTTCTCTAATTCCTTTAAAATCCATACAACAGCAGCTCTGTTGCACTTCATGAGCCTTGTCACAAGTACAAGCCTTCACGCTGACACATTTTAAAAATAACCCGTGAGTAAGATCTTGTTCTCATTTCTGTAAAAACTCCCCTACTGATGATAAAAACTGGTTAATAATTTAACAAAGTAATCTGAGTGTTCTAAAAATGGCACAGAGCCATTTATATTTAAAGAAAGTGCTTAGTTATAGGAGATTAATCTGTGAGAGAGGACTATTATTTAGTAAAGTAAATGCTTCCAAGTCATCTGCATAGACTCCTAATATTACCTGCCAATGGGTAACTATAGGCCATTCATTCCTTAACCAGACTGCTCTCATGTTAGAGAATGGTTAAATTGAGGAAAGAGTGGCTACTTACAGGATTAAATATTAATCTACAAGAAGTTAACGCACTTTGATCCATGCAATTAAGATCTCAACTCCAACAACCTACCAAGGCCCCAACAAAATCAGGAGAAAAGTTGGCTCCCTACAATCCAGTTTATTGATCTGAAAATAAGAAAGAATTGGGGGGTTTGTGTTTCTTCAGCGGATTCTGAAGGGTTGATAATCCCCAAGTTTTCAAGGACCTCCATTTATTTTAGAATGCCAATTTTTATATATACATTTCACATCACTGAGGGCCCAATCCTCATAAACACCTAGCAAAGTTTGGGAATGACAACCAGACTCTAAAAGTCAGTGTGTATGTTGATTTGAAAGTGAAGAAGGTCAAAGTTAGTGAGCATTTTCATGTTTAAAAGCATGTTGCTTTTAAACAAATTACCTCACTTTTCCCACCTTTAAAGCATGAATGACACCAGTTTATCATGAAGAAGTATTGTCAAGAATAACTAATTGGAAATGGAAAATGGAAAAACATTAATATGTGTTTTCATTGTCTGGTTAGTGCATCCCAACACCCTTTCGATTCACCTTGCAGATAAAAATACAAATATATTTTAAAATGTTTTATGACTGATATCTGTGTTCCAAAATGTTAATAATTTAACAGTTTTATTACTATTCAGACAAGTTAAATTTTATAACCAAATGTATCAATGTAGAGTACTGAGCTTCTAGATAGCTGAAAGTGAAGCCTGAAAGAAAAAAATATGGTTCCAAGGCATTTTCTGATTTGGTTTATAAATAGATGGTTTTGACATACCACACACAAAAATAAAGCTATAGTTAGCTAGCCTGAGGCAGCTGTGCAGCTGGGAGAAGCGCATACACTGGCAGCCTATCTGTGCAGTTGCCTGTGTTGTGATACATGCTATCAAAACACCCGTTAAGAATACAGCAAGAATTAGCATTTTGGTTCAAGGCACAGCGACAGGAAGCGATCTTTGATTTTATGTTATCCAACATGTAAACCACTGAACAAAAGCAAACAAAATAGATTCCTAATTGGAAGCAGCAGGTAAGAAGCTCTAAGGCAATTAACTTTCTTGGCTGGTTTGGTGCAAAACAGGTAAATTAATGTTTGTTTTTGTTATTTATTTATTTTTTAATTTTAAAGCACTTTCAGTATGATAAATATATGAATTACTTTGCTGGACAGTTGCATCAAATGAACAGGCAGAAACATTACTGGAGTATGAACAGTGCTACGAACACCCCCGTAGAACAGGGAATCCTATTTAGGGACAGATACAGACTTATTTCTGCCACTGGAGGTTTCTGCATTGACATCGTTTGATTTCAGACCAACCATGTGGATAATATTGTGCCACAACTGGAGCATTCTGGCTCTAGAACAGTAAAAAGGCGTTATAGAGTTCAGTTGAAACTTAGAAGCAGGTCCCCCAGAACTGACAGAAACCTGCTGGTAATCTCTAATTAGATTTGGACTCTTATTCACTATATTCATGTCCTATTAAACTCTGCTGAATGGGGCATATACAGCAACTCCAAAGTAATTTAATACGTATAAAAATAAAGCATATTCAAACTGCAAAATTAGGATCCACATCCAAACTCTCCCAAAACTCCATTACTTCAATGTAATTTGTTTCAGATCTATCTTTAAATGAAACACATTCTAGCTGACAAATAAGCCCACTGTATGCTCAAATACAAATGGATAAAGCCTTGATAACGCAGCAAAAACCGTGAAGGGCTTCTGTGCTATATCCAAAAATTTCTAATCAAGAACCATGTTTTCTGCCCCTTTACCTAATGCCTCTTCAAGCATTAATTTTCAGAATAATAGACATATGTTTTTCAATCAAAAGAGAAAAAATTCAATGGGTGCCAAGTGATAGAATATTAAACAGCTAAAAAAGAGCAGGTACACTCCCACACACTGCTTACAAAATCATCTCCTGAAGTCTGAGATACTACGTGACCTTCACTTACATCAATTGCATAAAGTTTCACAGAATCACAGAATAGTTGAGGTTCAAAAAGAATTTCTGAAGATTATTTAGTCTAAAACCCCTGCCAAGCAGGATCACCTAGAGCATGTTGCGCAGGATGGCATCCAGGCAGGTTTTGAATATCTCCAGAGAAGGAGACTCCACAAGCTCTCTGGGCAGCCTGTTGAGTGCTCTGTCACCCTCAAATGTTTAAATGTTTACTTAAAAATTAAAAATTAAAAAAAAGATCTTTTCCCCAGAAAAGCATCCACTCTTAGTATATAAATACATCAGAATTCATCATTTAGAAACAAAACCGTGAGCTTTCCTTGAAAGTACAAACATGAGAATGTGATATAAGTGATAGTCCTCTTCACTTTGAAGTGTTAGAAACATGAAAAAGTTAACCATGTCTAAACTTGTGCTGAATTTCAGCACTCAGTCCTTTCAAATCTACTTATAGCCTGAGCATTTTGACTGTCAAGACATCGATAAATGCACAATGTAGCTCTTTAAAAGAGCGTTGAAGGAAAATAAAATAATAATAATATACAGAAACAAAACCCAACCAACCAAAAAAACACACACACAACTTAAAACTTTGCAAAAAATTTCCAAGTCACTCATACTCCTCTGGAAGCTGATGTCTTTCCACCTTCTCCAGACGTTATTCAAGAATTTAGTAAGAATCATGCAGCCTGATGACAATGGAGCTCAGATTCACAAGCCAGCTTTTGGAAAATGTTAATTCTTTCCCCTTGTAAACTTGAGAGAAATTAATACATTTACAAAGAAAAAATAAAGCACTACCATGCTACCGAAGACAGACTAGGAAGTTGAACTGATGATACAGACATGCCACGGTACGCGAACAAGAAAAACAAAACCCCATGTTAAAGTAAACTTAAAGAAAAGAAAGACAAACAATGCAAACACACATTGGAAATATTTGCAATTTCAGCTCTCCAATAGAAATTTATCAAGTTTTTACTAACAGCAAATTTAGTAGAGTGCAATAGAAAAATGCACTAATCTGTCTGGTATTACTGGCCTAGCTGTTCTATATTTTATTTATTTATTTTACATACATCGCTATGCTTTACAGGGTAAACATCACTGAAGTTTAAGAAAGGAGATAAAACGATAAAGTATAAAAATCCCCCTTAAAGCAGCCTACCTTTTTGCACAACTCCACCAATCTGCTTTGGAGAAAGCAATGGCAGCACAAGTCAGCAAAGGAACCCCTTTTTAAATCCTGTTCCCCAACCCATTCTCATAAGAAGCTATTTCGTTTAATTATCAGCAATAGGAAGCCAAAATACTATCTCCTTACAAACACAGGCAAGTGAGACCATAAAAAAAAAATAAGCAAGCAAATAGAATAATAATAATAATAAGCTCAAACCCCAAACAAGCCCCAAAGAAATAAGCCACAGTATATTCCCCTGAATATTTGTAAAATATTCATTAAATCTAATTAACACTAAGGTAGTTAGAACAAATTATTGGACACATGGCAAAGCAAACCAATACAGAAATCTCAAGCAACAACAAATGGTTCTGTAAACTTAGAGGAGATGATGGGAACACATGGCTTGCCAGAATACAACTGAGAGATATTTATGACAAAATCTTTGTTAAATAAAATGCTTCATAGGCCACAATATTCCTGTCCCCCCACCTTCCCTGAATGAAAGTCTTATAAAGAAAAAATTGTGGATGAATTACAGAAAAAAATCTGTAAATTAAAGTTTTGCATGCTCTACAGTTAAACGAAATAAAGGAAAACAGATGACTTGACCCACTAGCTGCACTAGGGAGCTGAAAAGGATACGGTAGCCAACAGAACACTTTAACTAGAGACATATGTGGATACTTGGCTCCCTTTTAAAATTTTCTTGAAGTCAGATGTATGAAGGCATAAGCAATAGCTACATAATTACTATATTCATGTTAGAGCCAAATGACACTCATCACACCCTAATCTCAGAGAAAGTAAAGATGGAGAACTCTGCATTGCAGATGGAATTCTTATTTTAAAAGGGAGGAGCATGAGGGAGAAAAATATTTTACGTGCAGAAAAAATGAACACTAATTTTCATTGTAAATGTCTCTATAAACTTGGAAGTAAAAGAAATATGTAATATACAATTCTGTTACCGTGCTATCTTTTAAGCTCTTAAAAAAAAAGTGCATGTGCTTACTAACGCACTTCACAAAAAGCAAACACTGACATCTAAAGTAAGATTACTGAAGATAATTCCAGATAATATTGAACACTTAAGAGATCTTTATATCCACAAAAAGTGCTGTATGAACATTAACTAATTGTTGTAGGTGAAAATATGCTGACTTTGACTCCAACATTATCCTGACCCCAAATTCCACCATAAATATGATATGTTGGCAATAACTCAGGAAATGATAATTTGCAAGAATAGTGTGGAAAACAAAAGCACTAGATATTTAAAAATCTAAGGCCATGAAATATCTGTTGCCAAAAACTCAGTATGCTTACTTTTTGTTGTATGCAGACTGAGTCTAATGCTATTGAAAAGAAAAGCCCAAGCATTTCCATCACCTTGTGGACAACTGACTGATTAGTCAACATTAGGGCAGAATTATAACAGAGATGCTTCCAGTGTTCGGAGAAACCCACTGGTAGCCACATACAGCCTTAGAACTTCTGGCTTTTATTTATTAAACTGTTTCTTCTAAAGGAAATAGGTGCACAACTTTTGCTATAATCTTTTTTCCCCCTCTAACAGTTGCTGAAAGGATCAAAAGAGCACTACCAAAGAGAAATATTATTTATGTATTAAGCAAATAAATGTAAAATACCAGAAGAAAGAATGATAGAATCTGAACTGAATCATGACAGAAAGTAAATGGATTTTGATAACTGTTTGCAAAGGTTCAGACAAAACAGAGATTAACGTATAAGAAATACAAAAACAGAAAACTGAGTATTCATTGGTTTTGTTTCATTCTATCCTTGCTACAACTGTAAGTCTTACTACTGTTCATTTCTACGTGTCTTCTTAGCACTTTAGTGTATTAAAAGGCACGTCACGCATGTGCATTGTATCCACAAGGGAAGCAACACGCATTCTGAGGATTAAACCTATCCCCTTCACTGTTAATTCTGTCAGCATAATCTTCAGACCAGCAGACAGCTTTCTGCATGAGCTAGAAAAGACATATTTTCATTGTTTTGATTCTACAACTTGTTTCTGCAATATTAATAACTAAGTAGACTATAATGAACATTTTCAGTTGCACTAGTGCCAATGTCAATGCAATATGACACAGCAAATAGGAAAAGCTGACCAGTTTTAATACATTAAAATACATTTTTAGGATGCAAGAGATCAAAAAAGCTATTTACAGATGCTAGTATTTGTGAAAAACTGTTTTTCAGTATTCCTTAAAGAAGGAACATTGACAGAGAAAGCCTGACAAATAATATGAGCTATAATAATGTATAATAATGACTTGTGTTCGTGTCTCATCAAAAAATCAAAAACAGTTCTGGACTTCAGGGAAATCATTACAACTTCCAGTGTCACACAAATACAATAATTTCAAGCATTAAACCACTAATGACTCCAATGAATCTAAAACCAACTTAAAACATAAGTTTCATCATAACTCTCAAATATTCCAATTTAAACTAGATCTCTACTATACTTGACACTCTATAAACATGTTATGAATTGCTCACATCTCCCAGGAAAGATGCAATCACCAGATCAAAAATTTGGTTACAGTATGATATTTGTCACTCCAGGTTTAGAAGGTAGAACTGTATCTAATGCATTTAATGAGGCACTTTTTGACAGCACAACAGTGCTGAAGTAGATAATTACACTCAGATAACATAATACATAATAATCTTCAAGGATGGATTGAAAATTGCAAAGCATATCCCGAAATTTTATGACATATTAAAGCCTCAAGAAACAACACGTCTATGCTTTTCAGCCATTTGCCAATTCAAGCTGACACATTTGCATGCATCACTCCTGCAAAAGATTATGCTGTTTTAAACAGGCACTGTTACAAACAGAAAATGTCTACTAAATTTAAAGAACAAGGTGTTCTATGCAAGGTAGTCTATTGTTCAATAAAATTGTATAGAGTACAATTCTGGTATTCTATTTACCAGAAAACATTTAAACTATTTTTACACACAGTTTTAAAGGCAGTTCTTCTGCATGCATTGCAAGATCATCATCATAATCAAGATTTATTTGGTCTACAGTTATGCAGAATCGATTGGCTTCTCTGTGAAGTAGAAAACTACATAATATTATGATACTTTCAGGCACTGCCCTCTTTAATAAACATGCCCTCAAAAACAAAACAACTAAAAGCCAACAATGTTCATGAAGTTCTGTGGGCACCTTGCCAATTGGTTGGTTTTCTTGGTTTCCTGCTGCCAAAATGCAATTGAAGACATCTAAAATACCTCCAATGCTTTTTCAGTGCTATCCTTGGATGTCATTGCTTCAGTTACCACAGGATGGGATGAATCCTGGCTTCATTGAAGTCAACAGAAGACGTCACTGGATCAAGATATTGTAGTTGTGAACAGCTGTTTAAATTATGATTAGCTTTCTTCAGAAACATAGCTTACTGAATGACACTTTGTGGTGTTCCCTCCACAACAAATTATAACTATTTTCAAGTTAATTAATACATCCAGAATTCAAAAAAAAAGACTACAAAAACACAAATTTGTTTTTTATTTTATTAAAACAAGATTGGTTCTGCTGAAGGAATGAATATAGTCGTAACTGTAAAACAATATAAGCAAACAAGGAACAAAACCTTTGCTTCTGGGCATGCTCAAACTTAGGCGAGTACAGAGTTTTCAGAAAATTATCATCTGGAATGCTGTAAATCACAGCAAGTAAGTCACTGACAACAAAAATTGCTGGACTTTAATTGCATTAAGCAAGTGAGGTATGTTTTACTTTTCTTATCCCCAAAACATCAAGAGCTGACACACTGTTCTGTACGAATTCAGACTGCTCCGTTGTGAGGCAGATTTACCCTAGGTGAAAGACAAGGGAAAACAGCTAAATAAGTTAAGATTTATCATCCCACATCCTTTTAGCACTAGTCAGTGAAGTAAGCAGACTCCGAAGCACTGAAACACAAACATGAACCTCTCCTCTACACTTCAGATCAGGACAGCATCCCCTTCTGTTACCTGTCACTAATTTATTTCCAGATACTATATCCTGTCCTGTAGCTCTTCATAACATTAAGAAAAAAAGTTCAATTGCATGTCTGAGAGCCAACGATACAAAGAATATCCAGCAATATCACTGGAAAAGTCTGTGACATCACTATGTTATTACAAACACATACTATGTCAAATGACCGCAAACAGTAGAGATAAAGAAGCAGATTAAAAAAAAAGTTAAAAAAAACCTACATCAGGCAAAAATGTTTCAAAATACATTACCAATTGTAAGAATGTGAACACCAATAAAAATGTGTTCTCATTTAGGCACAAATTTAGCATGAATCTTTGGATTAAGTCATAATCACATTATAAAGACAACTAAATATCTCATTGCATGCAAGTCCCAGAGAGGAGTACTTTGATACTACAAGCACAAAAAGAACTAGAAAATGAAAAAGCCAGTCAGAAAAAAAAAAAACAGAACTGCTAGGTGCAAGCATCAGACATCTAAGTTTTGGGGGACTTATTATACTGTTTGCTTAGCATCTAGCACAGTAAAAGTTTAGATCACACTCAATGATCACAATACTAATGATAAAGATCAATCTGCTTAGAATGAGGTTTAAAAATTGAATGAGTACTTTACAGAGAGAGACTTATTTAAAATTATTAACTGTATTGAAATTATAAGTATGAACTTATGGAAGGTCAAAAATGACATGCACAGAAGAAATAGTAACATTTTTCTATTCTATTCTATTTTCTATTCTATGCAAGCTATTCTGCATCTAACTGCTGCCAGTTAGATTCTAAAAGCATGACTTTGTTCCTCTTCAGTCAAGTTATCTTTTCTTGCTTTTGCACATTAAGACATGCAAATATACTGGTAAGCACCTTTGTCCAATGATGCAAAAAAAAAATCCTTCCAATTTCAGTGAGAAAGTATTTCAGCGAGAAAGTATTTCAGCATTCAAGTTTTCCATTGCTGTAGCCTCTACAACCATGTTTTGAAGTTTCAGCCAAGATGTCAATGAACAGCGTGCTACTCAATAACAGCAGCAGAATATATAACATTAATGAGGAATTAGTATAACAATTCCTCAAGATCCCCAAAAAACTCCTTTGTCCTTCATGCACATGGTATTATATCTGCCTTTTTTTTTTTTAATACATATTTTCATCAACTCTTCTTCCAAGGCAGATTCTACATTTGCTTCTCTCATACCACAATCTCCCCTCTTTCCTAGCAGTCACTGAGCATGCACAGAAGAGGTTTTTAAACAATCATAAAAGATGCATAGAATAAAATCTGAGCATACATTAAATCTCACTTTTACATTTTCAACCACAGAATTGTTTCCAGACTTGGACCTCAAGTCTTCTTCTTTAATAAAAGTTGTTAGAGTTCATCTTCTTTTTTTAAATGTAAATATATAGCTACTTACACTTTTAATTAAATAACTTTTCTCTGTTAAAAAAAAAAGTAAAACACCTCAACAAAGGGGTCTATCATGTACCCCGCCACCCAAAAAAAAAGATGCTAAAAAAGTTAGTCATTGTATAGTCCACAATATACTTTATTACTCTCAATGTTTCAAGGAAATTTCTGTGCTGGAGAAACAAGCTTGCAATAAGTGAGTATGGAAAACAGTATTTTTGAGTGTAAACAAATACACACTAGCAATCAAAGTAGAATGTGCATTAAACCTTACTCAAACAGAACAATCCATACTTTTCATATGTACAATATCGTGAAAAATTAGACTGAAGAAATTAGATAGGAAAACATTCTTGTATCATAAAAATATGTTAGAATGGGACTTAAGAGTTAATTTAAAGCTTTGCTTTAAAACAAACTTTATCTTAAAAATCTTTTTTTTTGGCTTTAAAACTTTAATCTAAAAATTAGGCTTTCTATAAAAACCATTCCATTAAAATTTTGCTTTAAAAAATCAGTTTTATATTAGACAAAATATTAAATTATACAGGCACAATTAGTTTAGGGCTATAAGAACTCATAACCCCCTTTTTTTTTTCCAGTGACTTGTAATCCAGTCATAAGATTCTTTGTCAACTGACAAACATAGGAAAACTCATCCATAGAAACAGACTTTTATTTCAAAACTAAAAGAAAAAAAAAAGAAGCGTCAGATGATATTTGACTTGTAATTTAGTTTCCAGCTGGCTTAAGTACATGCACATCGTTGACTTATCCTGGGAAATATGCACATTTATATAGTTGGATTTTTTTCTTTTTTTGATTTACTTTTTTAACAATGAGTGGCTTATGACGACAGCTTTTACATTTCATTCAGATGCTGTATTTCAAAATACAACATTTCATAGCACAGCTTTATCTCAATACAAACTAGTGACCCTTGACACTTCAGAAAGCAAATCAAGAACGTGTTTTGAATTTTTTTGGGGGGGGAAAGCACACATATAGTGTGTAATGGCAGAGAGAGCAGGGTCTCAGTCTTTTATATATGCTTTCTTACAGCATATAAGAAAGATGTATTGTACAAGTATAGAATTTACAAATAACTTTACAACAGGATAGATTAGATAATATACCAAATTGCAAATTTGCAAACCAGAGCCCTGCCTGTGACGACATTTAACTCTGTGCTTAATTTAATACAAGTGAACAATTCATTTTGATTTTAAAGTGTAGAAACATCTTCAAGACTAGGGTTTGTCTCCTAAACACACTTTAATTAAATAAGCTGTCATCATAACAACTAAAACAAAAGCAAAACAAAAAACAAACAAAAACATACCCAAAGAAACCAAAACAAAAGCCAGAAACAAATATAACCGAAAGCCACAGAACTATGGTCTTTTTTTTTTTTTTGCCATAGACAAAATCATAGAGCATCAATGGCCTAACAAAAATCACTAATGGAATACAATTTATTTATTTATTAAATTCAGCTTATTTAAATATCCGTTTTAAACAGATATTTTAATTTTAATACATTTAGATTGATGCCGCTTTAGGTTTGTTTTATTTAAATGTTTTACTGAATATTTAAAATAGTTTTAACTACAGTACACAAAAACTTAACCAACAGTATGCCCAATTAAAATCCAAAAAAAAACCCACTGGATCTCAAATTTAAGATTAGAACAACTCACTGTTACTTGTCTCTAACTTTTCCATACCCTCACTAAGGAATGTAAAATTAACCTATAAACTTTATCAATAAGCTATTAAAAAAAAAAAGCAGAATAAAGTAAACCTAAACCTGTATTCTCTTTTGGAATTTGAGGTTTCAGTATAGCCACCACCATTGGAACAGTACCCAAGGGAGACATATTTCCTTACCAGCATGGTCCATTATTGCTTGATAACAGCCCACAGTGACTTGTTGCCCAAAATAACTGATTTGGACATGGTTTCAAGAAAACGTTGGTATAAAAACACGTATAATTGTATTTCATTTCAAGAAAACACTGAATTGATCTGAACTGCATCATACTGTATTAATTTCAATACCACTCCATAGGCAAGTATATACCATATTACGTGTTGAACAAGGTGTGCATATATACAAACACAAAATACATACACAGAATTCACCCCAGATTAAGATATCTTAAATTAATTTTTAGCATGAGTCATTTTTTGCACTTTAAAATTATGTGGAAAAAAATGAGAATAGGCACAATTAGTACAGCTTCTAATTTACCCTATTGTAGTGCACTATTACGCACTGATAATACCATAAAAACAATATGATACTATTCAAGCTCATTTGTTTTGATGCACAAGTGAAGTCTAGTAAATAGGGTTCTAAGTGCTTTTAACTCAAATGCACAACTTCTGCAGCTTTACACAGTAGGACAGTGCAATATATGCCCCATATATAATGTCCCATATATCAGGAACAAGAACTCAGTTTAAAGTTGTACCTGTTTCACATTAGACTGGCTTTGCACTTTCTGCAGCTCTAACACTTCAACTGCTTTGTCTATGACCTCCTTTTGTTCCCTTCTTTTCCAGGTGCTGGCTATAAAGAAAAAAAAAAAAAGATGTTTTGGTGGCTAGCTCTCACCTGGTAGAACGAGACAGTTTCGAAGTAATGGTACAGCAGAAGTTCTTCTTGAGGGTTGGTTCACAGTGCTAGGGTGACCCCAATCTCCACTTACTTCCCAGCTTCTGACTTTGGAAGAAGCTCTCTGGCTTTTTAGGAAAAGATCCTGGCGTGACTTTCTGCCCCTTTTCAGGAATCCCTGTGACGACTGTTGTGTTCAGAAAAGTCCTTTTTGGTTTCCTCCTCACCTTTAATTTTTTAGCATCAGGCTTTTCTTTGTTAAGGTGCTTCCCCACTGTAGTTTTCCTTGTCTGGTGCCTGTGTATGGAGAAAGCAGAAGATTTCTGTGCACAAGGAGAAAGTTTCCTTCTCATTCCCTCTTTTTGCTGTTTTATAGTTCTGGAAGTTTGTTTGCCTGTGTTTACTCTGTTTCCTCTTCTCCCAACAGTGCATCTGACAGACATAGCTCCTGCAGCCTTTTTGGAAAAAAGTGGTTCTATGCTAGTGCCTTCTTTTCTCTTCCACATTGGTTTTGGATTCTCCCTCTCTAATCGCTCACTCCTGATGGAGGTCAGAGGAGTTTTGGTAACTCTGCTGTTCAAAGGAGTTAATCTACTGTCTCCTTCTACCACAGACTGGTGTTTCGAAGAGTTCTCAGAGTGACCAGATACAAGACAATCTGTTCTTTCCATGGAAATCGTGGAAGATCCATCTGCTTTTTGACTTGATGCTGTATCGTTCCCTTTACCTGGGTCTGGCAGAAGAGTTGCTGAAGATGAGCTATAGAGGTCTGACCAATTCAAGGACTTTGATGGTGTGCCTTCTCTCTGTGCATCAGCTAGTTTCCTCATGTTTGCATCAAAGCTGAGACTTCTGAAAAGCTGTCTAACATGGGAGGGCTTTTTGACCTTTTCTCCAACAGAACTCTTGGGAGGCATTTTCAGAATTCTATTTGTCAGTGGGTCATAATACTTCAAAGAACACTGTTTGTATTTATACCTTATAGAGTCCTTGCTATCTGTGGAGTTACGATTTTTTCTCATTTGGGGAATGTCTACAGGTTTACCTTTACACTGTTTAAGCTCTGGACATGAAAGTACATACACCGTTGTCTTGGGTTGCACAGGGCTCATAATCTTGCTATAGGACTCAGGAAGTTTAAGGGCACATAGTCTAGTTTTCATGTTTGGAGTCTTTTCACCTTCTGGCGACGTGATGCTTTCTTTCTGATCAGCTTGATCAGACTCCCTTCTAGCCATTTTTCTTTTTGTTACAGGGTAATTCAATAGACTTGTTTGTGTGCCATGGCTAACTTTAACCACCTGGCATCTTGAAGCTAGGCGCCATGTCCTTTTCCTAGGCATTTTAAGAATTTGTTGGTTGCATAGCATATCTGAAGCTACAGATTGGTTATCGAAATCAGAGACACCACTTAAAGCATCATTAAATTCTGGCAGTGCTTTAACTGATGCACTTTCTGTTCTGTTACCCTCAGCAGTATCATTCTTTTTCTCATCTTTCTGCTTTTTTTTCTTCATTCTCCTCCCCCTAAAGTTGGCTGACGATTCGCTGTCAAAGTAGCAGCGAAAACGACCTTCCCTGAAATCACGCACAAGTTCTTCAATTTTTATATCATCTTCATACATTATTTGAGACCAAGTCTTTCCCACAAAAGAAGGAGGCACATGAGGCAGAGCTGGAAGAACTGGTTCTTCAGTATGAGCTACTACATCCCGTTTCACTGTTTCTATTTGCTGCAATGACTCACTTTTTAAAACAGAAGAGAGCTGTGTTCCATAGTCTTTATCTTGCAAACTTATTTGGACCTCTTTTAGCAACTCTATGTCTTTTACAGCTGCCTTGGGTAAGTCTGTTCCTGATTGAATAGGTGCATCACAGTCAAAACTCATTTCAGAACCCTCTAAATGAGTACGATCCAGAAGCGATGAAACAGTTAAACAGAGATTGTTCTCCTCTTTGAAATGAAGTTCTTCATATGTGGTTCCATGGCAGTACTTCAGAATAACATTTTCAATAGTTTCATCCACTGAACTTTCATCACCCCTGTTTGTCTTCACATTTTTGCATCTTGCTAGTTGTGGGGAAGTCCCAAGATCTAGGGAGCTGTTAACACCCACAGTATCCCTGAGATGGAAATCAGACACCAAAGTTTCATCCTGAGTTTGTAAACCATCTTGTTTTAAAAGAGATTGACCTGAGGTAATACATAAAGAATCCCTGTGCCTATACACAGGATTCTGTTGTGAAATTGAAGGGTATTTGGGGTGAGCCAGCGCCAGAGCAGGATTCAAGCATGGTTTCAATAACACATCCCTATTGCCTATCTCAGTTTCTGTTTCATCACATCCACTATGTGGAATCTTATTTGATGATGACAAATTCTTAACATTTTTTTCTATTTTAGGATTAACAGAAGAACTATGTGTTAAAGGATTGACAGACAAGTGCTGAGGTATGGAGCTCACAGCCGTAAACTGGTCTTCATGGCTATGATTTGCAGTTTGAGCATCTTTCAGGACATTCCATTTCTCATTGCTACAAATGCCAGTAGACTGCTGGGATATTCCTATAACACGTTCCTCCTCAGTTTTTAATTTCTGAGTAAGTGTTTGTGTTACAGAAGTTTCCTGTGGGCCCTCATGAGAGGGGCATGGAGCAGAAGAGCACATGTCATCAATGGACTCCTGGTCTTTGCTGGAAATCTCCTGTGTGCCTCTATTCTTCTTTTTCTCCGTCTCTTCTGAAGACGGGCAAGCAATCCTAGCAGATGCTGGAGTGATTTGGAGTGGCATGTCATCATAGGTCGGCCTAAAAGGGATTAAAAAAAGCCAACTATATAAACACTGTAAATATGCTTAAGATTTTTTTAACGATAGCTTTTAAAAAGTAATTACCTAGAGTGCACCACACTTAATGAACAAACACAGGATTCCAGCTCTACTACTTTAACAGAGAAATTCCATTAGAAAGTGGAACAAGAAACGTTCCACAAAGCAAAAGACAACAACCTGGACATTGGTTGGTTACCCTCTCTCCATGCAACTATCCATTAAGAATTGCCAAACTTACGTTATAATAATTTTATAAATAGAATAAAGCAAGAAAACTGAAGAGTTTTCGTTTGTTCAAAGCTGTGAGCTTAGAAAGATGGTCTTTCCTTAGTAAAACTATAATTAATTAAATAATGAGCTTTTGTAAAGAAACGGAACTTTATAATAAGGCACAGCATTAAAAATACTATTGAGTATGAATGCCCCTTTCCCTGCAAAACATGTCTGCCTGATAGGAACTCTGTACACATTCCCACCAAGGAGTCCCATGCTTATTGCTTCTCACAGACATACCACAGCTCTAACTCACTTCTATAAGAAGCCAAGTTATGATTGTTCAGGCTCACTGTGACAACAGCACACTTTTATATATCCTAGGACTGGCCACTCTGTTTTTAGGACTGCCTCAAATAACATTTCTTGCAGAATTAACAGAACAGGCAGATATGGACCATTTCTCTTATATACCACAGGAACCCACAAGGTTACACATACTGAAACAGCTGAAAATAAATTAAAATAAGAAAATAGTTTTGAAGTGTAGCAAATACAGCTGAAGGGAGAATACGATGCTTCCCCTGAAAGTTTTGACCAGACCTTGTAAGAGTCAAAAAAGATGCTTGCTTTAATACATGCCATGCACCTTTTGTGGTGCATTCATCTGCTAAAGAAGTACCGTGAATAAATTCTACTGTATAGTAATTTCCTTGATTATAAGCATTCAGTAGTCAACATGTAGAAGTCCTTGAAAGACTCAGACACTAATATGTCTGAGTTTACTAAAGTTATTAATTAAGCCAGCTGATACCAAGTAAGCCTATAGCAAGTATTTCCAACTAGCTACTTCATACTGAAAAACAATCACAGAATTTTTCTGAATATAGCTATGTCTCAGTCTTTTACTGTGAAAAATAGAAGAAAAAGAATTCTCACATTAGAACTACTGTTTTACGGTTGAAAATTAAAAACAGGTTTGGGTACTTTTTCAAAAAATATTTTTATTTGAAAGTAAAGGTGACTTGGCCTCTACAGAGATGACAAGACTTAGCGTAACAAAAACGTACTTCATAGGATTATCACCAAAACAGAAACAAAAAGTAAAGCAAAACAAATAGAAAAAAATGCACCAATAATTCATACTTGAAACCACATACTTCAAGCCTCAGGATAGGGCTCATTTATGACCCAACATGAGATTTTGTTGGATCTTTCATGATCTCTCTCCCACTCCCCCCCCCCAAGCCAGAAATAATTACAAATACTTTTTTCCAGCCAGTTACTCATTTAATCACTGTTTAATCTCCTATCACATTTTCCTTAGCTTGCTTATAAGTCTCATGCAAGAACATGCCAAAATCTGGGGTTTTGATAGATGGCATGATAGATGCAACAGGACAGATGGTGCTGAAATGGATGATTCTCTTCTATTCACAAGGTCTGTTACCTTGTTGAAGACGACCTGATGTGATTTTTCTTGACTAAATCAGCAGTAACCATTACTCATCAATTCACTGTCTTCTGGACTCCTATGAAGAGCTCATTTATTCAACTGCCAGGGAAATACCATAATCTAAGCAAAGAAGTCTCCAAGTAGGTCCTCTATGCCCTTACTTACAACTGACAATCTCTGCGTGCTTTTTTTGTTTGTTTGTTTTTTCCCCCCCAGAGTCCTTCTGAAACATCCTACACAGTCTCTGTGGCCTCTCAAAAATAATTACTAACAGCTCCGAGACTCCTTCACAGAGTGCTGAAATCTCTATTAATTAAGTCATGTGAGGAGAACTACAGAGTCACTAATAGCCATAAACAAAACAACATTTTAATGCAAAGTAGTATTGAAATTGAAGTTATTAGAAGACCAAGACCTATGGTATCTCACAGAGCAGGGACTGAAGCAACATCCATCAAACATAAAAAGCCTCCCAAGGAAACACAACAGCATTCACATGGACGTCTTATTGATCAAAGTCTCCTATCATTTCAACTCACAACAAAAAAAAAAACACACTGGCTATATAAAAAAGTGATAAAGCACTGTATGCTATTTATAACGAGGTAATTTGAAGGGTATTATACTTTGGCAACTGGCATATTATTCTTCACTCAGTTGAGTGATGTACATATCAACTATTGGCTGTCAATATTTGTTTTGAACTAATAGTGCAAATTGCGTTAACACACCCAAAGAAGTTTGTTATTACAGACTCACTACCTACAGCTCCATGGATAAAGTTGATTTCAGATTTTTCTCAAGTCCAAACACTAGATGCATTAGGCAGTGATAAAGGAGTGGATAAAGAAGATGGACTATTTAGATACGCAAAAATCTTTCATTAAGGTCCTTTAGAGTCTATTAAAAACCTAAAAAATTATTGGTGGAGGATAAAAAGCAATCAAAAAACAGAAACTGATTGCTAGTATCAAATAGGTTAAACAATCTTCACCATGACAAAAAGATCAGAAGCAGAATACCCTCTGGTTCAGACTAAGTTTTATGACTCACTTGCCCTTTCAAAATTTTTGCAAAGTATTAAAATCTGCAGATGACAAAGAAATGCTGTAAGAATCCTGTGAACAAATAAAGGAATGCAATGGAGAGGCTTAGTTCAATTTTGATAAACAACAATGGATACAACTTAAAACACACTTTGCATGAGCCTAACAAGCCACAACAATTTACCAACAGCAGTACACAACTCCTCCCTGCTCAAGATGCAGTGTTACTTTAAAAGGGATGAATACAAATTATGACACAATCTGTAATATTCCTTCTGTAACTCCAAATACATGACTATACGCCACTGGCTGAGGAAATGTTATATAGAATACAGTGGAATTCTGGTTTAAAAAAATTAAAAGGGGGGGGGGGGATAGAATTCATAGGAGTACAGATAAGTTATTAGGACTGACTAAGCACAAGAAGAAAGTTCTTGGAGGCATTAAAAAAGAGGATTATTATCATTTGAATGCAATGTAATGAAATACATCAGATGACCAAATTATGCCTGTGAGCTGAACTGCTGTGCCCTACTGGTGCACGCACCTAAGCTCTGAGGTAAAAAATCTTTGTCTTAACTTCAAAATCTTATAGATCAGAATTAAATCTAAAGGACAAGACAAAAACAGTACAAATAATCTTTTAACTTTCTCAGAGTTCTTCCATCTTTGTGTGAAACACTCAGCATCTGGATGCTACTAGAAGACTGTATATAGCACTAAGTGGATTTTGATATGGATAAACTAGCAAGTTCTCAGGATCCTCGCTCACTTAGCATACCATATGATTTTCAGAAATTATTAACAAGCAGATGTTTCTGGGGGGTGAAATAAAACTTCAGTTAACTGAAGTTAGGTACTTTTGGCAGTTTTACAACAAAATACACCAAAAATCAAAGAGATTTAGTCTCTTAAATGCTCAATATTTCAATATTATTTCTTTATTGAAAAAACAATTATATCAAGAGTTTGGAGGAAAGGATGGTTTGTCCTCTCCCCCCCCCCCTCACCCCCCCCCCTTTTTTTTTTCCTTTTTTTGACCATGAGGAAAGGCAGAACACCAATATCCTCTGAAATTCAGCAAAAGGCAAAGCTCAGATGAATTTTTTTCCTTCTGCCACACCACTACTAGTGATACTGGTTGGTTCTGCAAAATAAATCAAGGCTCACAAATATTTGTATAATTATTTTAAATGACAGTCTTAAGATCCCTTGTGTGAATTCAGCTTCTGCATGGTTTGTATAAGCATTTCCTTTGTGAAACTATGCATCAATCCAAGAGATTTTATGTAAGAAAGAAGAGAATCCTATTCTTATCCCAGATGCTACTTAAAAAAATGACTTTCTGACTCAGTCTTTTTCAGAGCAGAATCACAACAAAAGTCTATTCACGCTGTCTTCCATCTTTGGTTTTCTTCCTCCAAACTCTGTATAGATTTGGAATTATTCCTCCCCCACTTGCCATCCTATTTTATCTAGGCCTTGTACATTATTTTGCTTATTCTATTCATTCTACCAACTTAGAGGAAAACGGATAGCTTGTTTTTACTAATTAGTGGATTTTATTCACCAAATGAAATAAGCTTGTATTAGCAACACCTCAGGAGATATCTACCTTTTTAATGTGGGTGTTGCCTTAAAGTATATCCTGTATTTTCCTCTATGAGAGATATAGAAAAAGTAGCGAAAAAAAGTTATTTATCAAAATACAATGATAAATTCAGATCAGGATTTTTGACTGCCTTGCAGAACATAACAAGGAATGAGACTTAACAGGTCTCCTTTCAGCTGGCCTTTGTACAGAAAAAAGTTTATATGCCCCCTTATCACTCTTAAATGTGCACGTGATAAATAAAGAGAACACTTTTCAAAATCTGAGCAATGATGAACTGGCCGATTAACTTAATTCATGCAAGTAGTAACTCTAAAGATAACAAACTCCAAGAATAATGAATAAATAACCATACATATTCACCTGACAAGCACCACATTCAGCAAGCCAAAATTATGAACTAGATACATACCATAAAATATACTGTGAAATATATATATTAAGCCCACAGTGTATATATTCTAGCTGACCCATATATTCCTTCTTTTTATTAGGTCTTCATATTTAATTGCTGTCAATGGTGTTATATCAAATCCTTAAGCAGTGAAATCAAGTTTGAAAGTGCAGAGACAACACAAAAGGAATACACTTGGACAACGATTACATAAATACACTCTTTTCCAAATTGCCTTCAATATGAACGTTTCACTTCAAATGGGCAAAATTTACTGTTCAGAAATGGAACAGAAATAAGGATTCAAAATACATGCATTCTACTAGGATATATTTAAAAACAAATGAGCTGTATTATACCTGTTGTCATGGTATCGGTGGGGATGATGCTGCAAAACATCTTGCAGGAAACGCTCCATCAAGCTACTGGTACCCATACGATTCCTGCAGTAAGTGGTAAAATGTCTGTGCTGGGAGCTGAAAATATGCTGATGGAAAGACAAAACATATTGCTAGTTTAATATCACTGTTGACGCACTGACCTGCTCAGAAAAGTTACTTCCCAGGTTAAACATTTCTCCTTACAATGAAAATGTTTAAGTGGAAAGGAAAATCTTCAGTCTTTTCTACCATAAAAATCTCATTGCATCAAGGCCATAAGAATGCTTAGGGAGTCACAAATAATATACTAAAATGTGTTAAAACCCCTTCTGAAATGGAACGTAAATCAGCAGATCTGAGAGATGCTCACAAATGTCTTGTGACTGGTACAAATACTCTAAACATATCTATAAACAATGACTAAAGGTATTTTTGAACTTCATATGAGCAAACATCCCAAACTTCATTCAAACTGTGGAGACTTTTCACAGCATAGAAGCTTAAATAGGGTTCCACTCTCTAGTTAGAAAAGTCTAAAAGACAAGAGACCAACAGAGTTAAAAATAGAGTAGTTGATCAAATGTCTTCAGCTTTCATATCTAACATATTAACCCTAATATTTGACACAGTCTATACAAATCTTAAAATTAAAAACCACTGAAACAAACCTAATGAGTGTAAGGCATGGCAGGGTGACGCTTCAGAAAAGCAAACTGCAGTAAGCATGCTGTTCCACCAGCTTCTTTTTAACAGGTAAAAAGGGATTCCTCTTCTCTGTGCACACTCAGTACAATTCACAAATTGGTAATTTTCCATTCAGTGTTGGTTGTTCAGTGTAGAGAATGACATTTTGTAAGCTGATAAAGCCTATTTGTACTTCTTGCTATCTACTGCTGTGTTATGCCGTAGGCTTCTTACCTGTTCCAGATTACTGTAGTGTACATGGCAGCAGTTGCAGTATCCTTGCCTGTTTTGCATGGTGGATACTCCAGGCTGAGGATGTTCTTGCCCTCTCGTATGCAAACTGAAAGAAGCAGGTAATATTACCAAGACATTTCAGTATAAAAAACAACATTGGTTTGTTAATTCAAGTTCTTAACATAGAAATTCTTAATATCTATCTTACTACAGAGCTGCAACAAACTTGCAAGATAAACATTTCTGTTTCAGAATTACAATGCCAAGTAGGAATATGTATTTTAAGCTATTCCCAAGCAAATTTAACTAAAGAAAACTTTTTCTTAAATGCAGAACAAAGGATAACAGGTTGAAGGTACAGCTAACACATATTCTAATTTGAGTTGACTGTAGTCTGAAGAGAACTGTCTCTCCAGAAAAAGTCGCAGTGCCCCTCACCCCTAGTTTTATGAAGTGTGGATACAAGACAAAAGACCTCCATGATATATTTGATCTGTATCACATCATTGTCATCCATTACACAAGATGACAGTTAAGATTGAAAAACAGATTATGCCTGTTTTACTTTTTGCAAGCAGTAAACTGGATGCCAGTTAGATTATCACCTAACTCACCTGCTATTGCTGTCCTGTTGTAGCGAACCTTCAACACCATGTCTTTCTATTCCTATAGTAACAAAAAAAAAAAACACAGAAAAGCAAAGAGGAGGAAGTCAGTTAACTCCCTTAAATTGTACTTGTCAAAACTAATATTTTAAAGGAAGTTAAAAAGTTTAGAAATTCAAAAAAACATTTAGAGAGACCCTTTCATCCTCAAGGATGCTCTGTGAGGTTCATAAAATAAACTTTATGCTTTCATGGCTGAGGTGAGTGGGTATTTTTCTGATTTGTCTGGGATCAAGATTTGGCAATGTGTACTGATAGACTCATACATCCATGATCACTGAGACAAAACGCACAATGTCTTAAACAGCTTATTAAAAGACAAGAAAATTATGTCTGCATGGAAACCTGTGGATAATTCAGAAGCCACTTTTTCCATCTAAGCTCCATATTGAAATTTAGAAAATTGAATTATACAACTGAATTTAAGGTAAACCAATGCGTCTACTATTATTATGTTAATAAAAAGCTGCAACAAAAAATATGTACTTTAATCTCCTCACCTTGTGCTGAAGAAGCAGAAGCTTCATCAGATCGTTTGATTCTGTCAAACATCTGTAAATCAAAAATGAAACTGAGAATAAAAAACAAAAAACCCACACCCATCCTCAAGTTCATCCTTCAGTCCAAGCTCCAAGCTGTTCAAATGCACTATATTGTTTCAACTATAGACCTTGACTTAATTTAATCTACACTGTAAAAAACAATTTCTGCTTTACTAGGTTACCCAAACACTATATTTAAGTATTCATGCTAGCCTTGACAGGAGAATGGGACAATTTATGATCTAATTAATTAAATCAAATACTATATTTATGAATACAGCTTAGACTGCGTTAGGTTATTAAGCAGTAACCTTATTAAATTCATTTAATTGCTTAATTTCTTGTCTTTACATTAAAGATGGAAGAGGTATGCTAATAAAAACCATACAAGATCTACACTAAACAAAATAATCATCAAGGCTGGAAAAGTAATCCTTATTGTTCAGAATACCTGCAAACCAACATTGAACCCCACAATTTTTACATAAAACCTGACTGCAGCAACATACTCTAGGGTTCCCAAACACAAAAAGCTTCCAAGATTCACACAGTCCTTTCACGTTACAGAATAAAATAAAAAAATAAAAAGTCAACCTTCTTGTACAAACCTTAGTGTCATCAACCTTCTTCTTCCACCAAAGATGATTCCAGGCTAGCACCCAGTAAATGCCAAACGGGAGGCCATTTGCAGTGCAGGACACTTATCTCTTCTCATCCCATCTGTCAACAATTAAGTTAAAAAGACTTTTAAAATAGAGCTAATAATGTATGTTTTCCATGCCCTCGGGCATGTAAATTTTTCTGTACCACTTTACAAACAGTAAAATTAATGAACCTCTTTCTGAAGTCTGCAGTACATCTTTCTTTTTTTATTATGGAAGTAGTTCTGACAGCATTTCCTTCCTAAACGTTAACTGTTCCTTCTGGAATAACTTTGTTCCTTCTTTTCTCCTCATAGTCCCTACATATTAAATTTTGTTGATGCTATTGTTCATGAAATTAAGTACGTTTCTACAGCAACATAAAATAAATTCATCAATATTAACCAAATTGAAATGAACCTATTTTGAGCATCATTCATGAACCTACTCAGAAAAACGTTTTCTTTTGTTTAGGTTATGTAAATCCACTAGATATTGCAGCAAAATACTAAATTGAACTCTTACAGTATCCTGGATATTCGAAGCATTTTTATGAATTAATCATTACATACTCAGTGAAGTATCATAATTTCCATATTACAGACAGGGAAAGGCCACAATAATTTCCACAACCCCCATTACTAGCATCACAGTGAAAGTACCACATCCTGTCTTAAAACTCAGGACTTAGTAATTCCTAGACCTGCCCTTGGCTTACCATTTATGTGATTGTGAAATGACAAACCTAGAGCTTCAAGTCAGTGACTTTTGCTTTTTACGACTATGTTTTTGTTGTCGTTAATTGTTTGGCTCTTTCCTCACTACACACTGTACATTATAAAATAGTAGGGCTGCTAGAGCAGTTATGGTTAGAAAGGAATACCTTAAAATGTCAATTCCAAGAACCCCCCCATACTATTCCTGTAGTATAGTGTACTAATTCATGTAATAAAAAAATAATAATTGTTCTTAGAAACCTTGCTCTGACTATATTATTGCCACCACCAAGTTTGCATATAAGGAACATTTACACCACCACCATTAGGATCCTTAATGAAGAGCAACAAGAAGCCTGTGCTCTTGCATGTGGTCAGGAAATTGTCTCTTCCAAATCAGAGTTCAGAGCAGGACTCAAATTCAACTGTATGTACAACTGTTATTGTGCTTTTGATCTTTGAGATCAATTTGTATTTGTTTTTCTGGTTTTGTTTGTTTTTAATAAAAGGTGATTACTCTAGCACAGGGCGGACATACATTACACAGCCACAAGAAGATGGAACACTTTAGCATTGCCATTTTATACCTGAAAGCAATAAACTGAAAACAGCATCAGGGGTTTCAGTAAAGTTGATGCATATCACTGTCAGACAGCAAGAACACGTAGTGCCCACAGCTCCAGGAACAATATGGAAATCACGAGATGGGACAATACTTGGAAGCAAACAATATCCAAGAGTTCAGGAGAATATAAAAAATCCTTTGTGGCCATGAAAATCTGACCCACGAGAAACTACTTACTGATAATCAATCTGATCCTGCAAGTGGGCAAAACAAGCTCATCTGTCAACCAAGAAAAAGGCTTTCTTGATATATCAACAGGTCTAAGTCACCCTGTTCAGTGCCCTATACACAGCTGGGACCCAGAAGGATGCGAAGAAAAAGCCCACAACACTATCTTTCATGAATAATGCATTATGGAGAATAACTTCTTCCTTGTGTTTGTAAACAAGTCAACTTACTGCAAATCTAAGGTCTTACTATCCATATATTCTTAAGCTATAGTTGCAACTATGTAGTGAAGTAAGAGTGCAGTGGCCACAGAGGAGGCCAGCCCATTCACTCCAACTGATGAGAAACAGGAAAGTGCTCGCTCGTTCCAGAGTCAGCAGAGGGCACCGCAAACATTTATCCGCTGCCCCAAAACTGGATTACGACACCTCAACATAAAAATACCTAGTTTCATCTCAGAAAATGCCAGAAAGTGGCAACTACAGTATGTTGGAGGATAACTACTACAGTGGTTCATTACTTTCTTATTTCAAGGAATAATTTACGTGGTTTTGGTGCTCTTCTGAGAGAGATTGCTCATCTGCAAGCACAACTCTGTAAGCAACAGCCTCCAAATCGAGTCATGCAGACTCACATTTAAACTGAGTTACAAGTGCAGTAACTTCAAACTGTGCAGGACTATTAAAATAGCTGAGTTACTCCAGTCTACATCTCCTTGGCAACTTTCTGCAGTTCAAGGAGATTTGATGGACCAGATTTTCTCACTGTGGAGGGGGGTCATGCTAGGGAAAACTTGTAAAAGCCTGTGCTACCACTAAGTAACAGAGAGGTGAACATCTGAGAAAAGCCTTTCAGACATAGTTCCCTGCAAAGCTGACAGGAGACAAAAAACAATTCTCCTTGTCTCTGTTTTATGAGAACCCTGATGAGCAGAACAAGCTGAAAATCTGAACTGAAGCGACATAGATCCTACATGGCATCTGAGGTCAAGCTCAAATCACGGTCTAGTAACGTAAAGGAAGCATTCTATGTAGATGCCTTATTTATACTAATAAAATCTGGCAAGCCTCACTACAATCCTTACTTTATCAAAACAGACACTACATCTATAAATGCAGAAAGGATTTTTCAGATTTGCAGGCTTTGCTAAGAGTATTCCAACTGTAAATATCTTAAACTTATGGATTAAAAAAATAAATTAGATCTGCATAAGCTTTCATTTAAGCATTTTACCAGTGGGAAAAAAAAATGTAAACTGTGAACGTAAGAACAGGCTCCACACAGAAACATTTGATTTCATAGATCTCTAGCCAGAAGTTTTGTTTATATCTCTTGTATCTGAATACCAGTGCTGGTTTTGGGTTTATCGAATGACTTGTGTACAGCAGCCAGAGCACAAAAAGCTTCAAACAAGCGTGTTGAACGAGAAATCCACAACGAAGCCAACAAAAGGCATGAAACGTACACAAAGAAAAACCAGTAGTGCGTTTTGATAGCGTACACAAGCGTCGAAGGCCTCAGAGTAAGTCTAGTGCCACCCTCGTCCTGCAACAGGTTATAAAGGAGCAGAGGCCGACCAGCACTGCTCCTCCCCAGCACCTCCGTTACCCGGGGTCACTGATGGAGCACGGGGGAAGCGCCCCGCCAGCCGCAGCTCCCCGCCTGGCAGCGGCAGCGCGCCCCGGGAGGCGGCCGCTCCCTGCGGAGCCGCCTCAGGCTCCGCGCCCCGTCCCCACCCGGTCCCGGCGGGCAGCGCCGGGGCCGACAGCGAGCCGAGGCGGGCTGGGCCCCGCCGCCTTCGGAGCGCTCCGCCCGCCCCTCGCGGGGGGCTGAGGGGGCGCCGCCGCCGCCGCCACCACCACGCCCGTTAACACCCGCCCGGGCTGGCCCCAACGGCCCCTCCCCTGCCCACCCGCCGCCCGGCTCGCTCCCCGGCACCGCCTCACCTCCGTCCCTTCCCCGCAAGCTCTTCCGTGCCGCGGCGGGGTCAGGGGCCGCCATCCCCCGCTTCCTGCTCCGGGGCGGCGCGGGACGGCGGGCGGTGCCTTCCCCTCAGCGCCTTCCCCTCGGCGCTTCGCTCCGCCCGCGCGGGCTCCCGCCGGCCCCCGGCCCGGCCCCGCGGCGCCGCCCGCCTGACCCTCGGCCCCGGCGGGCTTCTGGCGGGGGAGTCGCGATCGCACCGTGACACGACCCCGAAAAGCCTTGGTGCCTCCAAAACCTGCTCCAGCAAGCTGGAGCTTCGCGGCTTTTCGCGAGCTCGAGTCGTGGTTTTCCAGTTCTGGGAGGTAGTGGCCTTGACAGGCTTTATTTTGCCAAACGTACTGGTTGTTTTGTCCTTCAAAGCACGCTGTTTCACATGCTGGAGGCGTGACCGTAGGGTTTATACCTTTATCATTACAAAACAGCTTGCTTTCCGTGATGAGCCTTCTGTAGCTGGCTCTTACCACAGAGCAAAAGTCTTGGTTTGACTTTTTGATTGACCTAATGCCAGATCCGCTCTCTTTCCATACAAATGAAAAAAGCTTTTGTTTTCCTCAGGAGTGGGATTACAAATGCGACCATAGCTCACGTTATCTTTTGTTTTCAGTTGTAGGTATTCAGTGTTTTATCTAATCTCCTGTGGGAAAGCAGCTATTGCACATTTCTCTCATATTATGCTGAAGAAGCAGGATTTTTTTAAGCAATCTGGGCAGATGCAAAGATTATCACCACTTATGTGTGAAGACAGGTGCAGATGCAGGCTTGGATTGTGCAATGGGGGGGGGGGGGGAAGTTGACTTCACCATAATAAGAAATATTTAAACAGAGGTTACTGTAAAAAAGGGCTGCTGTTGTGTGATTATGAAACCATAGCTTAGAAGTGTCCACCCACGCTGAACGAGTAATTGAACACAAAAAGTCACAAATGGAAGAACAGCAGGAGAAGGCTTTTCTTTAGGAGGGAAACTACTTTAACTGCTGTTGAATTATTTTGATATGTGAATGGATATAGAGATATTTTCATTGCCAACAAAGAAGCTAGCGCAGAATTTAAGTTGCCTGGTGATATTTTGTTACCTGGTTTAATATAGAACTTGGCAAAGCTCAAACTGATTAAAAAAGTGGGGGATACTACACTGAGGTACGTACAGCATAGTGTTTATGCCTCTTAAGGCTGACAGGATCCGTTAATCATTATTTACTCATTCTAGCTACATTTATTTTGTTGGGCATAACTGAATAAGATGATGGATTAGCTGAGGCATCTTGAAAGACATAAGACTGTGATACAAGGATATGTAGGGAGAATCAGTCACTTCAGTAACATGGAAATAATTTTTGATTTCAGTGATGGACAAGTGAAAGCCTAGTTTTAGACAGAATCCTGTGGGTAGGAGTGGAGATTTGTAAAAAGCAGTCATAAAATCTTGCAGATGCAGTATTTCTGTGGAGAAGATTTGCATATGTAAAAGCTCAGGCAGATGCCCAAATTACTTCTTGTCTGCAGAGTTGCCTTGTTTGAAGGTGTGTACTCCCGCTGTGGCAAAGACGCTTTGAAACATGTTATCTCAGGCTAAAATAGTTTACCTTTGTGACGGGTTTGCAGCAAGCTTTGTGAGTTAATGTGGATCACTAACCAACCCTTCATAACTTGTTGAAACAAAGTAAGCTCAGATACCTGTCGGAGGTTTCAGTGTAGCTCAAGTTCTGACAAAGAGAAGGTTGTAGAGTCCATCCCACAGTGCCGTGTATCTTGCCCTTGGAATGTTCCTGTATATTTTTTGCAAGGATAGACTGAAATATTCTATCTTTTGGACTATTGATCAAAGATACCTGACATCACAAGCCTAAATTCTGCCATTTCTTGCCTTCCAACTCTTTTTGTATTTATCGACTTGAGGTTGCAATCTGATTTAAGCTCAGGTAAGGTATTGAGAGAGATCCCTCTATTCTCCTCTTAACTATAGGAACAGCTAACCTCCTCCTCACATACGTGCATGAACATTAAAGCAGGGCTGAGAAACTTCCTTTTGCCTTTTAAAAATTACACTCTTTTGATCCAAGCATCCCACTTTTTTCCCTTTCCTGGTATCATCTATCAAGTTTCCATAAACTGTCCCATACAGCTTTCAATGCTTTGCTTTTTACTTTTGCTTTGATTTGATATGCTTTTCTGCACCTGTTAGCCAAATGCATGTCAAGGTTATACCTCTGAAAAAAACATTAAGAAAAAGTAACTTCCGACAATCAATAGATAAACAATAGATATTTTCCTAAAAATTAGAGTCTCAAATTTCTTCCAGCAGTATGCTTCAGCTAGTAAAGTGAGAATATAACAAATGAAAATCAAGGTTGATAAAACTATCAGGAAGGAAACTTGCCTAGATTTTTAGTTTGTTGTATATCTGCTTTCCATGCTGATTTTAATAGCCTAATTTATTCTTGAATTGTTGTTTTGGTAAAATTGTTCAGAGGATCTGAGCAAAAGGTTGAATGACTCAACAGCATTTGAGGGCTGGGCTCTGAGGAATGCAGAGAGTATTTCTGCCAAATGTCCACAATTGTGGATTGCTAGACCTAGCCTGGATTGTAAAAAGTATGGCAAATTTCAAGACAGTCCAAGAACATGTATAGGTTGTAGGGCACTTCAGTTCTGAGTAGGCTTGGGAAAGGAGGATCTCTTCAACTCTGTAGCAGAATGAGTGTTCGATAATACATGGCATTATACTGAAACATTTAATTACTAACAAATGCAAAATTCTCTTAAAGTAATTTTGGTATCTTTGAAGAATCTGCTGCTGGCTACTGTTCAATATCAGATACCAGACTAAACGGAGGAGTGATCTGATATCCTGTGGTATTTTATCTCTTTTGTAATCACTTCAGTTATGTAAAAAAGAATAATTCTTGTTAAGTGTAAAAATCAAAGGTTCCATAAATTTTAAACTAACAACTTTATCAGAGTTAATGATAAGAACTTCCCAAATATCTGGGGTATTAGATTAACTCCTCATTTCTTGCACTAAAACTGCTCTGAATAACGTATTTTTGTACGTATGTACTTTAGAGAATACAGAGATCTTGATTATAATAATGCTGAGCAACATTCTGTGGCATTCGCGCTCATTCCAGAGCCTATTATTGTTGCTGTTACAGCTGCTGTTGCTGCTTGTTTGCTGGCAAGTCATCCAGAAGGAACAGCTGATGAGACAACTCAAAATGTGTCACTAAACAGTGAGGCTATAGAATTTATTAGAATTCAGCATTTTCAGAAAATTTCTGCATAATGGTCTGCTAATGTTCTTTATTATTATTTTTTAATTTACTTTTCAAAACCATACCCTAACACTGCTCAATTGTTTTAAATGTTTCCAATAGCTTAGCTTAACATGTTTTTAGGACACTCTGTCCTAAAGCAGAATTCAGAAGAGAATTTCTGCTAAGAAATTAAAGCAGCAGTTGAGAGATTTGTATGCATTTCTCTGGCACTGCATGGAATTCGTTCTTTACTGGACCCAAATAACCACATTACCTAGGAGAACACGGGGAAAATGTTGTCTAGGTGTCCAGGCAGCCCCCTTGTGGAACCAAATAAAATTCACTGGAGTTAAAGTAAAGGGGAAACTCTCACCTCTGGATCCTTTTCCCGTTTGTAACCTGAAAGAATGTTTGCTTTCAGAGAACGCATTGTTCATCATAAAATGCTAAATAGTTTAGTATTGCATCCACAGTTATTTCTGCTTTCTGCTAATAATTGTTCAGCCAGTTCATCCCTCTGAAATAACTGTGCCTTTGTTTTTAGAAATGTGACACAAAGAACAGGACTAGGTCAGGAAGTAGGTTGGGGGCCACCAGTGGTGACTGATCATGAATTACAGGATATTCTTTCACCTTCAGCTTGTGCATGGAAGTATTTTTAGCTTCAGAAATAATAGTCCCTTAATGCTAAGGGACTATGTTAATGGTCCCTAAATTTTAATTTCTTGATTCTATTTTCCTTTTGTTTTATATTTATTTTCAAAAATAACACAGAATAAATTTCCCTGATTGATATAGTCAGATCAGCCCTTGAGAACTGACAGCATTTTCAAGTATGGTTGTTCATTACCAAATTACCCTGAAATATAGAGTAATTTTGGAAAGGTACATGCTAGCAAATGCCGTGGAAAGTAGAAACGTGACTTCATTCCCCCACACTGAAGGGAGCTATACAACTTGACAGCCTTCAGCTATGAAGAAAACAGAACAATACGTTCTAGTATTAACCACAGCCAGATAAGGGGAGTGAAACACACTTCGAACAGAGTTATTCTCATCTGCGTGGCAAAATGTTTTGATTGGCATGTTTGAAATCATCCTCTTTTCTAATATAGGTATGGCACAGACTTAATGCAGGTTTTATAGGAGGAGCTAATGTGAGTGTCTTGAGATATTTTAAATAAGAATGGTAGATGACTAATGATAGATGAGTTCTAGCTCACCTCACCTTTTATCACAGTAGGAACTCCAAGGCATTTTCACAAAAGTAAATATTAAATCCCATTATACAGGCAGGGAATAATGTATTTCCAATAGAGGTAATTTTCTCAAAGCTTCTTGGAGTTTTATTAGTTCTCTTTTTCAAGAATGTTCAATTTTCAGACTCCCAGAAGTTGACTACTTGCCTTGCCTCCTTTGAATATTCTGAATTAAATGTTTATATCCATCAATTTTAATGGATCTGTTCCAGTTTTAAATAGATGCAGATGAATGTAAGATGACCCTGAGTGTAAAATACCTCTGCAGCTTCTTTGTCCATAGTGTAATTTATAGGAGTCAAGGAATTGTAAATAGTATATCCTATTATGTTGAGTCAGTGGATGTTCTGCAGCCAATTTAAGATGGGGTCAAAATACATTCCCAAGATAGTTAAATGAGCATTTTTTTCCCCCACATTGGCTGCTCTAAAATATATATATATTTTTTTTCTGTTCCCACAATAAACCACATAAAGTACTTTCTTACATCTGAGAGCAAGCAGACGCTCAGCCTTGCTTTACCTCAGGAATAATTTGAAGAAAGATTTCTTTATCCTATTCAGGAAAAAAGCAGGAAGTTAAATGAGGTAGAATAGAGAAGTTCTGTTTTTCTCCAAGGACAAAACTTACTTTTAGTCTAGCGATGCTGATAAGCAAAAACAGCAGCCTTTGAATGAAACCTCTTTCTCTTATGGTTGGAAAATATAGAGATGTTTTCATGGAAAATTTTGAACATGGGGAAAGAAAAAGACCTTTTGAACAAAAAGCTTTTTTGTAGGGTTTGTGTTTCTGCAGCATTTTGCATGCTGTTACTGGAACTGTAGTAGTTCTTTGGATCAGAGTTTAGTGTCTCTGTTTTCTGGTCCATCAATAAAAACAGAAGTCTCTTCCACGTTGTTGGATGGTCTGTGTTTGTAATACTGAAGTAACTGGGGTTCAGTTTCTGGTTTGGACCCAAGCTATGCCTTTTGCCTATTTTCCCATCTCGTGGGATGTGTGGTGCACAGCAAAGAAATGTTCTTACAGCAAAGTATTCAGCCAGTAGCCTCTGAGCCATGTTGTACCAAACTCTGCTTTCTCGTGGCAAGGCAGTACTGGGTTCTTTTGTTCTTGAATGACAGACAGCAGAGCTATAGGCTTCTAAACGTTTTAAAAATTGTTCCTCTCTTCCTCAAATGATTTCAGTAGTATCTTCAGAAAATTTTCAGATATTTTTCATCTGTGCAGAAGATCTGCAATATGCCCCCAGTTATAGCTGAAATTAATAAGCTTGAAAAGACAAATAGCTACTTAAATAGCCTTTACAGAAAATGTGGCAATTCTAGTCTCAATATTCCTGTAAATTCTACTTTCAAGTTCATGCTAAGTGCTGAATTTGGTGCTCATAGTCTTCTTAAAAAATAATAATTGTGAATTAATAAGGAGTTAAGATTAATCTTTGTGCATCTTGATGCAGCTTAAGGAACTAGGATGGACAAATAAACGCTGGGTTTTCAGCTGCCTCATTGGTTGAATTGATTTCCTGTGCTTCCTTCCCTGAGCCCACTGTTAATTTATTAGAGATTATGCTAATTTTGCTTTCACTGAAGGCAGTAGAAGAGTTAATATGGAATTCATACACAGAACTGAGCCCTTAATTACCAAAGTGTTTTTCAGAGCTTCTAATAATTTGCTTTACCTGTATCACAAGCAGCATGCTTATTGGGATTTATCAGCTCCCTTCTCATTAGAGAGGCTGAGGGCTGGGTAGGCTGTAGAAGTAAAACTATGCTCTCTCCCTGGGGAGTGATCAGAGGAGAGGGCAAATGCAGAGCAGTAAGCAGAGCTCACATTGCTTCTCCCTTTCTCACATTCATTGCTATGGATAAATAACTTAAATACCCAAGGAGTCAAGGTCACCTGGCACCTTTCACAAAAGGCATTTACATCCACTAAGCAGAAAAACAATCTGACAAATGTAGCTGACTATAAAAAGCAACTTTAAAAATACAAATGAATATGTGCTTAAACCACTGACCACAGCTTCTCAGAGCATCCATAGTTGATTGAGCTTGATTTGGACTTGATTTGCATCAGCTTTGCACTAGTGTTCAGGAACCATCTTCCATTTATATGCAAGGAGCTACTGTCCAGTTTAAAGCCTTTGCATCTCCATAAATACTAAGGAATGTCAATGGTTAGACAGCATTGTAGAGGGTAACCAGCAGGCTCCACGATTCCATGTGTAGATGTTTCTTTTTGTTAAGATTTTGAGTAGTAATGCTGCAAAGCAGCGACCTTGCTTGATCACCCATGTGTGCTACATAGGCACCCAGCCTGTTAGCATATTTTTTTCAGGGGGCTGTTTTTTATTTTGTACTGAACCTTAGCTTTGCTGTGATTTTTTTTTTTTTTTTTTTGCAGGTGATGAGAACTCTTCAATTTTGCTGCTTACAGTTTGTTAGTGTTTCAGAGCAGTTTTGTCACAGCTAGCAGAGCAGCTAGGAGCAACAGTCTAACTGCAGACTAGTGAGGGACTGGTACTTGTTATCCTCTCCTCCCTATGAACCTGCTTGTTTTCTGCATTGTTATTCATCACGACAAACTTCAACAACTTAGCTGTGAATTGTTAAGGGATGATTGCAGAACATTAAATTTAATTTCCTTCTAGGTGAGAGTCATGTCTGTTGTGTGCATCACCAGGATATAATCCCATTAATAATACAATACCCATGCAATCCCAAATTGAGTTTTGGCTTTGGGTTTTTAATTAAAAGACCTGTTATATAAAAGATGGATAACTGAACCTTCAGAACTTGTATTTTAAATGGAAAATAAGACTTAAGTTCTTTGGAAGAATAGGTATAGGCAACTATACTGGTGACTCAGATCTTGAGTAGATGGAGGTAGCTAAAATTCTGGTGTGGCTCAGGTTCATCTCTGTGCTTTTGTTTTTTTCTAACCTAGCCTGGTTTGGTTTTGGGCAGTTTTTGAGATGTGTGACTCAATCCATAAAGAATATAAATCCAGGGTGCCTTAGATGCATAACAGTAAACTCTGGCTTCCTTTCTGAGCATTTGTCTCCTAAGATCTCTGAGTAACTCTGTAGTTCCTGTTAATTTATGTAAGGTGAAAAAGTGCAAGTTGATTCATTCCTACAGTAGTACTGAAGATTGTGAAATACATAGTGAAACAACTATAGTTTGCTTTGCCTTTTGTTTTGTTTCTGTAATCTCTGTAGTTCTCTCTGAAATTATTCCAAACAGCATTCCTTTGTATGGAAGGAGACAGAGCTTCGGCTAAAATGGAAAAATATTGTTGTCAAGTTGGCTACTTATAGTCATTGAATAACAGCAGCTTACCTTTAGTGCTCAATGACATATCAGAACGTTCATGTTGATGCACTGTGGAAATTCCATTAATTTCAAGTATTATCTAAGTGGCAGATATAATCTCTTATTTTATTGTCATATGAATACAAAATCTGGATAGCTATGGTCTAAAAGTTATGTAGAAAACCATTCCTATTTATTTGTAGAAAGGGAGGAAAAAGTGCAAGTATAAAAGCAAACTACGAGAAACAGGCTATTTCTAATAGTATTTTTTTCAAGATATCATTCTTAATCATCAAAATATATGTTTTTCATTCACTTCTTTGTAAATTACTGTCTAATATTAATGATTTCATAGAATGAAACACTTCGTTCTTTTTGTTTGCAGGAGTTGCATTGAGTGCTGCTTCTACAGGTGCTTCTCAAACTTGTATGTATATACATTTTATATATATACAGCCACATATAGTAATTCATTTCTATGCTTGTGTGTTTTTACCAGACCAAAGTAACAGCTAAATGAGGAATTTTGCCTTTTGCACAATTGTTGGATTTCTTTCACACATTATGCATGAAAATCTTCAGGTTTCTAACATCTGTATAGAAAAAGGATACAGACCTTCCTGTATGAGCCAAACCTCCCTTCACCAGGTAGTTTGGTTTAAATGTGTCGTTGGAGAATGTTGTCATAGTTTCTGACTATGGTACATAGTGCACAGTTAAGCCACAAGTAAACATTACAGCTTTACCAAAAGGATAGGCATGAATAGTCATTAGTTTTACAGGAAGGGAGGAAATTACTCTTTTCCTGATCCTGATTGTCAGGCAGTTAAACTCTGTCTTTCCAAAATGGATTTTAATCGATGAGGTGTTAATTGAAAAAGTAATGACAAAGGAACAGGGAAGAATTAAAACAAACAACTGCATACCTCAGAAGGTAAGTAGTTTCTTTCTTTATTCTCTTGTTCAGTTTAATTGAAAGTGTGAAAAACTAAATATATTTTGTTAGACTTAGTTTAGAAATTCGTGGTTGATATGACTTAATTGAATTAATGCAAATTGGGTTTAGTCTGGAGTATTCTTCAGTATTCTTCAGATTATCTGCACATACTAATATGCAGCTTGATAAAACCCAGTGGTCCTACAGTGGGAAATAATTTTCAGAACTATCAGACAGTTGTTTGTAATCCTGGTAAATTAAAGCTGGTTTTGTTAGTTGGTTTGTAGTTTGTGCTTTAATTTAATACTGGTAAAGTTTTTTTTTCTGAAGGCCATGTATTCTCTGCTTTTGGTTTGTTTTATAGGGTTTAACAATAAAGAATCAGAAGTATTTTTAAAACTCGTTTGCTTTTTAATAAACCTAGTTTATTCACTGCTGGGCAACCCAAAATCTGTTATTTGTATGAAAATATTCTTCCTTGTTCTTTTTTTCACCAGGTATAAATTACTGTCTCTCTGCTCTGCAAGTCCTACATGCATTGTATGTTCATGAATGCATGTCCCACTTCAGAACAACACTGGCATATTGTCACACACCCCCAATGTATAGAGTTAAAACTCCCAAACCACATTAACATACCCTGTTGAAAAACACAAATGACATGGCAAAATAAAATACAATCAAGTATAAAAAGGAGAAGACAAAAAAGCAAATAAGGTGCTTTTTTTTTTCATTAACTTTCTTCCAAGCTTATAACATTCAAAAATATCTAAAAAGATCACACTAGTAAAAAGATCCATGGTTAATGAGTTGCATGCAAGTATATATTAAATTATGTAATTTTGGATTCATCATTCAAGTCTTTACTATGTCTCAGTATAGAAGGAAATAAAATTAAAGTTTTAGGGCCCAACCTTTCATTTTTCAGGGACTTAAAATTCCCACTGTGACTGATCAAAACTGTAGAAGAATAAAGTGATATATTTAGCTCTGAACAGAAAACAAGGAGAACAAAATCCTTTCAGATTAAGTGAAATTTTGTCTGTAAAATTCTGTTCTTTTTTTCCTCCTAGGTACATTGCATATGCTGATTATACTGTAGAAATTTGGTAATTTGCTCATCAGATCAGAAATCCCATTCAATTTAAAACAAAAAAAATCTAGGTAGAACACACTGGCAAAAAAATCTCTTTGAAATGTAGTGACCTGCTGTTTGGGGTGGGGTGGATGGGATACAAACTCTTTTACAAAGAAAACTTGTCTCCACAAAATTTCTTCTGGATCCTTAGCAGCTCTGATTTTATTTTTGCCACAGTGGTAGGAAGGGTGAAGGAAATTGCTATCTTCCCTTGCTTCAGAAGAATGAAGGAGTTGACCTATCATCCCAGTACCTTTATAGAGCAGTTCCAATGTGCTTTACTTTATGGAGAAGGAAACAGCCCCTTAGAGACGATTCCTCACCACCCAAAAACTGCTAGAATCCATTGCACTCTCCAGAGTGCTCCCTGCACTGAGAAGGTGAAGTGTAATTGGCATGTATGTAATTCTACTTTGCTTGCTGAGGTTTTTCTTTTAGTGCAGATCATATGTGGGCATTTCTACCCAGTAATTTTTGCTTTTGTCTTACTGAAATAGTGCTGAACGAGCCCTTAAATTAACTGCCTTACATTAACTGCATTTGGCAAAGTACCTAGAGACAGACTCATGTGCCATTACAGGCAAAATTCTCTGCACATCTGCAGTTAAATAGTGCCTACGTTTACCCTATCCCAATATTTACCAGAGAGAGAGAGAGAGAACTGCTATTAAACTGCTATTAGTTTTTATCAGCAAAGTTTCACCTATCTGTTACCTAGAAAAAAGAGGAAATCTTTAAACAGAGAGAAATAGACAAGTTAGGTGCCATACCATGAGGTCCTCAAGTCGTTCTCTGCTCTTTCTTCAAGCAATCCTGTAGTCTGTCTCCTGTGTTACATATTCACAGACATTATGTCCCCCTGTTGTCATTTCGTCCTGGTCCAGGGACACTTGTGTCCCACTATAGCATAATCTCCATCCTCCTTTCATTCATACTTTTTCCCTTCACATACAAGCTATCAGCATTTTAAGTTATATTGGCAGGACAGGAAGAGCTGGCATGGAGGAAAGACAAAACAGGGTAGTTTTGCTGGAAGGAGTGAATGGTATGATGAGTGTAGTACCATCAGAGTCAGGTGAAGCTATGGTATGTCCATACTAGTCGAATAATATTCACATTTTACTTACTGAGAAACTAAGGTTCATGGGGATCATGAGGCCTGACCACAAACACTCAGTAGGCTCTTGACAGAACTGTGATTCAAGCCAAGTCTCCTAAAATGCAGTTCAAATGTCTGACCACAGAGTTGCACTGACTGATGGGCAAGGGGACTACGACTGGTAGTTTGAGAAGCTCACTTCTCTCTTACATCCAAAAGGAGATGAAGCTACTAATCATAAATACATAAATGAACGTATCTCACCATGCAGTTACAAAGCGATGCTTTTGGTGTAGCTTTTTAAGCATCTTTCTCCTCATTCAATTATTTTCTATAAACTGGAGTTGTCAGAAACAGAGAAATACTGTTCAGCTTCTCTGCATAACAAAAAGCAGCCTGCAACTGTAAGGTCCATTTCCATTCATCAGCCACCACATCTGTTGCTTGCTTGGACACTGGCCAAAATGATTCATTCACGTCTAACATTTATTTTGGTGAAATAGTGGGATTATACAGAAGGGCAATATTTCAAAACTGGGTTTAGGAAACCAAGGGAAGTTGGAAACAACTTCCTCACAGCTGAAAACAAACACGTCATTATATCATTCTGCAGCTTTATTAGAAGGAAGGCAGTAGCCAAGTGAAGCAGCTGGAATCACACTGAAGTCACTCTGAACTCTACAGATCACTTCATTCTTCCTTCTGCTACAGAGCACACATCTCTGAATTACAGTGCGCTTTCTTCTGAAGAATAAAGAAGGTAGGTTGATCTTTCTGTTAATGTTTTAAATCTTTCTCTCACTTTGTTCCGAATAATGTGTGACAAAACAACACTTGCAGGCAAATTCTGTAAGGTAGTGTAGCATATGCTGGCTAAAAGAACTTCTTAAAATGAAGAATGTGATTCTCATTTGTTTCAAAGGTTATTTTGAACAAACCCTGCAGCAAGAAACAATATGAAAGTATGTGTGAATTTAATTTTTAATAACTTTTGGATGTGTTTAAACAAAATTCAAGAAGCCTTTTATCCTGCCAGAGAATGCCAGCTGACCTTGGCTGAAATATCTTCCCCTCACCCTGTTGGTTTTAATTCGTTTGCTCTGCTTAGTGGTAGTATGTCTCCTACAGCTATCACAAATTGCAGTATTATTTAAAATAAGTACATTGGTTCTGATCTGAACAGCTTCTAGAACAGAAACTGGAAATAATTTCAATTTCAAGTAAAAAATTAATTATCAATCAACAAATCTTTAATTATGAACAGTCTAATAAAATCATTCTGAATAATTAGTCATGTAGAATTAAAAAAGGTTCCTATGATTGAGATGTAAGGTGTGTGTGTTTCCCGTAACCATCATGAAATAAGTAGAAGGTTGTGGATCTAGCTGTCACTGAGTCCATAGAACAGTGTTTTCTAGGAAACAGAGAGTTTTGAAACTTCATTTATCGCAGTGTAATGAGATAGGGCTAGATTCTGCCTCATATTCAGACTTAGTGATAACCATGTCATTGTCCCCTGTAGCCTTTATAAATGCAATCTTGCAAAATGAAGCAATATCCCAGAATTATGTTTGTAGATTTACAGAAGATGTATACATTCTCTAAGAATTAAAACTTGTTCCAGCTGAATAAAATTGTATTATTGAATAATTTTACATTTAGATTTAAAAGTTTGTGATCTGTTCTTAGATACTATTTTTTTATGAATAACTGCTATTCCAAACAGTAAGGAACTAGTTCTGCAGAAGATTACAATCTGATGATTGCTTTTGTTATCAGCTTGTTTATTCATTTTGTCTCAGGAATGTGCCAACAGTTCAGCTGTCCCTCTCACTGTGGTGGCTGGTTGTCAGGCTAATTTTCACTCATTATTTCTGATAATGGCTTGATTTGCGTTCTTTCAGTCCGAAACTACTAGTTTCATAACAGTGCAGGGCTCTGTTGTTGATGGCTTTGCAAAAGAGAACTGAGTGGGAGGAACAGTTCTCATGGCACTGTACCAGAAGAAACTGCTGAGGCTGGGGTGAGCAGTGACCAAGAGACATTTGCTTTTAGAAGGGAAGATACTATCATGCACAGAACAACTCTCCAAGACTCGCTGCTACTTTTACTATACGCTTGAAGTTCCTGAGACAAACAGAAAAATTGTGTCCTCACAGAATATGCTCTTTGTATCTTCAGTATGTTCCAGAGGTTGTGGGCTTGGAGGCAGGACCAAAAAGCTTTGTATGAGCCCATGGCTGCTCTCTTCCAGAGAGACCATTTTTGCTGGCTTGTTGCAGGTCTTTTACACCTGACCCACCATTTTATTGTACTACAATTCTTTAGAGGAAATGAGCAGGCCTGCTTCAGATATGATACTTTTTCATTAGCGGGCTTAAAGGCAAGCTAACGAAATGCGTCACTACAAGTCAGGTTTCATTTCAAGGGTATCTGCAAGGGCCAGCACTCCAGAAGTCTCTAGTCCTTCACAGAAACCTTAGTTCCCAAATAGTATGCAGCCTTCTCCTACCTCTGCTTACCAGCCAAGGTTCAGTGTCCTTCTGTCTGTTTTATCCATCTCTTTCCTACTCCTTCCCCAGATGTGATCACTCGATACATCAGCATGACTACTAGGTCTTTCCTCAAAGTTATTTGTCAAAACCATTATTCTTCCCTCAGCTCCCAGTATTTACCACTGTTGTTCTTTTTCTGGCATCTCTTTATAAAAATCCAGGTCATTTTAGAGATGACTTAAACACACACAGAGAAAAGTAGTCATTCCTTCTCTTCTGTGGGATTCTTCTCTGTTTGTTTCTTTGGTCAAAGTAGCATTTCATCAGTTATCAGTGCAAGAGAAGAAAAGACTAGTATATTAATTTTTATATTTGTCTAACCCTAAAGCTATTGAGAGTTGTCGTAGATGCAATTTTAACATATTCACTGCCATAGACCATCTAGTACCTAGCTTTACTTGTACAAGAATGGAAGCCAAACCAATTAGGTTTCCCATGGTGGGCCCCAAAGTTTCATCATCTGCTAACTTCTTTTGGCTTAATTTTTTTCTTTTTTTTTCCTTTTTTTTTTTTGTTTGGTTGTTTTTTGTTTTTTTTTTTTTTTCCCTTTTGGCAGGTCAGCCAGTCAAAGGTGCATAGATAACTTCTGGACACACTTACAGAGAAAGGAGGCATCACTGGGGGTTTCTTGAAGGTCTATACGTGGGGGAGAAAAACATGCACAATCTAATGGGAAGTGAATTAATATTTTTAATTTCACTTTTGGAATTCATGATTAAATCACAGAATGGTTATCTGGGAGACAGGGGGCAATGTATTCCTGTCTCCATTAACCTCATTTGTCTTCCCCCATATTCTTCTCTTTCTTTGTTTCTTTCTTTCCTTCCCTAATTTCTTTCTCCTGACTTCTCCTATCTTACTTTCTGACACTTCTCAGAGAATATATTTCAAGAGTGATAAGATGAAAGTATGAAGAACCAGCACCTTTTCTCCTTATTCACAAAAGGTAGTTGCCTCTTCATTGTTCTGGCCAGGCCATTCTGCCTCAAACTCAACGTCTGAATTTACTGTTTGGCTTTGGGCAAGATGCTTCTGTTCCTTTCTCTGTTATTCTTGTGGCTGTTTATTCTCATGTAATTATAAACAAGGCAGGAATTCTCTCTCATTATGTGCTTACTGTGCCTAGACCCAGTGAAGCTTTGATCTCAAAGGCTAGGGCCTTTGGGTATTTTCCTAACATGAAATACTTGCCTCTTTCAGCAAGTATGAGCCTGGCACAGCAAGTTTTGTTCACTTTTGAAGCCACCTAGGTGAGAGAGAAGAAGATGGTGAGTAGTAAGCCCTGAAGCATCAATGTAATACCATTTTCTGCATTCCCATTTCGTCTTTCTGGTGATCTTCTTTTAAACAGATCAGATCATTCTAGTGAGACGTTTCAGAAATATTAAGAACTATCACAGTATCACAGATTTCTAGGTTGGAAGAGACCTCAAGATCATCGAGTCCAACCTCCGACCTAACACTAAGTACTCCACTAAACCATATCGCTAGTGGAGTACTATTGTCCATTTAAGAAAACTGAGTAGCATGTTGGTGTCCTAAATTCTTACCAGAGGGTGTTGTACCATATCTGGTGGCATCAAATTCAACATGACATAGAAGTGATTTGAAAAGGTAATATGGGAAGCCTGTAAAACCAGTATTTCCAAGCTCCTAAGTCATAGGCATCGTCTGTTCTTATCACTGCTAGGGAGTGTTCCCTGTGCCATATTTGGGACACAGATAAAAATCCAGTCCTCCTGAAATTGTTTTGATATGATTTTTCCAGTTTTGCAAGAATAGTGGCCATGCTTATTTTAGACTTGAGCTTGAAGTCAGTAAAAGAATTATCTTTGTATGAATATTAGAGGTACACTGGTACAGATATAGACAGCCCTTAATCTCCTGGACACAGTGATTCTAGTATATTAACTGTGAGGGCAAAATAAAGTATGTTATCTCATCACCTGTGTTACTAATTTTTCCTGGGACTAGCTCTTAATTCTTCTTGTTAAAAGGACTATAAGTATAGTAGATTGTAAGTTGTTCTTATGTTATTTGATAGAGGTTTTGTATCTTGCTGGAGAAGGTTATTTTTATTTTTCTGAAGAGACCTGTTGTCACCCTTCAGTAACTTCAGAATGGCTGTTGTCTAACGTACATTTAATTGGCCTTAATCAGTCTGCTGAGACAACAGTTCATAGTCTGAACTTTTCACTTTATTCTCATTTCCTATTTCCTGTTAGGAGGGAACTGTGATTAACACATTTGTTTGCTGAAGGAATGCAACCATTTAAAAAACATGCTCAGAATTGCATGATTATTTAATGATCATAGGAAAGCTCATCAAAATCTTCTTCTGTTCCAAACATATGCAACAGTTGCAAAGTAAAAGTTGCATATAACCTTTACATAAAAAACATAAAAAGTCATACTTGATTAGAAATGCAAGCATTTATTACCTTAGAAATCCAGTCACTGTGAAGCTGAGGCACCTCAAAAAAATTAAAGTGGGTGTCTCCGTTACTCTACATATGTAGTTATTGTGGTGGCTTATAGCTAAAGAAAATACTGATGGCATTTGGGGAGGAACAGGATACATACAAAACTTCTCTGGAACAATATCTCATTGGTGTGCACATGCCACATGCTGAGGGCACAGCCAATACAGTATCTGGGTAGCTCACGAGCCCACAGTCCCTGCTGGGCTTGGTCATCTGGGATGTGCTTAGTGGCTCTGAGTTATATCGTGGATTTGCAGAGTCAAATTAATGCATATGAGAGACAAATGGCAGAGATCCAGGTTCCTTTCCAGAGAAGAAAACAAGAAAGCCAACCAGAATCTGCAAGGGCTGCCCAGGTAGGTGCTGGCTCCCACCAGCACAGGGCAGGGCCTTCCTTCAGGAGGATGAAGGTTTCCCAGAGGTGAAGCTGTGGTTTCTCTACTTCATCATGAGTGAGGGAACAGTGTTATGTTTAAGAAAGGAGGATTGGACTGTGGTTCAGGAACTAGGCAGGGATTCTAGGTTTAGCACCTGGTTTGATCAGATACTTCCTGTAGGTCATTCTCAACCTCATTTGTCTGTAAACCAGACCAATGATACTTCCATGTGAGTACAGTTTCACTACAGCCTGCGAATGCTTAGGTGTTATGACTGGTTATGTAAATACGTAGTCAGTGCTGACATATAGGATATAAGACCATATTTTAAATCTCAAGGGGCACTGTTTCTGTAAACTTCTGTTTTTACTTTGTAATTTGTTATGTTCACGTCATGGACTTGCAAAGATTTCAGCAAACCTTTACGCTCAAAAGGTTACTAAGGGAGATATTTGTACTTTTAGCTGTATTAACAGAAAAAAAATGAGAGCAGGAGACAGTGCCAACTACATGGTTACCAGGTTCCCCCCCCCTCCAGTGCATATCCCAAGGACATCAGAGTTTCTATGTTTTCTTTGGGGATGGAAAATCTTGGTGCTTGGGATCTGCATGAAATAAATCACTTTTTACCAAATGCAGTTGCTCATTCTAGGCATTTATGAGTTACCTGATTGTGGAAATTGTAAGCTGCTCAATTGCAGCAGTTGTCTGGGTGATTTTTTATATTCAGGCCAGACCTACAGTAGATATTTTTCCTATTACAGCAGCATGATTTAGATATGAAGATGGGTTTTCCATTTGTTGTTTAACATTTCTGTGGCAGCAAAAATCCTGGTCTGAAATCATTGCTTTACCGGTATTAACTGTGTCTGCTCTATGAGAGTTTGTTAATCCTGCTCTAACACTCACTTTGTCTGTGTAAAATGTTATGAGGCTATTATCTGGTCTGGTGACTTCAATACCACAGATGAAGTGGTGTGTTTTGACTAATAAGGTCATGTTTAGCCTTGCTCAAAGACAGTTTCTTTTGGCATACACTTTAGGAGATATCTGGCTAGTACATTGCATATGCATTTCTAGCACTGCTTCACTGAGAGACATAACAGTGAGTGATGGTTATTTGCATTCTTGTCTTGTCTGCTAGAACAAATACATCTACATTGTGTCTTGAAAAGGTTTCAAATCACATATCATATCTATCATAATCCATTGTAGTTGTTGAATTCAGAACAGCTTACAAAGTCATTTTGTTACCATATGCGTACTGACCATTAGAACAATTGAGCATTTCTGTGGAAGTGAAACATGCACACAAGCCTTGATTCTGCCTTTTTTTTTTTTTTTTGTAATCTAGATTAAAATGCCAGTTTCCTAGTAGTTTTGTCTGCAGGGTTAGCTTTAGGCTTAATTGTAGCATAGCTATGATTTAATTTAGTAGTATGGGTGTACCAGGTGCTTCTTGCTGTAAGAATGGGGGCAAACAGTCATCTTGGTTTTGTGCCTTTGAGAGAGAAATACATACATAGGACCCTGACAGTTTGTAATCTCATCAGTATTCCCTGTGAGTTTTAGGATCTTACGCGTTTGTAGAATACTTTCCAGAAATACATATATACTTCTAACAAGCTTGCTCAACCATCTGTGTTTTGAACTTCACGGATAAACATGAAATTCACCCAGTAGTTTATGTTTCTGAAGCTACATACATTCAAAATTTAGCGCCTCAAAAGTCCCACAGTTTTTCTTCTGAGGGCTCTCAAATGAATTTGATACCCAGATGAACTTTCTGAGACACAGCATGACGAGCAGGCTTTGGGTGACCTTTTGAAAAGCTAGCTGTTCTCCAACATCTGACTTGTGCAAATGGCAAATGTTGAAGTGAGTCAATCAAATAAGCTTTCCTTTAGCCATAGATCATACATTTGGAATGTGATATGCTCAGAATTATTCATGAAGATGTTAAAAGGCGGGATTGTACATTATATACCCTCTCTGAAACTGTTGAGACAGCCAACTCCATGTTCCATAATTTTCCTATTAATTAGGGTCCACCTGTGAAATCAGTTTAGCTGCCCAAAGGCTCCAAGCACTGTTCATCACACTGAACAAATAGATTTAGAGACTGCCACTCAAACATTTGTGTTAACTTTTAACTAACACAGACAACAAATAAGTTCTTCCCTTGGACCGCTCTGTAAATGTCTAAAATTATAAGGGCCAAATGTGAGGTAGGGGCTGCATGGGCTGCAGCCCAAACATGTGCCATAACCCTAACTTGCATGGTGCCCAGAGAACTTTGAACCCCCAGGAAGACTTTACATTGAGTGAGGTGAAAGGAAATTGCAACTGTTTTGTTTGTCTTCTCCTATTTTAGACTGAAAACCCATTCTAATTTCATTCCAAAGCCATTCCACTGACCTCAAGGCTGAGGCACGGAGAGGTCAAAAGACTTCCCCTGGTCTAACAGGATGCATGTGGCATAGCCAGGAATAGAGTCCATAGATAGCCCTGGTCCCGTGTCATAACTGCAAGGCCATTCTTACTGAGACAAAAGCTGTTCTGTTATAAGCAGTTTCAGTCATTTGTCTGAGTTGTCTTTATGGCTCAACTTTCTAAAATACTATATTTGTTGCAGAGAAAAACTCCAGGTACTTGCAATTAAAAAGCTGTGAATCTGTCAATTGAGATCTGATTCTGCATTCCCACACTGAAATGCGGAGAAAGGCGTTGTACGTGGTAAAATCTCTTCCCAGCAGTATGGTGACCTTATATTTTAGATATATTTATTAGTAATATGTGTTTCTTTAGGCTGTTCTGTCCTAGGATCTGAAAAGCACTAGCACTGAGCGCCAGCCTGTGATATTCATAGAATGGGTTGGGTTGGAAGGGACCTTAAAGATCACCCAGTTCCACTCCCCCTGCCATGGGCAGGGACGCCACCAGGGCCTCATCCAACCTGGCCTTGAACACTTCCAGGGGTGGGGCAGGGATATTTCTTACATATTCTTATGAAGTCATTTAGTAATTAATTTCAATTTTGCTGAAGAGGACAGGAAATGAAACCTCCTGGTCAAACATTCTGAAACCTATTTACTTAAAATTAAACAACTGTATTCATAATTAAGCAACTGAGTCAAGGCAACTGAGGCTCAGTTTTCAGAGCTGCTTGTGACCTCAGCAAACAGGAAAAGACTCCAGTCAAAGGACAACTGCTAAGCATACATTTTACACAGACTGTGTATTTAAAAAGAAGACAGGATGAAGTCTAAACTTGGTTATATTCATACAAATGCAGTACAACACTGTTCTGTAACCTGTAGCTGCCCCCAAATCCTACTGCCAGGCCTCTGACCACACTTTCCTGTTTATTGAAAAATATTTTCCTACCTTGGCCCCTTTTTACAACCCTGGACCATCAGGGACTGAGACAGTGAACTGCATCATCTCCCTTACACTTTCTAGCAGTAGGCCTGAAAGCCAAATGGGAACCATTTTCAAAAAGTCTGTTTTCTCTGCTGGACCTCAGTTTGCAGACAGGTTCATCAAAGTGTCTTCCCAGCCTGGAAATTAGGCCATTTGTCAAAGAACATGCAGAAAATAAGAAACAAAATAAGGAATATAATTAAATTTCTTCACTTTCAAGATCTGGACTTGAATTGCAAGACAATTGTGCTTCTAAATGTTTATTAATAAATAAGCTCGTATTTGGGACTATGTGTAATACAAAGAAATGGCCCCGTTAAATGATGGCTAACAGCCCAGAAGAAAAGAAATCCGTGTCCTTGCTGCAGTAAACCAACATAGCTCCACTGAATATCCCCTATGGCATATCTTTTTCAGACCAGCACCTAATGTGATGAATCTTGTTGTAGGAGTACTTTGTGTATGTGTTAAATGTAGAAGTTTCTGGACTTTGCAAGTGTAATTGGCAATTTTTGCCAAGCCTTAGCCATAGAGCCTAGTCTCAGTATCTGTACCTCGGGAGCAATGTTATCCAATGTTTTCTTTCTCCTGCTATACATCATTTTTGGAAATTCTAAATATTAAAGGAACGTTGTTGGGCGGTAGGCAAACAATTGTTATTGTCATTACTGTTAGCACTTAGGAGGGAAATAAAAGTTTTGGGGTTACACATGTGGAGGAAATGCTTGAATCCTGGTATTGTTGCATTGTGCTAGCTACTGAGAAACTTAGAAGCAAACCTGACTAGTGACTAGGATACGGGATGCTAATCAGCAAGAGACTGAAAAATTGCATTGATTTATTTAGTTGAATAAATTCAGTTTGAAGGCATAATTCTGTATGCAGGCAAAGACCCTTAAAATTGGATTATTAATCTCAGTGTTCTCTGAAGCTATCCAAATACAGTGTTGTTCCAGATGTTAATGGTACTGCTTCTTGTTTATACTATTTCTCAGAAGTTATGCTGTTTGAAAAAAATTACTCAGGAGGGTGGTACCAGTATTTGATGCAGAATCTATCCCCATCGGGCAAGTAATTACATAAATGCAGGCCAGTAAACTTCATTTTATCAGGACAGCAAACCAAATAACATTCCTCAAGCCTGATGTAAATTGCAAAGGGCAAATGTTATCATAGCCTCTTGATAAAACAGACTGCATTGACTTTTATTACATTTTTTTAAAGAGATATAAAATTACACAATTTTTGTATTTATTTTTAACCTTGTTCCTTTCATTTACAAATAAGAAATTTAATCCTACCAATGTGTGTGCACATATGTAGCTTATGTGAGTAATCCTTTCGAAGTAAGCAAACTACTTTTTTGGAGGAAAGTTATATACATGAATACAAACTTGCAGATGTGCTTCTGCAGGCAGCACACTCCCAACATCCTGCTCCTGTTGTCCTTTAGCATACTAGAATTAATGGAATTACAGGAATGCAGAGCTGGGTTCCAAAAGTGCAGGCTGAATCTCCATTTCAGAACTGAGCTAGTGCTGAGAAATGTACCACTGAGCTTATCCATCGTACGGCCAATAGGTTGGTCATATTCTGCTCTCAGCGCAGCTGAGTCCAGTCAAACAACATAGCTTTAAATGAAAACAGAATTTAGCAGAATATTTCTTTTGAGTACGGCAGATACTTCTGTCAGACTGTGGTCATCTGTGCTATTCTTTATGCTGTAGAATGAATACAGAACTTCTAAGTGCTTTTTCCTGTTCAACCATTGTTTGATGTTTTCCTGTCTTTTTTTTTTTTTCTCTTCTTGATTTTACTGGTGGTTTGTATTTTCCTTTTTACCACTCTTTGCCCTCCTACACTCTTCTGCTTTGATTTTAGAGGAAAATTCCTATTTGAAAAATTGTGTTGTACTTGTAAGTTCCAGAAGCTTTGCAACAGAAGAAAACAGACTGTCTGTCTTTGTCTTAAATAAATCAATAAAATACACAAACTAAACACCACAACACATTTCCAGCTATAGCTCTTACAGGGTGTGTTATTCTCCTAAGAAACTTTTCTTTTCATCATAATGGAAGAGTACCACAGTTGTATGCATTGCCCTTAAATGCATTCCTTATGTTTCCTTCTCTACATCCTTTGCTATATTATAACTGGGCTGTGTCCTAAATAAGTCATCCTGAAGTCAGCAACACTGCTAGGTGACAAGAACAGCACCCAGCCTTAGGGAATCTAATACCTTGAGTGGGTCTGAGAATCGTCGCTCCTTAATACAAAGACAGATACATGACAGACAGGAATAAACCTATGAACTTTCAGTTGCTTTAGAAAACGGTGTCTATATTTTGTTAACTATTATTTTAGCTGTGTGGGGATGGACATCAATTTAAAAAAAAACATTTTCTTTCTGGCATTTTTTCACCTCTATAGATTCCTGGTGCTTCTCTGATTTCTGGCAAAGATACTGTCCATAAAACTTGTTTCAAACAGGATCAGAGAAGTAAAATACCAAACCCAACTAGAAAAGTATACAAATCACACTTGCAGTGAAACTTTGCAGCTAGTCTCACAGAACTCTGCCAGTGATATTGTGGTCAGCACCCTCTTAAGAAATGAAGTCTTCAGGAACTGTTTTCCTTGCATTCAAGTGATACTTGTCTTGATTTGAGTATTTTTTTGAAATGTCTGCAGCCAGAATATTCCACAAGCTTTGTACTAGCAGTTGACAGCTAAGGAGTGATAGGTATGTGAAACTGAACTCAAAGGAATTGCAGGTTATTATTTACAATGCAATAGGACAGTTCTCCTTTGATTGTTCTATTTCTTTTCTTTTCCAGAAAGCAGCTGTGCAACATGACATTTGAAGATTTTGAGAACTACTCTTATTTCTATGACCTGCCTGAAGAAGAAGAATCACCCCAGTCCACCCTCAGCATTGCCCATATGATTTCCCTTTCCTTTTACAGTGTGGCATTTCTTTTGGGAGTCCCAGGTAATGCCATTGTCATCTGGTTTATGGGCTTCAAGTGGGATAAATCGGTCTCTACGCTCTGGTTCCTCAATCTGGCCATTGCAGATTTCATTTTTGTTCTCTTTTTGCCCCTTTATATCACGTACGTAGCAATGGGCTTCCACTGGCCCTTTGGGAAGTGGCTGTGTAAAATGAACTCATTCATTGCACTACTTAATATGTTTGCCAGTGTTTTCTTCCTGACGTTCATCAGCCTTGATCGCTACATCCGCCTAGTCCACCCAGTTTTTTCCTACAAGTACCGGACTATAAGGAACACGCTCATTCTCAGTGGGATCATTTGGATATCAGCTGCAGTTATTGGTGGCCCTGCCTTATACTTTAGGGACACAGCTACAGTTCTCAACAACGTCACCATTTGCTACAACAACTTCCACGTGCATGATAGAGAACTCGTTATGCTGAGACATCACATTCTAATTTGGGTGAGGCTTGCATTTGGTTACCTCTTTCCTCTAGTGACCATGGTCATTTGCTACTCATTGCTGATCGTTAAAGTGAAGAAGAGAACTGTATTGACTTCGAGCAGGCTTTTCTGGACCATTATTGCTGTAGTTGTAGCTTTCTTTCTTTGCTGGACACCATATCACATATTCAGCATTGTGGAGCTTTCTGCTCACCATGATGAAAACTTGCATGACTTATTGCAGGATGGCATTCCCCTCTCCACTGGCCTTGCTTTCATCAATAGTTGCCTCAATCCAATCCTCTACGTTCTCATCAGCAAGAAGTTCCAGGCCCAGGTCAAGACAACAGTCTCTGAGGTGCTGAAATTGGCACTGTGGGAGGTGAGCCGCTCAGGAACTGTCAGCGAGCAGCTGTGGAGCTCAGACAACACCCATGCACCTGTGCACTATTGCGAAACTGCTCAGTGACAGCTTGTCACCATCTGTCTCTAAAATAGCTGACGGATTTGGAGGTGTAGTTGACTTCACATCTGCCAGTCAGATGTGCATCTTTGCAAATACAGTTTTATATAAACAGCTGGCTTAACTGTGCTTGCTGCTTTCCTTTAAATGTTTTTAAAGGACACATCATTTGGGTGTGGTGTGGTTGCAATGCGGACACCCTGAACTGAAAGTTGTCAGCGTAAGTGGAATTGCTTTAACTGGGTTTTTGATGAGGAATATTGTTGTAATCCTGTTGTTTTGGGGTTCTGTAGCTTATTGATATTAAAATAACACACAAAAATATTCCCCTCATCCTCACTGATAACACTTTTGATCTAGGCATCCTCCTCCAAGAGGTCATGCCATACATCAGTGGCTTGTGAGTGTCCCGATTATCTAGTATTGTTTAAAGTACGAATCACCTGGCTACATGCCAGCCCAGCGAAGTTGCCAATAGTTCCACTCTGCAATCAGAGAAGTGTCCCAGGACAGAGAAGACTAACTTGCTGCCTTCTCTTGTCAAGAGAAACATGGAAATAAAATGTGTTGTCCCATTGTTCTTTGTCTTATACTCGAAGTTATACAAGGAGGCTGTGGTTTCTGGTCCCTTAGTCTTGTGCTCTTAATACCGGTTGGGTACAAAATACTGAGTAACTGTTTCATATAGGATTTTGGCTCACTTGAAATGTGCAGTTAGTAGAAATGGTTCCCAAAGAATTTGGGATGTCCCTATCATATGTTCTTTTTCTATGTTTAAGCTTTCACATTTAGAGAGGTTTACAATTATCAGTTGCTCTCTACTGGTCTTGCAAACAGAGTTTAAGAAGTTGTATAACATTTTGTCTTAATGCTAATCTTCTAAAAAAAAAAAAATCAGTGAATTGAATTCAGTGTCGTTAAGTGAATTTAACAATATTATTTGACAAGTCTGTAATCTGTCCACTCCCATAAGAAAGAGGCAGCAGTCCCAGTTGTATTATATCCTGTTCTAACCTGTTGCCTGCTGTAGAATCACACATGCACCAATGCAAATATACATGCTGAGTGAACCAATTTCTGAGGCAATACCACTTAACTAAGAAGCTGTACATAGGATAAAACTCTGCTAAAAGTAAAAGCATAAAGATTTAGGTAAATGCAAACTAGTTTTTCCTTGTTCCTGACCTAAGTATCTAGAGTAAAACTGCCTTTCAGATCATCTACATGCCAACACACATAAGTAGCATTCATACTTTAAATGAGGTCTTATATGTGAATATATTTTATACAATAGCATATATATGTGCATGGATGAGCACATCCAGAATTGGTAGCTGTACAAACAGAAACTGTCTGATTGTGGTCTGTAACTGTTTCTTTGGGCTCTGGTCTGAATTTGGGAGAATGAGGCAGGATCAGTGGAATTTCAATGTGTTTAACTTTGGGCTGGAAAGTTGGTAAGCAGCATTCTTCCCTGTGAGTCATTCGCTGCCTAGTACATAGTGACTCATCATAATGTTTTGGTACCATGCAGCTGAATGTGCCTACATCAACTGTTTGCAGTTTTTCTTCACATATTCCCTGACATCTTTCTAAGAGTGATGTGTTAGCACTCCTTTCCTGACTGTACTCCAAGTGGAGTAATAAAATAGTTGTTTCCAAAGAGCGTGTTCATTACTTTTCTCAGCAGCGATTTGCAGTGACTGTCCACTCTTAGAACCACACCTTCCCAACAGTTTTAGATGAAAGCAAACCCTGACCTTTTCTACTGAAGGAATTAAGGTTTATTTCAATTTTCTTCTTGCATGTCAGCCACATGAACACAGATACCAAGATATACAGAGAAAAGCTTGGTTTTCAAATGGGAGAACAGTCAGAAAATGTTTCACAGTGCTTTGCTAGGACCAGCTCCTTAGATAAAAACTACAGTGACAAGATTAACCACCACCTTGAGCAAAAGCCTCCCCTAGAGTAGACAGATACAGAGCAGAATTGAATAAAGCCAAGGTCACCCCCATCTGTAGGAAATAAATGGATTAACATATTTGCAGTGTACATACTACCTCATTCACACCAAGATCATGTTACAGAATTATCTCCAAAATAATTTCTGCAAGAGTAGTGGAAGATACCTAAACAAAACAGATAGCATTCTAGATTTCTGCTTACAAAGAATAACCAAAAAATACCAATTATTCACCTGCACCACTTGGACTGAGGAATGCTCATTCAAAACTCTACAATGGGGAAAAAAAGCCAAAGGAAGGAGAACTATCAAATTATGCTGCAAGATACTGCAGGGAAAAAAAAATAATAGTAAATAGACCCATAACCGGTCAGTCATTCAAGAATAATGCATTCTTGCCTACTTGTCTGTTTTGTTATTGGGGAGACCATGTTCTCAAGCTTTTTGTTGTTCCCATGCAGCAAGTTTCCTTCTGCTTTCAGAAAAAAAGGAACAAATCACAAACAAATGCCCACCAACTGGAGTTTGTACATGCATGCTAAGCACGCATGAAGGATTCCAGTGTAGTTCAGATGGACAGCTTGCAACACTGTTTTAGCAAAATCAGTCTATAAATCAAACCACGATCCACCTGCAGTCGCTGTAGCATATAGTTTATTGTACCCCCTTAGTCCTCCCTCAAGCACATTGTGGGGTTGGACAGCCGGTGCTTTCGGAAGGCCTTCTGGAAGGGATGCGCTGCCCCCTAGTCGCCAGTAAGTTAATAGCACCTTCCACGGATCTCAGCCCTGCTCCTCAGACTAACGAAGTGCTTGTCTGCGATGTGTAAGGTGCAGATGCACCTTGGAGTATGAAAACAGGAAGTTATCACTTTTTTTTTTTAATCAACACCATTATTTGCTGAACTAATTAAGAAGCCCGGAAAACGATGCAAAATTTGAAATAATTGATTTTTTTTTAAAAACACCAGAGGAAAGAAGGCCCAAGTCCACACAACAGATGGTAGAAAGTTACTGTGGCAAGTCTCACTTCAGATAAACAATTTATTTTCAATTTCACATCACCTCCAGTGCATTGAAGTCCTCCCTGTTTCCTTCAACTTACCTCCATTCCTTTTGTGAAAGCTAAATTTTAGCTTTAAAAAAAAACAGACCGAACCACCATACAACTCTCTGGTTATTCACCAACATCTTGAAACAAAATTTATACTCCTGTTTAAAGTGCTAAATAAAAAATTATGTCTAGATTAATGATGAACATAAGCTTCCTATTTCCTCTACTCTTTAGTCTAGGGTACTATGGCACTGAAGCAATCTTGAAATTCAATTTTACCTTCTATTTTACCTGTCAACCAAGTTTTACATTAACAATCTGGATTACTAAAAGAAGGTAGATTTAGGTATTAGGAAGAAATTCTTCACTATGAGGAGTGGCGAGGCACTGGAACAGTTTGCCCAGAGAAGCTGTGGATGCCCATCCCTGAAAGTGTTCAAGGCTTTGGGCAGCCTGCTCTAGTGCAAGGTGTCCCTGCCCATGGCAGTGGGTTGGAATTTAGATGATCTCTAAGGTCCCTCCCAACCCAAAGCTTTTTATAGTCCTATGATTTTGAATTAACCACAGAGCCCGGTTTTTGCAATTACGTTTATTCTAGATATATCAGATTTAAATCTTATTGAAAGCAGCTACATCCATTGATTGTACATAATCTTCAAAAGCTGTTATTCTTTCTTCCAGCATATCTGTTCCAACCTTATCATCTTCAACAACACATTGAATCTGAAGCTTTTTGATACCGTAGCCAACTGGTACGAGCTTGGCTGAAAAAAAAAAAAGAAAACATTTAATTCTCTTGAATTGGTAGAACTCCTTAAATTGCAAACCAAAGATTTAACTGGCTAATAGCACTCATCACAAGCTGCTTCAAAAGGTGTAATTAGTATTTGAATCTTAACCTGGCTGCTGCACTACTACACCTTTTTGACTACCCCATTTGTATTATCACTGAAGTGAGATTCTGCAGAGAAACACCAGTTTGCTATTTGGAGGGTGCTAGTTCAAACACCACACACGTGCACAGCTCGTGCTACACGTACTGTAGTATGGCAATTTGTTCACTGTTCTAACTACCTCCATTTTCAGATTGGCAGTGACCACACTGCTACATATTCATACAGTATCATAACAAACCACATTATCTCCCTCTCCCTGTGTTTTATTTTGTCCTACTTACAAGATCCCCAGACCAAGCCATCTGCTTGAATACTTCGAACACACTCCTCTAGTTTGGCCATGTCTGTCTCATCATCCCAGGGTTTCACATCAAGCAAGATTGATGATTTGGCAACAACGGCTGGCTCTGGGGGAAAAAGAGAAGAGAATCACCATGAACAGCTAGGAAATTTCTAAAAAACTCATGAATATACTTGCAAAACTAGCTTTAAAAGAGTAACTTCCTGTTTCATCAGGCAGGCCTCCTGCACCAACATACATTTAAGAGGAACTTAAAACATGCATATTCCAGTGTTTAAGATGTAGGTGCATACTTTTAAGAAATACTCAAAAAAAATAAACATCAGTAAGCTAACACTGTTTGTTACATAGGAAGTCCTTCTCAGAGAGTCTGAGAAGGAGCTTAATACTAGGTAACAGTTTATTTTCCACAGAGGGAATACTGCAACTGCTACAGTACTGAACAGTTTCAGACCAGTAACTGTGAAGGACTTGCATCTCACAGCCTTTCCTTTAAAAACCTCAGTAACTACAGACCAGCTTTCTTACAGTAACCTGCAGAGACTCCCATGCAGACATATATTATACCAGTTCTATGTCTGTTGTAATCAGAGAAAATCCTGGGGTTCTCTTTTTATAGACAAGGCTCAGTCTGTTAGTAAGACCAACAGAAGTATGATAGGCAGGACAAAAAATATGCCAAGGTTCAGTGATTTGCTATGGGAAATGCGAAGCTCACAGACAACTCAAGTACAGCCAATTACTTTTGTCTCACTACAGTCAAGTTTATCTATTACAACTGATGTCTTTAGCCATCCTGTTCAAATGCATAAAAACCCCAACATAAAGAGTTAAAAAGTTCTTCACAGACATACTTTTGGATTTCTTCGATTCATACTGGGCCAGACGTTCTTCCCTCAGTTTCTTTGCTTCTTCGCTTTCCTGATAAAGAGAAATACAAAGTCATAGAAAAGCACCAAAACACTGGATCTTTAAATCACTACCAGATTGACTGGCATCTACTCAGGAAAAAAAACAAATCATCACGACTGTCAGCCGAAAGATGGTGATTTTGTTTTATTCATCATGTAACCAGTCAAACATTTCATCCCATCACAACACATTCCTTTCTAACCCAGATTTTTTATCTTTCAAAATTCTATATTATGCAAAGATAGAAGAATCCTGATCCAGAAGAATTCAAAGATAGAAGGATCCTGAGCAGGATTTGTTATTAAGGTCACAAATTATGGTGACCAAAACTAGTAAGACAAGAATGTGCATATCCAGGAAATTCTTAAAAAACAAACACACAAGTCACCAGTACCTCTTCATCATCAGATCCAAAAAGATCAATGTCATCATCATCTTTGCTGTCTGTGGCTGCACCTGTTGTGTCCTCAACATCAGCAGGACCGTATTTCCCCAAAGCCTTCTTTACTCCTGGCAAACTGAAGGAAAACAGCAGGTGTTAAGAAGCTTCTCACATGTCAGTTCAAGTACTACCAATTTATCAGTGAACCTACAAGCACATTCATAGCAAAAACATGTTAAGAACTAAAAACACAGTAATCCTGCTTCTTGAAAACAGAAATTCCCCCCAAACAATTGCCAATACTCCTGAAAACACACTAGTTGAAACTACAGCAAATCCTATTGTCAAAATATCGCTTGTCTAAACAGTGATGGATCCTGCACAATTCTGCTGCCCTGTGTGAGTGTATGGATAGAGAAACCTTTTGTAATGGAACAATTTATCTGCTCTGTATTCTGCGTAGAAAGTTATGAACTTCTTTACCTAAAAATATTTTCATTTAAAAAACAGTAAACATGTTGACAGTGTACGTGGGACCAAAATCCCATGAATTAAATATAGCTCATAGTGTTGTAGTCTCATTCTAAGCCTGTAGTCTATTGTTACTGTGAACTGTTGTTACTAATGTCGTAAAACCAGCTTTAGTTTTCAGTAACTTGCAGTGTTTTCCATAGAATAGACTTTTTCAAGCAACTTTATAATCTCAGTCCCATTTAGAGTTAAGAGAGCTTCAAAAATCCACTGGTGATCGAGCTACCCAATTTTACAAGAACTCCCTCAACAACAGGACTGAGGCACATAAAGGAGGCAGTGTAGCAACTGACACTACCTATGCTGTACCTTTTTAGAGAGGCCTGCAGTCTCCATGGATGTCAATACAGCACCTTTCATGAACACTAAAATCACTAAAAAAGAGAAAAGATAACATTTGCTTTTATAGTTTCCCTTCTTCATATGGGCTTCTGCATTGTAAATCTTTGATTTAGTTTAATTTTCTGGGATTAAAAAACGCTTTGTCATCTACTTCTTGTATGTTTGTCCTGAGACCCAAGGAAAATTACTGGTAAGAAATTTCAGCTTTCAGCAGTTATCTGTGTAATAGGCAGCAACACAACTCAAGCCTTTCCTAAAGCTTCAAGTCTCAGAAACTGAAAGTGTCAGCAAGCATTCAAAGGCAGATTCAGCTTCCTGAAATTCGAGGTGACCCGTGTAACATACTGACAGAAGAGGTCTGCTCTGCTTCTAGAGCTGTTCCTGCCCCAACACTAGCAGAAAAACCCACGTGGTACTGGCGAAAAGTGCAATTTTGTTTAACCCCTCAAAAACAAACACAACACTTCCTAGGCCTGTTTGCGCATGGATTCGTTTCGTGCTTTAACCATACCTTGCCTTTTGCTTTTCGTAGGACTTGATGTGGTTATACCACCGCAGAGCATGGTACAGTTCTGCGGGAGGCGGGGCACCAATGGCTTCAAAAACGGCTATGTCGGCCTGGGATGGAACATACCTGCGGAAAACAAGCCGCAATTAGCTCCTCTCCTCACGGCACGCCGGAGGACGGCGAACACCAGCCGCTGGCCGCCGGCAGGACGGCGCCGGGCCAGCCCCAGCAGGCCGGGACCCGCAGGCCCAGCGCCCCCCCCGCGACTCGAGGCCTCCCCAGTCCCCGCCAGGCCCCCGACAGCCCGGCCGCCCTCACCCCTCGATGTAGCTCTTATCGGCCAGGAAATCGTTGAGGACCCGGAGGCCGGCGGCGGACTTGAGGTCCCCGAAGCCCATGGCGGCAGCGGCGCGACCCACGCCCGCACCCTCAGCCCCGCCGCCGCGCAAAGAGGTCCGGCACCCCCTGCGCCCGCCTTATATAGCGGCGGTATCCCTCCGCCACGTCGAACGCGCGCGTATCGTTCCGCACGGCGGGACGGAAAAGAGTCCCTGGCGGGGTTTGCGCCGCCGTGGCGTGGGGCGCGCAGGGGCTGAACCTCAGAGGGGAGGGGGGATCGCAGCGAGGCGCTTAACGCTACGGGCGGGCCCGGGGCGCTTTGCGGCCTTAAACAAGAAATTCGCCCTTCCACGTCCTGTCCCCCTCCCCCCCCGCCTCCCGGGCGGCAGCGGAAGGGGGCGAGCACGGCCGAAGGCGGCGCGCGCATGCGTGACGGCGGCCGAGAGGGCTCGGCGGGGGCGGCGGAAATACCCGAAGCCGCCGGCTCCGGAGATCGCCGAGCGTGCGCGCCGCAGGGCGGCGCTCCCGGAGATTGCCGAGGCGTCGGCGGAAAGAGCCGAGGGGGCGGCGGAAAGAGCCGAAGCGGCCGCCATAGCGGCTGCGGGGGAAGGGCCGGCGGCCTCCGAGCAGGTAACGGCCGGGGCCCGGCGGGGGCAGCGGCGCCGCCTCACGGGGGGGAACGGGAACGGGGCCGGCCCGGCCCGGCCCTGCCTCCCCTCCCCTCCCCTGACGGGCAGCCGGGGGCTGCGGGCGGGAGCCGCGGCGGGGGCGGCCCCAAGGTGACCCCGGGCTCGGCGGCCCTTCTGCTCTGGTTGTTTAGAGCCCGTCGGGCAGCGACCGAAGGGACAGAGACCGAGGCGCCTTCTTCTCTTCCCAGCGCCATGTTCCGGCTGCCCGCCGTCCGCAGGGCCCTGGCCGGGGCTGCCCAGCCCTCCAGAGTATCTGGTAAGTGTCTGCGTGCGGGTGCGGTGGTAAAACACACATATGTTCAGTGGGCTTGCTGGAGGGCACGTATGGGTATTTCGTCTGCAGAACTGGGTTTTTATATAGTGCATTTTGCACTTGGAATTACATCAGTAATGTATAACTGTAAGATGAGAAGCACGGGGTCTGTCAGCTTGCCTCTAGCGGCCTTTGACAGACGTTTATTTATTTGCCCTTTACATGTTTTTCAGGACGTACAACTGCCACGGCAGCCAGCAACCAAATAGAGGTGTTTGTGGACGGTCAGCCTGTGTTGGTGAACCCGGGCACCACAGTACTTCAGGTGTGGGCAATGGCATGCCTAAATTTTTCTTGGACCCCCCCATCTCACTTCTTTATGGTGTCTCAGATTCTCAGTAGCAAAGATCCTCTTTGTATTGTTTCCTGAAATTCTGTAGGGGTGTTTTCACTGGCTGTGGTGACATTTCATGTGGGTAGAGATCCTTCAGGAGGAGTTCAGAATTTGATAAAGAAGCGTCTGTCATAGCTGCTTGAAAGAAGATCCATACAGCTTGAATCCAAACTGCAAAGCTTAAGCAATACAATAGCAGACTTAGATAATTGCATCTTTGGATAAGTTACTAATTCAGTTGGGTTTTAGGATGCCCCCAGCTGGAGTCTAGTGTAATGTTTTCTTAAATTATGTTTTTTGTTAGCTTTTTGTTTGTGCTTATGCATGATATTTTTTTTGGTAGAAATCATCAGAAAAATTAGATCTTTTTAGTTTTTTTTGACCTGACTGTGCTTTGATGCTGATCTTGAAGTAGTAGCCCATACCGATGGTGTTTCACCTGGCAGGTGAAGCTAGTGCTATAGCATCAATCCCATTAGACAGGGTGCATCTATACAAGAAAGGCCTTCCTCTGTTCTCTGGAAATCTCTTCTGTCTGTCCTCCTGTCCTCTCTTCAGACACGGCATGGAGGAATGGTTCTTTGGGCTTGGGGTTCTACTAAGGTTGAAGATTGACCTTTGTGCAGAGTGTCCGTGTTGTTGAATTATCTGAAGTCATTATGCCCATTGTTTCTTTTATATTTTTCAATATTTCCTCTTTTATGTGCTTTTGTTCAAATAGTGCATGCTTTCTTTAAAAATTATTTTTACTTTTGGTGTCCTATCTACTAAAAATAATTCTTGCTGTTCTTTGGGGAAAGGAAAGAATGAAGAAAGGTCAATTCGCATTTCCTCAATTACGCATTTTTGAAAAAATATAGTTAATAACCTTACATATTTCTGCTTGACTACAGTTTTTAGAATTTGTTCCTACGAAAGTTAAAAGTTTAGTCAACTTAAGTTGAAAGGTTGAATGCACTATATTCCTGAGCACTAAAACTGGTATTCCTTGAAAAATTCCATTATGTTTTATGAGGTGGAACTGAAAGATCTAACTCAAATTGAATTTTCCATTGTTTCTTACTCTTTCTAGGCTTGTGAAAAGGCTGGAATACAGATACCTCGGTTTTGTTACCATGATCGTCTCTCTGTTGCTGGAAACTGCAGGATGTGTCTTGTGGAAATAGAGAAAGCTCCAAAGGTATTGTATGTGTTTCATAGGAATTACAATTTTCTGCTATGCTTAGGGCCTGCTTTTATCGTATAAATAATTTTCTGCACTATTAGCACACAAATTGCTGTAATTCATCTGCTGCAAGCAGGTCTTTCCCTTCTGCATTTAAGTTCATCTCTGTGTTTTATATGCATTAAGGTGAATTATGATGCTGGACTGTAGCAATTGTCTACTTTTAGACCTATGGATCAAAGTCACTCAGTTTCTTATGGATTATCCTGCTACTGGAGATGAGCATTTGATAGCTGTGTATTTTTAGTCGGATATGTTTTTATGTTCTGTAGTTAAGGCTTCAATTGCAGATTTTCAGTTGATGTTACACAAGTAGTAAATTTCAGATAATGTTTGAATTCAGCTGTGAGATCAGTGTTTGCAGCTTTATTCTAGCTAAGTGGAGGTTGCAGTTACTTATTACTCAGTATTTTAATGCAATTTGTATCACTGAAGTCTGCTGTAAAATAGAATTAACTTCATGATTGTATACTGTCTTCAGCAGTATTGTTCTAAGAAATCTATTTAGATAGTTAAGGCATTCTTTTAGAGATAGTCTTGGATTACACCTTTAAATACACACTTACCATACGTAAGGCTTTCTAGTTCACCTCAACTTGAATTCAATAGTGTGAGCTTTGCATTTCTGGAAATGTTGGATCATCACTAAAGATTGAAGATAGTCCGTGTCACGAAGTGAGAGAAAAGTAGGAGGGATTCATTTTCTGAGCATGAGTTTTTATTAATCTTGCAGTAATCTTGGGAAAAAAACTTGCACTAAGACTTCTGGGAAATGCTGTGTACAAATAAATACCCAGTAAACAAATGATGCATGCTGCAAACTTCACTACTAAGGGTTTTCAAAATCATCAACTTACATCAACTATTTACTATGTATGATTTCTAGTGACTGTGAATTGGTTTGCTTCTCTTTTATTTTCCTTGCAGATACCTTTTTATTTCTGCAACGTGTTAAACTAATAACAGATGCCTATGTAAGAGTTCTGGGGGGGAGGCAGGGATTTCTGCCCCTACCGGGAAGAAATATGTTGTGCTCACTCTTGCTTTTTATGATGATTGCAGCCAGTAGCTGCTTGTGCCATGCCAGTTATGAAGGGCTGGAACATACTAACAAATTCTGAGAAGTCCAGGAAAGCAAGGTACCTTTCTTTTAGCCTCCTGTAGCTGATTATTTGTACTATCTGCTAACGGGTATAAAACTAACATTAACTGTATTCCTGAACTCAACAGGGAGGGTGTAATGGAGTTCCTGCTGGCAAATCACCCATTGGACTGTCCTATCTGTGATCAGGGTGGAGAATGTGACTTACAGGTAAAACATCCAATTAAATTGCGTAGACATGCATTTATGTTCTTGCCTTAGGTGCTGTCCAGCAGCCTGGATACATTTGTTTTCTGTTGTCTATTCTAGGATCAATCGATGATGTTTGGCAGTGATAGGAGTAGATTTAGAGAGGGTAAACGTGCTGTTGAGGACAAGAACATTGGTCCATTAGTCAAAACGATCATGACTCGGTGTATACAGTGCACTCGATGTATCAGGTAATGTCCTTTATTTTTCACTGGAGAAGGATACTGAGCAAGGATATATGTATTAATTTATTACTTGTGAAAGTAACATGAGGGGTAGTCAAACTTAATTTCTTTTCTGATTGTGCTTAAGAATTTTATTCTGGTAGGGACTGATGACTTGTTTCCCAGAGCTACCAGACAGCTGTCATACAGGAAGTAGAGAGAGGTGGCCAAAACACGAAAACAAAGTCAGGATTCTGTGAGGCAGAACTGGTGATGTCCTCAGCCATAGCTGCAAGATTTGTTTATTCTTGACAGCCTCTGGTAGCTCTATTTATGCTGTTCTGTAGTCCTGAGATTCAGTACCAGCTAACTTTAGCCTGATGGAAAAGAATACAGTGTACCCACCTAGTGCTAGAAAGTTTTTAGTTATGGCTGGTCTTGGACTTAAACTGTGAAATCGAATGACTACTGAACCACGGTTGTTTTTTTTTTTTTTAAATTTAACTACACCTGTTTTTTGTAGCCTCATCTAAATGAAATTAAGCAGATGTATAGTCCTGCATGTGATGGCACTGACTAATATATCTAAATAGTTGTTTTCTTCTTTCGGGCATATGGACTAAGATTATGCTAATCTTTTATCCTCAGAAAATAAGAGTTGAAAAATGTGCCACGTTGCTGTTGTACATTCCAGATTTGTTTTTCATTCCTTCTGTGTCTACCAGATTTGCTAGTGAGGTTGCAGGGGTAGATGACTTGGGAACAACCGGAAGAGGAAATGATATGCAAGTTGGTACCTATGTTGAAAAAATGTTCATGTCTGAGTTATCAGGAAATATTATTGACATCTGCCCAGTTGGTGCTCTGACCTCCAAGCCGTATGCCTTTACTGCACGCCCATGGGAGACAAGGTGTGTATCTCAACTCACACTGAAGATGCAGCATTCTCTGTTTTTCTTACATACTTTTATTTAAGAATGCGTCCATCCCTCCATCCCTGATACCAAGAGCTTTCTCAGATTTTTATTCTCTGCGTTCTTGTTGTAGACTTTTTAGTAGATTGAATCTAACACAAATTCTGTTATTGACTCAAAAATCATTCTAAAAATGAAAGATGTTATAATTTGTAAAGTATAGTCTGTAAAATATACTACTAATCTTGTAGGTTATGCTGATTGCTTTTTAGAAAAAATGTGTATAAAGTAAAATTCAAATTCATTAACTCAGTAGTTGTTGACGATATTAAATTAAATATCTGTGAAACTAAGCTCTTAACTGTATCTAAAGCTAAACCTACACCACTTTTTTTTCTAAATGTTTGTTGACCAGTCTGCTGCTGCTGGCATATAGAAAACTGCAAATGGTTTACTTATTCTCCTAAACAGGAAGGTAGAGTCAATTGATGTTCTTGATGCACTTGGAAGCAACATTGTAGTAAGCACAAGGACTGGAGAAGTGATGAGAATTTTGCCAAGGCTGCATGAAGATATCAATGAGGAATGGATATCTGACAAAACAAGGTGTGTGGGAGGTGTTTGCATGCATGTGCAACATGCACAGAATCATTAATGTGGACAGTAGTGCTGATTTCTGAGTTCCATTATTACTATTGTGAAGGTACAATGAAGTGTAATTGGTAAAAACATAGCTTTAATATGATAATTGAAGCTATTGGCTTTTGTAATATTTTCATTTTTGTAGCCTCTTTTTTTCCCAATAATTATTTGCCAGATTTTTTGCATGTTTTTGAGAAAATTGAATTTTTGGAGGAAATATTTCTCGTGCTTTTTCTAATTGCTGCAAGCTCTTTAAAAAAGAACAATCCTACAAAATATTTAGTATACACAGTTATCCTTGTCTTTGATCTTTACTAATATTAGTGGTGTTCACTCAGGTTTGCTTATGATGGTCTGAAGCGTCAGAGGCTTACTCAGCCAATGATCAAAAATGAGAAAGGACTATTTGTTTATGCCTCATGGGAGGATGTGTTAACTCGTGTTGCTGGTGTGGTAAGAATAATTTTCAATATATGTATTGTAAAATTAATTTCTAAAGCTGGGCATATTAAAATTATTAATAGGAAAACAGCCATATAGGAAAGGGCTTTTTTCTTTAAGGTTAGTAGGGAGAATTTGGCTTCTATTTTATTTCCAGTTAAAACTCTTATCTTTTGAATATGGTTTATTATTTTGTGGATTAGACCATCTGAAGAACTTTGTCTTATTATTTCAAGAACATGCAGGCAGTGCATAATTTAAGGCATTGGGAGAGAAATTACTTTTATTTAAATAGGAAGCTAAACTACTTCAGAAATCCAGGAGAAAGTGACTTTCTTGAATTACTCTGATCTATCAGAATCTTTAAATTTATTGAAATTGTGCTATCAAACACTTTCACCATCAAAGCCATTAATTCTGTATTACTTATCTGAATTGTGCTTGCCTCATTGCTTTCTCTCAGCAGTGATTGATTCTGGTGCTCACATGAAGTGCTGCATGACTGCTCTGGATTTTGATTAAAAATTTTATGTGGGATACAGTAGAATTGAATAACTGTAATTGAACTTTCCTCAAGGATATTTTTCCCAGTGGTACAGTAGCAGGGTTTGTTATGAAAGCTATTGCTTCTCAGACAATATCTTTGAGTTGAGTTTACTACCTAAGCTTGTCTTTTGGAAGTTTGTTTTCTGTCTATTCTGTGGCTTCATTAAAATAAAAGCATTAACCAGTCTTCCTAACCTCGCCACACCAAATAAAAATCAGCCACATCTGAGCAGTAATTCAACTAAGAGAGATCTGCATAGAATAAGGAGCTGTTGTTTGCTTTAGCTGTGAGTTCTGAAGGAGCTGGAATTGCTGCCTTGCGGAAGTCAGATACTGCTGAATACTTGGTGTTACTCCAGGCTAGCAGATTGCACTGCTGGCTTTGGCTCATCCTAAGGTAACAAACATTTACCCAAGTCCAAAGGGAATTTATTTCAGTGGTTTCCTTTGTTCACATTTATACCTTTTGCCTTTCCAGCTACAGGCTGTTGAAGGTAAGGATGTAGCAGCAATTGTAGGAGGACTGGTGGATGCAGAAGCACTAATAGCTCTAAAAGACTTGCTGAATAGAGTAAATTGCGATACGCTCTGCACTGAAGAGATCTTCCCTACTGATGGAGCTGGGTAAGAATGCAGGGAAAGTTTGTCTGTAATTACTGCATTAATGAACTGACTCACAGACTGGAAAGTTTATGGTAAGATGTTGAAAGGGCCAAGGATAGTAACTGCTGATGTATTAGCAAGTTTTGTATGAGTTTGCAATGTTCATTTATAGAGTATTTATTGATTGTGAATGGAGGCAAAAGTCTCCACTACAGCAAGATTTGTTTGCTTTATATATAGAGAGGCTGCTCCAGTTCAACAATAGGCTACTGCAGGCTAGTTTTATACTCTTACAAGAAGTTTGATAATTCAGTCATTTTAGTTCTAGTTAGTTTTGTGGAAACCATAGGACAATAGCAGTCTTGTAAGCTGTGTAATAACAGATGGGAGTTTGTGAAGGCTTATAATAACTGTAAACGTAGAAAATAGCTATGTTGTAATTCTTTTAATGTTTGGTTGTCTCATATTCAGGAAAGAGAGAAGCTTTTGATTGTATTTGGATTAGTAATTCAAATCAAAAAATATTTTCTTTCTCTTCCTGACATGAAAAAATGTTTTGTGATCTAGAATCTTTATTTCTCATTTAGTTCTTCTTTCCTTCCCTGTACTGAATTTTCATTGCCTTGCTTCTTTCATTCTTTTATCACTTTGCTATAGCACAGATTTACGGTCTAATTACCTGCTTAATACCAAGATTGCTGGAGTGGAGGAGGCAGATGTCCTGCTTCTGGTTGGCACCAATCCACGCTTTGAGGCACCGCTTTTTAATGCTAGAATTCGAAAGAGGTATGTATTCCTTAGTGGTGAATGAGCATGCAAATGCGTTTGGATTTGGCACAATGCTTGGTTGGAGCCGCAGGCAGTACATTGAGAGCATTCATCCAGGTGGACTCAGGGAATTTTGTTCACCCTTTTAGTAAAGGGGGATGGTGACGTGTAGACAAAGCACAGCTCTTCTCCCCATAGTGTGTAAGCTGTATTTTGTTCATTCTTACTGACATTTTGCACAGGTCCATACACTTATTTATTCCTTTGTTAGGTAATGCAGACACTTCAGACTTTCCATCTCACAGACATTTGTTAAAGCATATTTTTAAAGAACAGTTTTCAGTATCAGTTTGCTGCCTTTTTGTATTGTTGTTATAATACATCAGACTTGCTGATTTAGAAGCAGTAATTCAAGTTTAATGTTTTCTCTGATAAGTAATGTGGCCGTTTTCCAAACTTTTGAACACTGCTAATTCATCTTTAACAAGATGCGTCAGCAGGAGGTAACTGAGTTTAAAAAAAATGCTGTCCTACCAAATGTTCAGGGATTTTCCAAAATACATAATTTTAAACAATGACAACCTTAAAATGTTGAGGGGAAAAGAAAGATGCAATTAGATTTATGAAAGACTTGTGTCTTTTATGAAACTACTACGAGAAGCTGCAATAAATGAGAAATTTGTAACCAGCTAGATTTTTCTGTGTATCAGAGAAATAAGTGGATTTCTAAAACTGTGAGCATTGTCAAACTCAAAATGCTTTCCTTGTACAAATCAATTTAAATTCTAAGGTAATCAGGAGTTAAAGAAGAGAATAAACTTAATATTAGCTGTACGTGTTTGTTCTGTTTGTTTGTGTTTGCCTAACACTGTGAAAGATGGCTTAAAGGTGTAGCATCTCATTTTGTGCACCCTTTTTCCACTGAACTGGCAAAAGTTTGAGGGAGAAGGAGACTGAGTCGTATACTTCTCCTATAAGGTGTACTGCAGCACTGGTCCCAGAACGTACACAGAGAAATAGCTCTAAAAACCATAAGCTTGCCTAACAGTCAAAATAATGCTAAGCTACGTGTTACGAAAACAGTAAATGACATTTAAACTGCTTTGAAAGAATTTGTCCTATTTGGGGAAATTACATTAGCAGGCTTGGTTGACTAAATCTGTATTCCTTTTGATGTTATAAAATGTTTGCTGTGTTTTCAGCTGGCTTCACAATGACTTGCACGTGGCCCTTGTTGGCTCTCCTGTGAATTTGACCTACACATACGATCATCTAGGAGAGTCTCCGCAGATACTACAGGACATTGCTTCTGGAAAACATGCGTTCTGCAAGGTATGCACAACTTAGGAATGTGACTGTTAGAGTTTGGGTAAATTTAATAATAACCTGAATTCCTTACAGAGACAGATTTGATCAGAAGTACCATATTGTATATGGGGCTATTTGCTTTTAATCAAATGCAGAGATGAGGTAATGATTGGTGAGCACCAAGTGTGTGTGAACTGTTTAATATATTCAAGTTTGTAAAACTTTCCAGTGCAGGAAACTCCTGAAATACTTCTTGATGTGGAACAGGCTGCTTCAGTCACTGCTGTTTCCACTTAGGTGTCTGGTTATAAAGAGTATAGTTCAGTACTGACAAAGTAGCTTACTGTTACAGTCATTTCTCTTGGGTTTATTTCTACATGAAACAATGACAATTTCAGAACTGTAGTTTTGCATGGCAGACTTCTGTAGAAATGATGGGATTTATTACATTATCTGCACCAAGAGTTGTCTTCAGAGCCTTGGCATTCATGTCTTAACAGGTACTCGACCAGGCCAAAAAGCCAGTGGTGGTGGTAGGTAGTGCAGCATTGCAGCGCAGCGATGGAGCAGCTATCCATGCTGCAGTTTCCACCATTGCACAAAATGCCAGGACTAAAAGCAGTGTTGGTTCCGATTGGAAAGTCATGAACATCCTTCACAGGTTTGCTTTTAAAGCTTTTTTGGGAGCCATTTTCATTCACTTAATGCTGGGCCTACATAAGTTACCGTTAATAGATGTGCATATATTTCTTTATGTATACACAAGTGCCTTATCAGGTTAGAACCTGCAGGGAATATAATTAGCAGAAACTTATTAGTAAAAATGGGTTTCTTGACCTGGCAAACTTTTCAGGGTCTTAATGAGATTATATTAGATTCTTATTCTGTTATTTTTAAATGCAGAATTAAATGCTTAAATTTAGAGGTTCAGAATATAGGAGAGCTTAATATCATACCACAGTGCCCAGTAAAAGACAGTGAAACCAGCATCACTTGCTAAGTAATTCATTTTTTTATCTAGAGGAAGAAAAACAAAATGGCAATTGTATTTAAGTAATAAGTTTTTTTTATAATATTCCTTTTATTGTGCAGCATCTTAACTGAGTGGTTGGTGTGCTTTAAAGCTTTTCAAGGGCTATTACTCATTTTGATAGACAAGCTTCTCTTGTGACAATCCTTCCCCACTCTTTCTAAAACTCAAGTTGACAACTTCTGTAAAGGAAAAATGATTGCAGCAAATACAGTTGCTCTCAGATTTGGAGACACAACAAAGTCCTTCCAAAAGGTGCTTTGTTGGTGTAAAACTAGTATAGCTAGAGGAAGGTTTGGTCCTCTGAAGAAGACTTGAATGTAAAACCCCACTGTTCAAACTGGAACATTTAATATCAAGGTGCTGACTTGTTAAAGAACACCCACGCTACCTTTTTCACATGTGGCTTGCCAGTCTTCCATACTATCAAGACTTTTATGCTCTTGGTGTGCCATCTCTCTGCTTTAAGTGTAAAAAGGAATTTAACGTAATAGAACCTGTATTATTGATTGTATCAGAAAAACATAAGGAGAAAAGGACTCAAAAGGTGTAAAAGTCACATTTGGTTGTTTTTAGAAGCCAAACTCAAAACTGATTGAGGGATACTAATAGGTAAAAAAAAAAAAAAAATCCTTATTCTGTATGACAGGATAAACATTTTTTTTTCAATTTACTTATTACAACATTAACATTGGAAGATCTGTACTGGTATTTTTTTCTTTTACATATAATCACAAACTTGGTACCTGATTATGTAGGATTATGCAAAGCTGTTTCTTTGGAAAAGAAAGAGACTGCTGGAAAACAAGAATGATGATTTAATTCTTTTAAAATGTTTTGTGCGTGTGAATAAATGAATAGCAATGAAATGGTGGACTTAAGATGCTTCAGAGTGGCTGATGGGCTAGTAATTAGTCTTTCATCTACCATGTGAGTGCCCTAAATTAAAATCCTGCTGAGCTCAGTTCATGGCCAAAATGTGAACCTCAGTGTTCTAAATGACAAGTGAGCTGTCACCCTCACCCGTAATGCCTACCTTTATTTTGCTATCCCGTCATAAATAGGTGAGATTCCCCAAAGAAGACAGCATCAGTTTGTCAAAAAGCAAAACCAACCTAATATTCTATCAAATATTTTTTTTTTCAAAATTCTCAGTTGCCTTTATGCTTCATTTTTGTCCTATTACTGTTAGAGACATCTTATGACACTCCAAAAAAAATATTTGGTCAAAAAAAGTTAGGCTTGTTCTGATGGGAGAGGGAGAATTCTGAAATAACCTGCGGTTACAATATGTTTGTTCCTACAGGGTTGCAAGCCAGGTAGCTGCTTTGGATCTGGGTTTCAAACCAGGAGTGGAAGCAATTAGGAAGAATCCTCCTAAAGTACTGTACCTCTTGGGAGCAGATTCGGGTTGTATAACACGGCAGGATTTGCCGAAGGATTGCTTTATCATCTATCAAGGTAATTAGTAGATGTAACTTTAGAAATGTTACCATCTAAAAGCTGGAGAGAACACCTTTACAGTGTCATACGCTTACAATCATATCTGACCCTTTGATAAATTATGGCCTTTATTTTCTGCCATGAAATGAAACTTCCAACTAACAGCTGAGATACTGGCTATCTGTTTTCTTAGGTAAAAATAAGAAAATGTTGATGACTAATATGAGAATATAGACCAGTTTGGCCTTCTGGAGCATAGCTTCAAACCTGGCATACAAAAGTGTGTTGGTTCCCAGCTGTCCTATCTTACCAAAACATGGTCTTACCTAATTCACTAAATATCCTTGTTCAGAAGTTCCCCCAAAGCTGAATGACTACAGAGGCTGAACCACCATTTAACCACTGCTTGCAGGCTGTTCATTTTCCCCAGTCGGCATGTAAAAACTCAGAGCAATCAGCCTAATAGGTTTATGTCACAGTTTAAGTGAACCTCAAACTTCTTTTTTTTTTTTTTCTGGGAACTTAGAAATTCTGTATTGCCTTAGTAAAGCATTCCTCTTTAGTTTGACTTACTTATGTCTTACATGGCTGTTTACTGTTTCCTTTGTCCATCTATTTAGGACATCATGGGGATGTGGGAGCTCCCATGGCTGATGTTATCCTCCCAGGAGCAGCATATACAGAGAAGGCAGCCACATATGTGAACACTGAAGGCAGGGCCCAGCAGACAAGAGTAGCAGTTACACCACCTGGGATGGCAAGGGAAGACTGGAGAATTATTAGAGCTGTCTCTGAGGTACCATTTCTGCTATGAATTGCTTCTAATAAAAGTATAGTGAGTGGTTAAGTTCCTTTCATATTGGAAAGTGTTTCCAAAACGAGGTACATTTTCAGGGAAATGCACGCTTGTAGTCTTAAGTAGTAGTGTTTTGTATTGAATCCTTTCATAATTCTGTGAGTTAAATTATACTGTTTACCTTTTGGAGCTAGCACTAATGTTGTAGCTGCTGCTTGCTATTGGAATGCATAATGGCTGAAGCATTGTCTGCAAATTCTGCTGGTCTTCACAAAGCACTTTAGAGCAAACTGGTGGGAGGATAGTTTCTTGCTTTTTAGAAAGAAAACAGTGCTTAGGACAGGATCTGGTATCAGATAAGATCAAATATATGCTTACATGTCACTGGAAACATGATGCATTGATAATTGCATCAATTTATCACATTTGGTAGTAAGCAAGGGAAAGTACAAATGAGATTATCTATATGGAAGGAGAAAAGTACTTTTTTTTTCCCCTTTGTATAACAGACAAGCCTAACTCTTTTTTTTTTTTTTTAAGAGGGTAGTTTTAACCGTAGGCATCAAAAGCCCAACAGAATATTGCAACTTTGCTTTATTTTGTACATTATAATTGCTTATGTTTTCAGAAGCGTAGATTTTTCCTGATTTTTCATTTTAGGTGTGTTAATGGATTGGTAACTGAAAATACTATGTATTAAACACCTAGACTTGATGGCATTTCTTTCTGTGAATCTCTTAGATGGCTGGTATGACCTTGCCTTATGAGAACCTTGATCAAATACGGAAGCGTTTAGAAGAAGTATCTCCTAATCTGGTCCGATACGATGATGTGGAGGAGGCTAACTACTTCAAGCAGGCAAATGAATTATCAAAGGTAACCAGAAGCAAAGCATTTAAGCTTGATCTATGTAGCCTGATGCTTTTCAAAGAAATGGGCCTTCTTCATACATAGTATTGTAAACATACCTCGGTCTGCACTGAATAGTGAATGCAGACTTCACTAAACAGATACTTTTGTACCAAGTTCCTATCATACAGCTGGCTGACCTTTTTCTTTTTCTTTTTTTAAACTTTCCTGCCACAGTTAGTGAAGCAGCAGCTTCTTGCTGATCCTCTTGTTCCACCACAGCTCACAATAAAAGATTTCTATATGACAGGTATGTATAGTAAGGCCTTTCCAATCCAAAATCAGCAATACATTTTACTTTGCTCTACAGTGTGATTTTTGAGGCATTTGAAACTTTCCAGTAAGATATGTAGGATTTGTCTTTTTCTTCAAACATGATTTTCTGATAAAATTATATGGAATTTCCATAAACCATAAGGCTGTACTTTCAGCTAAGTGTTTTTCTATATTGTATCTGTATGCAGTCCTGTACTAGATCTCTTATATTCTGTGTGTATCGTTATATGCTGAAAATTAACAGTTTACACAAAAGTGTTTTATTTTTTTCCTTTCCAGATTCAATCAGTAGAGCATCCCAGACTATGGCCAAGTGTGTGAAAGCTGTTGTTGAAGGTGCTCATGCAGTGGAAGAGCCAGCCAGCTGCTAGTTAGTTACTATCACACTGCTACCAACTTCATCCAAGTATTTACTGCAGTTAACAACTGTGACTGATACTTTTTTTTTCCCAAAAAAATCTATTTGTTAGGCAGTGGTATTTCTCTTTTCATATTTTCATCAGTTCAGGTAGTCCCATTAATATAGGACTGTTGTTGTGGCTGGAGACAACATGCAGCATTCAACTTACCGTACCTAGAGGCAGAATACATGATGATTGTATACAAATAAATTATAATATTAAACAGTTTGTTACCTATGTAATTCATATAGCTCATGCTTCTTGCAGGAGAAGAACTCAGTAAGCAACTGAGAATCAGTGTTCTTCCAGAGCATTCAGTTATCTTAAACACTGCTGAGGGTGTGAACATGCTATTTTTATCATGCACTTTCAGAACAAGTTGTTCCTCTTTTGAGGAACAAGGCAAACATACCTGGTTTGTGTCAGTGTTCACCTCCCACTGCTCTAGATATTTATTTGTATGTTTCTCTGTTTAGTTGCAGTTGAGAAAATACTCAAGAATACAGTTTATTTTTATGTCATGAAAAAGAGTAAGTGGTTTTCACACAGCTTTGTAATACTAAACTGTTTTTAAAATTTAGCAAAAGATAAAGGCCTTCAGATACACCGGTACAAGTACAGGGAAGAAAGATCTCAGTATGGTTTCTGTGTGCACTGATCTTTTTATAGCAAAGTGGGGGAGGGGGCTGTGGGCTTTCTTTTTGAAGCGTTAGAATGACTACAGAACAGTGAGTCTCTGCTCTGTAATGTTGGATAATGTAAGTTTGGAAGAAAACTAGCTACTCCCTCAATGAGTTACTAGTATAATAGGTTTAGAGTAATCCTTCCAGAAATCATGCAGACTGGAACACTCATGAGGCCATCATTTCCAACTTAAAAGTTTTTTTTTTCTTAATTTTTTTATTTTAAAGAGGAAAACCTACATTTTTTTCCAGTGTAGAATAATACTAAGTGTATGAGAATGCTGCTATAGAGTTCTTAACTTTCTAATTTCTGTCTTTGATTTTTTTTTTCTTTTTCCTGTACTCTGTTGCCTGCATAGACAGCATGAGAAAGAACAATTACATGTCTGGGAGAGATGGATGGGTTTAATTACTAAGCCCCCTCTTCTCTTAATGTAGCACTATGTAAACAGAACTCTCATATTCATGCAGTTAACCCCAATTTAATTAAACCTTGCCTTTACGTAGCCCTGTCTTCAGTAGAGGGTTGTAGAGAGACAGAAAAAGGAAAAGGGTGTGTTAATTCAAGGTAAAGCCCTATTAAGCACAAGTCTAAAGTGTGATTTAAAACAAACAAAAAAACCACCACACCAACCGAACATTCAATATCCACCTTCCCAGAAGCACCAGCAGCCCCCAGGTACATCCCTGTAATTCCAGAGGGACACTTTACATTCTAGGCAATTCACTGAGCTGCTTTGACTGAAAAAAAAAAAAGAAAAAAAAAAGTGGTCCCAAATGGAAAGTCAAGTCAAACTGAGGTGTGTTCTCAGCAAGACTTTGAAACAGCCAACAAAACTAGGCCATTCATAAAAATAGTTGTAACTGCCTCATTTTCAAATGTATTTTCAAGTGTAGCTAAAGGCAGAGAAGGAAATGTCTGTAGCATTTCCCCAGGAAGTGAAAGATTTGGCATCAGTGCCTCTTCTGAGACCAACAGCAGCCACTGTCTTGCAAGAATCTGTTTGGTCTGGGGATGTGCTCTGTGTTACTGTTGAAACCATACGGAGCAGCAGCCTAACATCAGCCTTAATCTAAAGAGAAAAGTAATAAAACCTCACCTCCATCCCTGTCCCCAGACACTTCACCTCATAAAATACTCCAATGAAGGGCTAAGCCAAAACATCCTCTCCTAAAACACAACAGTCCCTTAAAAACCATGTTTTGTTCTTGTGATCTCATTTAAATAGGTATTTCCTTCAGTGATGAAGGGCACAAAGAGTGACTCTGTCAAAGCACAAATAAGACATGAACAGAAAAAGTGTTAACAAGCAAGCTGATAGAAGAAAGCTTAACTGTGACTACCATCGTAGGAGATTTTAATATATATATATATATATATATATATATTAAAAAGTAAGAAGTGATTAAGGGAGAGCACCTGGAAGTTGACTTCAATGACAACTAACAAGTTGTTATCAGGAGTACAAGAACACTTTCTATGCGGTAAGCTCTCAGAGATAACAGAAAAGTTGTCTTGCCTAATAAAGTAATTCCTGTTTAGAAACAAAAACAAACAAACAAACCACTAATACATATGTAATTTATCTCCTGCAGCTATCTGCACATAATGTCAATGAGGCAAGGTACCATGGGGAAAGAAGCAATTAAATTTACAGTCACAAGGAAATTTCTTGTCCAGAAACAAAACACTGAGGACAAGTACAAATCATGGTCCTCTTCATTGTGTAATGTTTTATCCAAAAGAAGCTTTACTATGATGCATATTAACTGAGGGGATGTTGTCAGCAACGTGTCCTAAAGTGTCTGGGTATCCAGAACTCCCCACAGTAGAAGGGCTTCACATGCAGTCATGAGATGTACATAAAACCTTGCAAATTAAACTCTTTATGAGTGACTCCATATTCTGCAAAGCCTCCCATGCTAAATGCTGTTAATAAACATTTTTCTCTGGCTACATGCAAACATCCATTCTACCACAGCACCTAACACTGTGCCATATTTACCTGGTCAGGCCTCCTGGTCTACTAAGAAATACCAGTTGGTAGAGACATCCCAGCACTCTAATGCTAATTCAACATTTTGAATAAATGCAACCAGTATCTCAAAGAAACACTTTTATTATTTCTTGTCACCTTCTGTCACATCTGTGTCTATGTTTGAAAGGGATCAGAGATGAGAAACAAACATCAAAAAGAAACATACTAAAACCAAAGAGCTTAATGTATAATTTTTTTCAAAATCCACTGGAATCTCATGACCCTAGGAACTAATTAAGCCTCATGCTTTGATGTTAGCTAAACTGTTTGAAAAATCCTGTCCTACAGGCTTTTCATTTCCGAGTTATCCATCATGGGATACTCCACAGCTTTTTTGAAGCATCTTATACAGGTCACTGTCAGAAGACTAACAGATCACTGATTTAGTACGGAGTGGGAATTCTCCTCTGTCCAATTTGCAGAGATGACCAAGACCTGCCATAACCTGAATGTAAGTGAATAACTGAAAGAAGGTCTGCTCACAAAGCGTGTAGCTTCTTAACCGCCACGATTACAGTTAATGAAATATTGATAGATAAGTAAAAATACAGTAGTATACTTTCAATTAACAGTGGGCTTCCTAGTCAAATAGGACTGTATTAGAGCATTCTGCTGGGACAGTTTATTCCATTAATTTGTCTTCTATTTAAAGAAATCTCCACAGATGCCTGCAATGTACTCTGGACAACATTCCTACAACTGATAGTCATGTTATTTTGTCTTTGCTGAGATTTAGGAGACAATACCATTTATTTAATGCAGATTAAAATACACATTGATAATGAACAGATTAGTAAAGTCTTAGTTAATTATTATTTTCAGTTCAGTTCACTATCAGTTAATTACATTACCATGCTAGCACGTCTGCTCCCAACTGGTTAAATACTTCTGCAACCTTACTCCTACTGAAATCCACAGTAAAATTCCCATTGCTCCAATCAGCCTTAATGTGGATCCTAAGACTTTGAAAAACAAGGATAGTCATTTGTACTTTGCGTGGCTTTGCTAGCATTTATGACTAAATGAAGTAAAGCAAAATGAGTTAGCTCTATGAATGGTTTGTCCTGTGGATATCTTGACTCCAGAACTCACCACAATTAAATAAACCAACACTACATAAAACTGCTGCTCAAGGTCTTACTAAGATGAATGGATCTTATCAGATTTTTTTTTTCTCGTCAGTGTTTAAACTCCTAAAGACAAGATCTTATACATAAATGTGGCTCTACGCATGAAAATCTCTAACAGTCTGCACACACAGTTGTTCCTCCCCTTTCCAATACTCTCATGTATTTTAAATACATTGCTGATCACTTTCACAAGCATTTAAAGACACTGGAACTGTTTCCTCAGAACCTGTGTGTCTGTCACGCAGTAATACCATGGCACCAACATCACAACACTTGTTGCTGAAAAGCCAAGACCTTCACTACGTGCATCAAATCTAAGTCATGCTCCAGGGGTGCTTGAGGTCTGCATTTGGGCCGCATATGACCTTGGGAGAGAGTCAAAGCTTGCTTTTTGAAGCAGCCTCCTCCAATAACTGGTATACAACCTAAAGCATTTATTTAATTTCTGTTATTAGACTCACAAAGCTTATTCGCTATGATGCTGCCCTCTGTCTCACTATTAATACTAGTGAGGCACATCTGCAAAGTATGCTTCATTAGCTAGAAACTAGTGATTTAGGGAACATTAATTTTCTTTGACCACCCTGTGCTCAAGCACAGAGCATGTCTACTGGCTGGAGCGGTTGGTCCAGGGGTTTGGCCACACAGACCTATTCTGTAATGAGGAAATGGAATCTCCAGAATTCGCGTCTGCATTTTGCACAGGGGATGTTTCTTGCTTTGGGGTCACACGCCGTCCTTGTACAGGAGTCATAGACACCGAATTTTTCTCTAAAATAACTCCAGAGTGCTGAGCCACTCTGTCAAAATGATGCGACTCACAAGTTACGAGTCTTGTCCATAAATGTTTTATATATTTAAGATTCTACATTACTAAACCTAACAGAATTTGCTCCTTTGAAGTGTTAGTGTAACATTTCGTTGTGAGCAAAACAAATAAAATAATATTTGCAATTTTTAGCAAGTAGCTAAAAAGTAAATATTTTGAATTCTCTCAGACAAATAAAGTTGTGTTAAATAAATTCCTCTGTACATAGCGTGGAGATACTCATTTCTCTGTTGAATAATTACACAACAGTCCGTGTATCTAAGATCTAGTGATTTTTTCCTCTTTACTTTATCCTCCTTAAAAAGTTGTGTGTTTTGTTTTGTTTTTCCTAGAAAAAGACACTCAAAAATATCCCTTTCCAGTTTTCCTATTACAAATTAGATTCAAAATGTTTCTCTTTTTCTTTAGCATTATGCTTCTGGTTTTGCAATTAACACACATCAAACAGATCTCAGGATGTCACCAAAATGTGTAATGCTACTATGATACATATTTAAATTTAGGCATGCATGTAATCCGATTAAAGTCAGTACCCGCGAAGTCAAGCACATAAACCAAAGAAAGGGTTTAATATTGTCTCTGTAGTTGGGTTCTCAAGTGCTTTCATAGCCTTTTCTTTAACACGTTGTATCATCTATGTCCCATTTTTAAAAAGTCCTCAGTGTGCTGTATGGGCATTCTCAAGAGTGCCACAGAAAGTCTCAGTACAGATCGGTTGTTTGTGTTATGCCTCCCTCTCTAAAACACTAAAATTTTTTTAACTGTGCAATAAAGAGAACAAACTTACATCTGAGTTACACTAAACTACTGATCTAGTTAGAAGTGTCAATTCTTTTCAACACATAGCTATATGCAAGAAAACACTTAGTGCAGAAACTTGAATTCTGTACTCTATCAAACCCTAATGACTTCGTAAGAGTTTTATGCAAGTAAGTATTAAGTGATTCTTCAAACACTTTTCAATTATTAATCAGGCCTCCAAGCATTTGAAAAACTGGGGTCTGAGAATTTGGTCCTTTACTTTTTTTAGAATAAAAGGAAATATTAGCTTATGCTGCATTTGTTAAATTTTTGAATCCATTGGCACAGGAGATCAATTATTTGTAGTATTTCAAAAGTGTTTTTTTTTTTTTAAATCATCCCGATCATAAACAACATTTGTAATCCCTGTCACTCCTGTAGTGAATTTTAAATATAAAATTTAAAAGTAATTTTGTTTAAGTATCCTACAAAAATAATCATTACATTTCATGCTTCAAACAACACAATCATGACTGGTAAGATTATGAAGTACCCTACTTATGCCATGACTTCTACACAAACTTTTAAAACAAGATGTAGTAGCAACGCATTTGATTATTACTATTTTTTCCTAATGTCAGAGCAGAATAATGCATTTAATAAATTAATAATCTGATAAAAAAAAAAGCTTTGCAATAACTCCACAGAATGCAAAACTCAACATTATTTAAGTATGCTAATTGGACCAACCATAATCTTAAAAAAAAATAATCCAGTCGAGCAAAAATATGCAGTTTGATGCACAGACCAAGTGACTTTTAATTATACTTTAATTCAAACTGATTTATCTAAATGAAAATGCCACTATAAACACACAAACTACACTCACGATACTAGCAAGGCAATTCACAATGTATATTTTCATAAGGGAATGTATCTAAATTCAGAGAAATATATATATATTTAAATAAAAGTTTACCGTAATTGAGATAATGCAATATATTTCAGATCTGACAGAGGCAAGGGAGGGGGTGATAACATACTAACAATTCAATACCTTCATTGACATGACTTCAGTCTGATTGCAGTTCAATTAGCCTATACCACCTGACTAATTTTTACAATGGAAAAAAATTAAACGCATTTTTTTTTTTATATATATAGCTCATTAGTTTTCTGATTATTTCATCTTCCTTCAGGAGAAATAAATAGATATTTTAGCAGTTCATCCCTGTACAGGGCTGAGTATAAACCTATCACAAGCAATATTATCATAGGTCTGCTGAACACAGTGATCCGTGTCTTCACCTATAGATACACAGTAGCACCTCACATTATTTTGACAGCTTTCCATACATTTTAAACAATTTAATAAAAGCTTATGCAAAAAAGAAAAACACAACGACCATTCTGCGTTACAAGGTATTATAGTATAAATTAATAACATTTCTCAACTCTGTAAGAAAGAAGTCAGGAATAACGCTATTCATAAATATCAGGAACAAAGCCCCCAAATCAAAACAGTAACTTAAAAAGAACCAAAACAGATTTTTAGAAAGCTATAAAGTGCTTTGAAAATATTAAAAAGAAAATTCAATTATTACCTCCATTTTTTTTCTATGAGCTTTATTTTTCACATTCCATACTGAAGGGCAGACAATGCTAAATTTATGACAGATAAGCAGAATTTTTCAGATACATATCACAGGCTCCACTCACTTGCATTAAATCCCCCATGGCTTTTTTACAGGATCCCCCTCCCCCCCCCCCCAAAAAAAAATATTAAAAGAGCTTTTTTTCCTACCTGTACATTCAGTTTTATTTACAATGCCTCGAGTGAGAAGACATAACGATACAGTTCTACCAAACAGTCCCACATCAATTTCAGTTGTTCTATTGAGAGCAGCAGCACCAAAAAAGTTACACCAACTTTCACAATTGTACATACATTTTTAGAACTATCAAACAACAGCAATAAAAACTTATCTACATTTTAAATTGTAGGAAAAAAATACATTTTTTTAATTTTTAAATAAATTTTTAAATAAAAATAAAAATTAAAAAAAAAGTGACCATACCTTCTTTTAATTTTTTTTCCCCAGAAAGCTGATCTTATTTCGTTATAAAGAAAATTATCTCTTAACCCTCATGCCTTTGTATTTTATTTTTATTTAAAATAAAAAGTCATATAAATGATTTTTAAAAATTTGTTTTTGGCCATTTGGCTCCCTCCCCCAAATTGACACTTTATAAAAACCTTCTGTACTTTTTTCCCCCTCCCTCTCTCCCTCTACTACCTCCAAGATGGTAGGAAAGTTGTTGTTTTGGAGGGCAGAGGAACCGCTCTCTGATGTTATGTCCTCTCGGTGCCTGTAGTGGTGCTGTAGGAGGCTGCTGGCTCTCTTCTTGAGCAGCCCCAGCAGCCCTGCCTTCTTTGCTGGAGAATATATTCAGGGATTCCCCTTAATAATCACCTACCCTCTGAGCACTTTGTAGTTTTAAAATAATAAAGAGCCCCCAAAGCTTCCTCCCCACAAAAATCAGGATCTTCTCAGAGCCAGGGGGGCAGCAGCTCCTCAGCACAGAGCCCGAGCCCATTCCCAGTCCCTCTGCTGGGGAGGAAACTCTGATCTGTCAGCCCAACAGAGGGAAAGGGGGGAGAGGAGAGAGAGGAGAAAAAAAAAGCAGCTGGAAAGGTAAGCCAGGCCCGGCCTGCATCCCCGAGCTCGCGTAGCGCGGCAGGCGGTGCGAAGGGTACAGGGCGGGCGGAGAGGCGGGCTACGCGAGGCCGGGGATCGGCCGGGGCGGGGTAGGCCGCAGCAGGGGGGGTGAGGGGAGCCGGGGGGGGTTTGCGGCTTTCGGGCGCCCAGAGGAGCCCCGGAGGGGGGTGAGACGGTGGCCGGGACCCAGCGGGAGGGTCGGGGCGCGGCGCTGCGGCGCCTTTGCCCGGGAGGTGAAGGGCGGCGGGGGAGAACGGGGGCGGGGGGGCGCTAGGCCTCAGCGCGGCGCGGCCTGGCCGCTCCGCTCCGCTCCCCGCCCCGCCGGGCCGGGCCCCCCGCGCCGGGCCCCGGGCCCAAAGCGGGCCGAGCCCCGCCGCCGCCGGAGCCGGGCGGCCGGGGGGAAGGCGGCGGGGGCGCCGCGGCGGGGCTGCTTCCACCCCCCCACCTCCACGGGGCGGCGAAGGGGGGTGGGGGGGGGTGGCGGGAGGGGCGCGGGCCGGGGGGGCCGGGGGCGGCATTAATTTCCCAAAATGACTTTTAATGAGCAGCGGCGGTGGTGCGGGGGGGGTGGGGGGCACCCCTGCCCCTAGCCCGGTCCGGGGCCGCCGCGGTGGAGGCGGTGCCGGTCCCGCGGGGCGTGCGGGGCCGCGCCGGCCGCGGCCTGGAAAGTTTCTCGGCGTTTTTAGGGTGCTCGCCCCCCTCGCCGCCCCCGCCTCGGTGGCCGCGGGGATGGGCCGGGGGTGCCCCGGGACGCGGCCGCCGCCCCCCCCTGCCCGCGACCTCCCCCGCACCCCTCCCCGTTGTGTCCCCTCGCCCGGGGTGGTTTCGCCCCGCAACTTTTTTTTGGGGTGGTTGAGGGGGCTTTTTGGGGTTGCGGGGAGGTCGTCAGAGTGCCTACAGTGCCCTCCCCCAGTGCTGTACCCCCGCACGGGGGTGCCCCCCAAACCGGGGGCGAGGGTGGGGGGTGAGGGGCCAGCTCAGCCTCGCCTCCCTGCCCTGCCATGTGCCAGGGCTGGTGGCTGCCCCAGGCTTGCCCGGGGTCCCCCGGTCACCCCCAGCCCTGCCACGGCCGGTGGGTGTGAGTGGGCTGGGGTGACGGCCCCCCAGCCAGGGGAAGGGGCTCCCCTCAAGGCCCCTCAACAACCAGGGCACAGTAGAACTCGGACTCCAGCCCCGTCCCGCGTCCCCAAATGTGGCAAGGGGTCCCAGCGTGGGTTGGGGCCCCGTCGGTCCTTGGGGCAGGTGTGGGGCAGGAGTTGCCTACTTGGTGCTGCTGCCGGGAGCTGGGAATGAAAGGATGCTTTTTTTCAGGGAAAGGAACGTCTGGTAGTTCTGAAGTGAGCCCACTGGAAAGCCAGCCAACACGCTTCACCCAGCACAGGTGAAATAGCTCTGGTTTCTAATGCTGGAGATGTGTACTTTGGTTTAAATGTTCCTTAAAATGACTTTTAGTTTAGAAGGCTAATTGCTTTGTACAAGTAACCTTGAATAAATTTGGGGAATGACAGTAACACTTAGCTTAAAGCCTTATATTACACCATCTGATTAAAATATGTAGATCTATAGTTAGTTCTAACTTTGTTACTTAACAACATATGATGAGGGTTTATTTTAAGGATGCTCTCAATTTTTGAGGATTGGTATACTTAAAATTGGCAAATTTAGGGCAATGCATCATTCCCTTACAGCTGAGCGTCCTATCCTGTGGGCACCGTTGTACTGTCAGAGTGTCATACTAAGACCTTACTGACCGGGTAGTGCTGGTGATGGATAAACCCTAACACTAATGTTTCGTGTGAAGCTGTTACTTGCAGTCTAGTGACATTTTTGCAGCCATCTTCAGCCTTTTATGTGATTTGTTTGTAATGTATACACATGTAAGATAAATTTAATTGTAAATCTAAATTGTCTACAGAAAGCAACCCCAAATTTACTTAGTAGGAGTGATTTTGATGTTTCAATACTTTTATGATGAATGAATGAGTTTTATGTAGGGCCTGGTCCTACAGAGTTGCATGTATCATGCTCTCGCAGTATGGTAGACCCTCAGGAGGTACAAATTTATTGCAATACTGTATTGAAACTTCGATAGCTTACAACTGCTAAAAGGCTGCTCTGTGAGGAGCTCTGCTGCTTTATTTTATTTAGAGTGTTCCCACTGAAGCAAGAATGATACTCTGGTATTGTGCGAAAATAAGTTTGTTTGTCTTTGCACCACTGGGACTAGAAATAAGGCTAAGGCATTTTGTTTAACTTCATATGCAAGTGCAGGTTAGCTGTTATTTGAATAAATAAAAGACTTGGACTTACGGCTTTTTTTTTTTTGTAAATTCAAGTACAGATGCAAGGTATACTGTGGTATGTTTTAGTCTCTGATTTCTCTCTGGATCGTGGTTTTGATATTTTGAGATAACATTTTAAAGTGCATTTTTTGTGATGTTGCAATTGCCTAAATGTCCCATTTATTGCTGTGTCTGAAGGCCTTCTTTCTGCAGCCCCAGTCTCCCTGGCAAACCCTGGTCTTGTTTATAGCCATGTTGAAATAACTGTGTTTCTGTGCAAGCATGAAAATCTGCCTGTGTGGATAGGACTGCAGGACTGGGGCCTTAGACCATCAGGTCAAATAGAGAAATCCTTGTTCAAAAGACTTCCAGTGATATGGAACCAGTCTGGAGCCTTACTCAGATCAGGAATAACCATATTTAGGAAATGTTTTATTGAAATCTATAGGAGTGTGCTCGTAGCTATGGTTTTCAGTTACAAATCTTCCTACTGAGCATTTTTCCTCTTAAGAAATCCTTTGAAGTTTCTTAAATTCCTGCAGTCTTAAAAGCTTGTTGGTCTTCAGATTTTGGGCTGTCTTTGTCACGTTTTATTTAAGGTACTATTTATCAGATGGGTGAATCCGGTGAAATTAAATTGCCTGCTGAAGTTCATTTTGTGTAGGAAAACAAAAACAACAACCTGATCAGTTTGGAATAGAAAGTGCCTTTTCCCCCGTCTCCTTAGTTATGTTTTCTGCTGTTGATTGGAACTTGTTACAAGTCTATATGTTATTTAGTTATTATTAGGAATAATACTAAATTTTAGTTTTGTATTTATTGTATTGTATTATGAAGCATAATTCATATTGCCAGTGTTGCTTAAAATGTACTACTGCTTTTCTGTTAATACATTGGACGTTCTTATGCAATATAAATTGTCTTTTTGCAGAGTAGAAGCTTTCTAAAAAGGCAGAATGAGGACAATTGTTGCTGCTTCTGTCTTCCTAGGTAGATTTTCACATGCAAAATTAGTCCAAAATATGATTCTAGGTGGTGACTAAAAATGTCTTGTACTATCTTATATGTTAAGTGCCTTGGTCTTGCAGGTAGATCTATTTGGGTACAGGCACACGTATGCAATGCCTGTACTTGTGTGGGGCTCTTCAGAGGTCTTACTGAACAAGGATTTTCCTCTGGTTAATAAAATTGTCCCTTATAAACATTCACGTAGCTGACTTTGGTTGCTTCCAAGTGTTTTTTGTCTCATTTTGGATGTTTTTACTAATAAGACTCTGTTTTGTTTCTAGAATTACAGCAGGCTCGGTTTGGTAGCTGAGCATGGTAGAGGCCTGAGTTGTTAAATGACCAGAGCTAAGCCAAAGTTATGGTTAGATCGTAGGATGGGGACAGAAGTTACAGCTTTGTGGCGTTGATGTTGACCACAATTAGATGTGGTGTAGCTTCTCTTGATAGAACAGAGCTCTTCCCAGGGAGGTGCTCATTGCCTAGTATGAAATGGAAAGAAAAAGGAGTATTTTTTCTTTCTTTCTTTCTTATATTTTTACTAGTACTGATGGGAAGGTTTTACAGTAAGGTAGCTTTAAATGTGTGTCTTTTTGTCATGATTTTTTATGGTCTCTGCTCATCTCTGAGTGGATTAGATTGCATGTTGCCAAAACACTTTAAAATCCATGTATTTACTGTTGGTCCCAGCAAAAGGGTCAGGCAAGTGGAACACAGGGAATTCATCTCTTGGTCAAATTGAAGAGTTGGTAAAGCTACTATTTATGCTGCCTGTTTTTGTGGAAAAGCTGAGGTTCAGGGAGATCTGAGTTCTGCTTTCTAGCCTCAGGTTGATGGTTTTGGAAGCGTGTGTAGACTATTGTACCTTGTCTGTGAAATCTCATGAACACACCAAGCAATACAGCATTAAATCTGCACTGGTGTTAGAAAATTCAAACCAACACTGTTAAGATGTCTTTAGTCATGACTTTTATTTGGATGCAGTCTGTGAACCTCTAAGTTCTCCTCTTAATTATACATCTTTTAACCACGGATGTGTAATTGTGTTGCAATTTACAACGCATTTGGGGATTCCATTGCCTAAATTTGGTCTTGTTTAGGTTGAATGTCAAATTCTGAGCATACATTTAAGAGTGTGTCTAACCCACATGGTTTAAATTATTTTCTGCACAGGGTTTTCTTGGGATTACTGATGGGTCTTGGGACTGTAAAAAAAATTTCAGGCTTTCTAATAGCCGTTAACTTCTCTGTAAAATACTGATGATGCAAGGTACCAAATTTCTGTGTGACATGATGCCGATACTCTGTATGATCTAGCAAAGATTTTTCCCCAAAGTTTGCTGTGACAGCATTTCCTGACCTCTCCAAAGGACTTTAACTGTTTGAGGAGAGGGTATGTGGAGTGCAGAGCTACAGCTTAGTTGTCTTGGAGTTGATGTGCGCTGCAAGGAAACCTATTATGCTTTTTGCGAGTCCTAAAAGCAGTTGGGAGCTGGCTTCTTCCAATGCCTGGCAGCAGGCACTGACAGTTGCACAGGTGTGTGCATGTGTGTGTTTAAGTCTTTTATTTCTCATTCACAGTCACTTTACAAACCACTCCCTGTTATCTTACAGGCCACCAGTGGCTGCACTCAGCAGGAACAAGTAGATCTGCTAAAAGTGGTGCTTTCACAGAGTGTGACTCTGCTCTGGGTCCTGCCTGTCCTTGCTGGAAAGCCTTGCTAGGACACTCAATTTGTTGCTCTTCACGTGTCCAGATAAGGCTTTTACCACGGCAAGTAGATTATCTTCCAGTCATCTGTTCGGGTGTAAAAAGTGGGAGAAGGGGAGAAATTAATGTTATCAAATTACAAATGTTAGGGGTAAGCTTATAAGAACATAAGGAGTACCCTGCTGGGTAAGATCAGGGGTCGATCCAGCCCACTGTTCTGTCTTGGACAGTGGAACTAACTGATGCTATTTAGGGACAGTATGAAAGCCCAGCTGCTTTTTAGTGTTTTTTTTTCTTTTTTTTTTTCTCTTGCTCCTCCAACATCCGTGTTTATTAAATTAGGCATGCTGGCAGGTATGTCACTGCCCATTTCCTATAGTATCTGTTTGTCCCCACTGTCTGTGAACTTTCTGAACCTGCTGATGCTGTCTGCTTCCGTAGCTTCCCGTGACAGCAAATTCAGCAGCTCACCACTTGCGAGTAGCAAAAATAAAGAAATATTTCTTTAATATATTTTGAGTCAACCTAGCTTTCTCAAGTACCGCTAGTTCTAATGTTGTGTGATTTGGTACATGACTGCTCTGTATTCACCTTATCCCTTACCACTGTCATTTTTTTCAGCATCACTCATGTCCTACCTACATCATTTGGCAATGACAGATTTCTGGGTTCTCTTCTGTTCTTTGCATTGTTGCTTCAGACTCTCTAAATCATTTGTTTAGAAGCAGTTTAAGGAAAATGTAGGTTCCTCAAGAAGTAGCGTCTGGTTTCTCATTCATGAATTGTGGCTAAAGCCAGTGTGAGCACATGCAGGCATGAATTGTGTTTGTTTTGAACCTGTCTACAGCTTCAGTGTGGAGTGTAACTGCAAACCCCAAAACAACTTCTAAAAGGTTTTCTACCCTGATATTTTTGCAGCAAAGTACAGCTGCTTGAGCTTTTGATTTTTCCAGGGGAAGTCCATGTTTCCGTCATCTCTTACTGAATCCTGTGGGACAAAAATAATTTCTCCCCCACCCACTATTTAGCTAAGTGTAGTTTCAGTTCTCTTCAGTTAGGCGACTTGTGCCTGTTCCATGCTTGTGCTACTTTTGTGTAGCAGCAAAAAGCTCTGTTAATAACTCCTGTCTATTTTGCTCGAAATAAAATACTACGTCAGATTAAATCAGAATTGATAGATTAAAAAGTCTTTGTTGTGTTTGTGTGTGTGTATATGTATGTAGCATGGAACTAAAAGGAAAGGCTTGTTTTAGGCATAGCATGAGTTCAGTCTCCGGCAGTGTGTCCGCACAGTGCTGCTGTCTTTTGGAGGTCTGTATAGGAGTCTGCCAATAAAGATATCATTGCAGTTTGAGAGAATTGCTATAGTTCTTCTATATAACACTGGCTGCCAGGTGTATTAGCTCTCTTTCTGTTCATTACTCTGGAGTTGCACTGTTCGATTCCTATCAGGATTTTTAATATGGTTATATTTTTATGAGCTTCTCTTAGTGTATATATAGACCCCAAATACATGTTTGAGCTCATTGGCTTCCCTGAGGATTACTGTTAGTATTTTTGCTTAAATGTTTCATATGGCATCATACTTGTGTCCTGCATCTTTCTGACAAGTGAGATGGAAAATACTGCGCCTTCCTTGACACAGTCAAGTGTAAAAATAAGACTTAATTGTGAGCTAAATCCAAAAATAAGACTGGGGGCACAAGAATAAATCCAGGATTATAGTGGCTGGGAACTGCAGTGTATTTTTCTTACAGAAACCTAACTTAGTATCCCCAGATACATGTTTCTTGTTGTTTACTTTGGAACTGCTCTGAAAAACTCTTTTTTTGTCTGTTGCTTGATAACCTTCAGGCAAGAAATATTGCTGGGTTGTGCAAAAGAGAAGGAGGTCATTGATCAATCAAAAACTCTACAAAGCATAATAGCAGTAGCTTAAAAGGTGCTGGTAAATACAAGAGAAAGAGAGCAGCATGTGGGTCACCTCATCTTTGCAAGATTCAGGTGTTCTTTCCAATTTTTCACCCTGTCCAGTATGTCACAAATACAAGCTTTGGGTAGCTGTTGAGAGCAGCAAACTCCAGAGCAAAAGACTTTGTCAGTTTCACTCTGTGTAAGAGATGCAATTAGTTAAGACCCATTTGATTACTCTCTCTACCATAGTAATGGAGAGCGCTGTTTGTCAGGCGTTTGGGACCCAAACCCAGGTCACCACCTATTTCTAGGCTGTGGGATTTCTTTTCTTCCACATAGTTGCTTGTAGGGTGAATGTGTTGTGAAGGGCCATACTCCAGTGATCAGTTTCAAATTTATGCAGTCTGCTCCTTCCTGTGCTCCCATGCATCAAGGGAAAGGTGATGGGAACTGTTTTTGATATCTGTGCTTGTGTTTTGGCTGTTTGGTGTAAACAAAGTGCCAGGCCCCTGCCCCAGAGTGTGGAAAGGGAACTGTGTGTATGAAGAGGAAATACGGGACGATCCTCGTTATTGTCAAATGATTAATCAGGTCGCTGGCGTTTGTGCCACCTACGTTTTGTGGCAAGTCTCCAACCTGCACGCTGCGTGTGTACTTGTAAAACTATTTAAGTAATTGTTAAGTGTATCTTTGAATTTTTAGTGCTTGGCTGTACAGCTAGATGCATGCTAATGGAAGTGTCTGGTTTATGCAGTTTACTGCTAGAGGTACATTAGGGTGTTTGGTTTTACCGTAGTGACTTAAAGTTACTTTCCTGGATCCCCAGATGTCATGGTACTTCTTGTTTTCTCAAGGTGTTTTTATGCAGTGGGGAGAGAAGGCTTGTTCCTTCACCAGAGGAAGTGGGATCTTTTCTGTAAAGGCCGTAGGTTCCCTTCGCTTGCCATTTGGGGCCTTGGGAATAACTAAGTCGGTTGAGGTGGTAATCTGTGCATTTGTCCCATGTCTTTCATTTACTACATATTTCCTGAATATCACCTCTATTTACATTCCTTTGCTTGATACATAATGCGTATGAAACTGAACTGTGCTGAACACACCATCTTCAGTTTATTCCTGTGCTTCAGGATGGCCTTTCTGAATAAGAGCTGCCTTATGCAGGCTAAGCTGGCTGTAGCAGAGGAGCTGCAGGTTGTCTGTACTGTTAAATATTACTTGATGCTGCTTTGTTGTTTTTTTGTGAGTGTGTTAAAAAAATTGATTGCTAAAGACTGCATAGTGGTAGAAAATCATAGAATCACAGAACTGTAGGGGTTGGAAGGGACCTCAAGAGATCATCGGGTCCAACCCCCCTGCCAAAGCAGGTTCCCTGGAGCAGGCTGCCCAGGTAGGCGTCCAGACGGGCCTTGAATATCTCCAGAGAAGGAGACTCCACAACCTCCCTGGGCAGCCTGTTCCAGTGCTCCGTCACCCTCACCGTGAAGAAGTTCTTTCGCATGCTGGTGAGGAACTTCCTGTGATACATTTTGTAGCCATTGCCCCTTGTCCTGTCCCTATAAACCACTGAAAAGAGGTTGGCCGTATCCTTCTGTTTGCCACACTTCAGGTATTTATAAACATTGATATCTTATCAATCTCCCCTCTCAGTCTTCTTTTCTCCGGGCTGAATTGACCCAGGTCTCTCAGCCTTTCCTCACAGGGAAGATGCTCCAGGCCCTGTATCATTTTTGTGGCCCTCCGCTGGACTCTTTCCAGGAGATCCCTGTGAAGAGTACCTTAAGTTTTCATGAATTTGGTATTTCATTGCACTGTGGGAATCTGTTTTGGGGCAATGGGGAAGAAAACGGCCTCCTGCTGAAAGGACATTTCAGCCTTCCTGGGGTCAATGGGGGTAATCATTAAGGGCAGCATTTACCTAAAGCAAGCACAATAAGGCAGGTGAAGCTCTGAAGGACTGTGATGACCTTAGGAAGGACTTCATAATGATGCTTGCAAAAGCTTGTGCAAATTTAAGATATGAAGTCTGTTCACCAGGTGTGATAGCTGGTTTAAGACAGCTTAAAAAGAAAAAAATCCTGCACTGCATGATAAAATTAATATTTGGTAGAGCAAAGATAGTCTCCAGCATTTTTGTAGGCAAAGATACTTGAAGGAAAACCTTTCTGTGATCAATTGGTTTAATGTTACACTAGCATTCAATATGATTCCTGAAAACAGGTGATCTAATTCGTTGCTTAACCTTTTTCAACTTGTAGCTCCTAATAATTTACTGGTAGATGAGAGGAATTTTTTTGGCAGGTTTAAGCAAGGTGATGGTAAACCTTTTTTCCTCAATGATTTCCCTTTATGGTTTCCAGAGATCTGTGACTGCTAGTTGAAAACTATTGTGCTAATGATTTTGGTTTATTGGATGCTACCTGAATCACAGGTTAAATGGCTGCTTCTGGCCACCTACTTATTAAGCAGGATGATCCTATCTGTTGTATTCTGACTGACTTTGACCTTTTTGATGTTTTCCGTAGACAATCTGCTTCATCTTGATTCATCATTCCAGGATAGTGGTGTCCTTGGGGCTCTCTCTTAACATTGATATGATACAGAAGATTTAAAATCAGGTATTGTTTTGGGTCCCTTCTTCCCACCAACATGAAACATGCAATGTATAACTGAATGCATTTTCTTTTCCTTATGTGATTTTTCTTAATATTTTGGTTCTTTCAGCTGATGTTCACAAGGAATAGAGTCACGTGATGTATGAAGGCAAACACATACACTTCTCTGAGGTTGACAATAAGCCCTTGTGCTCGTATAGCCCCAAACTGTGCAAGCAGAGGCGACTTAACGGCTACGCCTTCTGTATCAGACACGTTCTGGAGGACAAGACTGCCCCCTTCAAGCAATGTGAATATGTGGCCAAGTATAACAGCCAACGCTGCACCAACCCCATCCCCAAATCTGAGGATCGTAGGTGAGTGGCGGTTGCCTGTCTGCGATGTGGGAAGTGGCTGGGGTGTAGGCATGAGCTTCCTTTTAAGACTGTGTGTGGTTTCAGGATAAGGGAGGAACTGGCCTGAGTGTATTGAATTCCAGGATGTTTCTTTGAGGGTTTTGTTGTAAGACCAGTAAACTTTATTTTATTCTCAGTGGGTGTCAAGTACACAAAGGGGACAGTAACTTACTCCCAAGGAACTTAGTCCCAAGTTTTCAGAAGAGTTCATTGCTTCGCTCAAATTCACTATAAATTGTGGATCAAACCTGCTACACAATATCTGCTGATCTAACTAATTTGCCATGTCACTCACAGTATGTGCTCTTAAAAGGGCCCACTTGTTTGGCCAGCTGTGGCAAAAGCACACTTTCATCTACTTTTTCAGGATAAACAGTTGAAAAGTGCATACCTTCTGGGCTTAGGGAGCAGTGACACACAGGGACAAATGCAGAATTACAGTTCAGTGATCTTGCTTTAGTACTGATCTGTGGTGGTGTATTACTGGAATAAAATACATACTGCTTGATAACAGTCAGCCAGCTGCGAAAGTGCTGTTCGCTCCCTTTCTTCTCTGCTTCCTCTCTTTCTCTCCCTCTCCCTGCCCAAATGAAGATGCCTGAGGTGCCCATGTATTAAATGGCTTGCAAGAGATAATGCTTGAAGTTGTTGGAGAGCTGGGAATTCAAACACGTTTTCCTGAATTGCAGCCTATAGTGTAACCACAAGGGCTTTTTTTTTTTTTTTTTTCTTCTCTTTAAGACTTTTTGAAGGCAAATCTCATTGGTGCTGCTTGGGGTGAAATAGCAGATTTTTTTCTGATCTTGGCTGGTAAATATGACTAAATTTTCAGTCATTGCTGCAGGTTTTGCCAGTACCACAGTATTTAATTAATGTGTTTGTTAACTACCTGAGGTTTGTTCTGTTAGAAACATTTTTTTTTTAAACTAAAATATAAACAAAATATGCCAAAAAAGAACCAAACCACTCTTCACTGACCTTTCACATTATTAGCTGCCATTCACTAACCTTTTGCATTATTAGCAGTGTTCCCACTGTGCCCTACATATAACTTCCTTCTCGGCTCACAGCTCCCTCTCTTGTCTGAAATAACAGTTGGACTGTGCTCTAAATTAACTTGCACTTCACCTGCCATTTCAGTTGAGGAGACTGATGAAGTGAGAAAAAAGCATGAATGTTTGTCAAAAGCTGTAGGGCAAATGCTCAAATGGCACAAGATGAATAACTTTAAGCTGTAATTTGACAGTCGCTGACTGTTTCTTTGCTGCTGTACAATTGAGGCACTTTGGAAATAAGCTTGTAAAAATGATCATAGACATTGTTAGAGCAAATGATATGCTGTAATTTCTGATGTAAGAACGGACTCAGCCAGAGTTGCTGTTTACAAGGATTCATACTTAAAAACAATAGAAATGATAATACTTAATGACACTTCTTAGGTCTCATATGTTCCCATGGAATTTGAGATTTTTCTTTACACCTTGAATCGAGTTCACACTTTGTTCTTTTTGATTTTTCTCAAGTTAAAGTGAAGTGTGGTCATGACATCTGGTGTATGTTATATTAGAATAATTCAACTGCATGTCGAGTGTCACATTACAGTACTTGAAGAGGACAGCAGGTGTCTGAAGGAGAAAATAAACTTTTAATTTCAAATGAGAGGATGTGATAGTTTGAAAGAATATTTTAAAAGACTGCTTCTCAGGGCAGAGTTTAGTTTTAACAATAAAACTTGATGAATGCTAGTGATAAGACTGCGCCTGCTCCAAACATTTTTTTTTATTTTTTTATTTTTGGCAGGCGAACCTGTATGTGTTTCTTAGGAGACTTTTTTCACATTCTGTTCAATATAAAAATGTTTGCTCTGTCTGAGTTCTTCACTCTCAGCTTTTAATTTTCTGTGTACAAATTTTCTGTCAGATGGTCATTTTGTCAGTTTCAGACATGTAACTACATGATCAGAAGCAGGATGCTCTGACAGCTATCTTCCTATATATCTTTAAAGATTATGAAAAGTAAGAAGTCTTGACAGGTTTCATGCATTATATGCCAAAAGCCTCATAGTCTTTCCACAGATAATTAAAAATAATTATCCCTTGACCCCGGACAAATGAGATGCCACTAGCCACGGCGATGTTTAATATTCTGTTATATTATTAAACTTCTTATCAACCATTAACATTCTACAAATTAAATCTATTAATAGTGCATGACTTCATTGCCTTATTTGAAGTCTAGTTTCTATATTCACGATTTTGCTTTGAAAGAACATACACTAACATGGGCTATGAATCTGCATTTCCTCTTGAATACGTTTCCTCATTTTTTCTTTTTCAAATACATGCATAGATAATAAAGTTCAGTTTATTTTTTTTTATTATAGAGTTGTTATACTTCAGGTAGGTTAAACATAATTTTATCTGTCTTCTTTCAAGCGAGTCTGTACATATTTTGTTAATATGCAAGCTACTCTGCAGTTTAATTAGATCTTCCTTGAAATAAGTGACCAAACCCAACACAAACCTGGGATGTATTGTGAAGCACGATGCAGGTGTAGGTAGAAAACCTTGCTTTCTGGATTCTTAACTTCCCCATAATGTGGGAAACTGTCCAGCTGCTGCCTTTGTGGCCCATCACCTTTTGTGAGCTTTGTGTTATGATGGTTTTAATGGATATCAACCCACTGCTCTTGAAGTACCTGTTGGCTGCATTTGACCTTACCTGCTCCAGAATAGGTGCCTTTAGTGCTGAATAAGGAAGGGGAAGAAACTGTATTAGGTACTCAGCATGGTGCTGTCAGCTGAGAATAACTCACCGGCAGGTTACAGAAAGGACAAACTGTGCCACTACGGCAGGCTCACCAGCGCTGGCTCTGTGCAGGGCCAGCTTCACCCTCCTGGGCTTCCAGCTCAGAGCCACGTGGAAAGCACTGTGCTACTTCCAGGAGCTAGTCTGTCTTCCTGGTAGTCTGTCTTCTACAGAGCATGAGCTGTTTCCCTGGCATTACCTCTGATCCAAAGAACTTCCTGCCTCAACTCAGCTGGCTCTCGGCTGCTTCCAGCAGAGCCACTTGACATCTGCACCAGGCTCTGCAGCACCACGTAAAGCCAGAGCCAGTTTGGGCCAGGGCCAGCTAAAGAGCTGCCTTGGAGCCTGCAGGGCAGGGAAGTAGTTCAGTGTGCATGCCCACCTGGCTCCATGTGGGACCGGCCAGAGTGTGGCAAGGCCATGGTGGAGTTGGTCCCCGTAAATTATGCCTAGCCAAAGCTGCTTGCATGTAGAGCTACCAGAGAAGACTTAGTCCCCATTTCTTCTTGCTCCTTCTAATCCGGTGGGCAAAGTGTATCAGCCTCGATTATGCTGGAAAACAGGGAATTGATGCAGAGCCAAGTCAGTGGGTACTGGAGTCTGCAAGTGTGTGATCTGTATTTTCCTTATGCTGTAGTCTGGTATCTATGGATTTGTGTCCAGAGGTGATGCCTGTGTAAGATATTGTTGGCTTTCAGTAATGCAGCACGGTCGGTTGTAAGAACCAAAGCTTTATTCTCTGTCATGTAAAAATGATCCTGTTAGAGTTGAACAAACAAGCAAAACACATAACAGCCTAAAACTCAGAGAAGGATGATAAACTAATTACCTTTTCATGGGTTTATTCACCTTTTCTATATTTTGCTTTCTCCCTGGTTTTCACAGTTTTACCTTCTCACTCCTGCACAAACACAGCATGGAGATGTGAACAATATAAGGGAAACATTCAAACTGAGCAAAACTTCTTTTGATTGGATTAAGGGAAAAAAAATGTTGTGCTTTTCTTGTCTGTTGTTTTTCTTCTGTCATGCTAAAAGTGCTATTCTAACTGATCTGAGCCTTGTTCAAAAAAAAATATTAAGAAAATGCTTAATTTTAATTATGTGAATAGTGTTGTTGAATTTAACGGAAGTTTTATTGAGACCTCATTACAGAATTTAATTTTTAAAAGTGCACCTCTTGGTATGACCTTACAGTATTCTAGTCTGTTCTAATAAGAACTCCATTCCATGCTGGCTTTCATCCTGTCTCATTTAGATACATTTATTACTTACAACTTAATGTAATGAAGAAACTATTTAGACAATAATATGTAGTAGTGTTTTTCAGCCTTTTTTGATTTGTAAAACCTTATGGGTGTGAATCCTTCAAGAAACTACATATATGGAGATTGCTAAAGAGCATATAAGAATTTGCTTTTTCTTTTTTACCTTTTATGGACCCTTTAGAAGCAGTTCACACATTGCTTCTTTAGGGGTGGGACAACAAATTGGAAGTTACTAAACAAAAGCATTATACCTTCTGGGGAGTTGATTTGGACTTTTGTGTTATTTTTTTTCTCCATGAAGACCAGGAGATTCTATTTGATTGTATTCGATTTGGAATACTTTCATGGATATTCCCTTATCTTGTCCATAAATACCATGATGTAGACATCAGTCTTTCCTCATATCTTTGTTTTCTGCTGTGAGCTGCAGGTTGTAAATAGGATCCTGCAAGGGATCAGGCAGAAGCCTGATTGCTGGGGGCATTCTACAGAGGCATCAGATCAAAAGGATCAGATTGTGATTCTTGTATTTCTAACACCTGCTTGTTTTAACCAGACAAAAAATAATTGTTTATTTCTTAGTATGTTATCTGAGTCTATAAATTGTAACAAACTTTTAAAGGCTTTCCTTTTTTTTTTTTTATATATATTATCTTAAAAGATTTTTACATTAGAGAAGCTTGGAGTCTGTGTTTGTGGATTGTATGTATACATATTCCTGGCATTGTGTAAACATTTTCCAAGAACAGAGAATTTCTTTTAACCTGAATTTTTATTTGAAGAACATTCAGCTAATCCTCTGGCTACAAAATTGTTATGTTAAATTATTATAACAGGACTTAATATTTAAGCTTCTTGTTCATGAAGAGCAAGTAGTGACCATTCTCAAGAAGGTATTTCTCCAGTGAGATTGTCCCTGTGAGAAACTGCTCCCTACTACAATTGGGATTCATGAGAATGATGTGGGTGTTGATGAAAATGCTAACTACTTCCAGTGAAAGGACAGCCAAATGAAAGAAGTATTCTTCCCTGTACTCTTTCTTGGGAGCTTTTGAAATGGTTCTGTATGATCAGAATTAATGGCTTGAGTTCTTACTGTGTTTTTATCAGGCCATTTGTTTTGTTCACTTTGGTTTGTGAGTATTTACCCTATTAGAGAGTAAATATTTTGAATACAGTGTGTGAATCTCCTATTAACGAATAACCAGTGAATACTTCTGTATCTTAAGATTTCAAATTGTCACTCGTAAAAGTTTATTTTCTGCTATAGGTCGGGAACACCACAATTAGCTGTTGTATTAGAAGTGATTGTGTACACTTTTTATAAAATCCCTTGTGTTTTGATTAATTTTTCATGTTGTATGTGGATTTCCCCTTAGTGGACTGTTTTCTTCAGGTGTTACTTACAAGAACTGAATTAAGAACTGTCTGCTTTTACTTTTCAAAGGTACTGCAACAGCCACCTGCAGGTACTTGGCTTTATACCGAAAAAGGAGAGGAAGAAAAAGAATGATCCCATAGAGGAGGTAAAGGTCAGGCATCAGATGGATACTATGGCCTTCAGTCTGACAGTGCCCACCTTGGCCTTGAAGATGCCCAATGGGCTGGATGGGATGTCCCTCTCCCCTCCCGGGGCTAGGCTTCCTCTCCACTACCTGGAGGCAGAACTAGAAGACCCCTTTGCTTTCAACGAGGAGGATGATGACCTAAAGAAAGGGGCAACGGTGAGGAAAAAGTTGCAGAGCAAGTTGGCTCAAAACCGGCAGCGCCAGAGAGAGACAGAGATTTTAAAAGTTCGCCAAGAGCACTTTAGCCCCCTTCCTGCACCTTTGCAGCAGCAGCCTCTGCAGCAGCAGCACTCCCATCTGCCACCTTCATCAGCTTCGTTAAAGCCGACAGGGCTACCGCAGGGCTTAGTCTGCAAGTCACCTCAACCTCCGAACACCAGCCTACCAATGCAGGGAGTGGCACCCACCACACACACTATAGCACAAGCCCGGCAGTTGTCTAACAAGAGACCTCTGCCCCTCCTGCCACCTGCTAGGGCTCCGGTCACGGACCCTCCGAGGACTGATCGGGTCCTAATGAAAGCCACAGCCTTCTCTCCGCACTCATCCTGCATGAGCCGGCTACAGAGACTGGTGAAACTGTGCACTCGAAAACAGCAGCTGGACACTGATCTGTTTCCACATCTAGGTGGGTAGATAATAAATGCACTGCCTCTCTTTTTTTTTTTTTAACCTGAGACCAGAACACAAAAGAGGAATGTCTCCATAGCTCCGTCCTGCTTGCACGTGTGGTCCTTATGAAAGAAACCTGAACTCTTGATGTTTTCTTTAGCCCTGCTCTCTATGAAGGGAATGTCTGGACCTATCATATATGATTTATGACATTTTTATTGTTTATTCTTCTTAATGTCCCATTAACCATTTGAGAAATCAAGCTGAGGTATAGAAGAACATTGCTTAATCACATAGGCACTGTATGGACGGTTTGCAACTGCAGTAGTAAAGGTGTAGTGCAAACTGTACCTACATGAGTAGGCAAGGTTAGATTGAATGTTAAATATATGACAAGTGCAGATTACAAAATAAGTGCAAGTGAAAGTTTGGAGATTGGCCCATCATTCTGTGCAGATGTAAATTTCTGGTTAACGTGGCTAGGAAAATTGGAGCACAAGAGAGTTTTTCATGACTGGGCCTGTTCATATGTGGAACTTGGCTAACAAAAGCCCAAGGCTGTCTTTGTGCCAGGCAGGAAAGCAGTGCCGTTATACAGGTAATTAGAGAGGTGGAGACTTGTCTGCATATCAGTGCAGAAATAGTCTCCTCCTTCCTTATTATCTAGAAACCATGCTAATCAATTGCTGCTTGCAAAAATGTAAGTGGAAATAGCCAACCTGCTGCTATGGCTGTAGTGCTCTATGAAGCTTCTAAAAAGGCAGCAGACCTTAGGGCTTATTTGTCTGTTTATGAATGCAGACTTAGGTACACCTAGCAGCCCTTGCATCTCCCTCACTCTCCAAAGTTACCGTACTTTTCTGCTTAGTTTTAGGTTGTATTTTCCAAACAAGTTAAATGCTGATAGGAAAAAGGGAAATAGAGGTCAGTGTGTGATATTAGAGCAGGAATGCCATTTATGATGTGTTTGTGGGTGTTGATATATTTTTTTTTAAGACTTCAAAAAAATTGGAAGTACTTCATATAATATCTTATTTCATTGCAAACATCTGTAATTTTTGCCATTTCAATTAACCTTTTTTAATTTGCAGTTAAGATCTGCACTTTGGCACTCAAGGGATAGCTTGACTATTTGTTTAGAAGATAATTAGCATCCCATAGCATTCTCTAAAGGACATTGTTCTTCAGAAATCCTGTTTGATGGCCCTCTGTGTAATGCAGGTCTTCTGCGGAATGGCAACTCTAGAGGCGCTTTCAAGTGTCACAGACCCAAATAGCTTGAAAAGTGACCTGTGTCTTGAGAAAGATCACTTTCTGTGTTTAATGTTTTACGTTATCAAGTGATGTTTGCACTGAAGGGAATATGTTTTCCAAAAAAAAAAGAGGCTTAGTAGAAAAATGGATTAGACCTAAAAATGTAGAGTTATGCAAATACCATGCTACAATAAATGTGAAAATGAATATATACACTTGGAAGACTTCATATCTGGCAAAGTAACAGAATTCATGTATTAAACAAGGCAGACCAGGAAAATGTATGTGTTACTTCTTCACAATATGCCTTAATATTAAAGAGTAGTTAGGCAGTTCAGAAAATTTTAGGATTTGTTTAATGATGGAGTAGCACTAGAGATGGCTGCACAGAATCTTTAAAGAGATGCACTCAGTTTTATGTGTACTTTCTATTAGAGGCATGTTACTGGATATTAATGTAGCTGCAGTCCTCAGTGTAAGTATTGCTGAGTCTGGATTAGATTTTATTCCTTCATTTCTGCAGTGCCCATTGGAAGCAAAAGAACCCAACCTCTGATTTTTGTTTTTAAACTTCGGGTAAATGATTTATTAGATGGTATCTATTGTGCACAGTCTTTATCCACTGATGAAGTTTTTTTCCCTTCCTTTATGAATGGGGGTAGAGTAGAAAACAATTAAGTTGCTAGTATAATTCTAGCATTTTATCAAATGTGTTGAAATAATTTAGTTCATATGCATATCTTAAAAATAATAAAAAAAAAAAGAATTAAGAAGGTATTTTCAGGATGCTGATATTACTGAAAAATAGGGTTTCTGATATTTCTGATTAGTGTTAGTGTTGCTTCTAAATGTCTCAATGCTGGAGGGGCTCCTGATGATTGTATTCCAAATGTGTATGTATGTCTCTTAACTTGGAAAGTGGGCAACCAAGTACTGATGTGTTTCCCAAACTGAAAGCATCTGACTTCAGAATCATCTCAGATATAGTTGTTTGGTTTATTTTCAGCAAAAATTCTTCTTAATTCTGTCCAACTTGCTGCTCCGTTTTAAAGGAGCACACAAGGAAGTGAAAAAGCAATAACGATGGCTTGTAAAAGTGGCTACAGGATTTTTATCCCACCAACGGCAAGAGATTGCCATGAGTATGATTGGATGTGGGGGAGAGAGAGTAGGAAAAAATGTAAAAGATGATGCTTCAGCTGAAATTTTTCACCTGAGAACTTAACAGGAAAGCCAGAAACAGAGTCCAGTTAGTTTGTCTAACAGAGGTTGCTGGTGCATACAATGAGTTGATCCTACTGTATCATCATTAAGCCAAAGCATGCTGCTCTGTAAAAGTGCCTGAGTGTTCACATACCTTTGTAGTTCTCTTTTCCTGCTAATATATGCATTTGCAGGCAATTACAAAGACTGAGCAGAGGAATGTCCTGCGTAGCTCCTTATCTCTCTCTGTCCATGCTGCTGTCTTACAGTTTTCCTATTCTCTGCATGTTTTGGCACAGAGCAGTGGTCAGAATATAAACAGAAATGGAATTGACCTATTTAGATCATATAGCGTTAAAAATTACCAGGCAGTCAGTTCTTTGTGGCAGGGACTTCTCTTACCTCATCTCTAAAGATTTCATGTGCTTGGTACAGAAACTGTAATATTTTCTGTAGGTAAGAAAGCTAGTGATTTTGCTTTCACTGTTTATGGATAAAAAGGCCAATAAGAATTTTAAATGGAAGACTCAAATTTGGAAAAAAAAAAAATCAGTGCATGCTATTTGCATACCACAATGAAGCTGCTACAATAACTTTCCAGTGTAATTGACAAAGTTATATATTTAATCAAGCATAATTTTGCTTGCATCTATACTACACGTTTGTCCTTTGTGCTGTGGGTTGCTCAGAGAGTTGTGTGAGGTGGATACACTTTTCACCCAGCTTTCATGTTTTCAATTCTCTTAGGGCTGGATTGGTCTGAAGACAGTGGAGAGGAGTTCGAGGATTCAGAGCAAGCCTCCCCTTACCAGGTCGCATGGTCTATCCGAGAAAGCCTCGGCTATGAAAGACATGAGTGAGTATGATTCTTCAGTATTCATGTTGGCCTTGATGCAGTAAATCATGTAAATGTGAGCTTTACTTTATGTGGAGGCACTGGACCCTAAGCACTCATTTAAGTGCTTTGCTGAAACAAAGGATTGTTTGAATCATTTGTTTGCAAGAGCTGCAAAACAGCTTTCCACCTTGTTTGTAAGACCTACAAAACAGCTTTCCACCTTCAGTCCCAGCTTTCACCTAACTTAGAGACCTTTATGCAGTCTGCTATTAGAAGGATACACCAGGAAAGAATTTCAAGGTTATTTGCCTAAATTTAATTGAGTTTAGTGAAGTTTATTCATGAACTTGTGTGCCTTGCTGAGTAGAGATATTTCCTGAATTGTAACCAAGTGGAGGGAGTCGTGTGTGGTTTGTAGTAAACCTGCTGCATTTTACTTGTTACTCCTTATGGTAATTGCGTAGGATATTTGCTTTAATGTGTCTTTTTAAAGGGCATAGTATTTCTTTTATTAATTAAAAAGTGTTGAATAAACCTTTGTCAAATAGTTTGGAGCACGCAAGGAAGTGTTGTGACTGAAGGGATAAACAGAGCAGGTATTAGCAGCTGATGCGGAAAGGCTTGCAGTGTTCTAATTATTCTGATAAACCATGAGTCTGGACTTAAACCAGGATATGATAATTCATATCTCTATTAATGTAAATTTTAAGGTGCAAAGTTAAAGCAAAGCATCCCAAGCATGGTATTGTAAAGAAACTGGTAACAAAAGGTAATTGGGGTCTCAGTAAGGTTTGACTGTCGTTTCTATAACAGGGTTCTCTTTCACTGTGTGAATGGACTTTCTGATACTACAGCTCTCTTCCATTTGTTGAATCTTTAAATATCACAGTTAAGTAACATTTAACATCATTATTCTCATGATTAACTGGAAATCCTGAAACTCACCAGAACTTCTAACCATCTCTAAAGATTGTCCACAAGGTGAACAAGAGAGCTGTATCTCAGTTAACAAGACAGGTACCAAGATAGTAGTAACTACTGAGAGCCTTTAGCGAATCAAAGCTTAGTAGCAGGGTGTAGATCTTTACTTTCCTTTTTTAAAAGAAAGGATTTCTGCAGTTATGAAAAACCACTGGTTTTAGGGAATCAGTAGTCAGAGAGTGAACTTCCACAAATATTATTTTTACTTAAAAGGTAGCTTTTGAACTAAAATGTTTTGGGAAAATACGAACAAACTTTCAGTTCATCTTTTAAATCACAGATAATTTTCAAAGCAGATATATCTATCAAATGACTCCCTTACACTCTTTTCTCTTTGACATTTGATCTGGTTCTTCCATAGATCCCTCTTTTTTCATCAACTTCTAAAGGTCATCTGTGTATGTTTTGTCTTCTGTTTGTCTTAACTTCCTTTGAATTCTTCCTTGTTTTCACATACTGATACCTTGTCTTGACATTTTCTGTTCCATTCTAGCATTTTATGCACTTCAATTAAATGCTTTATTAACCGATCACTATGGATATATTTTTGTATAGTACCAGCTGCTTTTGTACTTCAATCAGTCTGCCCAGTATTAGCTCTTCAGCAGCTTTCCTAATTTTATTTATGAATAAACACAGACATGCTCACTTGACACCAGCCTTTTAAAACTTTTATTTCTATTCTACAAGCTTCTGTAGAGGATGTTATTACCTGAACTATTTTACTTCAACATTTTTGCACTATAGTCTGTCTGCTGCTGAAGATGAATTAGTTCAAACTATTTCTTTGGATATTTACTTACTGTTTTCCATAGCAAAGCTGGTTAAAAGATAGTTGTTTCTTCATTTGTGTCTGCTCTTGTGGTCCTTTTCCATTTGACTCCGCGGAAGATAGCAGGAGGAATGCTTCTCAGAGCAGATTAGAAGAAGAAAGCGAACAGCTCATTTCTGCATTATCGGACAGCTTGTTTTCAGCATTTCTGGTTGGCTGATAATGGGCAGAATCCTCTGACTTCTTGTTGGACTTCTTATGCAATACTATAGTGGCTCCTAAACTCTCAGAAAATCACTGGATTGGTTTAAAATTAATGTTTAAACAAACAGCAATACATTTTGAGTATGCTTGCCTTCTGACCCTTTTAATCTATAAAAGTCATACTGTTGCCATCATCTGTGGAAACACAGGCCAAATGTTTGCTTTCGTTATTCTTTCCTCCAATATTTTATTTTTTAAAAAGGGTTCCAGCGGAGGCAGGGCTCCACGTGGCAGCACTTGGAGGCATGCGCGGGTGTTTCAGTGGGAGCGACAGTGCGGGGCTGGCCGCAGGCAGCGAGCTGGTGGGGACACTGTCATCGGTGGGGGAATGAGACTTGTTCCCTGCAGCCAGAGAGGAGGGTGCCCCCCAGGTGATTCCAGCACGGGGTCTTGTAGCTTAGAAAGTACTGGAAAACAAACAGCTTTAAAGGAGAGCCTGCTCTAGTGCTCCCCTGACGGCGCTGTCGCTGTGCCCGCCTGCTCGCTCTACCCTTTTGCTAAGTTGTGCTGCCTTTGTTTTCTTCATGAAATCAGCAAGAATTCCCTTGATGATTACACACGACAGCCTTAAAGGGAAGGGTTGTGAAGAAGCTTTTTGGATTATTTATCAGATCATTTGGATGCATTTTCAGTTTTCTTTTAAAAAATGAAATGCCACACGTTAAATTGTACTTCAAAAATTATATAGGCACCTTAAGAGAATAGGCTAAATAGAAGTTGGTAAACTTGTTTATAAACAGACAGCAGTAAAAAGTATCTTTCGGTTTCAATACTTGCCTAGGATTAAAAAAAAAAAGTGTCATTGTGCTATTTTTAGGTCTCTTTGAACCTGCAAATAAATATGTTTTGGTTAACCTAACTGGCCTGGAAACAAAATTCAGAATAGGTTTTTAGAAGCTGTTAGCCTTGAAATAAATCATTGTTTGTTGCAAGCATGACTTTTTTTCTGTCTTGTATATATATCTTAATCTTGCTTTTTAAAATGATCTCATAAATTTCAGTTCAAAATGCATTAAAATACCGTGACTTCTGTCTATTTCAATGGGAGTCAGGTCAGAGATCTCAAATTTGCATTAAAAAACACTTTTCTCTCAAAAAAGGAAACACTTTTTTCCTAAGGAATATTCCTTTCTTAATTACAAATTAACTTTTATAACCATATTTTAAATTAATATGTCTGCAAAGTTCTTTAAGTAATTTGTCCTAGAGCAGATAGCAAAACATTTAAGACCCTAGACCTACCTATGTGTAACTGACCCCATCCATATTTTTGCTTTCTTTTAGTACATTAAAAGAAGGAAAATCTTTATTAAATAGTACATAATTTAACTTTTCTAATCAGGCTGTGGGTGTTTTTTCTTTTTTCTTTTTTTTTTCCCAGTAGGCATTATTTCCTAAGAGAGCTTAAAAGTGTATTTTCTTTTCTTCTTCAATATTTTAAATATTGCATACATTAAATACTTTTAACAGGTTATGTTTACTGCTTAGCATTTTATTCCAGAGGTTAATTACTTGCAATTTACGTTTCTTGAAAATAATCTGTAATCTGTTTTAACAGGCAAAATACATCATATGGTTGGCTTTACATAAAACCTTTAAAAATGTGTGTTTATGCCAAGGCAGTGTTTGCTCACGTGGAGTTTTTGTGGGCAGTCTTTGTGAAGACGGATGCCTTTTTTAAATCGTCTCTTAAATTTAGCCTGCATGTGTATGGAATAAGATTTTCCACAAAGGAAAGTAGGTCTTAGTCATATTGCCTTTCAGGGACAGCTGTTTTGTCTGCTTTTCTGGATCTTAGTTTATTTACTAAATATCGCAGCTGGTATTTTGCATCCTTCTGCTATCAGCCAGTTGTGGTCTGCCTTGCCGTGTGCAGGTTTGGGTGTCAGTTCACTCAGTCACACCAGCCAAGCCCTGCAGTATGAACCTTATTAGGATTGGATTTGTTTCGTTTGTTTGGATTTGTTTTCTCGCCCCTGCCCTTCCGTTGTTTTACAGGTGGGAAAGTTAACAAAACGTTCCTCATTTCTATAACGAAAAACTTAAAGGAAAACTGAACAAAGTCTGCCTCGCTTAGCCTCAGCTCACTCTGTTGCTCTGGGAACAAGAGCATCCTTGTGCAAACGAGTGCTTGGTGTGTAGGACTGCTTGGCAGCTTCAGGGAACCTATTGTTTTAACAAGTCCCGGTGATAATTTCATTCTTTTTGGTGATTTTTTTTTTACGAACATGTTGACATGGTTTTGATAGCCTTGTTGGTATGTGCCTGGACATTCAGAAAGCCAAGATAAATGGGAAAAGGCTTTCTGAAGCAAACAAAGAGTGGGATCAGTCCTCCTTCTGATCATTGCTTAGTACTGGTCTGATTTTTTCCTCAGTGACTTTGGAATTAAACATTAATTTCTTCTCTGTGGCTGTAGGATAACTCAAGTTTAACCTTGGAGCAAGGGGGAAGCTGCATCAACTGTCTTAAAATCGCCTTAGAAAGTAATCACTGGTACTTAAATCACTCTCCCCCCACTTTTTTTTTTTTTTTTAACCGTCTCAGAAACAGTTTGGCGGAATCATGGGGACTTTGGTCCCATGTGGGTGTTGTCCCCTACATCATTTTTGCAGTTGACTGTGACAGGACTGGGATATCAGTCCAGGTTCATTTGACTATGAAAGTTGCAGGGTTGAGTTTGGATGATAAAAATCAAGAGATGCTTTCTGAACACTTCTGAAGAAGAAGGCTGAAATAACTCCATTACAGCTGTGGGCATGTCATTGGTATATATCTAGTGCAAGAGGGAGAGAGTGTGTAGAGCCTCATGCTGGCTGTATGAGTGTATTTTGGTTTAGAAAGGAAAACACTGCCTGGCGCAAAGTAAGAGAAATTGGAAAAGGTAAAGGTCAGCAGTTTTGGTACTTGTTAGAATTTGACTATCTTCTCCACATGACCTTTCTTCAATAAATTTCCGCTACATAGTTCCCCACCCTTGTCTTCTCCATTAATTGCACTTTGATTTAAGAGTTTGTCTCATTTGCTGAGACATTTACAGTAAATAAAGGTTAACAGTATAGATTTTTTTTTTTGAACAGCAGGCTCCAGACATTTAAATGTGTCAGAATTGATGATAAATTGATGTAATCTCTAATAATGACATACTAAGAAGGGTAAGTACCTTTAGAATTAAAAAAGGATCTTGTTCTTACCCTTTCTAGAGCATCCCTGCCTGATACCAGCCTTTGTATGTCTGTGGGACTAGAAGATGGACACCAACTTAAAGTTCTATTAAACTGACAAATTTACTTCCTTAAAAAAAATATGCTTAAAGCCCATTTGTTTTTATTTTCCCTCCTCTAGGTCCGATGATGACAATGCAGATGACAGGAGTTCCAGGGTGACCAGACTTTGCACTTACTTTCAGCAGAAATACAAGCACCTCTGCCGCCTGGAGCGGGCAGAATCCCGTCAGAAGAAATGCCGGCACACACTCCGGAAAGCCTTGCTGCAGGCGGCCAGCAGAGAGCCGGAGCGTGCTGGGCAACTGATACAAGAGCTCCGGAGAGCGACCTGTGCTCGTACCAGGTTAGACCTTCCTCTGCAACTGCAGTAACCCAGGGTCAGGGCAGGGTGAAGATGGGCAGAGTATCTAGCAGCTGCAGCTGAAATGCTGAACTGTGAAACTGGTAGGCATGCACAAGGCAGAACAGCCATGGCATATAAATGTCTGCCTGCAGGGTAAAATAAACGTGGCATACAGTATTTTCCATGCAGACAGGCATTTTTCAGCTTTTTGTTCTAAAATGTGGATCATTTGTTCAGTTGTAGCTGGGCCTGACTTGTGAAATGTCATGAGAGAAGTTAGTGGCCCGCAAAAATTTATTGTTGTTAGTTAATCTATGTATTTTGGCTAGCTACAAATATCTGGTACTTTAATAAGTCCAGTTCTTTAGAGCGTGACCAGTCTGGTTCTTTAGTTCCCTGCTTCAATAGATTTCTTTTTTCAGACAGCATTGTTTTTTTGTGTTTGTTTTTGTTGTTTTTTTTTAAAGTCAGTATCTCCTCTTAATTCTCTTCCCAGCAAATCAAACTTAAGCTGATGCTTTTTGTTAGATTTAACTCAATCTAACATTAAATGAAACTCGGCAACAAAATAAATATCTTCTAACAACTCTGAAGGTTACCTTCTGTGGGAATTCTTTCTAGATAATGTCAACATCCCTCCAGCTCTCAGCGTACTGAGAGTTGGTTGATTCATATGTGTACAGAGACAGAGTAAGTCTGAACTCTGGTGTTATGTCTTGGGTGCCAGCAGTTTCCTTTGTTTTTCTGGTTTTGCTTTACAGAGTGTGTGACTATGGGGGTGGGGAGAGCTGACATGAGAGGCAGGCAGGGTGCTGAGAGTATATTCTTATCATGGGATGCTCTCGTTCCTGAACAATGGGCTGTAGTTTGTGGCAAGTGGAGGGTTTATTGCTGGGGAAGTGGAGTGATGCTGGGAGAGCTGCTCAGAGGTGTAATGTAGAGGTACATGACTAGTTTATGAAGATGCATAAAAGTCTCCAAACTTAACCTACAGTAAAAACCTTGCCATAACTGACAACGCTTGCTGGGTTTTTCATTATTAAGGCCTTTTATCGCACAAAAGATTAAATTGTTCTGGGTAGACTAGCAAAGCCAGGTATGTCTGTCATCACTGCTCTGGTTGAATTAAGTAACCACAGTCTTTTCAGTTATGAAATGTTTCACAGGGGTAATATTGCTAACTAAAACTTTGCTCAGTTAAAGTGCAGTTGATGACAGTAAAGGCTGAATGAAAACAGTCAGGCTACAGACAGCTTTTTGTCAACCTAGAAAACAGCGTGTACAGAGGTGAAATTCAGCCCTGGAACCGCCAGCTTTATCTACATGAAGGTGACAAATGCCTTGAGAGCAGGCTAACACCAAGCGAGCTGTGTAACGCTTGCAGTACTCATCCACACTGCTGACTGGTCGCCTGCTTGCAGTTCAGGCTCAAAGCACTGAGGCTGTGCTGAAGAAACGCTCAGCTCCGGGCACCTGCTGGTGGATTGGGCTGTAGCACATTGATGGAGGAGAGCTTTTACCCATGTTGAGCACGCTCAGGCTCTGCCACTCCAGAGCTCAGTCTGAGTTTGTCTGAGCACATGCTTGCATGTAAGCTCTGGGGATGCTCGGCATGTTTTGATTTATGAACAGGCTTGAAAGTGCACTCGACTGCCTGAGTGGGCATACCCAATACATCGTATTCTGAAGGTTGACCTTATTTTAAGGGTCGCCTATGGTGACACCTACTGCTGTTCTGGACTCTGTTGCAGGGTATAGTAGTATTTACATGGTAGCAGCACATAGCACCTCTCATTACAATTAATGTCCCATGAAATAAACAATAATCCCGTTAACTGCATCATACCTTCACCTGTCATTGACATCTATTCTGTATCCCTGTTCAGAGTGTGGTAGTAGTGTGCACCCATCTGGATCATGACATACACACACGTGTGCTATAAGTTTCATTCTACTGTGCCACAGTCAGTGGAATAGTCATGCTAAATTACCATCTGAGGCTGCGTTTTTGACTTCAAACTCTTTTATGCTTTTGTTTCAGCACAAGCCAAGCGAGGCAGAGAGATGCAGAACCGACAACCTGTAGTGGGACTTCGAAGGGAGAACAGTGCACTAACAAGGCCCTTCCATTCACCAGGCATTGTTTTCAGCGTATCCTCTTAACTAAGTTTGAGAGTTGTATTCAGGGGTGGAATCAGTCCTGTCCTATGCACGAGGCCCACAGAAAGGAGGAGGCACACTAGATATGAGGTTTGAGTCTGAGGGCTATAAACAGGCTTGCCTCTGACCTGGAATACCTAAGAATTCTGCAGACTTTGTCTTTTTATAGATGAATACTTGTTGGAGGTTTTTGTTGTAGTAATTCCTTTTGTTTGGTGTTTTTGTTTTTGGTATTTTAAGTGACTAGTGCTTATCTGTTCCAGTTGCCATCAGACAGCAGCACCTTTTCAGTTTTTAGGTTACAAATGCCTTGTTTTTCTTGGTTGATTTTTGCAGGTCTTAAAAAAAAAAAAATTGTCTGCAGAATAGTTCAAAAACCTCTCTGAGAGAGTATCATGGTGTGCAGCTGTGTTGGGGATTTTCCTTGTGATTTAGAATTTTATTTTATTTTATTTCTAAGGTCAAGAGGTCTTGTTTGTGGGTGTATGTAGTGTAGAGAAGTCAAGAATACTCAATTTTGCATTCATTCCCATTTTGTTCCCTCTGCACTTTCTTCACTAAGAAGAAATTTCCAATTTCCTCTCCTAAAATTAGGAAGCTTTTGGTTCTGGCCCTTCTGTCAAAGTCTGCAATCCAGACTGCCTTCTCCAGGCATTTTCCATTTTCTTTGTCCTTTCTTTTTTGCATTTTAACATTTTCTGAACATACATAGTGATGCTGAGGTTAGAATCAGTCTGAGAACTGTTCCAAGGTGGAAAGAATACTTCTAATGTTTGAAAAAACACAATGAAGTATCTGTTTGATTTGCTTTAAGACGAGAAACATTTTTATTCCTGCAGGGGATTTTTCTGAAGGAAATCTCAGCAAGCTTACGTTTAGATTTACTTGACCTTTCTGTCTGATTGCACATCTTTTTTCAGAGTAGCGGGAAGAATCTTGAAACTTCTTTGTCTGTGCTCTAAAGATAAATGCCAAGAATGTACCTCAAAAGATTGAATTAAGAAATAGTCTTTCTTTAATGTTTCAGTAAGGATTGTCATTAGTCTGTAAGGAAATAGTCCTGTTGACTACACTGCTTCAACTGGTACTATTGATCTATTGATTAAGACTCCAGGAAAAGGCTTCTTTTTGCTAAGAACTCATTAGTGAAATAGCTGCTTCCATAAAACTATCTCAATATATAATAAAATCATTAGTGATTCTGCATGAATGCAGTTTTTCACTTTAAAAGTTGGGTTTGAGCCTTACCTAGCTTTGAACTTGAATAACAAAGTTAAGATACTCATTAAAAATAGCATCTATGGACAGATAGAGTTGAAGGCTCTGATCTTTATCAGATTGATAAATCAAAGGGCGTTTCTCCATCGTTGCCTTGTGTGTTATTCCTGATGCAGAAATGCACAGATATCTTATTGAACCGTTCTCAGCAGCTCTTCTCAAGTTGCACAGCCAAGTTTGCAGATGGTCAACAGTGCTCTGTGCCAGTTTTTGACATTACACATCAGACACCTCTGTGTGAAGAACATGCCAAAAAAATGGTAAGAACAAAACCAAAAATGTAATTATTTCTTTGTATTGGGTGAACTCTTGCCTGACAGACAGCAAGTTTACAAACTTAGGAGTTCATTCCCTTTTATTTTCTTAAGAGGATAAGACATTCCCAACTAGTGTAAAGTATGCTGTAAAAATCTTTTATATACTTTTGATGATATAATAAAGTCCACATGAGAATATCCTTCACTGAAAGATATTTGACTCCTCTCCTGAATCAAGAAATAAGAAATCTTTGTGAGAGATCCTGTGGTCATTTTATGTGGACTGATTCCTGGCTCTTGGATCTGAACGTAGCATGAGTGTGTTATGGTCAGAGCACCACTTCTCAAACAACATTACTACACAGGGCCCAAAATATTTTCTAGAAGAAATGTAGATAACAATTACAAGAATAAAGATAATGGTTTTGCTTCTTCATTTACCTTTTGGTGACTAGAAAAGTTTTCTTTGATCCCCTTCAGGGGTCTGTGCATCCCAGAGGAAAAGCAGTGGCCTACAACAAGTTGAGAGAATACACAAATTAAGATGATGTCCTCTACTCACCTTTTATGCTCTCAGTCTTCCTGAACAAAATTTTTCAGATAATTCACACGCTCACTCCTGTCTTGCCTTTTCTTCAAGGCAGTAGGCATAAAACTGCCCTTTTCATTTGTTCTATTTTTGGATTGCATTTTTTTTGTTTGTTTGTTGATGGTTTTTGGCCCCTAATCTCCAATAATAGTGAATTATTGAGTTTTCTGGGTTAAAATGTGAGGGCTTCTGCTGCACAAAAAGGTTTGTATGGGCTGGTTCCCCCTCTCCCAGGCAATCTTTATTGAGTCTCTCAAGACTTACTTCTGCAGCAGATAAAATCCTCTGCCATTCCTAGTATAATGGCAACTGAAAATTAATGTTGTTTTGTTTCATTTTGTAATCGGCCAGGGGGTTGCTCTTCAAAAGCAACGAGGCTTCAGTTGCTCACCCGCACCCTTTACAAGTCCCTAGCCCTAGTGTGGTGTCCCTCTTTTATGGCAGTGGGTGCTTCAGGATGGTGGCTTCAGCTGCTACACACTAACCCCAGTATTGTCACCTCACCACAGGAATGCTCCCAAAGGTTACAGTTTTTGCTCTATTTGGTTAGGGTTTGCTATGATGATTTTGTTAAGTGACATTACACACTATTTACCATACCTCATGTTTTGGTCTATGTGATTTTTGCCATTGGGATCAGTGAGGAAGGAAACAGTTTATTTTGTGTATCTTGCCTGGGTTTAATTTAGCAATCTCTCTTGCATTATGTGTAAATGTATGTGGAACGACCGGGGCAAGGAAGGTAATATTTGTTCTTAATTTTCTCCCGTTGCTATTGTTTTATTCCCAAAGGACAATTTCTTGAGAGGGGACAGCTCCCGTAAAGTTCAGCACCAGCAGCAGAGGAAACCCAGGAAAAAAACAAAGCCACCTGCACTTACCAAAAAACATAAGAAGAAGAGAAGGCGAGGCCCACGCCGGCCCCAGAAACCTATTCCTCCTGCAGTGCCCCAAGGGAACCTCACCATGCCTGCCAGTGTCTCACTGCCAGTAGAGATGCCCCACATACGGTCAGTGGCAGCCCTGTCCCACTCTGCTCACTGCTAGCTCGAACGCTGTAAAGGAGCTTAGAAAGGTGTGATGTTGCTGTGCTGATCAGCATCTGGAGCAGTGAGATGCTTCAGGACTAGAAACTACATCTCCATGTGACTGTTGAAAAAATCTTAGAGTGGGTAATTTTAGATCTGAACAAATGTTAAATTTGATGGATACAGTACCTTGCTTCTAATGCCACATCTTGTGTATTTAATCGGTAGACTAAGTGTAAACTTCCTAAAAGCATTTTTTTCTAGATGCTTTTTTTTTTTAATTATATGGGGAAACATCTGTTATAGTTGGCTATGCATTCATAGTTTTCATTTGGAGGAATCAAAGTTGAGAACCAAGGACTAATGGTACTTTCTGTACAGGAGCCCCTCCACCCCAGAGCTGAGTGCCGATGAGCTGCCTGATGATATCGCCAATGAAATTACAGACATTCCACATGACTTGGAATTGAATCAGGAGGACTTCTCTGATGTCCTGCCACGGCTGCCTGATGACTTGCAAGATTTTGATTTCTTTGAAGGTACCATTTTATTTTAGTTTATTCTATACTAGTGCGAACACAGTCTGTGAACTGAAGAAGCAAGTATTTCTGAAACGTATGTTTTGAGGGATTGCTTGCTTTCCCAGAAAGGTAATAACTTCTAGACAAGGGAGAATGCATCTGCCTTATTGTTTGTTTGTGAGCTCTGAAATAAACCAGACTTTAAAAAGGCTGGTGTGTGTAGTTCACTGCTTGCTTTTACAATTACTGCTCTGTAAATCCTAATTGGTTTAGCTTTTTAATAATTCATTTTGCATTTTTATTGCCTGTCAGCCTTGCAGTTTAATCAAGCATATTCACAGTAATGGCATCTTTCTGCCATTGAGTGGGGCTGGAATCACAGTCAATGTTGGCCTTTTATCAAAGGAGAAGCGAGTGAAAATAAAGTCTTTAAATGCATTTTTGAAACTAGCTTTTGATCAGAACTGTGCATGAATTCCTGGATTCTAAAGCTCAGTACCTATCACAGGTAACAAAGAAATTAGAACAGCCCAGACTTGGGGGATGTGATTTCTTTGCTCATTTTCAGATCTGATATGACATCAGTGTGTGTTTGACTTGAAATTAACCTAAATTGTACTGATCGTGTACATTTGAGGCTGTGTGGTAAACAGAAGGGACTGCTTGTGTTATTGCAGCATTGATTTTTTAATCTAGTGAGTTCAGGGGGTATCTTGCACTGCAGTATGTGGAAGAGGAAGGGGAGAATTCCACAGGAGATGAAGGTGTAATTTCTAGTTTTTCTTACACTGCTTACCTAGTCAACGCTCGTGAAGGAAACTTTCTCTGTACTGCAAAGCCATTCTGGAAGCTTATCATACACTGCGGCTCTGTACTGAGCTCTCTTCACCTTTGCATCCTTAGAGTACCAGTGTTGGGCTTACCTGAGATGAGTTTTCTAATTTCTGGTTGCTCTGTTTCTGCAGGTAAAAATGGAGATCTCCTTCCGACTACAGAAGAGGCTGAAGAACTGGAACGGGCCCTACAGGCTGTAACTTCTCTTGAGTGCCTGAGTACCATTGGAGTACTTACACAGACAGATGGTGTGCCAGTTCAGGAGCTGTCAGATAGAGGGATAGGGGTGTTCTCTACAGGTGCTGGAGCTCCAGGAATGCAGTCCTTGAGTCGAGAGGTTAACACCGATCTGGGGGAGCTGTTGAATGGGCGTATAGTACATGATAATTTCTCCGGTCTGGAGCTGGATGAGAACTTGCTCCGTTCTGCTACCTTGTCCAACCCACCTACGCCCCTGGCAGGGCAGATCCAGGGGCAATTCTCAGCCCCAGCCAACGTCGGCCTTACTTCTGCCACTCTGATAAGCCAGAGTGGCCTTGGGGAGAGAGCCTTCCCAGGACAGTTTCATGGACTTCATGATGGCAGCCATGCCTCCCAGAGGCCCCACCCTGCCCAGCTGCTGAGCAAGGCAGATGACCTGATCACCTCACGACAGCAATACAGCAGTGACCATTCACACTCCTCACCCCATGGAAGCCATTATGATAGTGAGCATGTGCCGTCTCCCTACAGTGACCATATCACATCCCCTCACACCACATCCTTTCCTGGTGATAACTTGGCAGCTACCTTCTCAGCAGAGATGCCCATGATGGCACAGCACTTGCTCCCAACTCAGCTGGATGTGCCACTTAGCGGGGTGGTCAACCCCAGAACTCACTGGGGAAATCTTCCTGTCAATCTTGGGGACCCCTCTCCGTTTAGCAACCTTCTTGGTGCAGATGGACACCTCCTGTCCACCTCCCTGTCCACACCACCTACCACCTCGCACTCAGAGACCACACAGCCTGCCTTCGCCACTGTGACCCCCAACAGCTCCAGTGTGCTTCCGGGGTTACCGCAGACCAGTTTCAGTGGCATGGGTCCTGCCTCCGCTGAACTCATGGCCTCCACCTCCCCTAAGCAACAGCTCCCTCAGTTCAGCGCAGCCTTTGGGCACCAGCTGAGCTCCCACAGTGGCATCCCCAAGGACCTGCAGCCCAGCCACAGCTCCATAGCTCCTCCCACGGGCTTCGCAGTGACCGGTGCCACCGCTACCAGTACCAATAACGCATCCGCACCCTTCACCACCTCCAACTGAGCTTGTCTGCCTGGCTATGTGCAGGTAGATGGGGGACCTGTGTTTTCTATCTTTCCTTTCTCCTTCCTTCCTTTTCTTTATTTTTTCTGTCCTCTCTTTTTTTTTTTTTCTTAAGAGGGGGTTAAGAAGAAAACCCCTGCTTCAGTACTGACCAGGGTTAGCCCCCTGTGAACCTTGCTGTAGCGTTCACATGTGCTTGTTATGCACCGGTGCTCATTTATTGCAGGCAGGTTCACCGTTCCCCAATAATTCCTTAAGGATACAGCACAGTTACTGGATGTAATTGATCTTAGCAGTAAGACCTAGAATTGGGAAGATACCTCAGATTACTGATGCATGTTACTGTTTCCTAGGGTTCGGATCAGTGCTTGCCATCCCATTAGCATCTGCTATAAAGTTTTCCTGTGGGCAGAAGTCTTGATTTTTATTTTTTAATTTTTGATTTTCTCTCTTTTTTAAAAAAAACAAACAAACTTTTTTTTTCCAAAGGTAGCATCTGGCATTGAAAACTTGGCTGCACACATTGATTTGAGAATGGTGCACTGAAGTCCTAAAACAAGACCATGGTTCTGGGATGAGTTTGACAGTTTCTTAAAATAGTGTCTTGACCTCCTCCGTGTGCGTGTGTGTGTTTGGGGTGCAGGGAGCAGCAGTTCCTTTTCTTTTGGTGAAGAAGTGGGAGTTATTCCCTTCCAGAACTGGTCACTGTTCTTACTGCATGCTGACTTTTGTTTTTTGTGATGATGATTTTTAATTCATTGAGCAGCAAGGGGACCAATTGACTGGTTGCCCAGAAATCTGAAGGCTGATGCAAAGTTAGCCCAGGGAAAAAGAAAAAAAAAAAAGAAAACCAGAAAGATTGAAACAGAATCATGGTACAGTGAGGATTCCTGTGCAGAAATTCCCTCCCTTGCTGAATTACTGTGGCCTTGTAGCATTGATGATTTGCCTTTTCAAGTGTGGCTTTGTCCCAGACTCTTTGTCTGACAGGCTGACAGGTATTTCCCAGCTGAAACTGGAAGAATTCGGTTGGTATTCTGCCCATCCACACAAGTCTAGTTCAGACCCTTTGGTAAGTTCCAAATGGATGCATTTCTCAAATTATTACTAGCTACTGAGACTTTCTTGGTTAGCTTTTTTTCTCCTGGGAGCCATATAGTTTTTGAGACACTTATGGGATTTGATGCTCTGTACGTGAAGCTGAATGTACGTAAGGAACTAGCAGGTACCTATCAGTAGTCATGGCTAACCAAAAGAGAAATCTCTAAAGCAAAATAGGGAGATAAGAATTCCTCTTGTCTGCAGGACAGTTCTGCTTTTACTGCCTACCTGCTGAAGGATAGTATTAAGACTCTTTGGTAGTAATTTCAGTTCTTAAAGAATGGAGTCCACTAGCTTTTAGATTTATTTTATTAATCCAAGGGGTAACAGCAACAGAAATCCTGAGGTGTTTACTTGTATCTCTTTATCAGGAAGTGAGAAAAGAAATTTGCTTGTGACTTTATAGGGCTCAAACTTGCTACTGTACACTGACTTGGACTGTAAAAGTAACTTCTGTTTAATTAGTATAAGTCTTTACTCTTCTTGGTTTGTTTCTGAGATGCAGATGAGAGAGAACAGAAAAACCCACATTTCAGTCTCTGACTGTAGAAGACATTTCCTTCTACCTTACAATAAAACATCCTACCTGCATGTATTCTAGTCTAATCCAGAAAATGGAGATACCAAGCACATGTTATAGGGAGGCCTAATACATTGTTTGAGCAAGGGATCATTGAACTAAGTTTAATTAGTGTAGAAATACATTTTTTAGCAGTCAGACCCGCACCAAAATCTCTGACCCAAACCTCTCCTTTCGTCTTGTTAAGGAACGGAGTTTAAATGGGACAGGTCTTGTCTTTTTACTATCATAGCAATCATACTATCCCATTTCTTGAAAGATCTGTCCTCCTTGAACATAAAGGAGTATGGATGATGCGTATGTCCTGTCTGAAATTGCAAGTGTATGTGGGTGGAGGAAACAAAAATGATTTTGATGCTTCTGTTGTTATGAAGTCCTTATTTCATACTTGGTAAAATAGATCTTAATAATATAAGCCGAATATTTTTAAGTGGTGATTTAAATATGTTTGTAACATTTAAATGTTTTTAAATCATGTAAAAAGTTGAATTGAAGCCTATGAAATCCTGCTTGTGATTGTCCTGCTGATTGAGGAATGCCCAGTGGTATTGTGAAATGAGGCAAATCTGACAAGGCATTTATTTATTTTTGTATTATGTTCCCCACACTTTGTTGAGGAGACAACTGTTTGATTTGCAAATGATTTTCCTTGTGTCCATATACCTTCTTCAATGTGTTCTGGATGACTGGTTGAAAAAGAGTGGAGAACTAGTATACCAAATGGTTAATTCTTTAATCTGCTTGTGTATTCATGTCATTTTAGTGGATGTTAATTTCTTAAATTGGTTTCAGGACTTTGGTCTTGAAATTATTCTTGTGCCCATCAAACTCTCCAGTGAAGCTGCAGCTAGTGCAGATTAATTTGCCCCACATTAGATTTCTCTTTCTTAGCAAGTGCTGGGTGGGAAGGAAGGAGAGGAACCTGAAGTCAAGTTCTGCTTGCTCACATCACTATAAATTTCCGAGGAGCTCTTTGGTTTAAGGTCACTGTGTGTTTGTACTGGTGTAACTCAGAACAAAATTCAGCTCCTAACCTAAGCATTGATTTAGTCAGGAAATTTTAAAAATTGTCAAAACTACGCGGGTTCATAATTCCCATTTGAAATCAATGGCCATTATGTACCTGTATTCCTTTAAGGCAGCCTAGGATATCAACTCTCTTCCCCCACTTAGACTTCAGTTTTGTATATCCCTAGATGTCTTTTCCCAGAAAAGTGACTACGTAACATTTTTCAGTGAGCAAACTAAGTTTGCAATAAAGCTGCACTATTAAAAATAAATTTCTGTTTGTATACATTTGAAATAGGAATCCCTCTGTCCGGTCTGATACAGAGTTCTGAAATGGGCCACCACTCTTGCCTTTTCCTGGTTCACCTCCCATTTTTTCACGGCCAACAATACAGCCTACCAAGCAGTTAGGGGTTTTGATCTTAGGTTTACAGGATGAATCCTGCAGGTGGGCTTCTACACCAACACAACTCACTGAGTTCAGTGAATCAGCATCCTGCTGTTGGGTATGAGAGACCCAATTTGAGAGTTTGTGCAGCCAGAGATGTTTCACACCTCTTCCTCTGGGACATACTGCAGGTCTAGTTAAGGTAGTCCTTACAGTTGCTATTTATGTGGTTCCCTAATAGAGTCCATGCTCTCTTGCAGAGGTTTTTGAATATCATCTCCTCATACAGCAATTAGCACCCTAATCACCCTTTCACCAAAGAGTCAGTGTAGCAATTTCAGTCCATTCATTTGAGATGGTCAATATCTATCTCGTCCTTTACATGTTAACAAATTGAATAAAGCTAGTTTAACTTAAAAGTTAATTTCCTGACATAAGATTTCAGTTTTAAAGAATAGAGGGGAAAAAAAGAGGCCTAGAAAAAAATACCAGTAAGATTGGTTTTGGTTAATAGCAGCACCTCAATTAGTCTTTGTACAAAAGTGTAAGTACTGACAGAATGACACGTAATGGTGTATGGAGGCTGGTCAGAAGCAGCCTCGTGCCGGCCTGGTGTCTGAGACATTGTTAGACATGCTTTGATGTTTCCTTTCACTTAGGAAGATTTCATGCCAGCTTTGAGGGGAGCTGTATGTACTTTGATACCTCAAGGCTGATTTGTTCTTGGGCCTTGTAATTGCTGTGATGCAAGAAGATGGAAAAGATGAGTTGTGTTGTCCTGTCCTGCCTTCCAGTCCCCCCCAGGTTCTTGCTTAGTTCTCTTGTTGGTAGCAAGCTTCTCTGTATCTTTGGGCAGAGAAGTTAGTGAAACATTTAAGCTGATAATGCTGAGGGGTAGCACAGGTGTAGGTCTGCCTCTTGCCATGTGGAGAAGACTGCGACAGCTAGATGTCCCACTTCACCCAGCAGGCTAGCGAATGAGGAATCATACCTCTCATTTGCAGACGTTGAAAAATGCCTTGAAGGTTACAGCCTGTTCGGTGAAAATCAGAGATGGTGTCACAAATACAAATGCAAAGAAAAAGATATTAACAGCCATCCATAACCGGAAAGAGAAGCCAAGGGAAGTTGCTGCCTTTTTTGAAGAGGGAGGAGCTGTTAGTTCAGTAATTTGGAAGCCCTGATGTAAGCTGTTAGGTACAGTCTGATGCAGCTGGCTCCAGGACATGGCCCAGGCAAAGGGCCTGCGGCTGAACATGCAGACTAGTAGCCAAATTCACTTTGGAGCTTCATTTTGCTGTAACCACATTTAAATGCAGTCTAGAATTGAATTGGCTTGCCAGGGTCTCAAGAAGAAGTAAAATAAAGCCTGTAAAGGTGTCTTCACTGAGAAGTTGGCCCTAGTGGTTAAAAACATGCTGTTGGTCTGCATCCAAAACTCCAGCTGCTCCACCTGTTGCTGCAGCAGCATGGCTGTTGCATTTCTCTGTAGGCCTCAGCAGCGCTGATGAGCACCAGCTCATCAGCAGAAGAGCCAGGTCCTGGTGTCGACTTTTTGCAGACTCTGGAGGGCAGGGACAGTGGCAGGAGGAGTTTTCGGACAACTTAACCTGCAGTGAGGCGTTTGTGTGGGTGTCTGGGCAGCTTTCCTGATGGGATATTTCTTTTTGCTTTTATATTTTTGCCATTACATGTGAAGGGGAGTCTCCTCCTAGTGTAGGTCTTTTGCAAGGCCCTGTGGTGGTGGAAATACTAAATGAAGGAATACGTTTGGGCTAATGCACCGACCATATCTTTAGGTCTTTCTGATCTGATCATACAGTTGTTCTGATCTTTTGGGTGACATTTAGTAGTGGGGTGTTGTGGGCTGCTTCTCTTGTCTCTCCTCTCCTCAGTCCTTTGTTTACTTCCCCTCTGCGTTCTTCACCATTCTTTTTTTTTATTCTCCCATTCTCAGATACTTCTCCAATATAAGTAATGCCAACCGGTAAGTCTTCTGTGGCTTGGTCTTGAGCGAATGTGACTGTAAAACGAAAAGGAGGAGAGATTCCAGCAATTCATAGCACACATTTTGGGTGCTAGAACGACCTGAAATATTTCTCAGAGCAGTGAGTAAGATCTTTTTTCATAACACAGTGAGTGATACGTTATGAATTAGATGCTGTGGTGCCACCTTGATCCCAGGAGTGCACACGTTAGCCGTAAATGTGTAGGCATTTTTAGCAAGCATCTACCTTTTCACAGATTCCTCTTGTTTTGTGAAGTGCATCAGTAGAAAATAATGAAGACAAATTTTAGGTGATTCTTTTTAATAACCTGCGTGAAGAAGTCCAACTAAAAGTAAGGACAGTTGGTGGAGAAAAAAATCTACATTTGTGTTCACTATGCTTAAATCTGGACTTTAGGTGAGGTCATGGTCATCAGAGACCTTAGTTCTATCACCTGTATTTTGTTTTTGTCTTTACAACTAGACAATAATGTTGTTGGAAAAGAAAAGTTTGGGGAAGAAAGAGGAATTGCAGAAGAAGTGTCTTGGAACAATTTTCTCACTCATGTCTTCAGCCACTTTAAAAAAAAAAAAACAGTGACTTGGTTTTGGGAGCTTTTTCCTTTGCTGTTCTGCTACTTGTCTCATGCTTGTTGAGTTCTTTGCTTTTCCCTGTTTTATTCTGCTTCCACATACTTGTTGTCTGGCTACTTTGGAATAAGGTGACATAGTGGAAGCATGAGAGAAGACATTGGGTTTGGCTGTAGATGGACATCAGTAGTTGGAGACGTCTTTCTTTTTCCATCTCCTTAAAGTAAGTTTTCAGTCTTCCCTGGCTCACAGAATTCAGTTTGGAAGTGAACAGGATGAAATTCAGGCTTTTGACCTTAAAACTGTACATAGTCGATGTAGAAAAATGCATTCTTCATACTCCTTTCCCTTGCTAGGCCCCCAAACACACGGTGAGTTATACAGAGTACATGCGTATGAAAATGCGCATGTTGAACTTGGTCCAGCAATGCTATTGCTTTACCCAATTTCTGTCTTTGTCAGCCGGTGCCCACTGAAGTGAATTCTGGATAGGTGATGTCCCCAGATATCCTCTGGAAAACTTTAACTTCGGTGCAGATTGCTCTAATGTAGCTGACTGCTATGTCATTTGCTTCTACTTTGGAGTGGACTGATTTACCCTGAAATGACTCTAACCTGCGTCTCAAAGCGTAGTTGGTTCCAGTGAAAACAGATTCATTCTGAAGTGACAGACAGTTCGGTTCTCATGCAAAATACCTACATCCTACCAGAAGGGGTTGAACCAGTTTCTCTGACAGTGATTACCTTCACTGTACAGTTTTGGGTATGTCTCAGGGATTCCTTGTGGAAATAAGGGCAGTTAACAAAAAAAAAAAAGTAAATAGTTTTAAAAGTAAATAATAATTTAAGGTAGAGCGTCATCTAAGTGAGAGCGCAAGAAAGAGAAATCCTTGTTCAGTTTTCTAGTCCAGTGTCTGGCTTAGGGACTCTTTCTCTTCTCGGGGCTCTCATCTCAAGTTCAACATACAGAATCTTTTTCATCACGCTCAGCTTTAAACTTTTTATTTAAAGATACCCTTCCCCAATGAGCTTTCAGAATACTTATTGTAGATTTTAAGAGAAATGGTATATTAATTTATGCTATTAACATCACCTCATAAATTATAAGTTTTATACTAAAGCTGTATTGAGTGTAATGAATTATGTTGCATATGTGTTTTTAATAGCTATAAAATTATATACAAGCTTTTTTGGAAAAAACAAACTAGTGAAGCACCTTTTTACACTGGATCTTTGCCGTGTCAAGGTGTACAGCTATTCTTTGCTACCTTGCAGATATCTATATCTATATCTATATATAGATATATATATATAAATAAAATAAAATGGTATCCTGTATCAACAAAGCATAGAACTCTTTTTAACCCTTATATTACTGTTCCTATAATTCTTTTTAAATTTTATTTTGAGTGTTACATTCTGCAATAATTTATCTGTGGTTTGTACCTATGATTAGAAATTTAGTTACAGGGTAAATAGATCAAATTAAAAAAATCCAACTACTGTAGCTGGAAGTTGTGAACCAAGTTTGTAAGACCTTTTTTTTTTTTTTTTTAAATGTATTTATTTCCAGTTAGCTCTGTGAGTTGGAATTTGAAAAGTCAGAACATTAGGAATCTACAGTGTCTTATTCAGGAATTTTCCCCCTCCTTTCCTCACAAAAGGAATTCCCACTGTGACTTATAAATAGAATTAGACTGCTTGTGTGCATGTATGTATTATATATACACACAAAAGATATGCATTGGGGGGGATGTATGTGCGATACGAATGTGTATATTGTATGTAGGTCATAGTTTTGTATAGAGAGAAGTAGTTGAGAGGTGATGGAATGTATTGTAGAAATGTGATTATTTAGTAGGGGGTTATTATGTCCTCACTGTTGTATAAATAACTCAAACTCTCTACTACATAATCTTCTGTTATAAGGCTAACTCTGATATCATGTCAATTTTACTGTTTTTTGAATGAGTTGCATTGAGCCCTGTTTAAAATGCCATGAAAATACCAAGTTTCCAAAGACAGCCTTTAAATAAAATAAATGGGGGAGGAAAAGGGATGGGAGAATTGAGTGTTATTTTTCAGAAGAAATTCAAATGGGAAGGTCTGTATTTGGTGGGATGGTGTGACAGAGGGATTACTTTATTTTTGCAAATTAATACCCGAATCTCCCATGGTCTGACTTAGAAAATGTGGTCAATCAGTTGTACTTGTGTTTTCAAATTAGGTTGTAAGGGGTACTGTTTATGGACTGATCTCCATTCTGTAAAAGCGTCTTGTTTTCAAAGTAGATTCTTTTCTCTCCTGAAGGTCTTTGTATGTATTGATTTTTGCCAAAAAAAAATTGCTGTTGTGGATTGCAGAGCAATATATACTTACAGTCCAGGGAGTTTCACTTGTGCTGTGAAATTCTGAATTTAATTTTGTCCACTTAGCTTTTCTCATAATTGGAGAAGCAAAATTTCTTTATGGGAGTTCTCACTCAAAACTGTGAGGAATCAGAAATACTCATGCTTTTGCTTACTCTTCATACTGTTCATCAGTTACAATATTTAGGCTGGAGAAAATAAAAACCTATTTGTTATTCATTCATACAGTATCACTTTTAGTGATGGTGATCCTGGTGACTTTAAAATCTGTTTAGAAAAACAGAGCTTCCAATATGGCACAGACTTTTTTTTGAAGTTTTTTTTTTTTGAAGTGCATTTGCAAATTGAATGTCAATGTTTTTGTACATCCCCCTCCCTCCCAGTATGTTGGTGCCCCCAGACACAGCTCCCCCCCCTACAATTCCTTTCTTGCGCATGTGCATGTACAAGTGAACGGGCAGGGAGGTGGAAGTTGTCAGAGGCCTTTCCTTCTCATCGTTTGGTGGTAATGTGGGAGTCAGCAGCATAAATCTTTATGCCTTTATGTGGAAAAATAGGCCCATTTTTGTGTATACCTGTACAGAGAGAGATATCTGTATATGAGATGTTGGTAGCACTTTGCTGAATGTGGACTTGCCCTCATGATGTACAATAAATACATATGAATGCAATCGATCTAAGTCTATATGTACAAGCATACAGATACGTAGATGGAATATGCGTAGTATCACACACATTAGTTGTAACATGAATAAGTGTGTGAGCTAAAGAGAGAGACTATCTGTGTAGTCTGTGCGTAAGAGGTAAGCACTTGTGCCAAACAAGGTGGTTTTAATTCTTCTGAAGGATTTGGATGACATCAGTGATGGGTCTGATCTTGGTCACCATTGTTTTTTTGTTACCTCAGCCCTCGAAGTCGAATTTCCTTGGCACGTTTCTGCCTCTCTTTATGTTAATACGTGTTGAGGCCTCTTGCAATGCCGACCTCTTCTGCTTCGCTGCTTCATTGCCTCCATTCCAGCTCCTCTTTGCCCCAGTATCCCTAAAGCTTATCTTGCTGGCAGTAATTGGCTTTAATGGCCCAATCCAGCTCTTCTTATGCGTTAGGGAAATTCTCTTGGTGACTGTAGTGGCAGCTGAATTGGGCCCTAAGCACTTGCTTGATCTTAGGCAGATTTTTCCAGATACTCAATAGTGCTTGACCATGACTGTGATTGATTTGCAGATGAACACAAGCTTTTCTTAGAAAACTGATGCAAAGCTACCTAGCATATTAAAAGGTTAACCCAGCACCATAATTTAGAGGTGAATACTCAAAACTAGAAAAACAAATTGTCTGAAAAAGATCTTAAATTTTCAGCCCTAGGTAGAAAAGGGAGCTCAGTATGTGTTTCCCGTAAGGAAAGCAGGAGTCGGAAGGCAGCCTTGTGCTGTGTTCCGAGCAGTGGTGGTGTCGTCAAACATATCAAGAGAAACACAGCTCGTTACATCTTATCATTAAACATTTTAAAATGAGCTGCGGAGTTGACCATTAGCATGCTAGTACTTTGCATCTCATTGTGTCTTGAATGACTTTGCTTATGCAAGGAAATTGTTAAGTATTTTATTTTCTGTTTTCTGGCTAAATTGAGTTCCCATATCCTTTTAGCAGAAAGCAGCTGTCAGAAACCTGCTCAGTCACATGTAAGCACTGTTGAAACTCATAGCTAGCTTACGTTTTGGTTTCAATGGAGAGCGCTGTTCCAGTTCTGTCATCGAGCCCTTCCTGCATTCCACACCTTCAGTCTGGGTATGGCACTATTTTTCTTGGCCACGATTCAGCCATGGAATTTTTGTCTTCCTTGCATTTCTATTAGAAAAAGGTAACTGATGTACTGTTCCATCTGAGCTTTCATGCAATCATACATAACAATTTCTATGATACATATGTTTGGGCGTGTGTATGGGTATGTCTGTGTACTGTGTGTGTATAATACATATTTATATGCACACATATATTACGCTATTTCAGTTTATATATGTGGAGAACATACTCATTGGTTCTCTCCTGATATATACTCATGCATACGTATATTAAATATGTATATAGAGTGTAGATGTCCTGCATATACATGTGTATATGTTATGAACCTTGGTTGGCAATTTTTTTTATTTTTATTTTTTTTTACTTTTTACAAGTTGCTGGCCCTTATGAAATATTTTCACTGAGGCTGCATTATATAGAAGAAACGGAGAAATGTGTTATCAAAGTTTTATTTTAAAAAGGAGACTTAATTATCTAAAGCCATTTGTAATTGTCTTTTGAATTTTTACTAGGAGGGTTGTTATTAAAAAAGAAGAAAAAAGAAAAAAAAAGAAAAAGGAAAAGAACAAAAACAAGCAGACAAGCCCTTACTCCCACCATCACTTAGATGGTCATAAGAAAGAAATGGAAAAACAAATTCCTAAGTATTTATTTCATTCAGGGTTTTCTGAGGCATACTGTAATCACATTCTGCCCCATCCCCCTTTTGTCCAAATAGAATTAATGATTCATGGTGTCTTTTACACAGCTTTCCCCATTACTTTTCCCCATTACTTCTTAAATCATCGTTCACCTACTAAATTTAGTAGTACTGATAGCACTAAGGAGATCTTATTTCTTCTGTCCTTTCCAGGAAAAATACCAGTGCATCACTATTGTGTTACGTTTTAACATACTTTGTGGAGGATGGATGTTTTTATGAAGATGTCTGTAACAAGTCTTTAACTTATTTAATGTGAGAAGCCTTCATTGAAATCTGTTGTTTGTTTCCAAAGAGTTTCTGCAACTGTTTTTTCACCATTGTACGAGGTAGTTATTCCCTTCTTATTTGATGCCTGAGGTTTTAGGGTTTGGGTTTTATCGTTGTGTATGTTTTTTTTTTATTTGCTTTGCTCTGTTTTTAAATTTCCCAAAATATTTATCTGCAAGTGGAGAAAAACAGATGTCAGAGTCCCAACCAATATCCTTTTTGCAATTAACAATAAATATCTTTGTCCTAGGTTTAATGAAAGAGAAGGTGGCAAATGGACAATCTGAAGTGCTTTAGAGGGATTGGTCACTCTTTTTAAGGCTGTCTCAGAGAAGTTTGTGTTTGGTGTCATTTTAAAGGTAGCTTGATCACACTTTGATATCAGAAACAGCCTTGTAACAAAGAGCCTCGTACAGTTGTTTGGCCACTAGAGTTAAAAGCATAAAGTTGCAGTGGGAAAGCAAAGGTGAGGCAGTGTAATTGAACCAGTGAATTGTAGCTTGCAAACGTAACTGATTTTGAAGTAACTGCATGGTAGCAAGGATTAGCAGTCTCTTACACCCCTTCCTTGTTCCCTTTCATCCCTGACATGTGTTCAGCATACTGTACATTGGGAAAAATAAACAACTTGCTACAGCAAAGCTAAATCCACCTAATGACTGCTTAAAGGGAACATACAAACTTGCACGGCCGCATCCCGTACCGCGGTGTTAGCTGGAAGACCAGCTAATGGGCACAGAAAGCCCAGTCGTGTCTGCTTCTGGGACGTGTGCCGCTTTTGGAGAGAGCAGAGCATGGGGGTGTCTGAGGAGAGCGGTCACTCGGTGCAGTCCCAGCGGCGACAGCAGCTCCTGGCGCTGCTCCTGGTGCCAGAGCGCTCGCCAACAGCACTCCAGGGGCGGGCAGGAGAGCTCCTGTTTGTACTTTCCCTTTAAATAGGAAAAGTTGGCTCACGTGTTCCTCATACTTCTCAATGAATGTACTGTATTACCATTAAAAAAAAAAAAATCAATGAAATGATAATAGATTGGTCTCCTTTTGTTATCTGGTCCTTGTTTAATTTGTTTAAGGGTTTTTGTATACAAAAGTTTACATTTTTATGTATATTTTTCTTGTGTAAAAACTGATGTAATATGTGTATAAAACACTGTATGTATTATCTGTATATAGTGTGACAAAATGATTTTCTTTCTTTCTTTTGGATGTATTAATAAAACTTGCTGTGAAGTAGCTGTGTTTTCTATGATGAAACCCTCTTCTCCAAGCCATTTTGCTAACTCCCAAATTGTACGAATATTGCCCAGGCTGAAATCTAATCCATAAACTGTTGTGGGTTTTTTGTTGCTGTTGTTGTATTTTTTTTAAAAAAAATATCCTAAGTACAAATGTCCTTTGGGTAGCAGTAGAGTCTGATTGTGCTCTGGTTTATTCTATATTGCTTTTTAATAACATTAGCTAATTAGTTTTGCAAACAAACTGGGGTCTTCAGTCTCACTCCTGATTCTAATTATAGTGCTTTCTAGCTCTGGATTACTGACCCAGGGAGCAGATCTTCTTCATCTTGTTTTCTGTTGTGAGCTGCAGAGCTGTACTTGAAATATTATTTAAGGGGTATATAAGACAAAATTCTATCACATGATGTTATGTTTTCGGGGACATATATATATATCTGTTTCATCACTGAAACTGGTAAGTTGCAGTTTGATGCTGAGGATGCCACTGGGGCTGCCTCAGCCCCAGGCAGGATGGCTGGGCAGGGGTGTATGTGGTGGCTGCCTGGATGCATAGCATGGAGAACCCTTGCTACCACATTTCTGACAGGGCTCTGCAGGAAGAAAAAGCTGCAGCTCCTGCCATGCTGCTGAGGCCGTTGTGAGCTCGGCCACCTTGTCTGTACAAAACTTACAGAGCAGTGGCCGCTCTCTGAGAGCTGCTTTTCCACAGGAGCATGAAGGATGTGCTCTTTTAACCAGAACTGTGCCCTGGACACTTTGCAGTAAGTAGGTGGTTGCTGCATCTTCCTTACAGTATTTGTTTTGTGAAGTCTTCCCCTTTTCCTTCTGCCATTGAGGGTATGTGCTGCCACTGATGTTTGCTTTTTCTAGTCTCCTTCCCTAGTGCATTTGGACTTGTCTTGCAAGGGAGAAGCAGTCACGTCCTCAGTGTGACCATGCTCCAGGTTCTGATTTTCATAGGCAGTCTCCCTTAGTGCTGCTCTGATCATCAGAATAACTATTAACAGAGACTGATGATGAGAGGATTCAGTAATGTGACTTTTCTTTTTAGAAAAAAAACAGTGTTTTAAAAAAAGTGGCCCAGCCATTCAAGACAGTGCAATTAGAGCTGCATTTTGCAGTGTCTGATTGTAATTCAGGCTGAGGGCTAAGTGGTGATAGTGAATGATGTGGTCTCCTATGCGAACGTACACTGCGAAGGTCTCGCAGCAAAGGCTGTATGAGTTTATGCTGTAATATCTTACCTTCATGGGAGACAGGAGTAGCCCTTGAAAAGACAACAAAATGGCGAAAGGTAGAATAATTGATTCTTACGGGGGAAAAAATAGTTACTAAAAATGTGCTTCTAACAGGACAGCAAAAGTTGCTATTTGGTGTAAGATTTAGGGCCACAATGAGAAGTAAGGAGGAAGTTAGGAAAATGCAGGCTTCTCATGGGGAAAGACTTCCCAGCAGAAAGAGCTGCCTGTGCTTGCGTCAGGTGTGCTCCAGCATGGGCTTGGGGAGAAATGCTCCTGTACTGAGTAAGGCAGAAACCAACTGAATCACCTGAGTGGGTTTTTTTCTTCTTTTTTTCTTCCAACATTTCCATGAGCAACAAAGAAATGCTCTTGGAAAATGATTGCATGACTCTCAGCCTGCAACTTTACAAAACCAAGCAGTCATTTCTCTAGTGCCGCATTTCGAAACACAAATAGATTTTATTTGAAGTATCAGATCAGGAAGAATGTGGTACATCTTTCATTGTATTGTGCCAGTCTTCTTGAGCTCCAACAGTAGCCTTACAATAGCTGGCAGTTATTTTCTCAGGAAAGCTCATTTAGTTTGTGCTGGAAAAGCAGGTGACAAGTTTTGTTACAAGAGCAAGTGTTGCTCTCATGTTCAGTGAAGTGATTGGAAGGAGAAACCTTGACTAAATGTGGGAGCTGGCTTCCTGCAGAGGTGAAGACAGCCTCTCTCTCTTCCCACACGGCCACGGCAATTGTCCCATCTGCAGAAAATAATGGGACCGATCTTCCACGCTCCCTCCTGGGTCCTCCCGCCCAAACACGGGGCTGGTGTTCTGCAGCTGTCAAATCTGAACTGGAGATGTATGATGCTTATTTGAAGGGCTAGGAGGTGATTGTTTTGTTTACTGCCATGAGCTTCAGCCCAGGAATGGCTGCCTTGTTTTACTGCTATTGCTAATTTATGGCTTGTAGAAGGTGTCAATGAATAGACTTGGTAAAACTGAAGTGTTGTGTTAAAATGTCCCTGAAGGAAAAGGGGCCATGGGTCCTTTTCGCCCCTCACATCTCACTTGCGGAGGCTGACAGCCACTGGTGGGGGGGAGTCCTGTCACCCGAGCTTAGTCTGGCTCTGCTACCTGCTTGTGCTCAGCTTGTACACCGGCTTCAGGTCCTTGCTTGTTCAAACGTACAACTTAAAGCTGTGCAACACTTGGTGGAAGAATACATACACCCCATCACACACCCCCATACAGGCGGCTGTCCCAGGGCCTCTTGCAAATCTGATCTTCGGGGCTTTCTGTACTGTGACACCTCCTAGGACACGGACAGGGGTTAGGCTGCTGATACAGGCAAAAATGCTGTCATGTTGACCAGTATTTTCTCATAGCTCCCTTGTGTTTCCTGTGAGGGTGTAATGGTCTTAGCAACTTCATTTCCACTCACCTTTTGCACCTCCTTTGCATGCAGAGGCCTTCCACACCAGAGAGAAAGCCCTTGGGGGGGCAGAGCTAGCCTCTGTCTGAGGCACTCTCCCTTCTCTGTTTCAGAACTATAATCCCTCGTCAACGCATCCCAGCATTTCCCTGTTAAAGTTACCTGTTGTACTGCTCATGCCATAAAGGGCTTCATGGCTGCACAAAAACCTTGGTTTCAGAGCCCACACACTTTGTTGTCTTACTCCTGGCAGTGACCTTATACCAGGTAAAATGGCGCCAAGCAGGAAGTTGTCTAAAGCACCATGACCATTTCCCTGTAGCTTTACAAAGCTCTTCTACTCTTCATAAAGACTATTTTTCCAGCATTTCTTCGTACCTTGAAGTGTTGGAGCATTTCTTTCCAAGCTGTGCCTTTCTTGCGCTGTGGCTTTGCATGCACTGAGTGGCAGTGCTCATTAGGAGATGTACTGGGCCCAAACTCCAGCTGAAGGAGTAGGAGCAACCCTGCTTCCCTCAGCTGCTGCTAAAGCATCAACAACAACACAGATACTTATTTATGTCAGATATGGGCCAGTACTCTGCCAAAGTTTGATTTTGAACTGTGGGTCTCAATTACAATACTGCCACATCAGCAGAGTTGGTCCACAGCCGTGAAAGTGGAATTTGTGAAGAGAAGGATGCTGGAAGTCTTCATGAGTATTTTGCAAAGCAAATATTGTCATCATTTCTATACCGAGCCTGTGGTATCCAGTGACAACTCCCCATTATCTCTCCATGGCCAGGATGGTGGTGCTGGTCCTTCCCTTTGCTGGGAGACCTGGCTGAGGCTGGGGGCCTTGAAGGTCTTCCAACCAGTTTTGAATAGGTCTTCAAAATCATGCCTTTGCCAGATTTTACTTTCCGTTTGCTAATAAAAAATATTCTTTGCCACCACCATATTAGGAAGAACTGAAGTGGGATGGGGAGAAAGGTTTGAGGGGTGCTGCTTTCTAGATGCATGCAAACAGATTAAATATGGGGTACGTGAGGCACCTGGGTTCCTCTGTGCACATTCCTGCTGCCTGTTGGTGCAGATGTTTGAACTTGCTGCCTGAATCCAGAGCAACATGTATTAGCATCAGCAGAGGCTGTTTCCCCAAGTGTGTAGGCTTCTATAATTTTTACTCTTAGCAATTTGCATGCATTTGCTACGGCTGCTTTAGTAAAGAGCTTTTTCAGTCCAGCTGAGTGTTCGAAGTCAGTAAAGCCACTTGACTTATATCTGAGAGCACTTGGCTTTTTTTTTCTTTTTTTTTTTTTTTTCTGCCCCAACCAGTTTAATGCCTTGTTTAATCCTGCAGAAATTATTTTTCTGTTAACCAGCATTTGCTCAGTGGAGCCAGCCAGCTACCTTTGTTATTAATCTCATTCTTCTGCTCTCCCTTGGGTCCTGCTGTTTAATATAGCTTTTGATTTTTTTCCTTCTTTTTTTTCCCAATGTTTTGCCCGTTCAATATAATGTTTTTGTTTTGTTTCCTCCATTCCCTCAGATTACAACTAAAATTGCTGCTGTGGAGATTCTGGTGAGTAAAATTAGATTCTTAGAGCTCAGAGCTGTTCCTTGCCAGACCTTATCCTCCTCATGCAGCTCTGTTGTTTCTGTCAGTGCTGCCCAGGTACATGGCCATGCCTGGCACAGCTACTCTTAGTACCCGTAATTATGAAATCAGAATCAGTCACAGTCTAGTACATAAGTATGTCGTCTGACTAGACCCCTTCAATGACGATGGAGATGAGGATCTTGACAAGTCATCTTTCCCGCACTTTTAGAAAAATTAACCCAAGCCTCTGTGATATTTTGCATGCCTTGCAAAGCTGGCTGCCTGTAGCAAATTTCCTGTCATGACATGCCAAAAATGATGATGCCTTTATCAGACGCTGTTTCCCATTACAAATACTTTTAAAGCTAGCAGTCCTGCTAGCATCAATCCATGCCTTGCTGCATTCACGCAGGCGTCGTGCTGCAGCGAGCAGCACCTTTCATAGTGACTGTACTTGCCATCCTCCTCCTCGCCCACCGGCTGCCCCTGGCATGGGCACCCTGCAGGTTTTGCACTGCTCCCCTGAGCCTGCTTCATTGCAGCCTGGCTCTTGCTAACAGTGCTCTCTGCTTGCTTTGGCCTCATGTCCAAAGCTTCGCTTTGCAGTCTCTGGAGCTAGCACAGACAGAATTTTTGACCCTCTTGCTGCCTTATCAGTCCTCCCATCCCACCTTGCCCACCCTGTCCTGTATAGGCAGCCAGCAGGCTGTGAGACCCCCTGGCAGGAGAACAGGTGCATTTTTAATTAGCTCCCCTCCATGTTACTCGGTGGCTGAGATTTGTACCTGTGGTGTGTAATTCTTAAATACGTCAAAACAATAGAAAAAAATATATTTTTACTTTGGTCATGAATGCCATGAAAATAAATCTACTTGTTCATATCACTCATAATTCAGCCTCGTTTTCTCTGTTTTTCCTGCAGCTGTTTGGGACCTGACTTGCTGTGGAAGGTGCTGTTTGATGGAAGGGATACACTGATCAGAGCAAACGGCATCAACCTCTCACACTCGGACTATTAAGTTTTATGGGTTTTCTAGCAAGATAAAACCAACACGTCCTGTTTTATTTTTCATTTTGGACATCATTCTGTTTATTTTTCTTGCAAGGTTTTATACCAAGATAAGCATTCACAGAGGTTTTTGTTTACTCTGGGAAAATGGCTTGGCAAAGGAAAGTATTATTGTACAAGGCCTGCGTTGTAAAATCAGTTTGTGGCTGTTATTTTTGTGTGAAGGATGTCACGCTGCTAACAATATAGAATTAATTTTTCTACTTCTATTTTCAAGCAGGTAATTCGCTAATGATTTATCTAGGGATTGTTCCTATCCATTGATGTACTGGACTCCACTTATAGTAACCTTACTGTCATGGTCCATGCTTGAGGGAAACACTGCTCTGGAGTGGCAGCAGAGGGAGGCACCAGTTAGATGAGGGCAGCAGTCAGGCGCTCAGCAGAGCCCCATTTCAAAGAATATATTTCTAGAATACCCTTTAAGATACAATTATATACTGCCTGAGTTTTTAATAACCAAGGCAAAGCCATTTCTGACCTGCTCTGAGTTTGCTCCGGAGTGGCTGTGCTGGGGCTGCCGGTGTGCACCCTGCAGAGCCTGGGCACAGCAGGGCTGCTGAGGGGCAGGACGGGGCTGCTAAGGGGCAGGACGGGGTGCCAGAGCTGGCTGTTCTTCCTGCACCCAGAGACTGCACCCCACAAAATTCCCTGTGGTCTGTGCGGAGGCTGCCGCATGCAGAACTGATGCTCCCCAAGCAAGAGCAGATAACGGGAAGCGCAGGGAAGTGGAATATCTTTATTATTTTTTTCAAGGGGAGATTCTCTTTCACTTTTCATTTCCTCTTGCGTTTCCTTTTTGTATTTGTGCTTTAACATTAGGTTTGATTCTGTCTTGATAGCATTCAAGTGAAGGCTTACATATTTCATCAGGATTGTCTCTTTTGTTTCTGGGGCTGAAAGTCTCAAACAATATGAAGCAGTCACGGCCGCATGCACATCTGGATGCCTTTCATCCTCTCCAAACAGGCACTTTCCTTTATTCCTATTCACCCTCATTACTTAATTTCCTAAAGAGGCTGCGGCTCTATAATGCCTGAGTGACGTGTGTCAAAATGTCTCACTAGGTTCTTCCACTATGTGATAATTCAGTATATCCTGTTTCCAGTGCTGAGGAAATACATTTCCTTCGCTCTAGCTCGTTACGCTTTAGGAAATTGCTTTTCTTCAATTATCCTGACAACCTGGGTTTTGACAGCTCCAGACTCACTGGGTAAGGCTCCTGCTGTCCCCACAAACACATTTTTTTCCTTGAGACTTCCCTGTCTGTCATCCATCATGTCCTGCCCAGAGAGAACCTCTTATTTGGGCTGTTTCTTACCTCTGCCAATGGAGATTTGGTGTCAGGACATGATTTACGATGCTGATTCTGAATACTTGCAAAAAGCTATTTCATTGTCTCTCCTCTGCAGGAAGGTGCAGTCTTGGTTCTCAGGCTGGAAGAGATCTCCACGGGTGGACTTGTATTGCCCATTCCTACACTAAGGTTACTTTTATGGCCAAGTTTTATGAAAAGAACAGGATCTTAAAAAGAGCATTATCAAAAGTGAACTGCAGGGGAACCCTCCTCAGCACTGCCTAATCCAAGAACCACCTAACCTGCCTGGAGGACAGCCCATGGATTATCTTGCAGAGCACTCTTACAAGGGCTTTCATTTACAGTCCAAAAATCCAAGGTCTGCATGTTGCTCTCCTCCCTCCTCTGCAATATTATAGTGTGTAGGGAAAGACGGGGTCCCCTCCCAACACCCTGAGACCCAGGGAGCTGATGTGGCCTTTGCAGTCCAAGGTTCCCCCACCGCCCATTTTTCCTTCAGAACTGTTTCACTCCACAAGCCTGTGAAGCACGGCTGCAGATCCTTACCTTTCCCAGTGGCTGCCCTGATGCAGGCAATTGTCTGTGGTTGCCAAAATCCCATCTGCAAGTAGAGGAAGCCTTCTCCTTGTTTTCAGTCAGCTCTAGAAGATGAGTTTGAAACAGGTACCCCAGCTACTCCCCTTCCTTCACGCTCCAAGAACTTGGGACAAAGTTTCAGCTTTCCTTTTTTATCCGGTCCCACTGGTGGCACTGGGTTCTCCTCCCTTCCCAGCCGCTGTTCTGAGTGTGCAGCTCATTTTCAGGCGCCACAAACCTCTCCAAGCTGCTTCTTGTCTCATTTTCCACTTTGTACATATCTTGGCACTTCCCCATGACAGTCTGATGGGAGTGAGGCTTTGCTGGATGAGTGTGCTGCTTTCTGATAGATTTCTTTTCCTCCTTTGTGATGAAAAAGCTCCTGTTTGGTATTTGTCACCTTGGCTTTCCTTCAGGTGAGAAGACAACCCCCCCAGCAGCACTTCCAGTGTCATTAGGCTGTCAAGTAAGCAGCTCCCATGGTTGTTCTGGGGACAAAGCACTGTGCCTGTCCGGCTCTGCCAGCAGCATCAGCTCTGTCCTGCTGATGCAGCTCTCCCATGTGCTCTGTCAGGCTGCCTTGCTTGGTCCTGGCTTTTTTTGCTGCTTTGTTGCTGCTTTTTCAGCCAGCCTCCAAACCCGCAGGTGCGCTCTCCTGTTGACAACTCTTTTGCCTGCAGTTAAAACCAGACTGCGGAGAAAATTAACGGCACCTGCAAATTACGTGCACTTACACACCGTGCGGCTCCATTTGCAAGTACAATCGGGTATTTGGGGATCGCAGGCCTGTGCCCTCATGCATGTGCGTATCGTAAGCACACCAGTAGCTGCAAGCCGCTCAGCAGACGTGCTGGCCGTGGACATCAGGCTCACCGTGCAAACACCCGGTGTTGTGGTCCCTGCCGAAAAAGCAGCTCTTGCTCTCACCCTGCCCTCCAGTGGCTTTGGGAACAGCTCTCTGTGCTTCCCTTCTTGCTGAGGACCTGGAGGATCCCCACGCGTCCCTCAGAGATGGGCAGCGACCACAGCCACGTCCTGTGCATGCCTGGATCCAGCTGACTCACCAATGGAAGCGGCACGCCGAGGTCTCTGCCTTGCTGGAGGTCTGTGTGCTGGTGCTGCCCCCGCTAGCACAGCCACCAGACCCCTGTGCCCTTCCCAGGTGCAGGTGCCGTGTGTGGCTGCGGCTCTGTAATGCAACACGTGTGGCAGCGAGAGCACTGCGAGACCAAGGCACAGTCTCAGCTGTGGACGAGGCCCTTGTTAGCGCTTTTTCAGCCATCCACCATATGAGAAGACTCTGGCTTAATCTCAGCTCAACTGGAAAAATGCCGATGACTGAAAATGTCATCAGCTGCCTGTGGGCCAGGCTGGCCCTGAGCTGATAAGGAGCAACGCGGAATGGAAATGTCAACACAAAACTGGAGAAGCACAGAGGCTGGTTGCATTTCTTCTCCATCATACAGCGAGGAGGGCTTCTCTGCTGTCAGTCCTTCCAGCAGCTGGACCTTCACTGAGGTCCCAGAGAGAAATTCTGCTCTCTCATAGGGAGGAAAGAAGGGGCTGATCTTGTGTCGGGAGAGAAAAAACAAAACTCTTGCCCCATAGGCTTAGGGTAAGTAAACCCAAGTCTCATTGCTTTAACTTTTAGTACCAATCTCATCATGTTCTAAGTCAGAACCTTGTTTTCTTGAAGCTCTGGATGGAGGAAGGAGCCAGACCGTGGATCAGATGGTGGGGGAAGGAGACCAGACCCACCCCTGTTAGCAGCCACCTGGAACATGGGCTTGGAGCAGTGCCCAGGCAGCTCCTCCTGCCCTTTGGGGTAAATGCAAAGTGTGCACTCAGGACCCCATAGGAACAGAAAATATTGTGGCCCTTGGGATGGAGTGCTGGCAGAAGTAACTAGCCTTCCTTTTCTGAAGGGAGGGACGTGTTAATTCTCCGTGGGCAATGGGGTGCAAAGCTCAAACCTTGCCGTTTCAGAACAGTGCCTGAAAACATCACCTGCGCCTTGAATCCGTGTGCTTCCCTTTTCCAGGCATACAGAGAAAACAAAACACAGACAAGTTGCGGGAACCACACCTGCACAGCCGGCAGGTTCCGAGCAACCTGTGGCGGTGCCGGGAGGAGCTGCCCGGGGGTGCCCGGGGACCGCAGCCCGGCCGGGGCACCCGGGGGGGTTCAGCGGCGGGGCCGGCCCCGCTAGGGGGAGCTCGGGGCTCACGGGAGCGGCACCGAGCGTGGGGGCATGGAGCGGGGGGACCGGGCTGGGGGACACGGAGATGGGGGACAGAGCTGGGGGGACAGGGAAATGGGGGCACACAGAGATGGGGCACACAGAGATGGGGGTCAGGGAGAGGGCTGTGCTGAGCTGAGGGGCGAGCAGGGCTGCTTTGAGGGCTCCTGGTGCAGAGGTGTAGGAGAAAAGGCAGGGGAAAGGAGGGGAGCTTAGCTAGAGCTCTTGCTTTCTGAATGGGTAATTTAATCAGTGGCATTAAGTCCTCCCAATTATTTCTTGCCGCGGGTACTGCCTATTTATTAATTTTCTTCATATAAATCCATCAAGCTGTTGTCACACAGCAAGTAAACAAAAGCACCCCAGAGTTTTGATGGGACTGCATAAAAGCAAGCAGAGAGGTTAATTACCGCTGTTAATTATTTGCTTTGCAGACTCGGTTGCACACAGCGCTGCCTGGTGCCGGCTGGCGTGGGGGTAACGGCGGCGGCAAGGGGCAGAGGCCAGGGCCGGAGGAGCGGAGGCCGGGTATTAGCCTGTCTGTGCTGGGCCAAGGTGGTTTCTGGAGACCTCTGAACACCAGTGATATGACCAGGAGTCGCTTCCTGACCCAGCAGTGTGATTTACTTCATCAGCCCCAGCTTCCTGCCTCATCACTGTGCCGCTGGCTGCCCCGCCGCAGAGGCAGCGAGGGGAGGCAGCCAAGGGGAGGCCGCTGCAGGGAGCAGAAGGTTCAGAGCCTGGAAAACTGTCCCTGGACGGAGTCGTGAAGGAAGTTTAAACTAATTTAGTGTAACAAAGGAAAGGTTAGGAGGCAGCTTGATCATCATCTCGAAATACTTATTTAGGAATGAGATTTATGGGGGCGGAGGGCTGTTTAATTTGGAGGACAAAGGCATAACAACACACAATGCCTGAAAGCTGAAGACAGGCAAAAAAGTGACATCTCCCTTGTTACTGCTTAAGGTTATCTGCTAATGTATTCAGGGACTGTAGAGTCTGCATCCTTCAATATCTTTACATCCAGATTCAAGATCTTCCTAAAAGACATGCCCAGCATCAGGCAGAAATTATGGACTCATGATTCTGTGGCCTGGTTCTTGCAGGAGTTCATATTAAATGATTTTATTTGATCCTTTGGCCTGAAGATCTATACATCTACGTGCAGTAGCTAGCAGCTGCCACAAACCTGTTAATTCCATCTGGCAGTTTGTAGATGGCAGTAATATGATATATTTTGTGTCCATCTCACCCCAAAATGCTGCCCCATTGGGACTGCTTTATCATTGCACACATCAGGGTGCCCCTAAAGCCCCCCCTTTTCCCCTCAACGCATTTCAGTGGTGCACCATTTCTCCAGTTGTCTGCCCAGGGATGCATGAGGACTTGCTGCTGCACTATTTGATGAAAGCATGTTCTGTGGTCTGGGCTCTGCTGCTTGCTGAGGACTCTTGCAGTATGCAGCATCACCCGCAGAGGCTCTGCGTGTGCTGTTCTCTGGCTACTACTAAATGTGACCGTCACTGAAACAGTAGGAGCCAATACCTGCTTGTCTAGAAAACTTTACAGTCCAGGAGAGGGAGTCCTCTCTTGCCCCCAGGAAATATTCAGGTTTCTGATGGTCATGTCCAAATTTGCCTGATGGGGGCATGCCCCTAAAGCTCTTGGCTGCCAAGTTCTCCTCATTTAAGGCTGCTTCAGGGCTTGAATTCCCTCTCCTTGGAGTCCTGGAGTTGCTAAGCTGAGTGCTGTGCTAATGCCGGGCTTTGCATTTGATATTCCTCAGTTGGATTGCTATGCTCTGTTGCCCAACCACGCGGTAGTTCCCTGACTGATGTACTTCGGCTGAGCTCTGCCGCCTCGCTCCTCTATGAGGGGCCCGGCCCACAGACCCAGCGCCTGAGGCTGACCCCGCAGCTGCCTCACATGACTGCGGCCCTGCCGGGACGGTACGGTTTAGCCAGGGATGTCAGCGAAAGGGCTCCAGTGGAGCTATGCTATTGTCATCTTGACCTCGGGCCCAGGTCTCGTATCTCCCAGCCGCTGGTGTTGAGGTGTTGCTGTCTGTCAGCCCCGTGGTGCTCTGGCACGGTGTGTGCCCCACCAGCAGCAGGTAAGAAGATGGCGTCCCTGCACTAGGCCCTTGGCTTCAGCAGGCTTCCTCACGGATTCAGGCTTCCAGCATGACTCAGGGTATTACAGCGTATCCTTAAGATAACATCTTTTGCTTGCCAACACGTAGGCTGCCTGCCAAAGGTGGGGGAGGAGATCTGTTGTGAGTCTTTCGTATGTGCTCATAGTAAATAGATACGCGCCAAACTGATTGCACTCGACTTCCTGTCTCTCTGTGAGGAACTGAAGGAAGGGAAGAAGCTGTCCCCTGTGGGCTGCCCCCAGCCACTGCCCCACCGCTTGGCTCCCCATGCCTGCAGCCAGCACAGCACGCACACACAAAATAATGGAGTTGGGGTACAGCCGAGAAATAGCAGAGTTGGGATCCAGCTTCTGCAGCATGGCTGGAGACCCCCAGTCCTCTGACAGGGATGTTCTCCTGCTCCATGTGGGAGAGGTGCTGGTGTCCTGGTGCTCACTGAAGGGGCTGGGGTCAGCAGGGGGAAGCAGTGGGGTGGTGCTGGCTGGCAGTGTGGAGGTGGGCGCCGTGCCCTCGTCCTGTGGTGAGTGGGGTTAACTCAAACCGCAAGACCCCAGGACAGCATCAGCTTTCCCTCTACTGCCTCACTGCCAGACCATTAACTTTTCCATGTTAAACTCTTGGTACAATGGCTGTATTTTTAAGACTGCCACCTAAGCCAACTGTGCTTAGGACAATCATTTCCAACTGGCAAGATGCTTTCTCAAATGATTTGAAAAAAAAATATCAAAGTTGTAAGCACATCTGGGACAGCCTTTATCTCTGGCAGCAGGGAAAATGAGCGTGGAGGCCATGAGGTGCTTTCTGAAATGGGAGTCTTCTCCTGGCGGTGGGAAGCGCAGCCCTGCCTGCGGTGCTCGCTGACATGTCTGGTGCTGGCCTTCTGCAGCTGGGTGAGAAGAGCAGCCTGAAACCCGCCTGGTGAGGCTGTTACCCCAAACCAGCTGTGGGATCTCTTTATACGCACCATCTGACCATGCTGATGCAGCATCCGGCTGACCCAGTAAGGAGATCTGTTGTGTCAGTGAAGGGTTTTTGCTCACACACTTCTCTTTTTCTATCAGTCCCTCCCAGGCTGCAGGGTCAGTCTGCCACTGCCTCCCGTCCCTGCTGACAGAGGAGGTAACACCAATTTCTGCCTTGGTGGGAGAAAGCGGCAGCTTTTCCACACAGTGGAGCCACCGGCTGTGCATTGCTGCTGAATGAGCAGGCTAAATTGGTAGCCAGTATAAAAAAAAACAAAACACAACAACAAAGGAATAGCAATGCGATTACAGCAGTTTACTTCAGCTGGGGCTCTGTCCCCTCTGTGTCTCTAGGAAAGCTCGGTGAGGTCCAGCAGCTTGCGAAGGAGCTGTGAGGAGTCCTGCCTGCTGCTGGCGCGCCGCTGCGGGAGCTGCTGGCAGGCAGGCGAGGCTCTCTGCAGCAACACATTTCTAAGTTATTGTGCCAGCAGAAGACAAACACAAGGATTTGGACTTGGTAATACTGAAGAAAATATATGAAGAAATATCTCTCTTCATGGCCGGCCAGAACACTAAAGGGAAATGCATGGGGGAGCTGGAAGGGGCTCCTTCCTCTGCTCCCTGCATGGGTGGGATGCAGGGCTGCTGGCTGTGGTGTTTGGGATGGGTGTGCAGCTTGGGCACACCTCGCTGTCTGCCTGGGGCCACCCTCCTCCTGCCACCCTGCTGTGGCCACACACCACTGGCCACGGGCAGGGACATGCAGCCTGGCCCCAAGCCGCCAGCAGCTGCAGCAGTAGCAGCGCATTCACACAGGGCATGAGGGAGCTGCCAGCCTTTTTACAATGATTCACCCTCTGCTAATGATTTGCCGTGCTATCGGGCGACGCTGAGTGCTGCGATATTGCTGCTTAATGTGGCCCAAAGCACAGTCTGGGAAGCAGTAAAGACTTACTCAGCTGATGCGCAAGGAGCTCAGGGTGCTGTGCTGGCCGACGGCCTCGAGTGCTTGCCGCAGAGTGGCAGCCTCGCCTAACAGAAGTCGAGTTTCTGGCGAATAATTTAATGAAGGGTTCATCATATTTCCAATTACTGGAAAAAGCCATGATTCTTCTTTGCTGTGTGGTACAGAGCCCACCCTTCATTCTGCTAGGCCATGGCAGGGAGTTCAGCTCCGCTCTGCACCCGGACATCCTTGTCCCTCATGCGGCTGAGGCCGAAGGAGCCGGCCGGGCTGTGTGCCACACGGGAGTGGGGTGGCGTGGGAGGGGGCTGTGGAAGGACAGGGTGCAACAAGGATCAATTCTCCTGGCTGCTTGCAGGGGGAGTCCATTTAGTGACACTGCCAATGACACTACGTGCGGGATCTGGTCCCCAACTGGTTCAGTAGCATTAAGAGAATTGCTTTGGCCTAATGAATAGGGATAAGAATATTTCAGCCTTCTCCCTGGAAAGTGATGGTGGGGCACCAAGTGTGCAGCCAATTTCAGGTCTAGTCACTTGCCAAGTGAATGCAAATGACAGGTTGTTTTTGTTTAATGGAGCCCATGGTGTCTTGTCCAAAGCTGCTATCTCTTTCTCTTGGATTATTTTTTCCCTCATTTCTGAATCAGACCTAACAATCAGAGATTTTTTTTTTTTTTTTTGTAAGAAACAGAAAGGGTTCTCAAAGCAGGCTCTCAAACTTTAGCTACAGACACGTCACCTTTCAAATAAAATGGCCATGGGTGTTCAACAGCGGTTAATCTTTGCATGGCCTTTTTTGCTTAAAGAGCTAAGGGAGATTTTTTTATTTTTTATTTTTTATTTTATTTTCCACAGAATCAGGGCTCTTTCTTAATTAATTTTTTAGTTGACAGGAAGAGCAGGTTTCTGCTTTGTTTTGCCAAGTGTTTTGATGTATGAACAGAGACGTCGAGCAGGGCGTGTGTTTGCAAAAGTGGCTGATTGGAAAGATCAAAACTGATTTGTTTTGTTTTCAGAGAAAGGGGCTCTGCATCACAAAACAGAGCAGGGAGTGACTGAAGGCCCTAGTCCCCAGTATTATTTTGGAGCTGAAAGCAAGGCAGCAATCTGATGACCAAATTCCTGTTGACTTTGCAAAGACCACAATTTTGTGCCAGGTGTCTATCATGTCCCAGTCCCACCCAGTCCCTGTCCCTGATCTGTCCAGGTCTATATAACCCAGAGCTGTACTGGGCCCTTTGTGCTCCTGTTCCCCTCGGCTGGGAAACCAGGGGCTGCTGAGGGCTTTGGGAATGGGCTTTGCTTGTCTTCAAGCGTTTGCAAGCAAGCTGCCAAATCATGTTGACAATAGGTCTGCAAAGCCTTCTTTTGGCTGGAACGACACTTGGAAAATGTATTTCCCAAGTGGGGACTTTAGTAGTGATGAATCCCTTATTGATGTGGTCAGAGGACATGGCAAACACATGACCCGTTACCATGCTCCATCGGCCTGGATCCTTCTAAAATACTTATTTAACCCTCTCTGACACCACCCAGAAGCTTCTGCTGCTGAGCAGCGAGGCAGCCAGCATTGTGGCGCAAAATCCCAAATCCCTATGGGCAGGGGCAGATGGGATATGCCTGGAGGAGAGCTGGGAAAGCAGCAGTGGAGAGCATGGGAACAGGGCAAGGAGCCTCCTGCGCCGTCCCGCAGAGAGCCGAGGGCGGCTGCTCGGTGCGAGGCTGCGCCCGCTGGCCAGGACAGTGGCACCAGTGCTGCTGGGGGTGTCACCTCATCCCTGGTGTGTGACAGCTTCTGAAGGCTCGTGGTCCCTCCTGGTCTTTTCCTGCCACCCAATCCTCCATTTGCAGCCTTTGGCCCCTTGTGGCAAAGCACTTCCCGGGGTGGGGGGGGTTATGCCATGGTGTCTGTGCTGGCATGGAGGGACATGGGATGAGGTCCTACCTGAGCCCCACAGCCAAAACCTGGGCATGCCAACGTGGCCATGGGGTTCCTCAAGGACAAAGGCAACACATGAGGCTCTCTCTGCCCACCCCACTGTGATGTGAGCACATTCACCTTCACAGGCAGGCAGCAGCAGTGACTGGCCTGCATGTTCCTTCCTCAAGCAGTCCTGGCTTGTCTCTAGTGGATCTCCAGCAGCACAACCCTCCTGGACTGACTGCCATCCACGGCAACACCATTGCTGGGGCTCAAGCTGGTCCTGGGAGACACTTCAGCCAAGGAGCACAGACGTGGGACTCCTGTCTCGCCGAAGAGTCAAGGTGCCATGTCCTGCATCAGCACGAGCAGGAGCTGCTCTTGGTAAGTTAAGAAAATGCTTTTCTACAATTGGGGCTGGGAAGGATTTAAGTTTTTTTTTCTCTCTCTTTTTTTTTTTTTTTCTTTTTAAACAATAAATAATAACAGCAAAATCCATCTCCTGCCTCTTTCAAAACCAGCTCCTTTTCCTGATGGATAGATAGACATAATGAGATTCTCAAAGTCATAAATCTGCTGTGATTTTATTACCTGCATCTGCTGGGGATGATGTGAAGAGAACTTCATACCGAAAGGAACCTTGAAAGGTTAGAAAGGAACCAGCAGTCTTCACAAAGTCTTCATCTCAGCCAAGGAAACCCGCGCAGAAGAAAGCGCTTGAGCTGGATGAAAAGGTGTCAGGGCTGGATGCCGGCAGCGGGGTGCCTGTGGTGAGCGTGAGCCGAAGCCGTCCCTGGCGTGGGCAGGACCTGGTGCGTGGGGCTCTGTGTGGTGCTGTGCACAGCCCTCACCTCCTGAGCTGGCTGGGCTCTGTCCCTGCTGGCCGTGCCCGGGGCTGGGGATGTGCGTGGTGGCTGAGGGTGACACGACCTGGGATGGTCCCCATGCGGCCGGGGCACTGCAGTGTCCGGAGGTGGTGAAAAGGGGCTGGGAGGGCAGTGAGGGTGCAGGCTGCTCCGGGAGCGCAGGCGTCACTGCTGCAGGGTGACTTTTGCAGCGTGATGCTGCGATGCCTTTATGACTTCATAGTGTGATCTGGTAGTTATGTTACTGTCAGAGAAGGAGGCTTAAACCTTCCTCTGCGTGTCACAGGGGAAGGTAGAGAGGGAGCGCTGCTTGCTGGCTGCTGGACGGACTCCCACGCAGAGCAGTCGCTGCTCATGGTGAGACCTCAGCCTTGCTGGGCCAGGGAGGAAATCCAGAAAGCAGAGCTGTGAGTGGGGGGAAAGCAGGCGACATCCTAAAGCTGTGATCGTCTAAGAATATTAACTGATCCTGGCTTTGCAACTGCCAAAAAATGATGCTTGAGAAACGTGGCGCCAGGAATCCTGAAGTCACTTCTGTAGCCTTGGAAAATGCAGCTGCTTTGGGATGTCAGCCCACGATGGCTGTTATTATCCACTGTGCAGAGCAGAGCTTCTGTTGGGAGCTCTTACAAAGGCCATCAGTCTTCACAAATAGTGGCTGTTTTTATCACCTGGCAGTAATGACACTCTCTGGTCCCCTTAATATCTGAGCACAGTCCCAAAGTGTGGCTGGGAAACTCGTCTCGGGCTTGGCCCCACGCAGGGGAACAGCTTGCAATTTTCTGCCAAGGTAGCTGTTACCGGTGTGGAGACGGGCAGGGCTGATGTAATAAAAGCCTCTCGGACAGACTCGGCCTCCCGCAGGTTTGTTTCAGCTGCTTGTCATGGAGCAGAGCAGCACACATCGCAGCGTGCTTCAGCGGGTAAACCCGGCTGGTGCCCGCGGGGACGCACAGCCACCCACTGCTGGGACCAGTGCGTCCGGACCCCTGCCAGGGACGGGGTCAGTGGTGGTGGGTGCTGGCATCTGCCAGCCGTCCCACGTCCCTGCATGGCCTCGGGTGGTGTTGTGGAGCTGGAGCACTGGTCGCTTGACACCACGGAAGCCTTTTGTGACCTTGAGTTGGAGGTGTGTGTCTGCGGAGGGCTCTTGCAGAGACATCAGTGGTCAAGGTGGTTTTCATAGCATTCAGAAAATGTGTTTGGTTCCTCTTGCAAATGTTCAAACATCTTTAAAGTGTCTGTGGTGCCAAGCTGCTTCTCTCTCTGCTTTAAGAGAAAATAAGCTTTCTATAAGAAAAGAAGCCACAAAGAACACAGCAAGCCCAAAGTTAACAGTGAGCAGACCGAAACTAAATTAATGCCAGAAAAATTCCAGCTGCCCCTCCAAAGTACTGCATCTCATGGCAAAGGGTCCAGGGAAAGATGGGAAAACAGATGGGTTACTGCATCTTTGTGGCATCTCTGTGGCATCTCTGTAGCGCAGATGAAGCCTGGGCTGGGTCCCCCTTCACTTGCCGAGCCTGTGGTGGGGACTTTCAGCCTGCAAAGTGGACAGTCCCCAAAACAGAGCTGCCATAGTGGTGGGCTATGGATGCCCCAGGGATTTGCCCAGAGCCTTGTCACTCTGGGGCTGGCACTCCTGAGCTTCCTGGAGAAGCCTCTGCACCTCGGTGGCTGGGCTGGGCCGCCTGCAGGGATGGGGAGCTCAAGCCTGAAAAAGGAGCCTGGCAGTGAGAAGGGGGCGAAGGATGGGGAAGGGAGTGCGTCTATCCCCTTTGCATTTGTCCATCTCTTTGGTGCCACGTGGGTGGGGGCGAGGAAGGGGAGCAGTGTTGCTGCTCCACGCAGCTCACATTGGGCAGCTTCAGCGAGGGAAACAAACAGCTAGCAGCGAGTTTCTCTTTGTAGGAGATAATAGTCAAAACAGCTTGAAAACTATTCATAATGAGAGCTTTGAGAACAGCCGATGCTACACACACACATGGCGAATACTGTCATTAAGAGCTCTTTGGATGACAGTCCCAGCAGTTCATTATCCCCCGTCACTGCTTGGGGAGGGTGGTGGAGGAGAAAGAGGTGTGACTTCGTTTTTTTTTTTTTTTTTTTATAAGGCTTTTTTCTAAATTAATTTCCACCGTAAAGTGATGCAACACAGGGGCACTATAAAGGAGCCCTTGTGGAGGCTTTGCTCCTGCAGTGGGCCAAAGCCCCTGATGGTACGTGCACAGGGAGGAGGCTTGGGGAGACGAACCCCGGGCTTGCCGTGCTGTCCCTGTTGCCAACTGAAATGGCATGAACCCTGTCTGGGCTGGATGGGGGAGCCAGGAGGCGGTGGTTTATAATCAGCCTCCTCGTTTAAAAGAGACACGTTTGTTTTTTCCAGGGACAGAATTATGGTTGGGTCTGACTGCAGGGTTACACTGATTTTGGAAAAAGAGCTGGTGACCTCAGCCTGGCAGAAACTGGGGTGTTGGAAGAGGCATTCCTGGCCATTGGGCGGCTTCCTGGCTGGGCACAGCGGCTGCGCCCTCATCCAGCCTCAGTTCCTCTGGGCATCCCTCAGGTGCTGCAGGAAAACATGGATGGGAATCGGCCAAATTTGCAAAAATGTTTTTCTAGCCTGCCAAATTGCCCAGGCAGCTGTGATGAGGCACTGTCACTGCTTGGCTCGCTCCATGCCGTGCGGTTTATCGGCGTTATCTGTACTTCAGCTCGAGTATCTGGGGGAATCATCGCAACTTATTCCCCGGCCAGGCTCCTGAATCTCTTCAATTTGAGCAGCATTGCTGCCTTCACCACCTTGTCATTATCCTGAGGCCGATAACCTCAGGCAGAGGTGTTCATTTTTTAAGTCACTGAGCAGTGTCCTGCTTGTCACACTGCTGGTATCAGAAATACAGGGTACCGCAGCCCTTCCCATCCTCCAGAACCACCCGCTGAACCCAGCTGACTATTTCTAATCCCAATGTCGGTGGCGATAACTTCTTTCTTTGAAAACAACAAAGTTATTTTTGAAACACCGCCCAAGTGGGGCCCATCACTCACTCATCATGCTCGGGGCCAGGTGAGGATGCTCCTCGTTGGCATGTCCCATGCCTGGCCTGCAGGGCTGGGGCCAGATGTGCCCCAGGGCACAATGAGGGCACGCTGCAGGAAGGGCTTGGTGCTGCTGCCTCTGCCTATGGCTGCTCCATCCTTCCCCTGAGCCCCCGGCCGCTCAGGGCACGTTGCTGCAGGAGCAGGGCCAGCAGCCGTGTCCTGCTCGAGTTCAGAAATGTGAGGGCTGCCAGCACGGCTTCTCCTTTCCAGGAGCCTCACTGAGCCAGGGCTGGGCTCCTCTTCCTGCTCCTCCCTCCCCAAACCAAACCAAACCCTGTTTTTAGCTACTTCTGCAGTAAATCGCTGCCAGTGTGTCAGAAAGGGATGCAACAAACCCCTTTGTGCCACAAACCCACAGGGAAGCATCCTCTGCTTGCCCCAAAAGAGCTGCCCTGCCGGCGGGCAGCCAGGTGGGCGTGGGACAGGGAGAGGGCAGGCGGCCCTTGGAAGCACCAGGCCTGGCTTCCTCCATGTTTGCAGGATGCCTCCTCGTCCAAGGAAATAAATAACTCGATAAATAAAAATTGCTGGGTGAGACGTCGCGGCAGGGTGCCAGGCCCAGCCTGGCCAATTCATTTGCAGCTCTCGTTAATTGGGGCTGACCTTTGCTCACATTTCTACCATGAGCACGTCCAAAACAAGGCAGACATTTAACTTTGTTTTGTGCGACGTTACTCTAATGTGGCTTTTTCTGCATAGCTCTCTCTTTTATGGTAATCAAATGTACTGCCAACTTTTCTCTCGCTATGTACACCAGCGAAGGGAACCAGATGCTTCTTGTTTTCCTCCAAAATGTAGCTGAAGGTTGGTTTTTGTTCAGCGTTTGGAGGTCTGGCTCGCGGGCGGTGTTCTCTAGCACCGGCACTCCTCGCACCCTTTCCCGGCTCCCAGCTGCGGGCTTTGCTCAGTGCAGCCCTAGTCCTGCCCGGCCGCACCGGCTTGGGGCCACGGGGAGACAGAGATGGGCTGGCACCCGCCCCAACATCTGTCTGTCTGTCTGTCCATCTGTCCCCTCGCTCAGGCATGCTCTGCACTAAGACACATGCTGCACTCTCCTGGGGGAGATCATCAAAAATACCCCTGCGACCTGTGCGCTTTTGGCAATTTTTAATCATTTCCCTCCTCTACCTCCAGCCCTACTGCTGCTGCTATTTTTGTAATGGCTTCTCTGCTTTCAAGTCCTTATCTTCTTTAGCTTTCCCTCTGGTTCTCACTCTTTAGGCCCTAAAATCTTTTCATCACCTTTTTTTTTTTTTCTCTCTTTGAGTCTGATTGGGCTTTATTTCTTCTCCTCTGCCAGATTTATGTGAGTTGTCAAGTCCCGGAGCCGTTTGTCTCTGCCTGATGACAGACTTGCCTTTCCCCCCCAGATCAGATTCATGGCTGTTCCTAAGGTCCTTTAATATTTTAATGCTCGGACCATAAATTTCATTTCTTTAAGCCTCAGTCCTTCCAGAGGACTTGCAGAGGCTGGATCGGCGGCTGCGCCCCCCGCCCCCGGCACGGTTTGCAGCTTTGCCACATGCCCGGCTGTGCTGTGGATTTGCTCAGTGCAAAGTGTGAGGGAAACGTAGCATGAATTCACTTTTCTACAAGCTCAGACAATTCTTCAAAACTTGACAGGAATTGACGCTTTTTTTCTTCAAAGCTGTGATTTGTTGTGGACTTGTTGTGCTTTTTATTAAAATGCTATCGCAGAGTGCTTAAAGAGGCTGGCTTTGCAGATCCCAACTTCCTTCTGTAATAAACGCAGCCATGGCTTACAGCTTTTCCCTCTGATGTGTCAGCTGGGGACTCACTCTCCACCACAGACACAAGCAGACTACTTAAATCATCCTTATTTCTCTCTGAGGTAGAGAGGCTTTGGCTCTCAGAAACTTTTTTCACCCCAAGTCAGCAAAGCCCCTCAGCCAGCAGGGAAGGCCGTGAGGCTGTGGCAGAGCTGGACTTCCACTGCTGCAGTGTCCTGGGCACCCCGGCACCTTCAGCACGTTTCAGGTCGCCTTGAAAATGTGAGGGTGCAGTGACCACCCTGGGGGCTGTGGCAGGCAGGCTGCCTCTGGATCGCTGTGCCCAGGGGTCCTGCTCTGCCCAGGAACGTGCCGCCAGGGCTGCCGAGAGAGCTGGCCTGGAAGCCAGGGCAGGGCTGCTCTCTGGATAAGCCCCAGGGAGCAGGAGGGCAGAAACAGCACTGAAAGTCTTGACAGCCTCTGTACAGGAGTCAGTCAGCGCCGTCATTAAGCACAAGGCGAGAAGCTCATTTGCGGGGGTGACAAAGCAGCCCTGCGCCACCAGCCAGGAGGGAGCCGATATGAAATTACCAGCAGCATCTGGGAGAACCATTTCCTCTGGTTTTGTGAACCAAGGAAATGTGCGCAAAGCCTTTTGCAGCAAACAGGCCCGAGCGTGGAGCTGGCGTGTTGTGCTGTCCTCCACCCACTGCAGCAGCGCAAGGCAGCGGGGCAATATTTCTTCCCCTGTTTTTTGGCACCCAGGCCAAGTGTTTAATTCGGCTCTTTCCATCTCGGATATGAGTGGTGCAGCCGAGTTATGATACGGGAGCCTCGAGAGGAGTCATTCCCTCTCAACACATTAAGGATTAGTTATTTCCCTATTAAGCTGCTTTAGTCATGGCGAGCTTGCTGCCTTGAACGCGTTGCTGTGTGGCGGGTGCTGGCAGCGGACCTCGCGTGGTGGCTGCCAGGGAGCAGTGCTGGCCCTTCGCCGCCGCCCCGGCTGCACTCACGTGTGAGGTGGCCGCTTGTGCAACACAGGCACACGTTGTGGTGCAATGAGCCCTGCCCAGGGGGCTGCCTGGTGCCGTTTTGGGAGCCTGGCAGGAACGGGGGACAGAGGCCAGAAGCTGCAGCGGGGGGGGAGGGGAGCTCCAGCCTTGGTCCTGTGTACCTGGGGGGGGCAGTGCCCAGCCAGCCTCTGGTACTGCTCAGTGCCCTTGGACACCCAGCGGCAGATTTGGAGAGGCAGAGGAGCTCTTCAGAGTGACAGAGCAGAGCGAGGCGACAGGAGGCTCTGTTTGCACCTGCCTGCAATTAATTAATTAAGAATCTACTCATTAGTGCAGCCCCATGGCTCCCCCTCACTGCCAAGCCCCCAGCTGTCCAGACAGCAAGCCATTATTTGAAAAGACTTTCTGCTAAAACAGAGAGCAAAGGCACAGCTAAAAGAAGGGGGAGAGCAGGGGTGAGGGTGTGCACAAGGCTGCAATCAGTGCTGGAGAACGCGTGGCAGCAGCTGGACCCCTCTTGGAGCAGGCCGAGAACGGGGAAATGGGAGCCTGTTCCAGTGCTCGCCACCCTCTGGGTGCAGAACCTTTTCCAAACATCCAACCTGAACCTTCCCAGTCATAACATCATGCCATTCCTTCAGGTCCTATTGCAGGTCACTAGAGAGAAGAGATCAGTGCTTTCCCCTCCGCTCCCCTCGTGAGGGAGCTGCAGGCCGCCATGAGGCCTCCCCTCAGTTTCCTCAGCTCTGGGCTGATCACACCAAGGGACCTCAGCTGCTTCTCATACGTCTTTCCCTCTGGAACTATCACCATCTTCTTTCACCCTTGGACACTCCTTTTTATACTATGTCCTTTTATACTTTATGTCCTTTTTATACTGTGGTGCCCAAAACTGCACATAGCGCTCAAGGTGAGGCTGCATCACCAGAGCCTGTAGTGGGACAGTCCTCGGCCTGCTGTGCCGCTGATCGCTCTTGTGCCATGAGAAGTGCCCCGGCCTCCTGCCACCCCCACCTGTGCTGGAAGCGTGGTGGGTGGAAAACGTCCCCTGGCCCTTCCTCACCCTGCCAGCCGGGGCCCCACGCAGGATCCCAGCTCCTGCTGAACCCCCTGGAGATGTCATCGGTGCAGAGTGGCTCCATGCCTGCCCCTGGTGCTGGGCAGCAGCTGCGGCCCCGCTCTCCTGCTTCAGCTCCAGCCCCGCGCCACCCAGCTCCCCGCTGCCTGCTCTCCCGCTCCTCGCGTTGGCGGAGGCACGTCTCTTGCCGGGGAGATTTACAGGCGGCGTTAGGGCAGGACAGGTCTGACACTGATTGAGTCACTTATCTGCCGCTGCATCCCACTGACATCCCTGACAGCCGCTCCCCCAGGTACCGATCCGCACACCAGCACTTTATTCCGGGCAAGGAGGAGCTGTCAGGGCTGCAGCTACACCGCCACCTCCATCGAAGCTGCCAGCTGCCCTTTGTCGCTTAAGGAGACTCTTTAGTGTGCACTTTAGCGTGCACTTTGGGAGCCACCGCTTTGAAAGAAGGGCGATGGCTGCAAGATTTCACTTGCTCTGGAGGTGCTGGAGCTCAACAGATCACCTTCTGTCTGCCAGGGCACCCATAAGCAAACACAAAAAGCCTTTCTGAGATGTGTGTGGCCCCACCACGCCTCCAGCCCAGGCCCTGCAGCCCTGCGCCCACCGGTGCCAGGATCCCAGCTGCAGGAGACCCCTCCTGACGCCCCGCGATGGGCTGGAGGCTCGCAGGCTCCAGCGCCAGCCCCCCCAGGTGCCCCAGCTGGGAGGCCCGGGCCTCCTGGGTGCCTCGAGGCTGGCAGGAAGGAGACAGGGACAGAGCAGGCGCCTCACCCATGCTGCTGTGCTTTGAGCCTCCCCAGCCCCGCATGCAGCCCACACCACATCCAGTGTGGTGTTTCCTACAGAAACAACAGCCTCTGTGCCCTCCCTGGCTCCGGGGAGGAGAGGCCATGTCATGGGGAGGATGTGTGTGGCCGTGGGGTGACAGGCAGCCCAGGGCCATGCACCTCCAGCCGTGCTGCGGTTTCCCAGGGGTTTTGGGCTGCCCAAAGTTCTTGGTTTCGTTTTCTTGTTGTTCTTCTTCCATAAACAAAAAAAAGCCACTGAGACATAATCTCTACCATAATGTTTATTAAATAGTAATTTTAAAAGGTTTTTGTACAAATCATATAAACACAGTTTGATTTTTTCTGTTTTTTTTTTTTTTTTTTTACACCGAAGAATCACAGTAAAAGCTCTTTAAGTCCATAAGTCCTGGCTCAGCCAGTGAACGGTCAAACACCTTGAACTGCAAACCTTGGAGAAGTTCCATTTCTGCATATAATTTCTTAATGGTTTAATTCCCATGCTCAGCCCCAGCACCTTCCCACAAAATGAAATCACTCCGCATTGCAGCCCGCCTGCTGGCCACACGTCCTCACCATTAGAAGGGTGTGGAGGCAATGGCCCATTTCAGCAAAGGCATTAACACTGATTTCTTTTTTTATTCTTCTGAATTTCACAAAGGGAATTGAGATCAGCAAACCTAATATATTTGCAGAGGAGGATGCAATGAGTTGAATGCACTGATGACCTTTTTTTTTTTCCCTGTTGAAGTTACAATCAAACACAGTTTTCTGTAGTAGAACAGTAAAGCACCCAGCAGAGGTAAGTGAGGTATCGGCTTTGCAGCATTATTGGCCTGCTCCTGCCCAGCAAGTGCACGCGTGGTCCCTGCACCACCTGCCAGGGGCCAGCGGTACCTGCGGGGCGGCCGCTTCCAGCCCCGTGCGCAGCTTCCCCAGGCCCATGCCAAGGTAGCGCCAGGACCAGCCGTGCTCTCCTGCCCCGGATCAAGAGATACAGCAACACGAGTCAGTCCCACGGAATAAGTCACGTACACGATACATACAGAGAATCCACGTGCGTGTGCAAACACACTATTTCTGAATATATGTATATACGAACTCTTCTCTCTGTACGCCTACTAGACACCATAACGTTACCTTTTTAATTATATATTTTCACCTATTGTTTGCCTAATTTGACTTTTCTACTGTATGGTCCTTTTCCATTCATCCTTCCCCTTTCCTGTGATTTGAAAGGGATAAAACCATCGAGCAGCAGCAATCCAGCTTTGAAATGGTCTGGTACATTTCCTCTTACTGCCCACATTCCTTCCGTATAGGAAAACACCCATGTGGAATTTGTACATGAAGAATGCCAGAAGAAATAAGGTGACTTGAGAGGAGAATCTGAGATAGGCTTACTGCCGTTCCTGTCGGGCACACAGAATGAATTAAAAAAATAAAGGACTGTGTGTGTGTCCGAGTCTGTGTGTGTGTGTATGAAATGTGGATGTCTGGCTGACACAGCTGCTAGCATCTGCTTCACCAGTAAAACATGCATACTTCTTAGAGTGGGTAAGTCTTTTTTTCCGTCTAAAAACTTACTGTCTGATGGAGCTTTTCATGAAACACTAGACAAATGTTTCTATTCCCACAGCAGCACGGAGCATCTGTGGCACTGTCCGTGCTCATCTCCTCTCCAGATGTTGCTCATCTTCCTGAACACCTGGCCTGCTGCAGGATGTGTTTGCAAGGACTGTGTAAACCAAGCTTTGCAGCACATCACACCTACAGTGCTCCGCAGTTAGTAAGGAGAAAAAAAATCCATCCCCAACCCATAATATTATGCTAGCCAAAATGTAAAGCCAGGATGTTACAGGTATTTCTGAAGAGCTCCTGAAAAAAACAAATCCAGCGTGCTGGAAAAGTTTCTTCCTTATGTATGTGCAAGCTGATACGGGCAATCCATCTGTACTAACCTGGAAATGGAGGCATTGGTTTAGGGCCCAGCATTTGAACTCTTTTTCTCCATTAGCTTGTTTTCCAAGCACTCCTCTCCACAGCACAGCTGGGTGGGGAGGTGTCAGCTGTGGACGATGTAGCCAGACCACTTGAAAGTAGAAGGACCAGGCTCCTCGGCCGGGCTGCGCCCAGCATCGAGCCATGAAGAACAGCATCTTGCCGGGGAAGGATGAAGACCTCACTTGTTGTTCGATACAGCACTGGTCACCAGATGGAGGAAAAATACTTCTTCTAAGGCACTTGTTTAAACTAAGACAAAACACAGCTCAGAAATAAAACCACGTTTTTGCTACTGACCAGGAGCGGTGCCGGTCTACTCTGAAGGGGATGAGAAGATGGCAGCAATTTGGTCCATAGGTGCTGGCGGTGCCAGCTTGTGCCCGGCAGCCCCGGGGAGCAGGGGGCACATGGCAGGGCTCCCTGGGGCAGCAGGCACAGCTCCGGCCTCTGTTACCCTTCGTCTTCCCTCCCTGGCACCGATGGGAGGCCTTGGCGCCGTGCCTCGAGTCCAAGCCCCAGCGAAGCTCCCTTCTGAATGCCTGAGCGCAGGGAACCTGGCAGACTCTGTCTTTTGTTTGCTGCAATTTTCTCATTATAACAAAAATAAAAAAATAAAATAATAAAAGAAAAAAAAAAGGAAAAGAAAAAAGGAAAGGAAAAAGGGCAGGATCAAGAAGGGTGGGAGATTCAAAGAAAGGCCTTCCTCATGAAGGCCTCGGCTGTTTCAATCCAAGATTTGGATTTAATAAATGGCTCTTATTCACAAATCACTTTAAGGCTCTTCAGCTTCTCTCAAAGAGGTGCTTCTACACATAGGGTTCCTTTCTATTTTATTTCTTAATGACTTAGAAAGCGCTGTTGTTACCATTGACACCAAACCCAGCATCCTATCTCTCCCCCCCTGCCAGGAGAAGGAAAGTGAAAGGTAACAACAGGCTTTTACATGCAGGACTGGAAACTGCAGCTTCCTGGGTTTTGTATGAAATGCACAAATACTACGGCCAAACCAGTATCTGGACAGGGTCTAAAATGGACAGGGTCTCCATGTGTGCGTGTGTGTCATTTCTAAAGACAGGGCGGCTGAAGAAAGCCCTCAGCCTTCTCAGCAACTCATCAGAGAAAGGAAGTGGAAAATAACGATTGACAACTAGTTTCTCACATCCGAAAGGTAAACCAGCCTCCCTCACCACGTTTCAGCCACTCACATCAGCAGAAAATGAAGATGAACCAACAAACAAGGGTCTTGGTGCCCCCTCGCCCGGCACAGTCCGGTTCGCTGGGACGCCCGCTCGGTCCTGGTGGAGTGCGACCCGCTGACGGGACCTGGCGGTGGGAGCAGTGCTTCCCCTTGCACCTCCCACGCCGCTTGTTTCCCATTATGGCATTCAGTTCCCATAGAAAACAGCAAAAAAAGTAACCCCCTGTCAGCCCACCTCACCAGGCGCAACGCCAAGGGTGATCCCCAGGGCACCCATCAGGCCTCCGAGCAGCACTTCTGGTGGTTCATCTTGACCTTGTGCTTGATGCCATCGTACAGCTCAAAGTTGTAGTTCTCCAGTGTGGTGGAGCTCCGCGAGGACAGCCCTGCGTACGAGCACGTGCAGTAGAGCAGCAGACCAGCACAGATGGCCCCAAGGAGGACGCCGAGGGAGCTCATTGCTATGATGGTCACCAGGATCGGATCCAGGGTGTAGAGCCAGCTTTTTTCTTTCTCCAGCTTCGGGGTTCCTGGAGAGTTAGTAGAGAACAGTGTGTCGTTCCTATCCGATCCAAAGTAATCTGCAGTGGAATGGGCACTTATTATCCAGGGATCATTTTTTTTTCACCTTGAAGCATTTCTCACTTGGAGCTGTGAAGGCCTCACAAGATCATATGCTCCCCCACAGCTATGTCTTGGCAGGGCTCTCTAACCCAGGTCCAGAATTACTATGAAGCAACTAAATGCCAAGAAAGTTAAGCTCCCTAATTCCGTTTTACACCTCAGGCTATGTTAATGGCATGCTAGCATTTTACACCCACTGAAACTCTGGCCCCTCAAGTGACAATGGGTTCAAAACTATGGCAACAACCTGTCACAGATCCCAGACTTAATTTTCTCCATTTACAAGTCAAAATGCCACACACGCAGCAATTAATGCTTGAAAGATCAGTTCCACTTGTCCTAACACAAATACAATATATTGACTTTGCAAGGTTGCTTGCTGTTGAAAAAGGAAAACAAGAAAAGAAAACTAATGTCTTCGTCCAGACATTAAGCCACCGGTTCAGTGCATGTTCTCAAGCATGGTCTAGCTCCTAAACCTCATTAATGCTGAGGTTTGTGAGTAACTGTAGCATCTAATACTGAAACACAAGTTCCCCCAGATAAATAGCCCACGTGGCTTTTCAGTACCAACCGGTATCGTCGTTGTCTTCAAAGTCTTGCTCAGGGATTGGAAAGTCATCCTCCATTCTTGGGAAGTTCACTAGAACAACAAAATGGGAAGCAATGTTTGTTTAAAGAGGCCTTTTGGGGGCATTATCGTCACCGGTCATTGGACTATGAGGCTGGCCAGAAGAAAACAATAGTTAAACTACTGCAAGGCTCTTCCTCACAGAAGGAGGGAGAGCTCTTCCTTTTCCTTCATTGGCCAAAGTCAATGAGTATGTTTGTGCACTCAAGAGAATAGGACCTTCCTGCTACATCACATTTCACAACTGCCAAATGACCAGCTTTTAAGATGAAAAAAAAAAGAGAATGAAGTAAAAGAAACCAGATAACCTGAATAGCACTAAAATATTGTCATTGGTGCCTACATAATGGCTATAATTCACTATTAACATGCTCAAGGGTATTATCCTTATAACTTTGAATAGGATCTTAGTGCCTATCATTACTTGCCACTAATGCTAGATCCATTTAGCACTCTCTACTTTTCATCTTTCTCCATACATCTTACTGGACACAGAGCTCCAATGACCCAGTTTCTCTTTGGGTTTCAGATAAATTCATAATAATTTGAGGAAGCCATGTATCATCATTACATGTTTTAATGCAAAAGCTGGTTGAAATGGGGAGAGTGGCATATGGGTATCCACATCTAGGCATTTATGTTAACATCTCTCTGATCAAATTCCTTTTAGTGATGACATTTCTTTTTATTGTTCAGCACAGATCAAGCACTAGTAACCAAATGCACATGCTGTAATCTGAGAAAAAGCTATTTTTTTGTGTAGTCTTCCTAGCATTATCTCTATGTATAGCAACCACATTTCCTTTCAGTTTTCTAAAAGAAAATGCCCTTTCATTTCGATCTGCTTAGATTTTTCAAAGCCGACTGTAACTCAGGGTCCTCGGCTGAGAAGGCACCTTCAACAGATCAGGAATGCAGAAAATCAGGGACTGCTAGAAAGCAGTAGAAGTCACATCCTTGAAATAGTTGTGGTTGAAAACCAAGGCTATTTTGTGTCTTGTACAGAAACAGCAAGAAGAGTTTTATGAGATTACTTAAAAACAACTAAACCCAAAGAACATAACTTGTTCCTAAAAAGCCATATGTGAAGAAATTATTTGAAACCATATAAAAGAATACTTGCATGTATTTGCACAAAGCTTTAGGGCTGGGAAAGGCCTCCTGAATCATCAAATGCATTTTTTTTGCTGTCATGGGCAATGGTATGGGCCAATCCCTATCAGCGACATTTCGAGGTTCGCTCTGAGAGCAGGGCAGCTCTGCTGAGTGCCATGCTGCCCAAATGCCACCTTACTCTCTGGAACCCTGGTGGCCACCCCACCTCCGATTCAGCATGGCAGCATCTCGTGCTGAAGGGGAAAACATGCATTGCATTCACTGAACCACCTAGTATTTCACCCATCCCTGACCAGCTCCCTACCCAGGAAGTCTAAAGCTGCAAGTCTAAAGCTTAACTTGTATTGGTACTGTCCTGGAAGCTGTGGCAAGCAGCAGCAACCCAGGGCATGTCAGCCTTGGTTCACTGGGGACTCCTCATCAGAGACTGACAGCAATAATCCCCTGCACTGGTAGCTTCCCAAATACCCATTCTTGCAGAAGTGTCCTTTGCCCTCCTCACTCAAAGGATTAAGGGATTTCTTTGAATTTTCAAGTGAACCTGGCAACATGAACAGACAAAACACAGCACCTGCCCCTCCTGATGTTGAGCTTTGCATCTGGTGAGTCAGGGAATTAAGTGACTATGCTGCAGGTAGTTTGTTGAAGAAACATAGGTGTACAACAAGCCCTCACTTTAGCAGCCATTTCACGTGATTTCTCAACACTTCCAGAACTGACAGGCCCAGATGGCAACATCTTAGGGCTGGTAGAACTGCCTGAGGGCCTCTTGCAAACATTTAGAGCCGAACATGTGGAAAATAACTTGCAAAGCAGTTCACACACAAAGCTGTCTGCCTCGCTGGTCCTCAGCCGGAGGACAAGCCGTGACATTTTGCCATCCCACTGCGTCACCCGCACGGCCCTGTCAACATCAGCAGAGGCAGAAATTGGACCGCTGTCTGCCAGGGGAGCCCACGTACAGGGGAGCAGCAGTGGGAAGTGTTTTGCCTTTCCATATTCTAGCTCCTCTAAATTTTGTCTGAGAACACTCTAGCAATTTGGTGCTTTTTTATTTCCCAGGGTAGTGTTGAGGGAAAGGCCAGAAAAAACAAAGTATCAGTTAATCAAGGAAAGAACACCAATTCTTCAAGCCTGAAAGAAAGGAGCACTGGGAAAACTTGAAAAAAGAGAATGCTTACACAAAAAACCCAGCCCCAAATCTATTTGCTCTCCTAGCAATTTTCTCAATTCCCTATGCTAATATGACTCCAATTTCTGCTTAAAAGATATCTTCCCCCTCGCTGTTTCTCCTTTCTCCTCAGGCTGTTGGTAGACCCTTATTCTTCCATTTGCTGCATGCCACGTTATTGCTATTGGGTTGTGTGTTGTGTCACGCAGGGCTCTGCACTGCCCTTGCAAAAAAAATAACTCGGCTGGTCTTTTTCCATCCTGGGGTTTCTTGAGTCATTAACAAAATCAGATCTGGCCGCGTGGCTGTCTGTGGGAATTGAAGCCGGTGGTCGCAGCACAGTTCCTAGTGGAGATGATATCCTGTCACAGCAAATAGCTTGGTATTTGTCATTAATTGGGCTCCTTTGTGACAAATCTCAGCAATATTGTCACAAGCAGAAGGCCATGAAAGCTGCCTCCCCCGAAAGCAGTCCCTAGAAAAGCCCTGCAAACTGCTGGGCTGAATGGGAAAAGTATTTCCCTGGGCTGTGGAGAGCGTCCTTCTTATAGGGCAACTTTCTGGCATAATTCACTTTGCATTTTAAATGTAGAGGAATAAATAAAAATGAAAATAAAAAATACACCGGAGAATGGAAGGCAAGAAAGTTAAGGGGATCCGTATTTAAACTTGAGGAGAGCTTTCTCCTGAGCAAAAGGCACATGCTGAAGGATGGCTGGGCACCTAGCCCTTCATGCCGAAAAGATGATGTTAGCGATGTCGCTGGCAACAGCCGGATGCTGAGAAAAGGCCGTTATATATTGGATCTGAGAGCACTGCCAGCTAACAGGCTAATTTATGGGACCTGAAAAAAGAAAGATGAGATTCTAATCAAAGACAAGGAGCGTCCTAAGTACCACAGTGCTATAAGCTCACGTGGGGAGAGAGGAGAGAATTAGTATTTGCAGAGATTAGGGAGCTTTAATGTACAGCTCTTTGAAAACAGCAGCAGTGGCAGGGGGGACGGGGCAGGGTGGGCTAGGGGCCTGGCTTGTGTGCTCTGCACGACGCCAGGGCAGGCCGCAGGCACACCAGCGGAGGAGGTCTGTGGCCTCCCACCACCACACACACACATCTCTGGCACGCTCTCCAAACCCGCCTGTGCCAGCTCACCTCTACGAAGCCAAGGTGGGTGCATCACACGGCCTGGCACGTCCCTACTGATGCCAGCGCCAGTGGTGCCCACAGCCTCAGACAGAAACCCTTGACCCAAACCAGGAACTACTTGGGTTGGTGCTTTGGCAAGGACACCCAAGTCCCACTTTAAAGAGCTTAGATGCATTCCTCCAAGGCAAATGACCACCATTGAGAAAGAAAATTGCTGTTTCTTTCTCGACCAATTTTGCCTGGGTTAACGCCAGGCACCAAGTGCTGCCTCCTGCTGGGTCCCTGCACTAGGGCAGGGCCCTGTCCACCACCATGCAGCCAGAAGCTACTGCTACCAGTCCAGGTGGAGAGAGCCTAAGCTTCACCCTCGCTCTTCTCCCTCTGCTCAATCCAGCCCTTCTCTCCCCACAGCAGCAGTGTGATTCCAACACACATCACTTTGTTTTGACCCAGCAGGGCAGCCACCAGGGCCTTGCCGTGACACGGCTCCTCTCAGCACGGCGCTGGGAGGGCAGCAGCGTGCTTCTTGCAGCAGCACCGGCACTCGGGCAGGAACCGCTCTTCAGATCCATCCGCTCCACCTCCAGCTGAAAATCTGCCTCACCCACCCCTCCAGAAACAGAGAATGTTTTTTGGTTTGCAAAACTCCCTGCCAATTTTAAAATTAAAAGCATGCTTTGGCTAGAGCTCAGCATTAAGGAAAGCAAACAAGAACCCTCTCCTCCTCAATCTATGGCCCTCTGCAGCGCAGTAAAAATGCTGGCCCCTATCCTCAGATCTACATTGTGGGGGCACCAAGATGCCCCTCACTGCCCTTAGGCTTCCCATGCCCAGAGAAGGTGGGGAAGCACGGCTGGGCAGATGAAGACCCCCACTGAAAGCACTTTGGTGACGTGAAGCCAGGCTGGGTGCTTGCCATGGTGGCCAACACCAGCAGGCTGCTATTTCCAGCCCCAGCGCTGTCCTTCAAAGCATAGCACCCTGCCCTCGACGAGCGTGAAGACAGGTGTCCTGGTGCGGCCTAACCTGGCCCCGGCACCTCCCTGACGCTCACCACAGCCACTGCCTCCCCCAGGGGCCGGCGGCTGGGCAAAAGCCAGATGCCCCCCTGTGTCCGGACACTGTTGTCACCCTCCCCGTTGTTCTTGTTTGTGTGTCAGGCAGTGCTGGCCAACACCACCCCTCAGGCTGGCGGTCAGGCCTGCATTGCTGCCATGGGCCGCCGGAGCTGCTGATGGAAGCGCCATGGCCCAGCGCCCAGCGGCTGTCCAGCCTCAGACAACACAGGCTGAGCCGGGACTGCGCTTGACAGGCAGTGGGTTAATACAGGGTTCCTAGAGGGGAGAAAATCCCAGTGCAGCCCACACAGCCTGGTTGCGACCTCCTTCCCCTGCCTTCACCAGCACAGGGATTTCAACCCGCCCCCTGCCCAACAAAAAGCAAACCGTGCCCTTGCAGACCGGGGAAGCAGCCCTGCGCCACGTGTCACCTTGCCAACGCCTGCCCAGACCCCCTACATGCCCGAAGCTGCCTGCAGAGGAGCTTGCATCCCAGCCACATGAAGTTGCATTTAATTTTTCTAAACAAAACGTGCTAATTTTAGCTGCTTTTCTTTCCGTGATGTACTGCAGTCTGAGCAGCACCCAGCTCCCCGGTCAATCTGGCTGTGGTGCGCAGAAGGAATAATTAAACCCTGAATGATTCCTCCCTTTTCGTCTGTTTACTTAACAGATTTTTTTTCCTCCTTGTTGGGAAGCCATCAGCCACTCTCTCCCTCCCTGTTTTTCGCATGTGCATATTTGTTTTGAATTTTGCTTGGACAGTCACTGAAGTGTACGAAATGCAAATTACAAGTGCACAGGCTTTGCTGTACAATTAAGAGCAAAAAAAACCTTCCAAACCTAGTCCCTCTACACCCCCCACCCCAATGGCATGGGTCCTCAGCTTTGCTTTGTGTTTGAACAGCCAAAGCGAGGGATCACAGCTGATTTTTTTTTTTTTTTGCTGATGGCCCGAATTCCAAGTAAAGCCACAAAGTTTCACTGCACAGCTATGCTCAGTGCCAGGGTAAAGAGTAGGAGAGAAGGAAAATAAATGTAGGAGGGAAAGAATAACCTCTCAAACTGGCAGCAAAATAGATTTCATGTGAAACGTGATGCTGCTGCCTCCTCTGAAGGGGCAGAAGGTGCTCCTCAAGATGGGAAGGAGCAATGCTGCAGCAGAGGTTTCTGTAACGGGCTGCGGATGGGGGTGGAGGGCAGGCAGGGGATGATGCACTCCTTCCAAACCTGGGCACCGTGACACTGCCAACCAAACACGCGGAGGCCCAGAAAGGGTTTTACAGAAGAGGAACGCATTGCAATCACCACCATTAGTTTTGGTGATGGCTAACCCATCATTTGTGGTGCTCGGGGGCTGAGCGCAGGGCTCGGCGGCTCAGCCACCCCAGGATGTCCTGTCCCCAGGGGCCCCGGCCGGGAGAAGCTGCACAGTCACATCGAGCTATTTAGCACTTAGGCAACGCTAGCGAAATCCCCAGATGATCCTAAGCATCAGGCCAGCCGCCCAAAACTCCCACCAAGGACTGTTACAAATGTAATGGATCTAAAAGCCACTGTTAATGGCCCGATCCTGAGTGCAGCGAGCTGGCGGGCAGGCAGCAGCTGCGCTGCCAGGAGCCACGGGCCTGTGCCCTGCAGCAACGGGGGCATCACTCGGCAAAAGGAAGCGGCCCCGATGCTCTGACAGAAAATGTCAACTTCTGCAGCACTGTTTTGTTTCGACCAACAGCATTCTCGTTAGCAAAGAAAGAAGGAAGAAAAACCCCAGATATTTGTATAAAAATATCATCATTTTATTACATTCCACACAATACATCTTCAAAGAGTTTCAAATTTCCACAAGATATTTTTCACACACAGGCAACTGGGCAACGCTGGGGATGTCACGGCTCTAGGAGAGGGGGAGAACTGGGAGTAAAAACCTTGAAGTGACCTGTTTTGTCTTTGGTGATTTCAGTTTTAGAGACAGGGTGCCACACTCTCTGACACACCGAGGCACACTTGCTAAAGTCCACGGGGTGACCTGCTCTGAGCGAGGGACGGTCTGGCCGAGGGAGATGGGACTCACGGGGAAGGGCCTGGCCCGGGGAACCCCGTCATGGGGAGCTGGGCGGCAGTGCTCCCCGGGGCCCTCCCGGCTCCGTGGGGACAGGCATGGTGTCCCTGCTGCCCGGCAGGGCTCCTGCGCACTTTGGGGAGCACCCACTGGCCCAAGTGGCCCTGGGCTACTCTGCGTTAGAGGCAGCTGAGGGGGGTCCTGCTGAAACCCGCCTGGTAAACAGCACGAGGGGCTCACGCAGGCTGCGTGGGGTGAGAGGGGAGTGTGACAGCCCCTTCGGCAGAGGTCCCCTGGGGACAGGGCTCCGCCACAAGAGGGCCGATGCCACAGACACGCAGCTGTGTTTGCGTCTCCACATCTTCCCCAGACCAACAGGAAGCTCAAGACGGCAGGGACGGTAAGGGAGCTGTGTGCCGGGATTCGCTTTATGCAATAATCAGGGCAGGGGAGGTGTGGGGAGCACTGGCAAGTTTAGGAGGGGGAGGAAACGTGATCGCTCACCACAAAGGAACACCAACAAGAGGGAGAACCTCGCTCACTGGAGGTACATTTTTTTGCCTGCAAACGGATTAGTTAACGATTTGAACCACTTTTGCATGTCATCGTTCAGTAATTTACATAAGGCATTTCCATGACAGTTCACCGGGCAGTTCAACAGTCGGGGCACACTGAGGCAGCGGCAATGGCCGGCCCCCCCCGCTGCGCCTGCCAGGCTTTGCTTGCTAGGTGTTACCGACGCTTTAAGAAGCAGAACATTAGCAAATGCAAAACTAATTGACATTCTGGAAAGTCAACTGGCAGCTTTTATGATTCAGCAGCTATGAATTGGGCAGAGGAAAAAAACAAAGCCAAAACCCAGAAAGGCGAATTATACTTGTCCCTTCAACGATTCTAGCAGAAAGACAAGGAGGAGCCCTCTCCCCCTTCCCTGTGTAAAAGCAAAACCATCAGCACCCAGAGCGAGGATACTTACAAAATAAATAAGCCTCCAACTCTCAAGAAACTACAGTATTTAGCATCCACCTTAGACCTGCTGAAGTCTATGTGTTACCCTAAGGCTGGCTTTAACAGATACAAACTAAACATTCAATATGAGCTTCTCTGATATAAGGCAACTTTAAATAGATTCACTTGTGGGTGGGGGAAGAGGAGGGTCATCCCCCGCTTCCCAACAATGGCTGTGTTATCACATTGGCTGCAGAAAGAATAAGATGGAGAGATCTTACTGTTCGGACGTCTATGAATGAACCTCTCTGGATTCTTCTAGCCATCTGAGGTGGACATTCCTACTGTCCAGCCTGGCCTTCTCTTCTTATTTTGCACCCGAGACATTAACGCTATCAAACAAGAAACCCAGCCAAAGCTACATAAGGCAACAAAAAAGCATTGCTCTCTTCCCCAAGTAAACAAATCAGGGTTTTAACCATAAATGTGTCCCAGTCCTTCCAAGGGGAGGCGGGAAGGGGGGGATATAAAATAAAATAAAATTAAAAAAAAAAAAAAGCATTCCCTGTGCAAGTAGAAGCAATAACAAGCAAATTAAAAAGGGGCTGTATCTAAATATACATTCAGTCAGTCAGGCAGACACATGCACTCCCATGCACACTTACACACACCCAGACCGAGCACACGCGCGCACGAGCCGCACACACACTTCCAGGCTCGCCATCAAGTCTCCTTGCAGGTTGCCTACTGGGAAGAGGAAAAAAACAAACCAAACAAGCCTACCAACAAAAAAATACTCCCCAAACAAACAAAACAAAACAAAAAACCCCACCCGACACCCCAACAGTCCTCGAAAAGGAATCGAAAGGGAGCGTTCACTTCTGAAGTGAAGGGGCGGTGTGTCTCTTCTGGCGATCCATGATGCAGCATTAGTTTAAAGTTTGTAAAAGATTCAGGGAGGGCTGGGGGACGGAGAAGGGACAGAGATGTCTAAGAGTTCACACGTATGCTAGGTAAGGAAAAAAGTGCAAAACTGAGGCAACGAATTTGAAGTCTTAGTTTCTGTCTGTCTGTCTGTTTTGTGTTTTGTTTGCGCTCTCGTTCCTGTTCGGCTCTCAGCAGCGTGAGCTGGGGTCTTGCTCTAGTTTTATGGTTAGGGTGGGCTCCACGGCCACGGGGGCCCCGTTGGCATAGTGGGAGGTTTTGTAGGTGATGGAGTGATCGCTCTTCTTGGCCGCATAGCGGAACCGGTGGTAGTGGAGCACAAGGGCCAGCGCGACGGAGACCAGCACCACAACAGCACCTCCGGCGGCAATAACGTAATACCAGTAGGCTGGGATGGGCTGCACTGACACCGTGTCCACTGTGGGCTCGGTCCCTGGCAGGAGGGTTGCCCCTGGGGAGGAGACACAGAACAGGGTTGCTAGGTGGGAGGCATGCAGACGCACAAACAGAAACACACATGCTTGCAAGAGTACAGCGCCGAGCAACACCAGGTCCCGGGGCCACCTCCGGGTACGGGGCGTGCTCCAGCGGGGCGTGCAGCCTGGTGTTTGCCGAGCCGCGTGTCAAAGCGCCTTTTTCTTCCCTTTTAATTAATCAGCCTGCCTGGCTCACAATGCAAATTCCATATGCACGCTATTATTACTGTTATTTCTGGCATCAACAAATGTTTTTTTCCCTCTTTTTTTTAGCCTTCTCCAGATCAGCCGCCTGGTTTTGTCTCCGCATGGCAGATGTTGTCAAGCAGTGACAAAACTCATCACGTTTCTAATTGGAGGAAGAGTGTAATCTCAGATGGCCAAGGAAGTTACTGCAGGAGACTGGGAAAGAAATTACAGGGAGAAACATTTGTTATTCTTATGGCAAAGACAGGGAGGAAGATCTCTTTCGAACGTGCTCGGCACACAGACCTGCTCTCACTTCTCACTAGGTGCCCCATTCACAGACTCACATTTAATTACTCTTTTTTAAAGCACGGAAGGATGGGTACGATGATGCACGATGATGCATGCTGACTTCCTGCAGTGGCGTGGGCTGCGACATTCCACATGAGAAGCTCACGCTCTTGGCAGCTCAAGCAAGCCAGGACCCTGAATTCATGCAGGCAAACAAAACCCACCCGGCCAGGGCAGGGAAAGCAGCTGCCTCCGGGACGCAGGGGGAAGCAGCGCCTGGGCTCAGCCCAGGCAGGGTGAGCCCCTCCTGCACCCGCAGCGTGCTGGGAGGCCGGGGCACGCCGCCGCTGCTGCCCGGGTCATGCCGGGACGGGCCGGCAGCGCACATCTGGTGCTCAGACGTGTGGAGCCTCACTGCCAGCCCGCAGCCGCACGCATGTCCCGGGCAGGCGCGGGGAGGGGAGCGCTGGTGTTTGTGCTCACGCCCACGGCTGGAGAATGGCCGGGCGCTAATCCTCCTGCACGCACGGCTCAGACCTCCCAGCTGTAAGGACCTTGGGAGAGGTGCACCTCTGCACCGTGTTTATTTACCGCTGCTTCATGGGGGATGGAGTCCCTGGGGAAGCTTTCCGAGGGGCTTGGGCTTGCTCTGCCACAGGGCACAGGCTTCCTCAACAGGCTCAGAAGATGCCAAAGGGAAAGAACAAAACAGTGCAGGATGGACCCGGCTTGGAAAGCAGCAAGGGCATCTGACCGCCCCTCCTGCACTGCCCTGCCAGCACAGCCACTGGCTGCACTGTCGGGATGATGATGGCTTTTCTGCTGTTGCTAGCTGATGAGATCAGGCAAAATAATGCTCCCTCGGCTAGTCAAAAGGCTTTCCTCCACTCCCCATCTCCCCAAAACCTGGGCACAGGGAGTGAAAATGAGAACGAAAACTGCACCCAGATGCGTAGCTAAAACACCAATAAAAAACCCCCAATAAACAAAACCACCAAAGAAAACCCCTAACTAAAACAAAGAAAAACCACATGGACAAGACAAATCCTGCTTTTACAAAGCAGGAGGTTGGGAACCACCCACATATTTGTCATTGCAGGCAAGAAATTTGGATCTCATGAGAAGTCTGCGCCGCCCTCACCCCATCTCACCCCAGCCGCCCCTGTCCCTCCTGTGGTGGGGGCCAGGCTGTGCCGGCGCTGGGCTGATGGATGGAGGCAGCAGCCCCCCACCTCCTCCTGTCCCTCTGCCTGCTGCCCCGGCACAGGGGCACAAAGGCATCATGTCCCCACAGCCCCTCAACACCCTGCCACATCCTTGCCCGACTGCACAGGGGGGCTGGCTGTGTGTGACGCCCCCGACAGGGCCGGGACAAGCATGTGGGACAGCCCGAGTTTCACTGCCAACCCACTGCTGTGTCCCGCTGCAGACGCAGCCCCACCGGGTCGGTGCACGTCTCACCACCATCCCTGCTGGCTCAGCGACACCTTGCCAGAGCCTGACAGCGCCGGGGCGGGGGGAACACCGTGGGCTCACTCTCGGAGCAGGGGCCGCTTGTGTTTACACTTGGTGACAGCCTGCGCTTACATAGCACCTTCCTGCAGTGAGAGATCTGCAGACCATGACCTCTCGCAGGGCTGGTACACACTGGGTGGGAGTACGAGGGGAGACGTGCCGTGGTACGCAGCCTGTGCCCCCGACCCTTCCCTGCACATCCCTGACTGGTGCGAGGCAGTGTGGTGCACCCAGACGATCCTACTTGTGGGAAGGATCCTCCGGGGGCTCTGGAGGCTTTCACCAGCCCAGGACGACCTTTGGTCCCCTCTGACCCACTCCTGATGTCCCAGTGCTGCAGCTGGGCGCAAGCCCAAGGGGTGGTGCAGTCACCGGGGCAGCTGGACCTGGCCTCAGCCCCCGCTTCCGCACCTCGCAGCCCTGCTGGGGAGACAGCAGCGTCTGGAGAGTTCATTTAGCAACTGCACTCATTAAGGAATCACACTCGCTTGTCTCCAGCTCTTAACAAAGCCAATTCCCAACATTAACGATTGTTCTTCTTTACGCTGTCAGCCACTAAATATAGCTGCCAGTCCACTCAGCACAGAGCTGATGTTATCTGCTCTGTTTTTACTGGCTCTGCTGCTTGCTGGAAGTTTTCTTTTATATCTGTGGAAAAGTTCTCTGCTCAGGGAGATGGAAAAAAAAAATCAATCTTCGTAACTTAATAATTCTTCCACTCCCCTTTGCCTTCCACCACACACACACTTGCCCTTCCTCATCCACTCGCTGGGGCTCTTGTCTTAACAAAGCAATGCCTCTCTCTGTTCCTGTCCACTTCGTGGGTGCTCTGATTAAGGCATGACTTGTGACACAGGTCAGGGGAAACCCAGCTGAATTCCTGCAGTCTGGAGGGTTTTACGTGGGTGTGCTGCTGTGCTCACACCTCCAGCCTGGCCAGGGCCACCCCTCCTCTTCCCGGCACGGAGGACTACGGGTGGTGATTTCAGAGATGTGCAACAGATGTGAAAACCCAAAACAAGAAGGAGCAAAATTCACCCTGAGAAACAAGGGGAAATTCCTCTCCAGAGAGCCTCCTAGAGCAGCCTGCCCTGCTCTGCCACTGCTGTGTCACAGCTCGTGTTCCTCTCCAAAATCACTGACATAAACCACTGCAGACAAGCAACACAGCTGGGATTTGTATAGACGGCACAGATGAAAGCAAGTGTTAAACTCATCTAATGCAAGTGCCACAGAACCGGTGTTGGCCCCAACCCCCTAATTGCTACCTGCCATTTCTCCAGGGAGATATCCCTGCCCTGACGCCGGGACACCCCGTGTGGGAGAATCACCAGTCCCAGAGGTGCGTTCTCCCCACGGTTTGTCTCCACGCTTCCTGGAAGATGTCTCTCATTTTTAGCCTGCTATTTATCTAACTCCTTGCTGCCAGCCACTTGTTATGCCTTTTCTTTCAGGGTGAGATGCATCAACTCTCAAATGGAGTGCAGTTTAAGCACACTTGACTGGTCTTCTAAGATCCCGACCCACTAGCTGGAAGGTATTCCTCCCACACAATTCTCTTATTATTTGCTTTGTGATCCCGGAGCCTGCAAGGTGCATTTTCAGCTTTTCTCCTGAGCCATGAGAGCAAGGATTTGTTATTTTTAATGGCATCTGACTTTTTCAGCTTAACATGTAATTGTAGGAGTGGGGGCTACAGAACATCTCAATGCTTCCTTTGCAGGCTTTCCTCTTCAGCTCCTTTTTTCCTACACCCAGGGATTTCTTCCCCTCCTTTTTCCCTCTCCATCTGTTGGGCATCTCTGTCTTCACCTCATTCGTATCTATCATGCTTTCCCCAATCTTCATCTTTCATACTTCATCCTTTCCCTCTGCATTTTTCTTTTTCCCTGGTCATTCCATCCCTCTGTCCCATCTACTCCTGCCGTGTCAGCAGGACTCTGGGGCAGACTCTACATCAGGACGCAGAAGGAGGTTCAAACTGAAGATGATGCACGTTACAAGCCCCAAAAGATGAGGATGCTGTCTGCAAAACAGGTCCCAGACCAGGCCCAGGAGAACACGGAGAGGTGGTTTGAGTGTGGAATGGTTGTGAGGCTTTGGCTTCTAGCTGAGAACATTGCAGCAGCTTTTCAGTAACACCACAAGCCTGAGCAGCAGGATAAATAAGCAGCCTACCAAAGAGCAAGCCCATATTCCTAGTTATTACAAGTGTAACACACAGAGTAAAAGGACTGTGGTGTTTTTACCCTGCCGGGCAGCTAAACTCCACCACAACCACGCTCTCACTCCCCCTCCTCAGAAGAAGAAGGGGAGAAGAAAGTACGCTGGAAGGAAAAAAGGCTCACGGGTTGAGGTAAGGATAATTTAATTAAAGAGAAAAGGAAGAGGGAAAAAAAACAAGCAAAGGCCATGCGGAAGCACAGAGAGAGAAAAAAAGAAATTCTCTACTTCCCATCAACGAGAGATGTTCAGCCACGTCCTGGGAAGCAGGACCTGAATACACAGAGTGGTTGTTTGGGAGGACAGATGTTTTCATAATGAGAGTCCCCCCCTCTCTTTCCCCTTCCCCACCTTTTATTGCTCAGTGTGACAGCACACGGTACGGAATATCCCTTTGGTTGCTTTAGGTCAGCTGCCCCAGTGAGGTTCCCTCCCCAGCGCTTGCCCACCCCCAGCCTGCTGGCTTTGGGGCTTTGGAGGGGGTCTTGGTGCTGTGCCAGCGCTGCTCAGCAATAGACACAACACTGGTGTGATACCAGGGCTGTTGTAGCTGCGAGTGCAGAGCACTCTGTGGGCCGCTGCAGGGAAAGTGAACTCCATCCCAGGCAGGCCCAGCACAGCCCCGTGTGTGTGCCCCCGCTGGCAGTGCCCCACCGCCTGCCCCACGAGGCCCCGGGGAGGGAGATGCTCCCTTGCCATCGGTCTCGGTGCCTACTTTCCTGCTACTGCCACAGCTCCCAGTGCACACACCTGCCCGACGCAGCCTTCCCCCATACGGAAATGCAGGTGCTTGTAGGGCAGAGCCCAGATGTATTGAGCAGACCATCAGCAGAGCAGGGGATAGAACGAATAAGGACACCATGACCAACTGAAAGCAAAGGGCACGCTGACCAAACTGGCAAAGCAACTTTCAGAGTTAAGGGGAGCCCCAAGGTTGCTCTTCATCACAGCCCATCCCCGGATCCATTTGTGAAGGGGCAGGAAGGAAAACAAAATCCAGAAGGCAAAACAGGGAAAAAAAAACCAAAGTGACTAAACTGAAAGAGACTAAACTGATCTTTCCCTCAAAGTAGACAGCTTTTCCCACCCCAGAGCAAGACAAACAGCATCCCCACTGCTCAAATAGTGAAGCGTTCTGAATTACCCACCTTTTATCTTACTCTGTAGGCTGGATCAGAGAAATGCCAGTTTCTATCCTTCAGGCTAGAATTAAGCTATTAAATGCACCATTTCACCTTGTTTTCCTTTTATTGACTGTCACCTTCAGAGCTCCTCACAGCAATTTGCTCTCCCACTTATACCTCCCAACTCCTTTCCCCTTCCAAGCAGACCGACCCCACCATCCTTCACCAGCAGCTCAAACATCACCACTGCCAGAGCGTCCAGGAACTAGAGAACAGCCTTCGTCCACACATACGTAAGTCATTGCCACCTCATTCCACTTTTAATTGGCTACTATTTTTGTTTAACTAAGTTGGTAACTTTCCTTTACTCCTCTGCCTTCACATTTTAGGCTTTGCTGCTCTTCAGGAGGCCAGGTACCCCTGATGGCAGGTTTCCTGGCATTGCTCAGCCCCAGGACAGTGGGACTTGACTGTTTGCCTGCTCCCTGTCACCCAGCAAGAGCCAGAGGGTGCCACCCCCTGCTGTAGCACCAGAAGGGGTTTAGCACACACTTGCCATTTCACTGCTTAGAACATTTGCTTATTGTACAAGCAAGCACTTAACTTTCCTTTGATTTAAAAGCCCATGCCAGCAGAATGAAACCACAAAGAGAAGTGCAATTTTACCTGGAAAGTAGAAGTTCTCACCTGGGAAAGCTGTGATGGGTTCTGCAGAGGAAAACAAAAATTTATAATTAGAGAGGGGGATATTACAGACAAGGCCACAGTTCACATCTCCACTGATTTGCAGCATCCAAAAAAAGCTGGTGTGTGGCTGTGCCCCACAGACTTGGGAGAAGTGTGGGGTGTTAGCCAACCCCACCACAACGGGGAGAAACCCTGTCCTGGTCAAGAACTGACTAGATGCAGAAAGCTTCGACTTGGACACAGGCTTCAGACAAAAAAGTGTGGTAAGCTGAGGGTCGTTCGGATTCAGCTGGTTCGCCTGAGTCATCTGAAGACAATCTGGCCCAATGACGAAACTCTGAATCCCCCTAAAATTTCCAAGAACCGTTTGGTTTCTGTCTCGACTCTGGCATCATTATTCACATGGGAACTGTGCCATTTCTGAGTACCTATGCCATGTTCCTCTCCATCTCACAGTACCAATAAACAAAGGAAGTGATTTCTTCTTTTTCCAAGATACTTTGAACAAGTAATCTATTACAAATTACTGGATCTGAAAAGCAATAATCAGTGCTTATTACTGATTACTTTCTCGCAGAAGTAATAGACCTCTGATTATTTTTAGATTACTTCTGCATTATGCCTGTGAGTCACATAAGCAGACTCTGGCTCTGCTGAGTGCTATGAAATCATCACTCAAGTTCAGAATGAGAAGGACACTTTTGTCAAAGGAAAAAATTATTGTGACTTATTAAAGTTCTTTCACGCTAAAAAGGAATCAGATTACTTCCCAGGGTTACATCTGAAAAACAGTAGCCTGTGCTGGAGTCAGTTATTCTCATGGCTGTGACAGAGAGAGCAGCAACGTATCTCTACTGCTTCATTATTATTTTGGTGATGTCGGAAATGACCCATGATTTATGTTAAAGTTTGCAGTGGAAGCTCTTTGTTAGAAATGATCTGAAACAAATTATCCTTATTGGTTTTAAGATTCCCGTTTAACTTCCTAGAATGGGAGAAATAATTTAATGTAGCAGTTTGGTGTTATTTTTAGGACAGGGAATGCTTGAAACTTTATAATTTATTAATGCATTTGTTTTGAAATATTAAGCTTTATGTTCATGAGGCCCGAGATACAATAACACTGGAGCTAGGTGAATTGCTGCACTCAAAAGAAGCTAGATAGGAAATGCTCTTTGTGTTAATCATCAGTCTTGCTTCTCTTTAATGCCATAGAAGGCAAGGGATTAAAACACTGCTGTCAAGCCTTAATACAGGGAATTTGACATATGGAGCATTAGCTCCTTTGGCAGATAGGAGACCAGCAGAGTTCAAAGCATCAAAGGAACTGGGACCTACAGTGCTCAAGAGCGTCTCCGGGGCAGTCCTGCTCCTCTGTTCTATTATTAATGCTGGCTCCTGCACCATCTTCACCATCGCCTGCCTGCCCGTGGCAGCAAGCTATGTGACCAGCCCTTCCCATGTACAAGTCGTCCTGTGCCTCTTTCCCTGAGACACACACCTTGGAAGGGAGCGTCCATCCCATTTAGGGTAGGGGGCACCAGGACACTCTCCTCCCTCAGTGGAGTTTGTGGGTGTTTAATAGTGAGGCCTGCCTCCCCCAGGGTACGCAGAAGAGCAGGGTGTCCCTCCTGTGGGCAGCTTTCAGCACGAATCCCACCAACCGAATACAGCTGGTCCCATCCTCAGCTGGGATGGCTCTAAGTCCACACCCAAACTAGATGGTGAGCAGAGCCATCAGAGTGTGTGCGTGGATATGCCAGCTGGAGGAACAGGGCAGTGCAACTGCTCCACCAGCACCAAACTGCTAAAATACCTCCCACCCTCCCTCCCTCTCTCTCAAAGTCCTCTCTGTCTTTCACACTGAGTGAACCTACTTGGCTTTTGGCCTGGTTTGGGGAATGGTGAATTCTAGGACAAGAATGTCTTTTGTTATTCTGTTAGCATCACTGTTAAACCCCTCTGCTATTTTATTTCTTATTAGAGAAGACTCCTTTTGAACTCATCAGCTCCTCTAAGCATGTAATACTGACTGACAGCTGGTTCCTTTTGTCCAGTACTTTCCTTTTAAATTTGGTGCATGTCCTTATCACACGGAACAGTCTTTGGTAACCCTCAGCTGCTCTTTCAGCTTGGCACAGCAGAGATGTGCTTCCTGCCTGTCACACCAACACAGTCAGAGATCCCTGTCCCCCAGGGACTGATTTCCCCCTCACTTCTTTCAGGGGCAAGGAAAACCCCAGCTGAGATGCAGAAACTGCCGGTAGCTAATGGCACAGAGGAGCGGTGGCTGCCTGTCAGCGCAGGCTCCCCAACCCCGGCTGCCCGCACACTCCCCGCACGTACCCATGCAGTTCTCCAGTGGGATGTCGGTGCCCAGCCGGATGTCATCGAGGGCGAGCTCTCCTGAGTGGCCGTTGCGTATAAATCCCTCAAACACTATCTGTGGGAAATTGAGACAGAAATGTCAGTGTCAAGCTGGGACACAGAGAGCGGCTCCTGCTCCCGAGGGAAGGGGCAGGAAATTGCTCCTGGCCTTCCCTGCACACCTGCGGTGAACTGAGGCCAGTCCTGCTTCCTTCCTCTGCCTCTGCCACTCCTGTCCCCAGGGAAAGCTGCTCTGCAGGGGTGGGATCGCAGGGAGATTGCTACCTGTCCTGGCAGCACTCAGCTTGCAATTTGCTCAGTTAAATGCCTCTCACGTAGAATTGATGTTCAGCAGTCGAGGCCACCTCCTCCCCTTTTGCACAAATGATGCAAGTGGCACAACGCTGACTTACAGCAGCAGCAGATTTGTGTTGTGGTGTTTATAATAGAGTCCCCACAACTGGGCCACGATCAGAAAAAGTTAGGAAAGGGCATGAAACTCACAGCTACATTAACTGTAAAGTGCTGTTCCCATCAACGTTACATAAGAAGTATTGAAATGTTACAGAAGGGTCAATTTATTCCTACTTAATCACAGGCAAAATATATTTACAAAAATAAATAGAGTCGTTAGCTCTAAGAACTGCTGAGTGGAGAGACTTGCATTATTTACATAATGATGCCGTTATTTAGCTAATGCCTGTATATTCATGTTTAATGCACAAAGTAGTCAGCCAGTGCCCATCATTCTTATCTGTAGGCATATTGTGTTTACTGGTATTTTATTAAAAAGCCAGACAAACACATGCAAACTAGCCATGCAGCCCCAGTGCAAATCTTTGGCTGTACATCTCCCTGCCTTCTGCTGAGGGTGCAAATAATTTCCTGGGGCTATGTATGTCACAGATCTCTCCCCACCCTGACCTGTGACTGCCTGTGACAAGACCTCCCCCAAAAGTCAGGTGTCTGTCTGTGCATAGGACACTGTCAGAGCCACCGATCCCAAGCGCAGGCCACTGACCCCTGTGGAAGGCAGCGTTTTGGAGGGGTGGGTGGCCTGAGGGCTGCACCTCCCTGGGTCAGGGCTGGGAGCCGGCCAGAGCAAGGCTCCCCACTGGGGTGGTTGTGGAAGTGCTGCCTCCCCCGCGAGGCCCGTGCATCTGTCCGTGTTTGACATAGCTTGATGCTGTGCTGATGATGCTCACTCATCAGCGACAGCAGCAGCCCAGGCTCCCTGGCAGACGGGCGCTGCCTGGAGGGGTCCAGCTGCACCACAGGCACCCCAGGATGCCGCCTCTCCATGGGGTGCCGCCTGTGATCCTCTCCCACTGATCTCTCGACTGCAGGATCGGGCCCTGATCCTGACCCACAATGCTGCACCCAGCCCTCTGAGCTGCTCTGAGGTACCCGAGCAGGGGGGTCACACGTGAGCCCCCGTTTCTCCTCCCTTCTCCCACGCCGAGGCTGCAGAGGGGCTGCTTGCTGCACTTGCTCCCTCTGCAGCATGCCTGCCTCTGTTCTGTCTGTCTGACTGCCATCGGAAAGGGGGGAAATGCACAGAATGGAATCAAAATAAAAGAAAAAAGAAAAAAAAGAAGAAGGAAAAATATTTGCAAAGTGGGAGATTTGAGGAATATAAAAGGCAACAGGCTGAACAAAGGCCCGAGTCTGTGCAGAAGACGGGCACTCTCTGAATAACAAACAGTGTCGTTTAGTTACTATAGTAACCCATGAAACACAATGCAAACAGCCCCACTCAGCCACATTCCCTAATGATGAATGGGCCGAGGCTCTGCGCCGCCACAATAAGGATGCTGGAGATGCTGTCTGGCTCCACACCTGCCCCGAGCACCTTACTCGGTACTCCATGTCCACCTTACCCGGTACTCCATGTCGTAGCTCGGCAGGATGATGCGGCCTTCCCTCCACTCCTCCCCTTGGTCCTCCGTGATGACCCACAGCGCCTTGTGTTCCTGGTTGGCCTCCCGCCAGACCCGCAGCATCACCCCGTTGCTGCCCCATGCCTGGTAGTGGAAGACCATGCAGACGGCGCTCCGGGGCAGATAGATGGTGGGGCTGACAAGCCGGGCACGCTGGCCTTCCCTCCTTCCGCTGCTCTGCAGCTGCAGGTAATTCTTGCCATCTGTTCAAGGAAGAAGACACGGTTATATTATTTCATGCGGTCACTTGCAACAAGTGGCTCACCTCCTGCTGGGTGGCTTTGGCACTGCTCGGTAGGCTCATGTGCCTGCTCCTGATATGTGACCAGGAAGGCGCTGCAGGACTGGGGTCTTGCTCCGGCATGCTGTGTGTGTGCAGCCAGGGCAGCCAGAAGCACGCCTTCCCCACCCGCCTCTGCCGGCTGGTGGGAGACCCACAGCCACAGAAAGCCAAAGGCTGACATGGGAGAAATTAAAGAGTAGTTACAGTCGGAAGAACGAAAGTCAAAATAATGACATTGGAGGGGAAGTTGCATTTATTCTGAGAATTTGCTCGGTGAACACACCTGAGGTGGGGTTTTTTCTAACCACAAGTGTTGAAAACTCATCTTGGGATGGGGTCTCATGACATGTCCTTCCTGCCTCTTTTCATCCCCAGCAGTAAATACTCCTTAGTCAGGATCTTGCTGACAATTTTGTTTTGAGGATATCCATGACAAAATGAAAGCCTGGCTCTTGGTTTTTCCATAATGCAACAAAACAGGCCCTTAAGCATAGCCCAGAGTCCCAGTGAGTGAAGTAAGCACAGGTGACATCTGGGTAGCTGCAGACTTGAAGGTGGCTGAGAGACTGCAGGAGATTCACTTTCTTTAATGTCATTTTTAAAATTGTGCCATGCTTTTTGTCAGTCCTTGGGGAGGAGATTTGGTACATTTGATATCTCGGGAGATGCTTGATCTGAATACAGATAGCAGCAAAAGACCATGGATAAAAATACCTGGCATGGCTGGTTTGGTCTGGAATCAGTGATTTCCAAACCTCTCTGATGAGAAGCCCCCTCAGGAGTTTCCCATTTGAAGCTTGGACTCCTGAAGCCTCTCAGCACAGACTGAAAGCCAACCATGTAGCTGATCTGATCCTTCCCTGACCTCTCCCCATCATGATCAATGGCATGGCATGGTCCCTTGGGTTGCTCTGACTGCAGCATCTGCAGCACGAGGTCAGGCAGACAAGCCAACGACAGATGTTGCTGCACTTCGCATTTCATTCAACAGAGAGATGAACACGCTTACTCTTGCTGCGGCGGGTGCAACCGGTGCTCAATGCTAGCACGTGTAGGGTTACCCCTTCTGCAGGCCATGCCTAAGGGTCTGTCGCTTCCTTCCCCCACACCTTATCCCACTGCATTTGATGGGCAAAGCTCTGAGCAGCAGCCTGCCTCTTGCTTGCCCTGCTCCCTCTGCTGCTTCAGCGCCCACGGCAATGGCTGAAGAGCAGTGTCTGCACTGAGAATGTTTGGAAGTGCACCCAAAACACCTCCAAAACTTAAAACAGAGAGAGACCTGAACTTAGAGCCCAGCTCCTGAACACTGAAAGACAGAACCCACCCAGAAAACTGGAGCTGACCTCGCTGGTGCCGCAGCAGTTGGGTGACGTCCCAGCCTGAGTGACCTGTGTCGGTGGCTGCACAGCCACCGGCCTGCTGCATGCTTGTCACTGCCAGAGAGGTGGGCTGGAACAAGCACCGTGAGCTACACAGCTTTCTGAAATAAATGTAGGGCAAGAGAGCAGAAAGACTTGCCATCACTCTGCTCCTGGGATGTATGACCAAAATACCGCAAAAGCGTATCCACTCCATATGAACTTTCAGGGATTTTGCTGCATGAAGGACAAATCTGTCTCTGACCGGCCACATAAAGGAGAAACATTTTCCAGCAATGTTTTCCAGCACCTGCAAAATGCACTTGGGTCACTTGGCACTTTATGCCAACAAACATTAGCAGAAAGAAAGATGAAAGCATGTTTGCCCACTCCTGCTCGAGTGAATCACTTGAGAAAGTACCATGCCGTTCTCTAATGGAGGAGTGTTCTTGTGATTTACCTCAGAGTGCTGGTGGTGCAGGAGGAGATGTGGGAGATAAACAAGTGGAGGAAGAAAAAAAAAAGAACGAGCTGTACTCCATGCCTGAGCAGCGATAAGGCATAATAAGTCATCAAGGTCTCCTGAATTAAAATCCTCTTTCTGTAATTCACTACAAGCCTCTTCAAAGAAAAAAGCAACAACAAGAAAAAAGCAGCAACAAGCAAGGTGGAAGAGCAAATCAGACTACGATTACACAATTATCTCACAGCTGAAAGGGTCTCACAGGCAAGTCCTTACTAAAAGCACCAGCCAGGCTCAACAATGATCAAATCCAGATCCTCAGAGCTCAGGACTGACCTTTTTGGTGGCAGGATCTAGGCAGCCTGTTTGAGTGAGGGGACGTGAGCCATCCTTGGATGCACCCAAAGCCCTCAGCTGGTCACAGGGGACTGTGTTGACTGTGCAGCTGGAAGCCCCTCGTGATCGCTGCCTTGGCCTGGCCTCACAACACCCCGGCTGGCAGAAGAGCTTTAGCAAGAGAGCCTGCGTGTCTCTGAGTCACATTTCTCCTGCCAGGGATGAAACTGAACTTGTGTTTGTTACCACACTCTCCTGCTCCTGATAACAGCCTCTGGAGGAGAAAACTGGGCACAAGCAGACACGACTTTCTGTGTCATTTGAAGATGAAATGGCTGGATCACTCTAATGGCTAGTTGGACCCTCTGAAGAGCCCCACAGATTTGCTGAGACTGACTGAACAAGGGCTCTGTGGAGCTGATTGTTGGAACCGCACGTGGGAGCCTGGAGGTTCCAGCAGTTGCTGTTTGATACAGTAAATGGAAGGCTTTGGCACAGAAAGCACCTGAAAGGCTGATTTCCCCTGCTAAAACGCTTGAAGGGAGTCTTGCAATGATTAGCTGATCAATTCTTCCAGGATCAGAAATGCATTTTAATCTCTTTCCCAGAACTTTGCTGTGCAGCCTGTGCTCCATCTCACACGGCCATCGCGGCCCCCACCCAAGTGGCACTGGCAGTTCAAAATGCCGGCTCGGAGGAAGGCAGGACAAACAAGCTCAGGCATTTTAACCTACTGCTGTTTCTGCAACTGAGGCTACTGCGCAAATCTCATGGAAGATTTATGGGTTCATCTGGACGTAGAGGAGCCAGAGGAGCGTGAACGTGCAACCATTCCCACCCAGCCGATGGTGGAGGCACTTGTACGTGCATGGCAGTGCATCCCAGATAAATCACCAGCCGGGCCCTGCAAATAAACCATCTGGCCAACGCGGTTTCCTCTTGGCGTGCCTGTGCCCTCCTGCTAGCAAGCCATCTGAGAGGCCATTAGGGGCAGCGGGGGATGAAGCCTTGCACTTCAGGTCAGGCTGCAGCCACGAGCCACGGCAGCCGCTCCCTCCCCAAGGTCAGCCTGCCTGTGTGCTGGGTCCTGCACGTCTCAGCCCCTCTCCCGAGAAATACACTTTCCCTCATCGGTCTCGGCAGCACATCTGGAGGTTTTCCAGCAAAACATGTTGGGCAGGATGTACACAAGCGATTACCCAGACTGCAGGTTCCCCTAGCATTTCCCCCTCACTGGATATTGCTGACTTACAGCTGCTGCTCCTATGGATGCCCCATGCTGAATTGCCTTCACTTACATCCCTCCAAAGGTCACTGCACTCTTCTTTATTGCAGAACTCGTTTTAGGGCATGTTTTAGAAACAGCATGGCAGCCCACCGGTAGCCACCTCCTGTCTGACAAATCCCCTGTGTTACATCTTTGCTCTGGGCCCTGCCCGCTCCCTGCACAGCCACAAATGCCACTCTGGACCAGGGGAACGTCCCGGCGGGGCCTGATCCTGCCGTCCTTGTGAGGCCTGTGAGCTGTAGGCCGCAGCAGCCCTCGCCTTTCCTGGGGGAACAGAAGAGCTCAGATCCCCCCGTGGCTGCAGGGTGCTCTCGTAGCAGGGGATGACAGCCACATGAATATGCAGATTGAAATTGGGTAGTTATTATATTTTTATTTTTTTGGCAAATCATGCAAATTCACCTCAAAAGGCTGCCACTGTAATTGCAGTGACAGGCCTCTCCTCAATGACAGACTTCCATTTACGACGGGAAATCAATCCTCCGTAAAACTAATATTTATATTAACTAGATCAGTGCATCTGCAGGAAAATCCCCTCAATTTTGATTATGTGTTAATTAGCCTGCCAAGTCCTTGCCATTTCAGTCTCTAAATCAGTTCAGGAAAAGGCATAAAACCCTACACCTGCCCAGAACCAAGCCCTCAACCTACACGTCGGAGCCTTTCTAATGGATAGGCCATTACATCCTCTCTCTTAATTAAGCCTCGTGTCCTCTACAGTGCGGCACAATTGCAAGTCCTACGACCTCCCTCGGAGAGTGCAGGGAGGGTACAGTGTCCCTGACGAACCAAATGCCAATTAGAGCCTGACATTTATGCTAAGTGTGCCGCTCACCGCCACGCGGCGTCCACCTCCAGCCCGGCAGGCACCGTGCGTGCTGGCTACATGAAAGGGTGCACGCGGACCCACCTGCGCCCGGCTTTTGTGCATGCACAATTAAAAGCATTAACCCACTGAGCGAGTGCTTCCACCGCGTACGCCATGCAGCACAGCTTGCTCGCGTGCTTTTCTGCTTGCTCGCTCACGCATGCTTTTCCGAGTCAGGCTCTGTGACTCACTGGCTGCTAAGTCATGGCTGTGAAGCTCCAGAGAGATGTACACACTAAGATTTGAGAGACTGCTTCCTGCTTTCCACAGAGTATTCCAGTTTGGTTTCATAGCCAGCACGTGTCATTGGCTTTTGGGTCCAAAAAGTGACTAAGGCCTCAGAAAGGTGAGCAAAGAATAAATGGGTAAGCTCAAGAGGAATGTTTTCTTCAATTCAGGGACAGACGGTGGCCATGCCCCTTCTCTCATGAACGGGCACAAGAACACCAAAGCCTGGCCACAGCTTGGCCCTAGTCTGAGCCCAGGGGACTTGCACAGCCCAGCCACTGCTCTTCAAACCTCCCATGACCTGGGACCAAGGCATCCCAGCTCCATCACGCCGCAGGGAAAGCCAAGGCACAAATGACTTTTTAGGGTTTGCTGTCCTCACTCCACAAACCAGGGGAAGAAGAGCCTTTCAAAGCTTTGCTGAGATGCAGTCTGCACCCCACGTGAGGCAAGCAGGGAGAAACACGGACAGGTATGTGGTCTCCTTCCCACAGCATGCAGCTGCTCACTCACTGCACAGAAGTGCTCGACCTTCACACCACCCCATGCTGTAAAACTCCCTCCTGCTTCAAAGGGGACAAGATTAACCCAAGAGTTCAAAATGTGTCCCCAGGGCACAAGCCCTGAGAGTAAGCCCCACGAGAGTAAGTGCAGACCCAGTCCAGTCCAGTCCCACTCCATTAACACCACCAGAACCTTTCTGCTGGTTTGGGCAGAGCAGGATCAAGGCCTTCAGGCAGAAGTTCTCATAGATTGCAGGAAAAATATAAAACCTTCCCCCTGAAAGATCCCATGGGAAAAACACAGGAACGGTAAAGGGTCACCGTCAGCTTAAAAACAGCTCAGCATTTGTTTTCCTTATAAAATAAGCTCTTACAAAACTTCAGAGCACTGCAAACATTCCTCTGCTGGAAACACTTTGAAACAAATAAACCTTTCCCTGCAGTGCCTGCAACCCGAATGAGCGGCATTCCTCACCCTCAAAGGCAGCGAGGCCACGGCCCACAACAGACGCTCTCAGTGGGTTTTTGCAGCCCATCCCGGGACCTACATGTCAGGAGAGCTACAAGGTTAAAATTGCTTCTTTTTCTGCGCTCACACACGGCCTCCAGTGCCTGAACAACACGGGGTTCACAGCTCGGCTGGGGGCTCTGGTCAGATGTGAAGCAGCATGTGCTAGAGGTGCAGATGCCACGGCGCTTTTCTAGGATCACAAAGTATTTACAAAATGACTGCAAGAAAAGGAGAGGGATAAAAACAAGCAAAACACGCCTAATCCAGCTTTTCAGTAGTAGCTTATTAGTGCAGCACTGAGAGCAATGCAACTGCACCTGCCAGCTAAGGATGTGACTGACGATCTGTACAGCCCTCAGGATCAAGCCTTGTGAAATTCAAAAACAGTGAAGAGTTAAGGTGCCGAACTTACCAACCCAGATTTATTTTCAGGTCCTTAAGACCTCTATCTTGACACCAATGGCATATTGCCATTGCATGCAGCAGGAGACGGGAAGAACCTTCATTGAAACCTGAACTTGTTGCTCCCTGAAGCTTGCTAGGTGCAGCTCTCGGGAATCCTTTTACAGATGGGAAGCATCTGAAAATCCGCAGAGGGAAAAATCCTGGCAATCTCTCACGGGGGCATAGGAAAGGGAGCAAGAGTATTTTTCAGGCTTGCAAAGGGCAGGGTAACAGCTGGAACCATGCTAGGTTTCTGCTGAGTTGGGCACTTTGGGTCCACGTTCACCAACAGGGTCCCCAGACATGTAACGGGAGCCTGTACGAGAAGACGTGGAGCTAATCCATGGTGCGAAGAGCCCAAGGAACACAGGACTAAAAAAAGAAATGCAGAGCTGCCTGAAAGAGTATCTTGGAAATAAAAATAGTGGAATGAGAGCAGTGGGTGTCTTGTCAGTCTCAAGAAGTTCTCTGCGCCAAAGACAAGGAGGAATTGCAAGCAGCGCATAAAATGAAATCAGGAGATATCTGAGGAATTCAGGCCTGTCTCTCAGCAGATTTTTCTAATCAAGTGCCTCACAGAGGATATTTCAACACGGTCATTTCCTTCCCCCTCTCTCTCATGCAGACTGAGCCAGGGCTCCTCCTTTCATTATTATTTTTTCCATTTAATTTTAATTTTTGTTTTGCCATTTTCAAAAGAAACAGAAACACATCCCACATGGCTCTTAAAGGCACAGCACATTTCCTTGCTACTGTGGAGCAGCCGCGGGCTCCAGCCAGGGCCAGCACCTTTAAATGAAAGCAAATTGGGCTCCAGCGGCTTTGAGTTCCTGTTAGCTTCTGCCCTGCCTCTAAACCAAGCACAGCTGCTCTCCTTCACCCAACTGCTCACCCTGGGGTGGGGAATTCACAAGAAAAGACCACCCCGAACAAGGGCTTTTCATTCCTTGCTCCCTGGAGTCTGCAGATGAATTTTGTAAGTAGAAACAAAGTGCTGGAGGGAGCGTGAGGGAAAGCCATGGGAAGAATGAGGGAGTGTGAACCAAACAATGCTTCGATTCTGTCCCTGCCGAGGGGCTAGAGCTGCCTCTTTTTCATGTTTCTCGAGGGTTTTTTTAAAAGCTGTGCAGGGAGGAAAAAAGCAAATAGTTGTTTCCCTTTGTGTCTTGTCCTCTTAACTTCTTCGAGCAGGACCAAAGTCCCTCTGCGGCCCTGTGTTGTGTGGGCAGGGCAGAAGCAGGGCTGCGTCCCTCACCCACCCAGCCGACGGCTCTGGCAGCGCCAACAGCCACCCCTCAGCCTGCGGCTGGCGTCACAGCCACGGCTGCTCAGGATGAGAGCAAGGGACGCCAGTGCTGCTTCAGAGCCTGGCCCTGGGTTGCCGTGAGCAGCTGGATACCTCCCCACCAGCTGAGGTGACCGACTGGAGGCTCAGAAATTGTTTTGTTCCTGCTCTGCTGCTGTCTTCCTCAATGGCCACAGGCAAATCACTTCAGCCCCCTGGAGCCACTACCTCCTCCCCTTCCTCTGCCTATATGGACCGTGACTTCCCGGGCATGCGCCCAAAGGAGCTTCCCGCTGCAGGACACGGCCCCCAACCAGATCACTGAACTCAGCAGGATAAAGTCCTCCTGGCTGCAGCGATGTGGCCTTGAAATTCATAGCTAAGAAAGAGAAGAAAGGGTGAAAGAAGGGTAAAAAACAGAACTGCATGCTGAGATGTCTGAGGAAGCATCAGGCTCTCCCGGGCTGTGCATGCACATACACACACAGTCTTCTAAGAAACTACGGCCAACTAATTGTAGGGAGACTCGGGGGAGAGGAAATGAAATGAAAAATTGAGTCTGAGTTATAAAAATAAGTAATTTTTATCCTACTTGCAGGAGGCTTATATTAATTAAACATTATTACAGCGAATGAGATGGGGAGGGTTATTAAGTCTGGGGCTGGCTGTAAGTGTTCTCTCCTGTTGCCTGAGGCTCCACTGATCTCCAGATATTAATCTTCTAAAGCACTCAAATGCTGAAGAGATAAACACTTGAAATATGAAAATGTTTTTCTCCATAGCAGACACTGTGACCCTATGTCACGCCAAAGAATTTGTCAGATGTCCGTATAGGCTGCACTTAGGGCATTACTGTGTCTCTTAGAAAAATGCTGGGCACCTCAGGAGCTGAAGAGAAAAATGATGTGTGCATTTGTGTGGGGGTGATTTGTGTGTGGAGATGTAGCAGATTCTCCTCTTCCCATATGTTTCTGGAATACATATTTTCCTCTTTAGCACTGCCTACCAGGTGTTGGCTGCACGGCTTTCCAACTGGCTGGCGGCACTGCCAATCTGGCCAGTGCCTCTGCCAGGTGGCTAACAGGTTCGCCTGAATGTTTGCATCTCGAGACTCAACCTTCCTGGGGTGGGCGGGGAGAGCTGGGGGGAGCCCGTGGCACACACCGCTCCCTGGGCACGCGGAGTGCTGACGCCGGAGTCACCGGGCGCAGGGCTGAGCCAAGGCAGGTGCGGTCAGCCAGCTCTCCCTGGGAGAGCCTTGGGCTGCCTAGGCAATGAACACAAGTGCAGAGAAGAGATGGTACAGTGACACAGGCTACTGTCATATGGAAACCAGCAACTGTCCTTCATGCCACCCATGCCACAAAGTCAAGGAAGGTAAGGAAAGAGCACTAGTCCCAGAGCGAGTTCCAAGATGAGAAGCTGAAGAACTTGATCTCTCAACCACACCGCCAGAGGCAGGCCCCTTTCCATGCCAGCACATCTCAGTGAGGTCCTCCATAAATTAGGTTCTGCCACACACATGCAAATCTTCTGCTTTCAAAGCACAGAAGAGAAAAAGAGCAAAAGTCAAACAGCAAGAAGCTGGCATATTTCTGCATTCTTAGGGCTTACATCATCCTTCACTTAGGGGAGCCTATGCAAGCCCTGAGAGCAGAATAGCTGAAGTCTATATGCAATCTGAGCAACATATGGGAGGAAGAAATGCACCTCTAACAAAAGCAGAAATGCATTCTGGGGAAAAAACTTTGGGTCCTATGGAGAACATTTGGATCAGGATGTGGAACAAAGCACGGACTAGCCTACACAGTCACAGGGGATTCAAAGCCCAGTGTCTGCTTCAAGACTATCTCAAGAGGACAGTTAGTACAGCTCAGTGCCAGCAGTCACAGTCCTATAAATAAGTCATGAACCCATAAAACAAAGCATCTGAAAGCTTCCACAAAAGAAAACATTCAGCTCTGCACAGCCTTCACAACTCTTAATAGCTGTGCAATAATCAGCCATACTGTTCACATGGAGAAAGGCCCATCAGCTCCCTCTTCCCTACATTGGTATGGTATTAATCATCTTACCAGGCACAGTCTCGGGACTTGGTTCAGAGTTGCCAGTCCAGGTGCTTGTAGGCTGAAAAGACCACGTGTACCCCGTTGCCAAGTCGTGTGACCAACCACATAGATCTTCAGGGAGATCAAAGTTGCAATTGAAGTTTGCAGGGAGATGGAAATCTTACAAAGAGAAATAGAAGCGAAATAAACTTGAATTAAAAAAATGACCTACCCACGAAGGGTTGCTATTTAAAAACAGCCCCAAACTAAAATAGCTAGCAAGCCGTAAGTACTGAAGAAAGCATGAAATCTCACTCACGCTGATGCTTTTAACCTATCTCACATTTCGTCAGCTCCAGGGATCAGCCTTAAGTTCTGCATCATCAAAATGCTCACACCACATCCCGCAGCTAATCCACCAAACTAAGCAAATATAACAGCAAGTACCAAATGCTTCCAGACTCTAATCAGCACCTTCTCTTCATCCCCTAGAGTGGTCAAATATTAAATGCCTTCTTAAATGTCAGGGAAGAGTACTTCCTGAGTGCCCCTGTGCTCATCAGTTCCTGCTCTGGCCCCAAAAGGAGAATCTCAAGTACTCCAAAAACCCAGCTCCTGAGTGACAGATCTAGCCACTTGCACCAGACGGGAGCTGTCTGTCAACGTGGCGAGCTGTCACTCACTGCTTCCTACCTTGTCGTGGAAATGCTACCAGGGGAAATGTGGGGCCACTATGAGCTCAGGCTTTTGGATTCTGAGTGAAAGGAGACAGCCTCTATTTCTAGCTCTGCTATGGACTCACCACATGGTCTTTGGGCGCGTCATTTAACTTTTTATCTGTGAAACAGGAGCAGAGCTAATCCCTCTGTGTCAAGAGCTTTAAAAGCTCTGGAGAGCCTTCCTGCAGAGACAAGTCCGTGGGCAGGAGGGCACATGCCAGGGGCTGCATGTAGCAGCGAGGCAGCTGCTGGCTCCTTCAGCAGGGGAAGCAGCCATAAGGCACGGAGGCTGGAGAGATGGTCTGAGATCATCCCAAGCACTCAGCGGACATGCACGTCAGAGACCAATTATAGACGGGGTTTTTCCTGGGTAAAGAGGAAGTTTTAAATCACAGTGCTCGCAAAGCAAGCGATAGCCAGAAGGAGGTGAGTGACTCAAGCAATAGGCATTAGGGAACTTTGCTGCAAGGGGCACAGGGCTTTCTTTACATGCTCCCAGTTTGAAATAAAACAATGCAGATCATGAATCCTTTTATTTCGATGTAATCTCATACCCTGGAGAGCAGCATTGTTTCTGTTTGGCTGTCATAAATCTGATTGTCCAGAGAAACACACTCATTGTTTATGGAGTATGAGAAAGAAAATTGTTGCTAAATCTGAGGGAAGCTGACATGGAGGCTGGTTCCATGCTCCACAGCATACTCTGCTCACTCTTGCACTGGATTGCGTTCAGGAACTGTGTTGCTGCATAGACTATTGCTGGTCTAAATTTCCTTTCGGCAGCTTCCCAAATGCCTCACTGGTAGCAGGGTTGCACAGGCTCATCATCGAGGCAGAAATGAGAAGCAGGCCCTTTGAGCTACTTCTGCAACTTGCGTTTCCAGAACTGAACTACAGGAGAATCCCGCTAGGAGGTATGAAAAGGCCAATTAATTAATTGTCTTTTTAAATTTATACATTTTAAAACCCTTTTTTTTTCTTTCTTTTTTTTTTCTCTGGGACTGGAAGCTGCACTGACAGAAGTCCTAGGAGCTATCTCAAAGGACATTTCCTCATGAGATTTTTCCTTGGAGTCCTTGTGTAAATGTCCAAGCCCCGGTGCTGAGGCACAAGCTGCTGTTGTGGCCAGGGGTGTGCATCTCCTGTGCACTGCACTGTACATCTAACCCTGCACAGCTCTCCCATACCCTCTCCCCTTAATCTGAACGTTTCCCAGCTTAGATGGTCACACTACCCTTGCAAGGAGCAGAAGAATATGATGTCTGTTTTTACAGGAAGGTATCTGAGGCACAGAGGATTAGTGTCCCTGCTGTATCAGCTCTCTAGAAGCATAGCATGTGGTCTAAACTAACATTCAGCCTCTTCTACAGTCAGAAGAGGCAGGCAAGTGCCACAGATACCAAACTATCTGACAGCCATCTAAGACTGGGAGGGGCAAACTCCTGCTCACAGTTTGTACTTCCCTCTCTCTGCTGCCTGCACAAGGAACTCAGGCTGTCCTCCTAGTTTTTAAGCAGCTGGCATTAGGCAAGGTGATCCTCGTAGGACAGGTTGTCTTCAGGACACCTGCCTTCTCTGTGTGGTGTGATTTACTCGCACAGTTGTGACCTCTGTAAAAGGAGCCCTGCATAATAGGCAGTCTGAACCTCTCCCCTGAATCACTTTCTGAATTTATGACATGCAACCAAAGGGATCTAGTATAGAGGTGGCTCTAAACAGGGCCCTAAGTGAGCTGCTTCGGGTCACGTAAGGAAGCTGGGAGAGCAGCTCTTCAAATCTCATACCCTAGGGACTGAATTAGCTGCTATCTTTCTTGCTCTTGCATCCTTCCTTGATATAACTTATCAGATTTTGGCTGTTTTTTATTGTTTTTTTTTTTTGATCTCAACCTATTGCTAATAACATTACTCAAAGCTTTCCAGGAATCGGCCCCATGTATAGGAGCAAATGGGAAGATAACAGTGTTTGCTTAGCTCTTAACCCATCATTTATTGATATAAAGATGTGCTGCTCTGATACATACCCTCCTCTTCTCCACAGCTATCACCACACTCAGTTGCCTCCTCATCAGTTGGGTATGGGGTGGTGGTCTCTTCACTCTTCAAAGTAGGCACTAGCGTCTCTGCAGTGGGCTTCACGTCTGAAAAAAATGGAGTAGAGATGCTGTTTGGAATAGACCCTAAACAAAACAAACAAACAAACAAAAACAGATAGGAGGAAACAAAGCATTTTTTTTTTCTCGTGTTCTTATAATGGCAGGAAGAGATAGGACAAGAATACCATGAAATTTTCGCATGCTACAAATGCTAGCATGGTTTGAACTTGGTGTGAACTGGCTGTTTCCATATGGGAGTTCCTTTGATTTAGAGTCCCCATTGGACAAGGCTCTCCTCTAGACATACATGCTACTTTTTTTTTCTACATTTTTTAATCTACATGGGTGTTGGCAATCCTTTTGGCTGTCATTATTGGATAACAGAGATCACAGGCGGAACATCTTTTCCTTTCATAAAGGCATATGACACATGAAAAAAACACACACAACATTCCCACCGATTGTGCCAATTTATAAAACAAGTCACTCAAACCCACAAATGACGTAACCACAAATGGACCCAGAGAATCCCCTAGCACGCTCTGGCTCACTGCAGAAAGCATCTGGTTTCACACTCCGGGCTTCTGACTACGCTTTTAAAGCGTCTCTGTCCAATTTCCCTCTCTCCAACATGGCCCGTGTGAAACAACCTCAAAGTAGGTGTCAGGGGAAATTTAAGCAAGAAAGAGAAGGATATTAAGATCAACAGTAAACGACATTAGGTTCCAGCAGTCTTTCCTTTTACGGGTGCGTTAACTGGAGTACAGCAGGCTTTATTCTTTCCACTTTGAAAAAGAGGCTGCTTTGCTCAGTTATGTGTGATTGTGTTTCTTTGTCGGCACCCTTCAGGATATCATTTAATAAAGCCAGAAGCAGGAGGAAATGGCTAAATACGCTGAATATTTTCCATAGGCTCCTTTCTCCCCTTTTATTTTCCTGTTATTAAACATGTTGCACATAAACTTTTTTTTTCCACTTTTTTTTTTCCAATGGCTGTCTTTTGTTCAG